>NC_056552.1:6367110-6988895 GCF_910596095.1 Thunnus maccoyii
AATAAATGAGCAGTCAGCGGTTGCTAAGAGCAGCAGCTTTCATTTCACACCTCATAGTTTCACACTCTCCGCTCTCGCCTCACACACATTTCTTCTCCTGTGATGATTGTGACGCTACACATGATGAGAGCTGATAGCGTGTGTGTGTGTGCGTGCTCGGATCCACTTATGTATTAGATGTGTTGACACACACGCGGATCTCGTGGCCCTACTGTGGTCCTAAGTGGGTTTGTGAAGACCTCCACTCCAGAGCTCTTCAAAGTTACTACAAGGGACTTTTAACCAGTTATAAAACAGTCTCATGATGCCTCCATATGACTTATATTAGCAAACAAGACTATTAACGAGAAAATTGTCTATTTCTATGTAGTTATTCGAAATGCCTGCCAGGGGGTCGGATTCCCCGTGAAATCAGAAAAAATTATTTACGGGCACGCAGACCGGAAGAACCTTAATTATGTTACATGTAGGATTGTAGCATGAGGGAGTACAAAGACGCTACTAGGACGAGGGGAGGATGTTCTCGTCCGACGTCGTTTTAAAAAAGACGTGAGAAGAAGAGAGAGAACGAAGAGTGGTCAATCAAGCTAAAAGAGAAGTGAGAACAAAGGAGTGAATCTGAGAAATACAACCTTATTTTCACAGTGGTTATGTTCTGAAGCAGAAATAAACACACCCACACCTCCGCACACCTCCTCACACCTCCTCACAACCCTGCAGGAAGGTGCCACATTGCCGGATTTAGTGCGAATGCGGCCTTACATGTAACTTAGGTGAAAGTTTACTTTGTTTCACCATTATTGTATTACAATTATCAATCTCACAGAGCCATAAATAGATACCTCATCGCCATTCATCCTGCAAACAGCTGTGTCTCAAAAAGAAAACAAGTATTTCTTTCACTCGCTTCCAAAACAAATTCACGCGCTAGCCAAGATCTTAACGACACAAGGCAGTGGTGCTAATAGGAAATGCAGTCTTCATTCTGGGAAAACACTACTGCTTTTGTCCGCGGAGGCCTCGAGAATCAACATAAAATAAAAGTTCCTTGTAGTGACTTTAAGCCGGAGCCTGCTGTACACCTTGAGAAGAAATAAATTAACCCCCACAGCTGTTTTTGTGGGATTAGCCTGTTAGCTGCATGGTCAGCATGCTAGTTAAATCAAGTTCACATTAATGTGAATATACAATGTCTTCTAGTCATTGTTTTGCTTCTACTAGATATGTTATCCATTGTCAGTCAAATTTATACTGCAAGACAGTGATTGTGGCTAACAAGCTGACTTAATAAAAGAGCTTTTTTTTTTTTTATTAAATTGTTTTGTTAGGTTTTATTAACGGTTTGACAGCAAGTTTCATTCGCAGTGGTACTTGGTGACATTGTCTTAGATAAAGACACAGTAGTTTTTTTGCAATGTGACATAATGTAGCACTATTGTGCATTAGCCGTCCTTTTT
The DNA here is from genome assembly GCF_910596095.1 of Thunnus maccoyii. NCBI lineage: Eukaryota > Metazoa > Chordata > Actinopteri > Scombriformes > Scombridae > Thunnus > Thunnus maccoyii. Next base: position 6,368,568 of record NC_056552.1, read on the forward strand.
TAAACTGTACCTGGCTGCTACAGTACATGGTCACCAGACAGAAATAAATAGTGCAATTGAATGTGATTTAAAAACAGAAATCTTGTACATCATGATTGATTTATCAAAGAAACGAGTGTGCGTCACGTTGTAAGATGTAGGTCTTTTAATTACATTTTCACATGAGAAATATGTGTGTCTGTCTGTCTGGTGGATATTTTGTAAAAGCAAGCATACTGGTTGCTGAGGAAGAGAAATGAGATGGGTCTTAACCTCGTGGTGGGTGACTCATTCTCAGGAAGAGGAGTTTTGTAGGTTCTCAAACAAATTGTTTGCCCTCTGATCCAACAGGTTATAATGGGACTTACAGGGACGGATGACGGCAGGAAACAGTGTTTGCTTAGCTTCGCATAAAGGTGAAATTCATATGGATGGAAAAAAGAGCTCTTCTGCTAGTAGACTTGAAACCTTATTATTAAAGATCTTAGGCCTTGTATGACACAGATAAAAGCTTTATTTCTTCACTCTGGAAGGATGTTTCTTGTCTGTTATTTGTCTACTAGGCTATAAACAGTGTACTTTAGGGTTACAACTAACGGTTATTTTCATTATTGATTCATTTATTTTCTTGATTAATTGATTAGTTGCTTGCCACTGTTTCCCAAAAGCCCAAGATACAACCCAAAATGTCTTGTTTTGTCTCAACCAACAGTCCACAACCCAAAGACCAGAAAATATCCACATTTCAGAAGCTGGAACCAGAGAATTTGAATATTTTTTCTTTAAAAAAAGTCTCAAAATGAGCCCCAACTCGTGCCACATGTAGCTGTAAAACATGAATCAACGGCCCTCTCTGAGAAATCTGGTCGAGAAGATTTGAAAGTCTGGGTGCTCAGTGATTATTTAAGTACATCTTAATCATCTTTGAGTGTGCATCAACATTCATACTCATCGTACTCATCATACATGTCCTTGGCGTGCCGCTCTCCTCCAAACGCCTGCACATTCAGGTCTCGAAGAGTCTCAATCCTCAGCTGACTCCCAGCCCTCTTAAACGCCACTGTAACCTGTTTTATGACCTTGTTTTTTTTTTTTTCCTACTTTTTGTCTCCACTGTCTTTTCATTCTCACTTTCACCCGCTCCGCTCTCACCCACTCGTCCTTGACCCCGATTGTACCTCTTTCCCTTTTGTTCTCTCTCCCCCCCTGTACTGCACCTCAATAACACTCCTTCAAAATATCCTTTATGCCTCTATGCCAACACACACATATGCAACATGTGAACCACTGGATATGTGTTTGGCTCCCTGCACACACTGCTCCCCCAATGTTCCCATTTGGAATTCTCCCATTCCAAGAATCTTGTTTCACCATAGCAACACCAGCATGTCTGCGCACACACGCACACACACACACACACACACTTATTTCATATTCACCACATTCCCTTTTTTTTCTCTCTCTCCTTTTTTTTTATACCCCAGTTCTGGGCTGGTTTTTATGGCAGGGCCCCCCCCCTCCCTCTTACTGTGTTCCTTCAGGAATTTTGGCCCGTGTTCAAAAATCCTAAATCAACTACAGGCTGTTGCAGCGCCCTGGGCCCCTTCGCTCTACGTCTGTCACCCCACATGTTGACCCTAGGGAGTGTTTCTGTGTGTGTGTGTGTGTGTGGAAAAGAGCTGACAATCAGGCCACTGACAACCTGTCCCCAGAAAGGTTTTTCAGACTGTCAGGTAGCTTTCTCGTCCTTGTCTGTCACTTTTTTCACTCTTTTACTGGCAGTTTGTCTCCCTGATAAATTGTCCCAGAGCGTTTAACTAACCTTTGTGACCCACGTCACTCTCAATCTGCTTGAGAGACGCTGGGTTTTGTAGCACCCGGTTAAAATCTTTTTATTTGTCACTACAAAGAATGGCTTCAATATCTTACATTCTTCTGCTTGCACATGTTATGCCTTAATTATTATTTTTAAATAGGACATTGCCAAAGTGTAATCAAAGAGCCATCCAGTTCTCTCCCCAGATACTATAAAGCCAGAAGTCATCCCTGTCAACCAATAAAACATTCCTTTTTCCAGAGTTATGCATAATTTTGCTTCTAAGAGGCACAAATTAAGTAGCAATCGTTAATATTTTGATCTCATGAAGACCTAGCATGAGTTTTGTTTCTGTATTTATGTGCACAGGCACTTGGCTGAGTATTTGGGAGTCTCACACTAGTTTTGTCTCCTTTTCTCTCCCGGAGCTCATCCCTGCTGCTGCCTTTCCTTTTTGTGAGAAAAAAAAAAGGAGGGGTGGGGGGGTGGAAGAAAAAAAAAAAAAAAAGAAAACACAAAAGTCGAGTGGAAAGAAATTTGTTCTACAGATGTCGTCTTTCCTGGAGCCTAAAGCGAAGTCGAACGGAGGATTGCGTTCTCTTCCTCCCCTTCCTCTTTTTTATACCCAATGACTCGTTTGCGTTCCCTCCACCTCTGCGTGACCCTTTTTTTGTCTCATTTGCTCATCTACTCTGTCCCTGTTTTTCCCTCCGATACATGGCGTCGGTCTGGTCTTTACGTGCCAATTAACAAACAGCTTTTAATTGATCCATTGCGCTGGTGTGGTGTAACGCCAAGGTCCTCAAAGCTCTGTGGTTCGTGTACATAAGACTCGTCTGTGGGTAGGGCGACTCGGGACAGTATTCATGTGCTTTTGTGCATGTGTGAGATGCTCAAATGACAAGCCTGCTGCACATTAGTCCAGTGATTTAGTGAGTTTGGCTACGGCGCCAACCTCACCCCCTCCTGCCTTCTGAGTTCATCCCTCTAGAGTGAGGCCCTTTGGCTGTCCATTGTATTTGGTCTGGTTCAGATTCCCAATTTGGTGGCTCCTCTAAAGGAGGGGAACACATGTTGCATGTTTGCCCCCCCCTCACATCTCGCCAGTTCTCGCTATCATGTTGTAAACTAGAACCTAATGTTTTTTATCCCTTTTTGTGTGTTATATAACTGGAGACTCTGCTGTATGTACCAGTAAATACTTACTATACTGGTACTGCTGTGTTGTGTCCATCAGCATTTAAAAGCAACACAGTATCAGAAATAGTCCCCAGGCGCCAAAATGAAGTCAATAAAGACAAAAAGCACTGAGTTTATGATTACCATATTTTTCAATGGGAACTCAGTCCTGGCAATACACATGGCTTTTTTGTGGTGGTGAATTAAGTCATCTTTACACAAAGGTATCAAACAAATTTAGGCTGGAAAAGTGTTTTTGGAAGAGTGTGTGTGGCTTGAAGGTATTTGGACATCCCAATTTTTTTGTCAGGGCACATCCTGGCTTCTGCTCTCAGCTGGTAAAGCTGTCCTAATCCATCCATCAGCCCCTTCTGTTCCCAGTCAGTTGACAGTGAATGTAATCTCTAGTGTGTTTATTCAGCCTGAGCCCATTGTGGTCTATCTTGAAAGCCAAACATGGGTAACAGACTTTTCCTAACTTGTTAAGAAATCACATATTTTTCCATCATTATTGCATTAGATGTTACCCTGTTTGATCTTGAGTCGAGTCCATTTGCTCTATAGAGCTGCTTATAGCAGTGTGTTTGTTTCTGGGCATTGCAAACAAAGCGACTGTAGTCTTTTTTCCAGACCTCTGAACAACTGCCCACACCTCCAATATGTTCAGCAATTCAAATAGGTCTGGTGTTGTGCTCAGCGGTGGCAACAATTGGTCTTTGCCTTTGTAGGTGGCATAAGAATGAGGACTTTCTGCATAGCTAGCTAGAAGGTGACCAGACAGACATAACAGCTATGAAATCAGTGTATCTCTGCAACCTTGCCAGCAGATCCCTCGTCACCCTAAAATGACGTCACTTTCTATGGACTTAGGGCCAACGAAAACAAAAATAACTCCCTCTCCCAAACAGATATCGGCTAACATGAGCACAATGTCAGCTGAATAAAGCTAATTATCAGGCTAACACAGTGGCTTGTCAAACCAGAAAATTGCACGGCTAAATTCATCTGTGCGTCTTTGCAAAATAAGTGGTGATGAAAGCCTGTTGATGTAGTGGCTACATGTAAGATTAGTTGGCAAACTACTGTATCTGACTGTATCTGACAAGCAAACTACTGTATCTGACAAGCTAACTATAGCAAGCTATAAGCTAGGTTGCTATTTTCCATGGATGTATAAATACATCCATGGAAAATAGCAACTAAAAGATGGTGACTAACGTGGATGAGATCAGCACAGCTGTACAGGTTGTTGTAAGTTGAGTCACAGATATCACTTTGATTGTCATGAAAAATGTGAAAGTAACTCCTTGCAACCACTACCGCAGCCTCCATGTCCACTGAATAGCATGGATACATCACTCGCTACTAGTGCTGTGTAATGGAAAAACTCGGCTTGGCATAACTACCCTCAAAACAATAGAAAAATGGCATAATGTTAGCGAAGCAGAGCAGTGAACTGACGTGCTGTGCGGAGCAGATGGCCTTATAAAGAAATCCGTCACAAGACGACATGAGCTTGGGCTGAAAGTAGAAAAAAAAGTCGGAAACCGAGTGTTCAGAGCAGTAGAATCCGGTGCTTTTTGCTCACAGGGATTACTTTTACATATATTCTCCTCATTATTTAACACCTTGGCCATGTTTAATATGAACATCCGACATTGTAACATTATATATATATATATATGACTGAAAATAAGGAAAAACATAATAAGCCCTATTTAAATGTATGAGGTGAAATGAAATGGCAGCTCAGCCTTATCATCACACTTCACAAAGGTCTCTTACACTGCAGTGGAAGCTGTTGCATCAGGCTGTTAGAAGTCTTTTAGCTGTTGTGTGACCTTACATTTTAGCTCTTAATGTATTCATACCAACTACCACACAATGTCCTTCAGGGATACGCTGGTTGTTGACATTTGTCTTCGAATGACTGTATTTCAACATCTCATATTCTCTTGAAGACATGTCGGGCCTGACTTGCTTCAGCATTCTTCATTCAACATTCTTCTGGCAGCTATAATAATTAATAATTATTTGATACTCTCAAATTTATACACAGTAGATCAGCTATTTATTTGACCTGTAGACAACTTCCGAGGAACTGTTATCAGAAGAAACACATGCAGGCTCGTAAACCGAGCAAATGCGGCAGGTTTCTCAATCCAGGGTTCACAGAGAGTGTTTCCACATTATCACAGATTTTTATCACAGATCATATAGCTGTCACATCTCCAGTTCTCACAAGCACAAAAGGCAAGCATATGGTACAGTTACTCCACAAGGAATGTCTCCCTGTTGGAAATACCCGATCCAGCCAAAACATAGTGGTTCATATATGGAGCCGTCAATTATGTACAGTATCAGTGGCATCGCGTTGTCAGTGGAGGGGAGATCCGTGATGGTAGTAGCGCTTTTTTTTATTTCAGGTTCTTATGGGGCTTCAAATGCACGGAAGTTATTCTGTAGTCATACAGTGGGATTGTATTAGCACAGGCCAAGAGCAAAAGTTAAAGGGGACATATCTTGCACATTTCCGGGTCTATATTTATATTCTGGGGCTCCACTGGGATATCTTTGCATGATTTACAGTTCAAAAAACCTGCCAGTGTCTGTCAGCCTGTGTCTAAAACAGGCCGTTTTAGCCCCTGTCTCCTCAAGGCCCCATGAGCCCACTCTGTTGGGATCGGTCAGCCTCTGGACGCTGCCCCTTGGGAGGTTTCCAACTTTGGCTAAACTCACAGTAGTAGTAGGATTTCATTTCCTTTTCTTGTTCTTCAGCCTGTGGTGCAGAACTTTTGTCTCTCCCTTCTGGCAGTGAGAGTAATTACACAAACACTGTCAACGTCATCGTCGCCGCAGACCCCTGATGCTTTTTTACATGGGCATGTGGATTGGTTTGGCGATGTAACAGAGGTTCATTTAAATGTAAAAAGTCCTGCACTCCAGCTTTAACATGAAATATAAACTTCTCAAATACATTCGTACACGTTCGAGCCAGAATCCGATCCGAAATACGCAAGTGGACAACACGAACAACCTGTGGAACAACCTTAGCAATAACGTTAGCAACAAAGGCTACGGAACGGACAACTGTTTTACGGGCATGAGCGAAAACTGTGACATCATCACGAGGAGGAAGTAGAGGTAACGTTGCAAACGGAGCGTTCAGAGCAGGCTGAAGCCCTGGCTTTTGACTCGCAGGGAGCACTTTTATACACACATTTACCTCAAGTTTTGGAACTTTGACCGTTTTTAACACGGACGTCTGACATCATAACAATAAAAAAATAACAAAGAAACAGAAAAAGAATCATGTCTCCCCTTTAAACTTATGCCACGGGATCTACTGGCTCCACAGAGCTGAACTGTAAAACTCAGTGAGTCACTTAGCTCTTGATACGAAGGAAACCAAATCAAAAGGGACCCGTCATGGTAGATTTCCCCTAACCTCAGCTGGATAATAATAAAAACAAAAAACTTTTCCCAAGATGACAGGATGACAGCACTGATCTACAGCCTTGTGGAAGAAAAAAAAAAGGTTTTCTCTGCTGCGACTGCTGCAGATGAAAGAATGTAGATTTACAGTAGCGAGTGTTGCATCTCTACAGGATGTTGGTTAGCCACTGCTCTACCTTTTGCCACGCATGACACTGTACAATATCTGCGCTGTGGCAGACACTGCTGTTATTTCTCTGGTTTTTAGCTCTGGGGTTTTTTTCCCCCTGGTTTTATATATGCTGTACATTGAGAAGCATATGTACACAATTAGAGAATTTGGCAGAGCGATTGGTTGGAGTGTAAAGCTGCCAGGACTGACACTTTTTCCTGCTGCTTTTCATCTGTTCCCCTTGCCAGACGTCTACTCCGCTGTTGTTGTTGTTCTTACAGTATCTGGTAAGGAGAGGAGGAGCGGAGGAGAGGAGAGGACAGGAGAGGAGAGGAGGTGGGAGTTGGCTTGAACTTTTGACACAGTCTAGTTAGTCTAGATCAGCTGGGAGAATTTGGCTGCTGTACATTCATCAAGCTGCAACTAAACTCCTGAATGTCTCTCAGCAGCCACAGCCACTGGGGAAAGTGAAAAGTAATACATCTTTGAGTTTACTATAAAGTTTATTTACCGCTGCCTTTTGTTTGTTTTGATCCAGTCCAGCATTGATTATGTATTTAATACAAATTGGAGAACTACTGATGAAAAAGTGGAAGGAAACGCTCAGAGATCTCATCTCAGTGATTGTATTTCCTGTTGTCAACAACCTGTGATTCACATGCATCTAAAGTCAGCATGTTTGTAACAAGAACGCTGTTACTTCACTTTTCACAGTACTGGTTGATCATTTATAACGAGATGATATAGGGTACATGTTGAATGACACTGACACTGTTTAAAGGGCTGCAAACTAATGATTGTTTCCATTATTGATCGATCTTTGTTCCATAAAATATGCTGATCACTGTTCTCCAAAGCTCAATGTGATGTCTTCAAATGTTTTATTTTGTCCACAACCCAAATATATTCAGTTTAGTGTCATTGAAGACTAAAGAAACCAGAAAATATTCACATTTAAGAAGCTGGAATCAGAGAAATTTAAGTTTTTGGATGTTAAATATTAACACAAGCAGCCAAACAAGAACTTTACCGAAATAAAAGTCTTTAAATCGGGCAGAATTATAATTCAGGATTTGTTTGACCAAAGATTTAATTAACAAGATTATGAATCTGAGCAGACATTCAATGGTTTTATCACTTGACAGTTTTTGATATTTACTACCTTGGAGACATTTCTGTACAGTTCATGAGAAGAAAGCTTCTGTTTCTTTCTGTTTGCAAGATGATGAAGGCTGAGTTTGTGTTGTATGACTCGTATAGCGTGCTGTTAGTCCCTAGAGGCACACTCTGCCCTGACCTCACCCACACATGAGGAGGTGCTGAAGGAGTCAACCGGAGGTCATTGACTGCAGGGTGTACATCACATCACAGGGAAAACTCTGTCCATGAATCTGCGTCCGTCCTCTCGTCTCCTTTCATAACCAGAATTATCAGTTGAAAATTTGACTGACCTCAGGTTGACCTACATCGAGCAGCTTGCTCGTCTCCCAGAATGCTTTAAATAGAAAGAGAGATAGAGAGATAGAGAGATGTGCAAAGTTGTTGACGTTTTAAAAATGCAACTAGGAAGAGTAGGAGTGTAAAGATATGCAAATTCATCATGAGCAAAGTTATTGAAGGAGCAAAACAGAGTGGAGTTTGGTTGAGGCAGAAACTATAAAGCTCTGTTGGACAGACGTGAGGTGTTGTCGAGACTTATTGCTTTGGGCAGGAAAGATTTCCTGTATCGGTCTTTGTGACAGCGACGTGCTCCGCTGTCTGTCTAATAGGTGGTGGAGAGGGTGGTCAGGATTATCCATATAGGAAAACAGTTTGTTCAGTGTCCTCCTCTCAACCACATCATGTTCAAAGGTGTCTGGTTTGCAGCCAATTACCGAGCCGACCTTCTTAATCAGCTCCAACGCTGCTCCCCCAGCAGACTACATCCAAGTATCTCAGCTTCCTCAGGAAGTAGAGTCTGCTCATTCCTTTTCTTTTATACGGCCTGGATGTTAGTCTGTTGTCGATGTGGATGCCTGTGCAGTCCTCCATGTCCTCCACGTCCTCTATGGATTGGCTGTGACCTCATCACTGGAAGAGAGGAGGTGGGACAGGAGGTGATGTGGCTCCAGGGTGGGTAATAATTTCCCTGCTGCAACTGGCAGCCATCCCATCCTGCCTCTCCTCCAGACACATTGTGTAGCTCAGTGCTCAGAGAGTGACTGGAATACATTCAACAGCAGGGGTGTTTCAGATGATAACGTCTTCCTTTACTTTGTGGTTGAAAATCTTGAAGGAATAGTTCAGCATCTTAGAAAAATAGCCTTGTTTCTGAGAGCAAGACGACGAATATCAACATCATTCTCATGTGTTAGTGCGGAGCTGGAGTCAGTGTATTCTTAGCTTTAGCATAAATACTGGAAGCATGGGGTGAAACAGCTAGTTTGGCTCTGTGTAAAGTGAAAAAACACACCTACATACATCTGTAAAGCTCAATAATTACTGTGTTGCATCTTGTTTTTTATTTGCACATGAAGAAATTTGTGATACATCAGCGTGAACACGTCCTGACTCTAACTCCACATCCGCACAGACCTGAAATTGGTATCGATCTTGCCTTCTTACTCACAGAAAGAAAGTGTATTTTCAGCGTCTTGGACGATACCTTCGAGTGTCTTAAAATGGCTCAGGATGAATCTAATCAGACTTTTTATTCTCCCCTGTGCCGTTCCTCTACATACCTTACTGTTGGAGTGGTGAGAGAGAAGTGACTGCTCTCCTTTAAGACAGCCACAGTTGTCAAAGAGGGCCTATTACTGATTTTATGTAACCGCTACTTTCATCATCGTTCACATTACCTCCTGCCATCACCTTCATAATTATGTTAGACGATCTAAAAGGCCACAGCAGACTGCAGCGCCGTCCTCTTTAGCACAGACCTGTGCCTGTGGCTTCACTTGATGACATTAGCGGATGGTATAGATCCGCTAATGTCACCTCTCTAGATGGGACAATGCTCTCTCACATCAGAGTTCACAGCAGCGAGGCAGGCAGACCTTCTTATCTACGGCCCGTCTCTGACACAAGAGAGAAGAAGAGGATTACTGGACCAAAGTCTGAGACTGTAGCACATTGCCATGTCATGGTTAAGTACATAGTGTACTATACATTACACACACCGTACTGTACACAGCAGGGTAGCATTAAAAGCTGGAGCCAAGCTAAGACAAATAAGGGTGTGTCCACAGTCAGGCCAGAATTCTGCTTTTGTAACATGACTGGAAAAGTGAAAGAGTTTATCTTAAAGCAAAGCAGTTTGTTTCATTGGTACATACAGCGGAGGTGTACTGTATATGATGTTATCTCTGGATCAGGGCAGGGTTGACATGTATGCAGAGTGTTAGGTAAGCTTCTAAGCTGCTGACTCACATTACTGTGATTTTTCACCCAGTCTCTCACTCTGTCGGCTGATATATATACATTTATAGATATGTTAACCTGCAGGGTCACAGAGCAGAACGGCTGCAAATAGTTTTGATTCATACTTCTTTTGATTTATCGGTTATTTGTTTGCGCTATAAAACGTCAGAAAGTTGCTTAGAGACCAAGATGATGTCTTCAAATTGTTGATTTTGCCAGAAACCCTTAAAACATTCAATTTACAATCACACACAACAGAGAAAAAGCAGGAACTTGCAAATGTTTTATCACTTTTGCCTGATAAATAAATGTGCATAATTCAATTATCAAAATTGACGATTAACTCTCCGTGGGTCGACTAATCCACGGATCATTTTAGCATTACAGAGCAAAAAAAACATCCATTTCAACATGCCGTGAAGACTTGTTTTTCCTAAAACTTGACAAAAAAAAACAAAACACTTCACTGGAATTACCTCACATTTATTTGGCAGTTGTTTTTGGGAATTTTCTAAGAATGAACATCACTGTCTTGAGGCTGATTGCAGCAAACATATGAAGCAAAATGTATTTTTATTGGAAACAGGTTGAAAAAAAATACTTTGCTAAAGGCTACAATCAGGCTGTGCAGACAACACAATGACTGTGATTGGGTTGCTTTGTTTTTCCTGGCACGACGTTACCAGTGTAGACCTTTTCTTCGCCACTGTTTCTGTATATAGTATTTGGCAGTCAATGTGAGAGTAGGCTCTTGGCGCCTACAGCATTGCAATGGTGAAATCTCATCCCAGAAGTGTAAAGCTGATTCATTCTTGGCCTATAGAGAGAGAGAAAGAGAGAGAGAGGAGGTGAAACTGGAACTTCCAGGGCTTGTTCCTCAAGTAAGAAAACCCCATTCACAAGAACGTTAACATTTTGTAATAATGAAAATGAAAATTCAGCCTTGGAACATAAGTTTATATTCTGCACATCACAAGTCATGGATGGAGAATTATTTAAAATCAATAATAATTCTGTTTTTAACCACCTTTAAAGATGCTCTCCTCTGTTTGGAATAATAATTTGTATAACCTCATTATCACCTCATTATCATGCATAAATCCAGAATCTATGAACATGCAACTATTGTTCATTTCAAAAGTTCAACTGCTCGATGCAAGATGTCTCCTACTTCACTGAAGAGTCCATCCTCAGTGTTTGTGGACGTTTCAAGTTTCCACATCACGCATACTGGACCACGATTGGCTCCAAACCAGTTGATGTTAGTCATGTCACAATCCATACTTGTAGGCACAACCCTTTAAGAGAAACTTTCCTTCTTCAGCAGATGAATGTTAAAACAGCCGTCTAATGTCAAACTCTGCACGGACATCCTTCTGCGCGGTGAAGCTCAAACATCCAAATGAAGAACTAAAAGAAAAACACATTTTTGAGCGAAGGGGGGGGGGGGCTTTAACCCTTTAACATCCACCCTTTTTATAGAATTTTCACCTATTTGGCACACCCACATGGAAAAGCTTATAACAGGAGAACTGTAAGGCCAAGATGCATGTATTAGGCTTCAAGTGACATCTTCTAGTTTCTGGAAATGTGTTTGTTTAGCATGTGGCTAAAACACAAACAAAACTATACCAGTTCAAATAAGGCTCAAAAAAGTGTTTTTGGTCCTGGTTTATAATGAGTCATATTTGAATAACAATAATTAGGACATGCTTTATGCCAGAAGTATGCAAATCACCACATACCGTCTACATCTTGTCAACCTGTATAAAATTCCAGACTGCTAGGCCTAACCTTATGGGAGTTTTTAGTTTGTGGTGTCACTGGTGTCCCCAAACCTCTCCAGTTATCTCCAATTGGCCAAATTGTGCCAATTGCTTTTACTCATTACTGTGTGATGCTACCGCTTACAACTAGCTTAAGCGGGTCGCTAATGGATGTTAAGAGGTTAAAGAAATAGTCAGACATTTTGGAAAACACGCTTATTCGCTTTTCTCTCTGGAAGTGAGATGAGAAGATCGATACCACCCTCATATCTGTCCGTTAAATATGAAGCTACAGCTAGGAGACTGTTAGCTTAGCATAAAGACTGGAAACAGCTAGCCAACGTGTCAAACCACTCCTTTAACGAAAACCATTTCTAACAAGCTAAAGATCTTTGTTAATTAGTGACATTTTGTTATAATCACAAAGGTTTTAAATTCTAATAGCAAGTGAAGAAGTAAATACTTGTTTCTGTTAGAATATGAGTAGTAAGCAGAAAAAAAGTATGAAAGAAATCTCAGAGGTCAGTGGAACAATGACTAGCCCTGACGTTGGGACTCTTTATGACTCTCACTCTTTTCCGTCTCTCACTTTAACTCAGCTGTCTTTCTTCTCATGTTCTGTCACCATTTCTCACTTTTACTTTCTGCTCGTGGAATTTTTTTTTTTTTTTTTTTATCACTTCTTCCTCTACAGTCTCCTTCTTTCCTTCCACTGTGTGTGTGTGTGTGTGTGTGTGTAGTCGTACCTGCGGAGGCTATACCGTATGACGAAGCTAACACATGCAAAACCTGAGAGACGGAGAAACCTTGCAGGACTTGCATTACTGTATATGTCACCGCTGTGCACTTTCATGCAGAGAATCCACAAAGGAGAGCAGTGAGTAATAAAAGCACACACACACAGGAGGGAGCACATACGTACAAGTAGTCAGAGGCTTGAAAAGGCTTCACAAAGTCTGTGTGTGGGTGTGTGTGTGGTTCCTGTGACAGTGTGATATCTATATCAACCAACTGCTAGCTGACTGCTTTTCTGTGAAATTAAAGCTTTTTTTTTGAAACCTTTTTTTTCATTTAATAAACAAAGTTCTCAAATATGAAATGTTGTCCAGACATTAGCAGCTCAACATGAATAAAATAATTTTATATCAGTAGAGCTGCAATGATTAGTCGATTGAAAGAAAATTAATCTGCAACTATTTTGATAATCAAACAATCATTTAAGTCATGTTTAAAGCAAGAATGCCAAACATTTGATGGTTCTTAAATGTGAGAATTTGCTGCTTTTCTTGCTCTCATATTGTAATTAATTTGATATTTGGGCTTTTTGACTGTAGTCATTTGAAGACATCGATATTGTGCTATTTTCACTGTTTTCTGATGTTTTACAGACCAAACGATTAATAAAGAAAATAATTGGCAGATTGATTAATTATGAAAAAAAGTCATGAGTTGCAGCCCTTTTCATCAGGAAAGTCAAAGAATATGTAAATAAGATTACACTTGAATACCATATCAGTGACATTGAACTTCCTGTTTTCGTCTAATCAAAGTGTTAGGTTAGTTCAGGGTTGTGTAGTCTGCCAAACAGTCAAGTGACATTTCTTTTGACTTATCAAATAAACTGTTACTAATATTCCTAACAAGTTCTGGCCATAATTTGTCCATGTGTCTGTATTGTGGGCTGCTTGGACCTGCAAGTGGAAATTATGTGTGCACTGGGGTTCGGACCATAGACTGTATATAAAGACGGACGTACCGAGGTGTGATGTTAGCCATTGGTTTGTTGGAGCCAGTCTGAAGCTCACAGTCGCAGCTTATGGTCAGCACCATCTTTTCCATTTGGAAAAAATGATTGACTTAGTATTTCTAGAGAGAAGTTGACGCTTTTTTTTTTAATGGGAGCCAGTTGGAGCCAGCATCTGGCGGCTTTCGGTGGCATTGCACTTTAAGGTACTTCCACATTGGCTTCACCCTCAAACCATACTTGTGGCTTGGTTGGGACAAATAATCAGTGTTGCTCTATACAGTGGTGTGATACTTTACCACTACACAGTGCAATGTTCTGTTGCAATACTGAAACTGATGTGTTTTCTCCTTTTGTTGCAGATAGTTGAACTCTTGACTGTTCTTTTTCTGGCAGGTAAATATTTTGCCATTTATCGACCGCTTACAGCCTGCACCTGCCTACATGCAGTCATATTGCTTTTTGTGCTGTTTTATGACCAGGTGTACTTTGGATTTACAGTTTCATCTCAGCTGTTACATCTCAGCTGTCTGTGAACCTCGGTTAAACTCACAGCTCTTCATTAGACAGTAAATTAATGCAATATATAATTACAATTATTATGTCATTTTAAAGGTATGTTTGTCTTTTCAGCTGCACACATGTTGTGATGTTCCGCAGATGATCATTAACATTGTTAGATATCTAGCTCTGACGTTTGTTTGCACTCGTTGAAACTCATTTGCAGAGACGCCAGGATGACTCGTGCACGGATAAACCCTCACCGTCAGTTCCTTTTTCAAATGCACAGCAGACACTGTGTGAATCTGTGCACATGCACGAGCCTCTTAGCTGTTCAGTTGTACAGTGAAAGAAGAGGAAAGTTTCAATTTAAAGTAAAAGGAGACACTGTGCAGCAAAAACGGTTGCAGATGGGCGAGAGAAAAGACACAGAGTCATAGATAACAGACCCATAGCCACATGTGACATCATGTGGTGAGTCACATGGTTTCTCTGTGTTTTGTGTGGCAGTCTATGTGGATGATCTCAGCCACTAACTCCTAAATGTCTCTTATTGTCATAAAACCACAGTTTTAATGGGGACTTGATAAATAGACTGAACATTGGCAGAGTGTCAATGTTGCACGCAATGCAAACTAAATTCCACCGGTTTATTTATGGACATGCATGTGATAGCTGTCAGAGTGTTTTGTTTTGGCATAATGCATCTTATTTAAATGAATGTGTGCGGTAGGATAAGCTATGTTTCAGAGGTTAATTAGAATCATGAAATTACAGGCTGTAAGTTGGAGTGTTAAACTCATCGTGGTGGAATCTGCGCCATCAGACGGCTCCTCGTTACCCACGGCCTCTCATCACGTATGTTCTGAAGGCACTAACTAAAGAACCCAGTGTACCCACGGTCCCTGCAGTGTGCTGGGTTATGTTAATGACATGGCTGCACAAAGGAACTGTCTGCTTTAATTATGGAAGAGTGTTGGGCTCATGGCTTCTGCTCCCCTTTCCCGTTTCTTTGATATTTCTTCCTCTTCTTCCACGCAGTTCCTTCCTTTTTCACTGCTCCCCTAATGTGGGCCTTTTGATTTGTTCCCTCCCCTGCATCGCGAGGAGAGGTGGACTAATCCTCTGAATCAAATGTGTCACCTACTCTAAGCAGGAATGAATAGGCCCTAGATTACCACTGGACACTAATCGCATTTAGCCGCCACGATGATAGCTTCTGTGATGGGCTGGGCTCTGGGTCTGAGGCCAGGGTAATTTAATCCATGTCTTGAGCTTTGGTGGAGCCCAGCTGTTGTCAGGCACCTGTTGAGCTTCTTCCTTCCTCTTCCTTCCCGGATTCTGTGGAAGGAACTTAATTGTGGGTCCATAAACATATTTATTGTTTGCACAGATGGAGAGGAGTCAAGTTCATTTAATAAAACATGCATAGAATCATCTGACTTACTGAAGATAAACAACAACAACAACAACAACATATTAGTCGACCAGAAGGTTGATTAGAAATACCAAAATCACTTATTTATTAAAATCTGGGTCCTGTTTTCGTAGCTTTGACTATCATTTCTATCAGCTATAATAACATTGTTCTCACCAAGTTAGTTGGTGAATGTGGCTAAAAGCAAAGTCAGACTGGACAAGAAACACGAGCAGCGAGACGATCAAACGGGTTGTAAAAAAGTTTAGTTTAGTTCAGTTTAGCTAGTTTGTAAGAGATGTGTACAACAGACAGTTGAAGTAACATTTTTTTTTCCATTTGCCTTCAATTTCTCTTAATTTTCTCTTCTAAATAAGTTCAGCTAACCTTTATAACCTGTCTCACCCTCTGACTGCTGCCATGTTCTAACAAATCAGGAGCAAAGTTTGTGAAAATAAGATCCAAGTTGTAATAAATTAGTAGTATCCCTTAAAGAGGACGTTTCCTGCAAATTTCCAGGTCTATGTTTATATTCTGGGGCTCTATTGGAATATCTTTGCAGTATTTACAGTTTAAAAAACTTCTTATTTATGTTATACTGGCTCTTTATGCAGCCCCTCAGTTCAGCCTCTGTCTGAAACAGGCTGTTTTAGCTCCTGTCTCTTTAAGGCCCGCCTCCCATTGAGCCCACTCTGCTCTGATTGGCCAGCACCCGGTCCCGGAGGCTATGTAAACATACAGGAGTAGTTGGATGTCATGTCTTTTTCTCATTCTTTACTCCAACTTCTCAAATACATCTGAACATATTTAAGCGTGAATCTGATCCGATAATATAAGATTGGACAACACAAACGACCCGTGGAACAATCTAGCAACAAAGGCTATGAAACAGACGGCCATTTGTGGGCATTTCCGGGAGCATTTTTACATACATTCACCTCAAGGTTTGGAGCTTTGACCATGTTTAACACAGACATCTGACATTATACCAGTATAAAAATAAGCTTTTACATAGAACACAGAACATCCAAAGGCCCTGCATCCAATCAGAAAAGGTTTCTGAGCTAGTTGTGATGTCACAAAACCATGCTTGTAGGTCCTTAAATCAGACTTAATGTGAACTTTTCCCCCCTTCAGCAGACGAATGTGAAAACAGCCCTCTAATGTCAAACTCTGCACATTCATCATTCTGCACAGTGAAGCTCGAACATCCCAAGTGAAGTAACTACAAGCAAAACACATTTTTGAGTGGAGGGGAACTTCGAAATTATAATCCCGTCGGTTAATGTCTCGCCGCAGTTTGCTGGTTTAACTGTTAGTGGATCACAGAAGGATGAGTAATACTAAACATACAAGGAATTACAGTTGCAGCTTTGATTTTTGAAGACAGCTCTAATGTGAAACACAACTTAACTGATTTCTTCATCAAGAAGTCGGGGGGGAAGACCCATGTGGAAAAAAACTGCAACGTGACTAAGAATGTTCTGTTCTTTACTTAAACAAACCAGCGCTGCTAATGTTAACCACGTGTCTAAAATGGTAAATTAATATCACTTGTGCCACTGTGTGATGAGGATAAAGACAGTGTCTAGAATCTGTAAGCCTGTATTATGTTTAGCACATTTCATACACAAAGGCAAAGTCAGGAATACGTCTCTCAGAAGAGACTCAGCTACGGCTGAAACCTGCGTCGAAATATTTGAGATATCTATAGACCTGCTGGTGTTTGAACATCAAGGATGCATCATGCCCTTCTTACAGGCCATCAGCAGGTATGATTGACCTCTGACAGTAGTGGAAAGGTGGCCTTTTCATGTTCAAAGAAGGTGCAAGAAAACAGTGAAAGCTGTAATCTATGAGGGATACGATAAGTCATATTTACAGCCTCTAAACTTATGATAAAGGATTCATTTTGTTTCCACACTGCAGATGTGTTGCATACAGTTATCTGCTCCAATGCACCCAGAAAAAAACAAAAAACATGAACAGTGTAATATATTATTAGTGCAAACTGTTTACTTGCTGTTTCCATCTCATGTCCATATACAGATAAGGATTTCTACAGCTCCAGCCTACTTGCTCTTTCCTCCCCCCCACCCCCCCTCCCACCCATGTCCCTTTTGCTCTTTCTCACACATACTTCATGCAAATGCAATGTTAAGGGCACTGGAGCAAAGCTATTCGCAGCTTGACCAACAGTAAATTTTCATTTTGACAAGCCCTGTTGCATTGTCTTCACCCTGTTTGCCATGGCCTTCTCACCCCCCACTGTCTCCTTGAACCATCCAGCTGTGCATGCGCTCATCAACGAGGCCTTGTGTCCCTCCGTCTTTCAGTCTCTGCGTCTCTCTATCTCCGTCATCTCTGTCCTAGCTGCTATCCTCCTCCTCATCTCTATTTGGTAACCTTCTTCCTGAGTGCTGTGGGTTTTATGACTCCCCGTATAGTGAATCCAGTCTTTCACCGGGACAAAATGACTGCCCTTGGAGTGACACCATGAACATGCTGCCACCTACCCAACCCCCCCTCCCCCCCCTCCCTCTCCCTCCACCCTGAATAGATTTACACACAGATGGCCTGAAGGACATGTACTATAGTTTGTGTGTGTTTGTGTGTGTGAGACGTTTTGAGCGCACACATCCATGTATGTGTGAATAAATGGTTTTATCCACATTTATACTCAGTGCACATGACTAGAGAATTGATTCCTGATGTTATAAGCTATATCTCGAGCTTTATAACCCGAGTGAAAGAATGCATTCAAAACCAGAACATGTTTTGTTTTGAACTACATGAAACAGCTAAAATAGCATGAAGGAATATTTTTGTCCCTAATGTGCATCAATTCCAGATGCACAACACAAGATTTCCCAAAAGAAATCTTATGTGTCTGTGTCGCGCTGTCATGCGAAGACCATTGGGTTGCGGTTTTAGGTTGATGTTGCCAGTGTTGACTTGCATTGTTGACCGCAGAGACATGTGGGCTGTCACTGACGGCAGGAGACACCTTTCACCCCTTCATATACTGGAAGTACACTGAATATGGCGGTCATTTCTGCATGAAAAACAATGAATAATGCTTTTTTTTGTCTTTGCATGGCACCAATCTTTAAAATCTACAATTTAAGGCGTTTTCTTAATCGATCTTAGGTCATGTTAATGGTCAATAATCACTTTATGCATGTAGCGCAAACAGAGAGTAGGCACACGCATGATTGCACACAACGCTCTTCAAGCCAATGTCATAAAGTAAACTCTCTGTAAAATAAGCAATTACTTTTCTCGTTTAAGCTGTCTTGCCAGACGAGTTTGTGATCCCTCAGGCTGCTAGCACTGGCGCTGAAAATTTGCCGCAATAGTATTTTCCCTTAATGTCATTGGTTTGTGTGGGTTGTTGGTGTTCTGTCTTCATCTGAAGGAGATCCAAAGGAGCTTTGGATGTTAGATCTAATTTACTATAATTTACACGTCTGTATTAAGTGCCATCAGAGTGATGTGAAGACCACAGCAGCAAAAGGTAAAACATGCCGAGAGAGACGTTAAATGTGCATCTTAATCTCTCTAATCTCTCTTTACACAAAGAAAATAAAACCAGTTCAGTAAACTATGTAACTCTGAAATAACCAATTTGAGGTTGTTGAGGAAATTCTCCTCATATCAGATCAGTCATTAAAACTTTTTTGCCTGTAGTTGCAACTTGTACAATCTAACCAAGACATTTTACATACAACATACGAACAAACAGGAAAGGAGTTAACGTCCTGTCATTCAATCATAGTGCATGCTGAACTTAAAAAACAGGCAACAGAATTTGCTCCAATGCTAATGTTAAGTTATGAAATTAATGTGAAAATGTATTAGTGGATTTACTGTGAGGAGTGATGGCGAACGTCACTTGTACTCAACGGTGGTTGTTAATTAAGGCTTCAACAGCAAAATAAACTCCATCAGTGATGCAGCCCGTGAGAGAACATATCATAACATTTTTAACTCATTGCTTCCTTGTCTCTCTACTCCGTCTTGCGCAACAGGTACCAAATATCACATGAGCATTGTGGCTCTTTTCATAAACCTCCTGACATGTCAACATTTATTTAAAAGACACTTACTGTATGTCTGAATGCGGAAAACCCGTCACTAACAGATAGATGACGCCAGCAGTGTTACGCATTCCTTGTCTGAAGAAGTGAGATGGGTTAATTTTCAGTGCCACGGGAGGGAGGGAGGGGGGGCGACAGTGTGAAGGTGGTTATGATCGGATTCGGAATTGAAAGTGCCACCAACGAGTCTTGTTTTCATGTGAACTCAGCAAAGCCATTGGCAGAGGATCTGCTTTATGGCAAGCCACGACAGATTGGTTTTGAGCCCTTTCCCACAGACAAGCCACAAGAATGTCCATGATGCAATGAGCTGATAGAAAATAGATGTGTGGGATTTTGGCTGGCTTTTCCCTCTACACAACCTAGATAACCATTTGATCAAAACCACTCCAGTTACTTATAATCTCTTCTGCTTCTGACTTCACAAGACCTCGGCCTTCACATCTCACTTTAAAACATTTCATTAAGAGAGCAACGCAAAGTATTTCTGGAGGCAACTGATGCATCCAAAAGTGGCTGCCAATCTTATGGTTGATCATGACGTCTTGCCGAAATTGCATATGTAATCGGGGGCCTTTGTAAGCTAAGATGACACTTGGCACCTCCCAGAGCTAGGACTCTTTATGGCTTACCATGTTTAGCCTGGCGTGGGTCAGTCTACATTGTCAGAAGATCCTCGCTCAGCAGGAAGAACAGCAAGGCAGGATCTGATCTTTTCCATCCGCCATCATTCATAGTCCTGACAGGCCAGTGAATTCCCCACACCCCTCCCAACCAGTAGTTCAAAGCCTTACATTTGCCACCAGAGAGGGGGTGTAGGGGCGAACTTGGGGCCCACTGACAGACTTTACCCTCAAGATGTTTTCAGTTGAATGTCCTCTGAAGTGGGAAGACTTTTCTTCTGCTTCTGTTTTAGACTTCCTCAAGTCCAATGTGTGTGTTTTATCTGGTGAGATCAAATTGGCGGTGCTTTCACTTTGACACTCTTTTGACACTTAGCAGAGAAAACACATATGCTGCAATACAAAATAAGCCTTTCTCACAGCTCGTATCAAAGACTTCCCTGGAAAAGCACAAATTTTAAGTCGCCGCAAGGCATATACTGTAATTGAAATGCCTCGGCTGTTACTGCCATGTCAAGAAACACCACTGCCTTCTAATTTTTACTAACAAATGATTGTCTTGATTGTTGGACTGAAAAATAGTTTGGGAAATTCTCTGTTCCATAGTGTTTAACAGTCTCTGAAATACTTAGAGGGCATCCCATAACTTTTTTTGGAAAAAGAGCTTGAGGTCAGATAGTTAAAATGACATAAATTGTATTTACAAGGCATGTTTTACAGCCTCTCTTTGATGAAAATGTAAGGATGTGGTGGTGGTGGTGGTGGTGGTGGTGGTGTTGGGACTTGGAGGGCAGTCATGGTCAGATAGGCATCACACAATCAGTCATGGTGAGCATGAGACTCAGCCTTTGATAGATCATATCAAAGCCTCCTCGTTTGGTTTTCTGGAACACTTCCAAGCTGGGAGGGCTAATTTTGAAGATAATTCAGATGATTGAATATTCCATTCAAGAGGCTTCTTTATGAAATTTTGCCTTTAGGTCAAAGATAATTTGAAATGCAGATGGTCAACACCACCTCCCACACCTTTGATCAACCTCTTAGTAGCAGAACTGGATCTGAGTGGAACTGGATCTTCTTGCGGTGTAGCTTGTTATGTAAGGTATCTCTAATCGCCATACTCCCTTTTTTGGTTGTGTGCATAGATGGGTGAAGAGTGTGTTTAAGTGTTGCTAAGTCAGCATTACCAAAGACAAACAGTTTCTCAGATAATTTGGATCAATATTTGCTTGTCTTCCTCAATGTCTTCTCACTTTGTAAGACTGTACCTTTTTATTTCTTTGCAGAGGTTCAACCCTGCACTTCGCCATGCAATAACAATAATGACCCCCTTTCTTTGTGCATTAGCCTATGCAACCTCATAACCTCATGTTGTTTACTCGTGGCACATGTGGTTTGTGTTTACAACTTGCTTTGCCGTGACTTTACCGTCGAGACATCTGGAATCAGGTGATTTTAGAGCAGCACACGTTTAAATGATGGTCTATTTATTGCTAATAGCTTTGTAGGTTTAAGGAAAAAAAGCAAAAAAGCAAAAAAGCAAGAATCTATTATAAAAAGCTGTTGATCACATGTACTATATGACCTCTGCTACGGTTTGATAAGGGCTTCGCCTCATATGCTGTACAATATTATCTGACATTGCAGCAGGATCAGCTTAGATTCACTGTATAAAGTAGCTATCCAGTCAGTGCAAATATAGCACAAGCATGTGATCACATGCCACATTCACGCTACTAAAATCCAACTTGACACAGGACACCTATCAGCATGTACACAGGGCCAACATATTTTCAGACTCACTGTACGAAACACACGCACACACACATGACAACTGTGTATTGCCCCTCAACTCTACAACACTAATGCATCACAGATGTATAAGAAACATCCAGGAGTTTTTCTGATAAAAAAAAATAATGTGAAAGTTGAATATTGACACATACTGTGCAATTTAAAGGGGCTCTCCAGTGATTTTGTAACGCACATCCATAAAGTGGGGGGAACTTGCGCAAGATAGTTACAAAAAAAAAATCCCTTCCTTGCATGCATGAGTCCTTGAATGTGAGTACATTTCCCATCATGCAACTCAATAGCATCTTTCATTAGATGTTCCCTGCCTGTTACATGCCCTAATTTTTCCAACTTTATGCCCCCCAGTTTATAACACAGGTTTTCTGTCAAATATATGAAATCAAGCCTCAACTCAAGATGACATCACTATGACATCATCAGGATTATTACACTTAGACTAAATAGTCTGACTTGACCTGTATGTGTAACAGTTCACAATATTTATATTAGGCATTCAGCCATTTTTTTTTTTAGGTTTCAATGTATTTCAAATTACAATTAAATACCAACCGGAGGATTCATGTTGGGTTTTGACAAACAAAAGCTGGTGAACCACCTATCGGATTCCTGCCATGAAAACCAACCCAGCATGGGGACTGAGATATTCACTCTCCCTCTCATACTCTTTCTCCTCCTCTCTTTTCAGAGCCACTCAAATTAAATTATTAGTTAGTTTTAGCTCCAGCAGGAGGGCATCATATGACTGCCTCTCCATTCAACTTGCTTATTGTTCGCACAGTTCCCTTCGCAGTGAGCTACCTCTCTCCTTGTTGCCCTGTCTTTTTTTTTGCCCACACAGGCCTGCAGGGGAAGAGCCCTCCAGCTAATTAGAGACTTGCCAGTGGAATTTCACTGCGACAAAGGGAGCTATTCATGTCGGCAGGATGGTGAATAGGCCGCGCTGGCAACGGCGATGGCATTGCTCGGAGGAGTTAGCGAAATGAAGAGACTTCACTTTGAAGCTTGTCTCTTTTCAAAGACACCCAAGCTCTTGACTCAGTGCGATGCTGCTCAACCTTCAGTGCCTCCCCTCTTCCCCCGGCTTCTGTTTTTCTATCCATCATCTTCTGTTGCTCTATAGTGTGGGAGTTAAGATCTGAGTCAACCCCCCCCCTGTCACACACTGACAGCACAGGGGGCTAAATAATTGACCTCCCATCTTGTTGTTATCAGTGAGCTGATCTGGTCTCTATATGGCGTAACTGACCCATATTCCTCCAACTCACTTTTCATTTCAAACAGCCATATTCCTGCACAAACCAAGTGTCAGCCTCTCTCTTAATGCACCAACTGATTACAAAACTAAAGGGGTGACCTTCTGCCTCATTTATTCGTAAAATGAATCATGTTTAGAAGCTTTGCACCACTATCCATCAATCCATCCGTTCATCCATCTACCCATCCATCTCATCAATCTCTCCTCTCCTCTCCCTCTCCCTCTTCCTCTCCCTCTCCTCTCAAGCGTATTTCTACAGGAAAATTGATTCTTCATGTTGAGGAAGCGGGGAATTCCCTACATGTTGCATGTGCAGTGCAGCCCGCCCTTGCCTTTTCAGCTCACTTCTCCATGTGTACTTTAAGAGTGGGCGGAGTGAATGAAATCCTCCACAGTGGTGCTATATATGTGATTTTACATCACAGTGTCAATATACTGGATTTCGACATTAGTACACTTTCTGGACTTGAGTGTGAAATCAGTCTTGACCTTGGAAACATTTATTAGCTTTTTTTTTTTTTGGAGCAGTCGCATCTTTCTGATGGATTTTCCGTAATTGAAAGCTCTGGAAGGAAGCTAGTAAGTGAGTTTAGTGGGGGGGGGGGGTTTGTGTGAGTGTAGTGAAAATGAGATGCTCTTCAATTCATAGAGTAACCACACAGAATTTTCTGTGTTTGGATAATCTGACATATCTGAAAGTCTGCTGTGTCCATTATCAAATAAAGGTTAAAATGACCAGACACGGGTATATTATTGGATAAAATGAATAAATATCTGAAAATTCAATGAATGCCATCACATATAATGGAAAATCATATGAAAATACAAGATTTCAATAGAGCAACCTTGCCCATTGATTTGCAACAGTGCCTGTAATTATATAATATAACCAGATATGTGAAAGGAATAGCTGCCTTAGTATTAATAGACTGACTGTTGATGGATACATTTATCACCTCATGGTGTATATCCTCATATTTCCCGGCCCTATTGTACACACAGACATGTAGAAGTAATATACACTATACATCAACGTGAATTAGATCACACAAACCACCACATCACAGGACACAGACACTTCCTAATCCCCACAACAGTCTCACATCCACACACACACACACACACACACACACACACACAAACACACACACTTGCATTCCTTCCGGCACTTCCCGTCTGGTGGGACCGTAAAGACGTTAACAGCTTCCTCTTTACCTTCCAATCTCAGAACACTTTCCAGTTCAAGTGGTTTTCTTTCCTTACTCTTTCTCACTTTCACACATTTTCTCACAGCCTCTTTATATTTCCTCCCATTCAGTGTCTGTTTTCCTCTCATCATCATCGGTTTCTGTTTCGGTCCCTCCTTTGTGTGTAATGAAGCTGTCTGACACTTGTGGGGCATAAACATCCATAAGGAGACACAAAACATGATGAATTGTTGCAGCGATAAATTACTTAGAAAAGCTTAGATACAGCGTTTTGTCATTAACTTGTTGTCTCCTGATATATTCATTATGAAGTTGTCATTTATGTAATTAACCTCACTAGAGAATAGATTTACTTAGATTTGATACGTTATGAGATTAGGATCAGTCAGACAGGAACTAAAGTTGAAACGTGCAGCGAAGCAGAACAACGTTTAAGGTGACTTATCTGCCCTTCAGTTCATAATACTGAATCACCGCTATTTTGCATAAAGCTGAACTCTGCTCAATTTTCTCCTGTTGCAAAGTCACTGAAGTCTCGCTGCCGGCTATCACTCATCTTCTCATGTTAGCACCATTAGTGTGAGTGAACACTTACATAATGCTACTGTATGCACAATTTTAAGCATCATGTTCCATCACTTTGCTTACTAAAATATTGAAAAAAGGGAAATCCAGTTGCCTCGCAGTAGGCTATGTGGGCTGAATTCCTCTCAAGGTTTTTGGGTGTGAGGTAAAGAAAAAAAGTGGAAAAATACAGGAACCAATATGTGTAAAGCGGACTAATTAACGTGTGATATGTCATTTATTTAAACAGTACAGAAACAGAATTGTCAAAACAAACATTGTGGTTTTAGGGGGACTTACATACTGGACTACAACAGCTGGGCATGATGACGATGCATGAGGTTGGCAGCTTTAGTGCCACTGAGCCTGCACAGAGACCAAAAAACCTCCATATCTGGCAGCTTGTGCTAAAGCTCTAGATGCTTCACATAAGTGCTGAATGGATGAATAAACTGTCAACTGTTTCCACATTTAAACTCCCTCCAAACCGCAAATTCATTTTTGACATTCCTGTTCATGTACTAGTTAAACAAACAAGATACAACATGTTAATAAGATATTTTTAGAGTCACTGCTAGGCATGAATATTTCCCTTTGAACAGAGAAAGGCTAGCAGTTTCCCTATGCCTCCAGTCTTTATGCTAAGCTAGGCTAATCCAGCTCTGTATTTATCACACCGACATGATATTGATATATATTTTTTCATCTCAGCCTTAGAGAAGAAAGCAAATAAATGTATATATCTTGAAATGTTGAACTATTCCTTTAACCATATGGAAATTTGGCAGTTCACAGCTAACGTTAGCCCTCCTAGCTTAGCACAAGGGTGGTGCATGCACTTCTTATCTGAGACGGCAGGTTAGTAAACATCAGATAACAGGACTCTGCAGCAGGCATGCTAACGTCTGCAGATGTCAATACGTCGAAGCCTCTTGTTCCAATGCTGACATAAAAACCAGTTGTGCCTCACTATAGGAGGATGTCGCTGCACCCATTATAGCATGTCTGTGACGCAGGCCCATATGTATACGTGTATGGCTTTTATGTCTGTCTGTGAGGTAAACAGGCTGAGGCTCTTCAGGCCAGAGTTTCACAGGGGAGGGTAAGAAGAAAACAAGAGGGAGGTGAAAGGAAAGATAAAAGGATATAAGCCAACATGTGAAGGATAGACAGAGAGAAACAAGAAAAGTAGGCATGAGGAATGAGGGCAGAGGGGAAAAGGGGGGATTTCAGGGGCAAGAGGGTGGAGGGGGATGGGGGGGTGTCCTTGCTGGCCTTTGTACTGTACGGCCTTGTTTGTTTTCTATATGCTATATCCCTCCCTTCCTCCTCCCTCGGCCCTCCGCCCTCCGTCTCAGCTGCTCACCCACCCTAACAATCCTCTTTTTATGTCTTCCAGGGCGGACACAAGGCGGACCACACAACGCAGGAGGCCTGGGGAAATCATTAACGGCACACAAACACACACACAAAATGACTGGTAGGTTACGTTCTGCCCATCTCC
This sequence comes from Thunnus maccoyii, assembly GCF_910596095.1. Taxonomy (NCBI): domain Eukaryota; kingdom Metazoa; phylum Chordata; class Actinopteri; order Scombriformes; family Scombridae; genus Thunnus; species Thunnus maccoyii. The sequence continues at coordinate 6,395,045 of NC_056552.1, forward strand.
CCATCTGTTTAGTACATGTATGTTTATGACATGTATGAGTTCACAGCGCAGCCTCAGCAAGCGCTTGGTTCGGAGTCGATTCATTATCTCGATCTATTCTACTGTCTTCATCCTGTAATTGAATAATTGCGGCGTCCACACACACACACACACACACACACACACACACACACACACACACACACACAATCCTGTGTAATATTAAGCTTTGTGAGCTGTGCTTACCTTTTTTTTTTGCCCTGGGTTTTACCTCTCAGGCTACATAAAGGTTGCTTTTTGGATTAGAATAGAGTCTGAATCCTCCTCTCTCCTCACACCTTTCTGATGTTGGAATCGGTTGGAACTACTTTTTTTGTGTCTACATACGAGCGCAACGCCATGAATGCCTTTGCGCAAAGACTTGCACTTGGATGATTATCACATGTTGAAAGTAAGAATGAATGAGAGGATGCTGTAAGTGAGCGTCGATCACAGCTAAGCCAAAAAAGCTAAGCCAAAATTGCTTTTGACCAAAACCATATTTCAATCTTCAACCCTTTTCATGCTTTATTAGTTTTATGTATTTATTCATTGTGGTTTGTGGTTAGAGATGTACATACTTCCTATTTCAGTCTCAGTTCTCTGAATTTAATTTTCAGGGGAGTGAGTGTGTTCAGAATTTTAATTATATATAATAAAAACTTTTGGGGCACATTTTAATTATTTTCTTTGACTTAATAGCGTTCACATTTTTCTTCTCCACAACCAAACGTGCATCTTTATGCTATTATACAGTCTGTATACGTACTACTTACGTCCAAAACACACCATCGGTTCAAACTCGGCAGCGTGTAAACAAGAACACACAGCATGTGAAGCGCAGTACTCGAAGAACAGATCTCACCAGCTGTATCTCTCCAGGAAATCATTTTGTAAATATTGGTGTGAGCTCATGGAATAAAATACAACAGCACACATGAGGATATGCTATTATCTGCTAAAAAAAAAGTGTGCCAAACAGGTGACTTAAAAAAAAAAAAAAATGTTGGTTTTGTGGTGCATTTGTTTGATTTACATTAAAAAAAGAATAAGAGTGGCTGTTATGTAACATGTTGTAATGCAGGTATATTTGACACTAACTATGGGCCTCTCATTTGTCATAATGTCTCTTAAGGTTTTAATGATTATGAAAAACTAGTTATAGGTAAGAGTTACTTAAAATAGAATAGAATAGAATAGAATTAGACATTGATCCACATGTCTCTGCACACATATCAAGCAACCAACTCTTGAATGGGGCCTCCTATAGTCCTCCTCTCCTCTTCTCTCCTCTCCTCTCCTCTCTTCCTCTCCTCCTTTCTCTGCACAGCTGGAGAGAATGTGGAAGCACATAATTGCAGTTTAATCCTGCTCTAAGTCCCTGCAGCATTAGGGGGGAGGGGGGAAAAAAAAAAAAAACTCCCTGAGTTGTTTGGACAGATGTTTGGTGAGAAAGGCTTTAATGGAAGAGTGAGAGCTCATCCCGGACTGAAGGCGACCGGTGTCAGTCACACGATGGGAGATGGGAAACCGGACACAGGTGATATTAATGTGACCACAAGTGGTAATCCCACTGAGTCTCACGCTGTTACTAATCCGTGTATCTCGGTAAATATGCATATCGGTAACATTTGTGCATATTCTGGTCACGTCCCGTCCTTGTGTGATGATCCAGAATATGTGTACGTCAGGGTTCGGTTGTGTTCTCCTGCAGTGTGGGAGGTTTGTAAAGACCGCTATTACTATTGCAAACATTTGTCTGCGTTGGTTATGATGCTGTTGTAAATAATTGACATTGAGCGTTTTGACCCCTGACCCCCATGAAGACAGAAAGGTTAGTGGCCTGGTTTGACCGGCGTAGAAGTTGCTTTCAGTAAAGCTTTGTTGTTGTTGTTTTTCTCTTATAGTATAATTATGATGCTGGTTTATAGATTTATTTGATTAGTTGGATCATTGATTTGACTTCATATTGTATCTGGTTTTTTCGAGGTAAATTCTTTTAATTATATTGAATAAGTACAAAAACAGGTAGATGACCAGCTGGTGCGGTATAATTTACTGACAGCGGTAGTCAATATGTTACAAATACTGTGTCCAAAATATATATATGCATATGTTTACTCGCTCACTTAAGCTATAGAATAGCAGGAGCTGCAGGAGGCAAATGCAACTCTATACTTTCTGTCTGAGAGGAGACGTCTTCGATGCCATCCCGTAAAGTGAGATGCTTCGGTGATTCATGATGCTTTTAAACGCTGTGAAACATGCTTCCATGTCACTGGCTCCAGCAGTGACCTTTCGAGCCGAGCGTCCCCGCAGCACAGCATCTCCGTGCTTTTTCTGTTAGAAGAAGGTCGAATATCCGTAGAAGGAGAGGAACTTTCCCCAATTGGGAAAGAAAATAGTTGGAGGCAGTGGAACTGGGTAAAAGGGGGATACTTTAGAAGGTGTGTTCAGCCTCAGGAAGTGAGTCTTTCAGAGCCGGGGGTGGGGGTGTTGCAGACATTTGGCTCACACTTTAAGGTTCAGGGGTTTATGTGCACGTATACATGTTTGGAGGTGCACATATATGTAGCCGTGTGTTCGTGTGTGTGTGCGTGTGTGTCTTTAAGTAGGAGCCAGGCGGGGTGTTAGGCAGGGGCACGGGCAGGCGAGGAGGTGGGATCAGTCTCCCGTCACTGGGCTACAGGCAAGCATTCTTAACACCTCATAAATCTCACCTGGTGCTTCAGGACCTCTGCTGACATAGCTGCTGTGGTGCACACACACACACATACACACACTCTTATGTGCACATGTGTACAGGCATGCACATTTTTAGTGTGTGCATGCTATATGCAGCCATGTGTGTATATAGTATGTCTAATTGCACACACGCAGTAAAGTAAGAGCCTCGAGAGTCGGTCATGTCAACAACAGCAGTGAAATTGGAAAAATCGAAGTGATGTATAATCTGTCTGTCAGCGGTCTCTGTTGGAAACGGAGCGGGTCTTATTGAAATCATTTCTGTGTTTGAACAAAGAGAAGAAGTTAAAAAAAAAAAAAAAAAAATCTGTTTGTTGTGTCTGAGCCCCGTTGTGTGACCGGTTCTGGTTGTTTTTGTTTGCATTGTGACGGCACCTGTAGAGGGAGGAGAACATGAAAGAACATCTGGTGCAGTCAGTCGCACAGTTTTGGCCTTTTGTTTAATATGCGGGTTAGAAAGTGAGAACTTATATGCAAAGTTGTCGTCATTCTTAAAGGAAAGTTACGACTTGAATCATAATTTTATCGTCGCCTTTATAAGTTATAATAACAGTGAACGCGGCATCGATGTGGTAACTGATGATGGATCATGGCGACATCCCTAAAAAGAGGTCTGATGATCAGACAGCTTGTAAAGAAACCATCAGTTTAACTAGATTCCTTTATTCGCCTGCTTTATTGCTGTTTCCTGCTTTGTCGGATGTCTTTTTAATGATGTCACCGCATTCCCGGATCTTAATAATCAACTTGAAGTGTACACTATCATCATAACAGATAGCGATGATGGCCAAACCTACAAAACTCAGAGCCAAGTGGTAACAGGGCAGCGATGAAGAAGCCAGCTTGTGACTGGAAGGTTGTCGGTTCAATCCTCGGACCCGGCAGGATCATTCTTAGGTGGGGGAAAGTGAAAAAGCTGTGTTTGCTCCTCCTCCCTCATTACCACCAGTGAGGTGTTTGCACCTCAGACTGTGGTTAGACTGTGGTTGTATTGGGCAGCTTCCAGGTGTGGATACGTGTGACTGCGTGTGTCTGCAAAATAGAGGCTTCCTCTCAGTGAAACTTCCCCTGAATAAATAAAGGTTGAAAAAAAGTAGAATGCTGAATGTTAATACTCATAATGTTATTGAACGTTCAACAGGGGGACCGATGGTTGTAAATGAGTGAAACAGAAAAAAAAACCCCATGAACTCGGATGGCAGAGTTTCAAAAGCAGCAACAGTGTCAGTAAAAAATGATCCCTTACTTCCATTTCTGCAGCCAGATGTTTTTCGTAGCATCGCGTATCAGCCGCGTCTTTCTTCGACATACATTAGAACAAAGTGAAGTTAATCTTGGCATCACATTAGATACAAAGAATCCAACCCTGTCGAATTAATCTGCCAGACAGTCGCCCAAGTAAACCTAATCCCCGTTCGGATTTTTCCCATTCCTCATCACAATCCAGTGACTTTTACATTAGTGCTGAGTGGTTCACTTGTTTAAGTAACATGAGATTTAAGACACTGTCTTAAAGTAATGCTCCGCACAAAACATTAGCTGTTTCTGAATGTTTGGATTTTTGGATTTTAATGTCACGGACTGTCTCGGTCTCTCTGCTCAAATCCTTGAAACCGGCCAAGTCAGTGATGTATCCAAAAACAGAGGAGAGAGTATAGGTTGCTATAGCAACCGTGTTTTGAGTGGTTTTATTTTATGGATCACAATGGAAATGGACTTTCTTTGCTTTATTGTGATTGATTAAAATGAGTTATATTTGATATTTGTCTTTATAGAGCTGCAGCGATTAGTTGATCGACATAAAATTAATTGCCAACTTTGAGTCTTTTTTTTTGAAGAGAAAACGCCAAAATTCTCTCCATTTTCTGGTTTATTTTAGTCTTTTATGATGCTAAACTGAATATCTTTGGGCTGTGGACTGCTGGTTGGGACAAACAAGACATTTGTGGTTTGTATCTTAAGCTTTTTGGGGAACAGAGATCAACATTTTTTAACCATTTTCTACTAACAACTAACTGATTAATCAGGAAAATAATAATTAGTAATGCAAATAATCATTAGTCGCTGCTCTAAACCTTTAGATAAATGTCTTATAATAGCATAACGATGGAGAAAAATGCCTTTTACTGTTTCCTGTTTTGCTTGTGTGAACTTTGTGTAAATACAGCCCAGAGGCTATGCACGGCTCCACAACAGCATATTTTCACTTTGAGTAAAAAAAAAAAGCCTCTTTGTTTACTGGAAATTACACTCAGGCTAATCTCTTCTGTGCTGTCTCATATTCTTATCCGCTCTTAAAAAAGCCAAACGTATCGTCACTTTTAAAATGACAAAATAACCCCTACAAATGTAAAGCGACTCAGTGGTATAACAGCGTTCAGAAGACAAGTACTGGTGTGTGACATTAGGGTGCTCGGTTTGTTATCTCAGCTGTTGTTGAGAGCGTGTGCACAGTGAACGGCTGTAAGGAATGCAGTATAGCCAGAGCTCATTATATATTACCTGAACCTATGTACTTTTCTCTCTACTGACGGCAGCCCCGCAGGCGGTTTAATACACGTGTGTACATATGCACGAGTGGACTCGTCTGACCTCGTGTGTTGTTTGTGCCTCAGTGTGTGTGTGTGTGTGTGTGTGTGTGTTTGTGTAATGATTAGTTTTACCTGAAAAGCCTGTGAGTGTCCTTACAAGACAGGGGGATGATACAAGGTCAAAGCCAGATTCGGTTGCCTAATTTCACTGTAGAGGAGGTAAACATTTCTTTAAAGGGGTTAAAGGATCGGTTCACAACCTCTCACAGCGCAGGCACCTGACTGTTGCTGTAGGACAGACGTGAAAAAATAGTGAACCTACCCTTTAATACTTGTTTACACAAAGCAGGATTGTTCGGATAGGAGTTATTTCTCTTTAAAACTGGTCACACTGTGCACCTGTTGTGTATTTTTAATCCAAGAAAATTAGTGATGACTGATCTGATGTGCACACTCAGCACACACACACTCTCTCTCTCACACACACACACACACACACACACACACACACACACAGCCTTTATTTTAATGACCACAAACTCAGTGGAATTTTTTTCGAAAAGTATGACAGGTAATCTCCGTCGAAGGTAAGATCTTTCCACCCGAGGCATCCTGGGAACAGTCCAGCATTCTTCCAGTGTAGTTCAGCCAGCTCCAGTCTGACAGGGAAGCTGTTGATTCACTGTAAAAAAAAAAAAAAAAAAAGGGGGGCTTGACTTCCCCCTTTACTGCCGTATGTTTCTGCAGGTGAGTTTAGACATCTTCAGTAAACCAGTCATTTACTCTGGAGCGGAGTAATATCATTTCAGAATTAGCGCTCGCTCTCTTTCCCCTCGTCAACACTCGTTCACCACAGGAGTGTTGAGAGGGTGTTACTCTCCTCTCTGTTCTCCTTTTCACCGGACTGTGCAGAACACACACATGGCTGTGAAGGCTTGCACAGTAACGGCAGGCGAAAGCCGCCAAGTCACTAACAATCACACCCACTACCACAGACATGCACAACTATACATATACACTATTCACATTATAGAGATTATATTTTATGATCTCATGTTGCTTTAAAACATCAGGGCTGCAAAATAATGCTCATTTTAATTTATTGATGAATTTGTTGAGTATTTTTTCTGATTTATAGTTTATAAAAGATCAAGAAATTGTGAAAAAATGCCGCTCACAATTCCCCAGAGCACGAGTGACATCCTCAGATCGCTTGTTTTATCTGACCAACAGTCCAAAATCCATCAGATTTTCATTTCACAATGATATAAAACAAAGAAAAAGCTGCAAATTCTCACATACGAGGAGAAAAACATGTGTATTTCTGCCACACAAAAGTACTCTCTAACTTCTGCTTTAAAAAAGAAACGTCTATAAATAAAAACGTAAGCCTTCTCGCCAAAATTAGCTATGAATTACACACAGACTCAAACTTACAGCACGCCGCTCACAGGTTGGTGGGCGCACACACCCCCCTCAGAAACCCACATAAACACAGGCAGGCAGGAGGGTTTATTGCAGACAGCGGCGGCTCAGTGTGTAATGCTACGTGTTTGAAGCGTCACTCCTCCCGCAGGAAGAGACACACACCGAAGGATCATGGCTTCATCAGCTTGAAAGAGTCTTTGCTGGTCTCTCTCTCTCTGTCAGAGCATTATCAGCTGAACTAACTAGCTGTCTGCTGCCACCCTGTCCACAGCTCATTGATCACCAGCTCCCTCCCCCCCACACACTGCTCTGGAGCTATTTGTTAGCGGCCCAGAGGGAACGGTTTCCTGGCAAACAGAGTGGGTAGGGATATAGAGTGTGTTCTGTGGGGGCTGCCCTGCATGCTCACAGTGACTGAAGTGAGCATTTTTTTTTTTTTTTCTTCTTACCCTGACAGGCATTAGTTTAACGAGAGATCGAATACATTAGCGCAGAAAGTACACAGTGCCAACCCTGCAGCTGACCGCCGTGTTTCCCCGCCGCCGCTGCTGCTGCTGATGTTTGTGAGTGAGAGTGTTTATTTGCAGCTGTTATACACAAGTGAGGCCCTATTTTGTGGTGGTTGAAGACCAGACTAATTCATTTTCCCTGCGGGCATTCGGAGTTGTGTGGATGTCAGTTCCTTCAGGCTTCATTCAGATGCTTTTTTTTTTTGCCTTCTCATCCCAGGCCCGGTCAGCATTAAAGAGCTGTTATGTTAGCCGCTAACAGTGGTGCCTTAGCCGCATCATTCCTCTCTCCCCGGCATCATGTCAACATACAGTACATAAACGTAGCCGAGCTCGCTGCATTGTTGCTCCATGTGATGAAGGAACAGACAGACGCAGCATCAATCAGGACTTAAAGGTTTATAGACACAACAGTTTCACCCAGAATTTAAATATAAGGCTGTTATTCTGTATTTTTTAATGTCCACAAATCCCATGAAAAGACCAAAACCAACAACCCAAATCCATTTTTAATACTTTCCAACTTTCCTATCCTGACACTTGAGCCCATTTACTCATACATTTTTAAAAACTAGGTCAAACATATATATAGTGTCATTTTTAATAAGGCTCGGCTCAGTTATTTCATCAAACAGCCGGGCACTGCAGTTTCTAGCAAATGTCACTTAAAGTGGAGTAAATAGTGCATTTGTTGGGGACTATTTTCAGCTGCGGATGAATACACACTTGATGCTTTAGTGGCAGCAGGAAGATTTATGTGGTATCGAATCAAAATAAACTACATTGTGTGTGTTAATTGTAAGGAGGGAACATGTCACCCGGTACGACGGTCCGGCTTATTGATGTGTTTTCAATAGTTTTTGGACAACAATAGAGCTCTAAGGCGCGGGGGAATAACACGTTTCAGGCTCTGAATACACAGACAACACTTGTTAGTAGGATCGATTTGTTGTTGGGATCTTTTTATGGGATTTGCTGACAATCAGAAAAATATAGATAATAGCTACAGCATAGCGCATCAACGCATCACACCTCAACATCCCCGAGGAGCAAGCGTACCAATCTCAGTCTAACAATGCAATAATTGCAAACAGGTTACATTCAAGAGGCTTTTGAGATGTTTTGTACCAGAATCCGCTCTGCGCTCCTCGCTGAAGACCAGAATGCCAGACTGCTCGCTGATCATTTATCATCCGGTAATTATTGTTTGTTTTGTTCTGCTTTTCCCTGCGAAATCCCTCCGAGGTCAGAGGCCGGGGCTGTCATCAGAAATTTTACTCTCCGAGGGCCATCATATCAGATAATGATCTGGAACAAATAAGCCTCCCATCCCCCCATCTCGCTCTCTCTCTCTCTCCCCGTCTCCTGCCGCGGCGGCGTCGAGTCCGACGACTCCTCGTTCACATCGTCTCCCTTATCTGCCGGCTGGCCTCGCTCCCCCTCGCACGCATGCACGCCCATCGTCTCACTTCACAAACAGCGACACACTGATGCTGTTCATCAAGAGCGCCTACTTAGTAGGAACAACCGGACTTGGAGAGAACCCAAAAAAGTGACAGTTTATAGTGTACGTGTGTATTTTTGGTGCCTGCTTTATGTGCAAGCATGTTTAGCATGTGTGTTTGTGTGTGTGTGTGTGTGTTTTCTTCTACAGTTTACAATCCCTCAGGACTCAAAAATATGACAGCGTGTAAATATTCACACGCTGTATTTTATCCCAAAATGGCATCGGGATCGGCAGGAACAAACATTATGTGTTTAAAAACATACTTTTTTTGGGGGGTAGCGGCATAAAGAAAACCTTGTTGCTCTGCCCAATCATGTTGAAGGTCTTTCTCCTTCCATTAAACCAGGGGAGAGCAGAGTTTTTTCAGACGTGTCAACATGTATTTTTCCCCCCCCTGCGTGTACAGTATTTCACTGCCGCTGATGACATCAGAGCGTGTACCGCCGATCAAACGACCACATACGAACACAACCGGCGGCGGCCTGGCCATTGTCCCGTCAATCAGCTCGTAAACGTCGTCAGAAAGGATGCAGGACGTGGCAGCTGGGGGACAGATGAAACGTGTCGTGAGGACTTTTATTCTGCACAGTGGGATACGGTGGGATGTATAACTTCACTCCCCGGTCTGTGCCAGTTATATAAGTTCGAGCCTGGTTTCTTTAACTCGGGGCCTGGGGCCTGCTTTGGTTTGCAGGCCTGCGTCTGGTCCTGGTCCCAGTATGACGAGAGCATAGTCGAGTACGCCTGCTTAGAAATGTGCTAACACCTCAAGATTTGCAGACTGTGCTTCCTGATTCAAAAGTTTGGCAGATAACATTTCAAAAAATAGACCCAGAGCTTTCTACTAGAGCTGCATTGATTAGTCAGGTGACAGAAAATTAATCAGTTTACAATCGTTTTAGTCATTTTTTAAGCAAAAAGGCCAGCTGCAGCTTCTCAAATGTGATAATTTGAAGCTTTTCGGTGTCATACGTAGGGAACAACTGAATATTCTTGGATTTTGGATTGTTGATCAGAAAGAACAAGATACTTGAAGACACCGTCATGAGCTCCGCAACATTATAACAGGCACTATTCACTATTCACTAAAGCAATGAATCGAATAATCTCAGAAAATAATATGGATAATGAGTTGCAGTTCTACTTTCTACGGCCAAGTCAGCTCTAGAAACTGTTGTTAGTTATGTTTCCATTTTTTTTAACTGTAAGGTCAGTCATTACAAACACACAGAACATTATTTTAAATATGTAAGTTTGGCTGAGTTTGGAGAAATGTGTATAAAATGATGCCGTAAAAACATGGAATCCTGGATTTGAATGTTTCAGTCAGTGTAAACATCACACAGCTTAAATGAAATAGAAATAAAAGAGGTCAACTTTAGGTGTATATATATGATTTTGTCCCTTCAGATCCAACATGTACCCTGTAGTATCTTTTATCAGGGGGTAGCAGGAAACAAGGGCTCCTGTCTTGTACCAGAACTGAGGACACAGTTCATTTATATCTCCGGCTCCTTTGCTCTTCTTGTTCTTGACTTTCTTTTGAAGTTTAATGGTTAATACTTTGAATAGAGAAGAAGACGTCTCTTTCTAATAGCCTTAATCACTGCATAAAAGCATGTTTTTATTCATATCTGGCATGACCCGGCAGGTTTTTATGCGCAAATTGAAAATGCATATAAAAAAAAGAAGTAAATGGAAACATACTTTTTGAATCCATTGACTATCAACTAAATGGTTTGGAGATTCTTGTTTGGAAAAGCTTTTTTCCCCCCCAGTAAACTCAAGTACTGATTAGTGCACTACGGTGTCCGCAGTATCCTGCAGCGCTGCTGGAGCTTAACGGCAGATTTCACAGACTAACTCCGCACACGCACAGACACATTCATACAAGCCACGTAAATACCACATACACTCATACCTAATGATCTGGATTATTAGAGCCCACCCACAGCATGAGTCTGGCCCACTGTCTATCTGTTTGATCAGCTAATTACCACGATTATGCACGCACACACACACACACACGCACGCACGCACACACGCAGTCACTCACACACTACCCAAGAGACTGGCTTTATGCAGCGAGCCGCAGTGCTCTCCTCACCGTTCCTCTTCCTCTACTTCTCCACTTTTCTTTTATTCTTTATGGAAATAGAAGAAGAAAAACATGAATAAGTGACCTTGAGACTTGTTAAATTTATATCAGTTGCAACATGGCACTCCGAATGATTGCTGGGCATCGGCGCTAAGCTGCAGTGTACATTTCATGATGAGGATCGAATATGAAATATCGTTTTGGATCGGCAGGAACAGTTGTAGTATATCTTTGGTGTTTGTTTTGACTGGCAAGGAAATTAAAGTCTTATTTGTGTTTTCTGCAGTGACAGCGCCATATTTAAGCGTATTATTACTTAAATTCAAACAGCTACACAGGCAGTTGGCTAACGCTTAGTACCATCTGTGATTTGTGGTACATTACTCTCTGACTCCATACGTTAGTTACTCTGTGTTGTGATTTGAATCATGAAGTGATATAATTTGAGTTTTGACAGTTTGGTCGGGACTATCTAGACATCCTGTTTTGTATAATGTGGGAGGAAGCCAACACTATGTGTGCAGGAGCTGCCGATGACTCAGCAGATGTTGAAATGACACAAACAGATAGTAACATCTAAACTTGGCAAGGTAGGCTAACTAGTTCCGTTAGCTTAAAATGCTAACGGAACATAACTGAAGCTATGTGGGCTTGTTGAAAACGGGAAATAAGCTGCAGTGTCGTTATACTTTTTTATTTCTAACATAAAAAGAGAGGAGTATTCATATTTCATTTCAACTGTTAAAGCATGGACTTTGATCTTGTTGCACTGCTCTCTGAATGCTAACAACTGAGCTTTGATTCAGTAATTACCAGCTCAGTTTGGTTTTATTCACATTTTGACAAAGGACAGAGGTTTGTGTAGTTGCAAACTGGGACCAATATAATGTCAGAATCAATACAAATCCTTGAATTACAGGAAACAAGGTTTAAAACGGCCTTAAATCTCCTTTAATTTGACATCCAGACTATTCCTCACTTCCTGCCTGTCTAATATCTCTTCGCCTATCCTGTCTGCCCATCTCTTTATCTTCTTTTAAATATCTCACGTTCTCTTATCCTCTCTTTTCATTCACCTTTTTATGTTTTCCCGTCACATCTCCTCCTCCTCCTCCTCCTCTCCCCTTCATTTCTCCTCTGCGGCTCTGCAGAAAGAACGAGGCACGTTTCCTCTCTTTTTAATTACCATAATCGATGACGGGGCCCCTGCCACCGTGTTACCCATGCTGCTGGGTTTCTGCTGCAGCACCACCACCTATACGCTCAGGGGAAATGCATTACCACCTCCGGAGCGGCTCCTGCTCGGAAAAGATTAGGGTCATTACCTGGCAGCGGGGCCCGGAGTTCCGCTCAGTGCATTATAGCCTTAAACTTTAACCTATATCAAGTAACTCTGAAAGGCAAAGAAAACAAACAATCCAAGCCATTAGCAGCTTCTCTGGATATTGTGTTCCTGACTATAGGGAGTCAGATTGTTATAACAGAGGCTCGCAGCGCCAAAACATACATTTAATACCTTTTTATAATCTTTTATGACCTATTTTTCAAGGCAGGTTCATTTATTTTCTACACGGCTCATTCATTTTCCTTGGATTTAACTCCAAGGTTTGCGTTGTTTGGTGCTTTAGGGTAGTCGGTGGGTCAGGAGGGAGGAGCTGGAATTCCCCCTATGCGAGCCATGTGTTGCTGCAGCCTTGAGTTTACTCATCATATAAAACTGCAGTTTTACGTTTCCTTCATTTAAATCAAGCCCGTATAAACAACATCCAAGCAGAGCGAGAGATGGATCGCTTTCCCAAAACCGCACCGTTAGGTTTCTGATTTTAGCCGGTCATTAGGAAATATTTCTTTTACTATCTCTCCCTCTTTCTCCGTCCACATTTTTTTTTTTTTTTTTTTCCCCTGCTATTCAATCTTACATCCACAGTCATACATCAGTGGCTATGTGGTGTGAAGATGGAAACCTCTTATAGGTGGCCTGTGAAGAAGTTCCCACTAAGGGCGAAGTGTGTGGTTTAAAGGGCGGGCTCTTGGAAAAGTGACAGAAAGTATGAAAATACTGCAAGTTCATGACTAGAAAAACGTCTTTCACCCATAGGAATCTATTTTAATCTCCTTTACTGTGCAACTGTAAGACTGTGTTTGAATCATGGCGGCCGCCCCCGTCTCTAAATTTCGCCGCATCTCTCACCTCACCTCATGAAGTATTTCACCGAGAGCCTATCAATGAAATAGCAGTGGAGTTAAAACACACAGTGTGTAGGTGCGAGCGATGTGTTTTGACACAGCCGGTCACTCTTGGCAGCTGTCCTCTGCAGCACAGACCAGGTCTCACGTTTGCTAATGTGCTGAGTCTAGCGCTAGTGTGTCTGCATGTGTGTATTTTTCTTAATGTCTCTGGGGGTGCTGGGGGGGGGGGGGGGCGGCGCTGGAGGGAGGGAGGGGGGGTTTGCATGTACATGTGGGTGGGTGTGCAGTCGCATAACAGAGATGCAAATCTCTTAACTGCCCGGGCAGAAACTCAACTTTATTTATATAACACCTTTTTACACAAACATGCAGCCCGAAGTGCTTCACATAGCTCACATAGATTAAAACAACACAGACAAGAAATAAAGACAACAGACAACAATAAATACAATTAAAAATGACAACAGTAAAACAATAAAATGTTAAAAAATAAATAAATAATAAAACCTAAAAACTAAAGGCTGTAACATTACTCTGAATAAAAAGTCAGATTAAAAAGATAGGTTTTTTAATTTCCTGCTAAAAATACAGAGAGGGCATGTTATTCTAATATCCAGAGGCAGTGTGCTCTGCAGTTTTTAAGGGCATAAAAACAGAAGGCAGCCTCTCAGGTACTTTTTATGGGTCACATAAGGAACGTTTAAAAGAGAAATGCTGGAGGACCTTAATGATCTGGCTGGAACATAAAATGAAAGAAAATCTCTGTTGTAGGGAGGTGAAAGGTTATTTAAAGCTTCATAAACATGTGAAAGAACTTTTTCTAAAACATACACACGGCAAGTGCGTCGTGTTAAGAGGTGGGGTAATGTGATCCGTTTGCTTTGTTTTACTTAGAAAGCTAGAAAGTCCAGGATCTCATGCCAGGAAGCTCAGTGAGCGTTTGAGTGTGGGTGGGTGTGTCGGGGGTATGTACCGATTCCAGCCAATCAGCACGCAGCTCTACCAGGAAGTTGTGGTTTTGAACACGTGTTGTTGCGGCAACAAGGGAACTGAAAGGATAACGAACGGGGAAGAGAAGAGAAGGAGCTGTTTAAGTGCCGGAGTGCGACCTCAGCAGCTCATTTGACACTATTGTCACTTTCATTTACAGATACAATAACATAGTATGAAGCAGATGCTTTTACATGAATTGGTTGATAATGGAAGGAGGGTTTTAAAAGGTTTAGTCTGCAGAAATGCATGGTACACACACACACACATATATATGGTGTGGATGGAAAGATAGAAAGAAAAAGAGAGTTATCTGTGTGGGGGCGGGTGGAGGGAAATCAAGTCTCACCTTTCACACACACACACACACACAACAAACGTCTCTCTGGTAATGTTCTGCCCACACTCTTCCATTGTCAACTAATGGACAGGATAAACTTTTCCTTTACACACACACACACACACACACACACATGCAAACACACAAAAGGTGTACTCAGTTATCCTGAGAGAAGATTGAATGACATACACCATTATCATCCCGGCCAGATAACGTCACACTAGTTCTGTACAATGATGCACGGTGAAAAGAATTACAAAACAACAAGGTAACCCAGGAATCATCAGGAGGCTGCGTGACATAAAGGACATGTGGGAAAAAGGTTTCAGAAATTGTCTTTGCAGAGACGTTGAAGTTGGATTAATTAGTAAAGATCCCCTGCCAGCCGCACTGTGACAAAAAAACTAATGCCTTGATCATTAAGTGCATTTTTTCCCTCCCTTTGTCTTCCCTCCATAAAACTCTGCCAGCCAGTCGAAGTGGTATCACAACGGTCGCTCTGTATCAAACAAACTCTTGATCCGCTGCCAGTTCACCTGGCTCCACACAAAGCGCTAATGTCTAAACCAATGCGGAGCTCAACCTGGCATAGACTAAACATGTTGTGTTACTTCAAACATAACAGTATTCCCATGGTGCACGTTTTACATTGAAGCTCTACATCTACTCTTATCTTTATTGACTGTTTCATAACAGAATAGAGTTTCTATAAAAGGTTGTGCATTATGTGCTTTTGCTTGTAAAGACCTGCACATAACTTTCCTTTGAGGTACTGGAACCGGCTAATGCGGCCAAGTTATCGTATTATTCTTACTCTTCGCTTCACAGCTCATTGAGTTTTTGCTCACATAAAATAAAACAAGCACCACATACATTAGCATATGTATTGCAAATACCGAGCCGCCAATTCCCACACCTGTCAGACTTGTCAGTTGTATTAATTCGCTTGCCGTATTAATCAAGGTGCATCTGATCCTTAGTAATGAGGTGTGTGGTTTGCTGTAGAGTCGTGTACTGAGCATCGCTTGCCGTATTAATCAAGTTGCACCTGATCCTTAGTAATGAGCTGTGTGTGTGCGGTTCGCTGTGCCGAGCGGCGTGCGTAAAGACAAAAGAGAGACAGTAACAAATTAGTGAACAAAAGAATAAGAAGAGGATATCAGCCACCTTTCCCAGCAGAGAACAAGAAAAGCATTTTTTTTATGAAATCAGATCTGCAGTTTATGCTCTCTGTGTGTGTGTGTGTGTGTAGGCACAATAGCTGGTTTTCCCTGGAGAAGCTTACAGCCTGGCATTTCCTGCTCCGGGATGGCCCTGTCCTGATTAGAGGAAATTGATTTAATGGCTTTGGTTTAATGGCTCGAGAGGCTGCAACCACTCTAGATACTTTCTTCTTCTCTCTCTTGTTGTTTTTTTTTTTTTTTACTGCTTTTTGCCTTCTCCCACTTTTCTTTTTTTCTATCATGCTTTGTTTTGGTTTGCGCCTAATTTCCTTTATTTTCTTTGCAGCATGCATTTATGGTGTCTGTGCTTTTATGCTCTTGTGTGTGTGTGTGACAGTATGTGTGGTGCTGTTGTAGGGGACAGTATAGAAGGTTTTGGTTTTAAGAGTGTGTGCACCCTGAAATTCTGCGGTGAATTAAAAAAAAAAAAAGCTCCACCAGAGGTGTGTGAGGGGGAAAACAACCGACTACTGCATGGCTTTGTGGTACGTAGTGTATGAAAACACAGCGGGTGTGGGGCCACCAGGGGACTGACTGTAACCACTCAGCATAATTGTGGATATCGACGTGCATTTAAACCTCCACTATGAGTTATTAGCTTAAATGTCATGCATACTGCATGTATTATGCAATTAGCAGTATATTATATGTTTATTTTTTGCAGTGACTGCATAAAAACCTCCTGCTGTTTGACATTTTGTTGGTCAAATTGAGATTATATCCCAAAAGGGTTAGGTGTATGAATACCTCTTCTTCTTCTGTTTTTTTCCTGGTTCCACAACAACCTCGCTAACTGCGGCGACTAGCAGGCGGTTGGATGATGACAGCTGACAGCGGTGTGTCACTCAAAAACTCTATTTGGTGTACAGGTAAACAATGATTACTGAGAGAGAGAAGAAAAAAAAAAGAAAGTGTACAGTTTCGACTTTTGTCGACACACCCAGAATGAGTTTAAGTTGGCACATGTACAGTGTATGTGAAGCTATAGCGAGGGTGTGTATCTAGAGCATGTGAGGAATGTGTATGTGAGCATCCAGTTTTATGGGACTTTCCTCTCAGCGCGTTTAAAGCTCTGCAGAGAGCTTTAAGACAGATGGGAGTCACATGGTCAACTCTCATATCAGGGGCCTTGTAGGGACAAACACAATGCGGTCTGAAAAATAATCACATTGTTGCACGTTAATCTGTTAATTGACTGATTATTTCATCTCTGCAAAGGTGGTGTTTATTAGAGGACGATGTTTAAAAGGTTTACATTTTGTGAATGCATATACTCATAATAATTGACCTCACTAATGCATTGCAAACTTACACATAAATCCATAAAGTAATGCGTAAACATGCACAAATCAACCACTTACGTTGCATTTTTGTCCTGTTGGCGGTTGTATAAACACGCTCACACGGCACCAACTCATCACCTCACTGTAATAAACAGCTGATGTTGTTGTTATCTCCGTAATGTAAAGAACAACACCAGATACCGCAAAACAACCTGATATTATTTATCCTAACCTGCGATAGACAATCATGTTCACAAGCGATGAACAGCCCTTTACGGCACCCGTTCAAGCCCGATTAATTAAACATTGACATGACAACGACATGCGCTCATTCTCCAAAACAGCCTGTGCGACAGTTAATAAAGATAACCCTGGGGTTTTGACTAATGAGCAAGGTAATTATATAGCCACATATAATGTGATTAGCTGCAACATACAGAGGTCAGGGAGGGGACACACACACATACACACACACACACACACACACACACACACACATGTGCTCCTTTCACCAGTGCAGAGGGACCCTTAGTGAAGGGAAGCAGAATGGCTCCAGTCCTCTTCCCCTGGTCCCCTAAGGTCCCATGTTATTTTAATGTTTCCCATCTGACATCGGCCATGCATGTCTGGCTGTGTTAGTTAACAGTGCAGAGAAGCAAGCGTAGCCAGTCTGTCTCCTGTGTTACCTCGCATGATCGTGCATGGTGTGTGTTTGAGTGTGACAGACGAAGGGGTGGGGGGGACACAGTGTGCTATCTAGGTTATCTATTTAGAAAGCTTGTTTAGTCGAAGAGAAGCCTTGAGGGCCAAAATTATGAGTCATCACGCTACAGTACAGTCTGAATCTTCCCCTTGTTGTCTGGCCCTTCTGAGTGCAGGAATAAATAGTTGTAATTATTTTGTTCAAACGCATAGCAACAATGATGCACTCCGGCATTGATCAGCGGGGTTGCGCACAACCTGCCAACCTGTAGATGTTAAACATTTTAATGTCAGTCAGCTGTTGTTTCCAAGGGGTTTTTTAGGGATACACATCATTGCAACCGCAGAGAATTTGCTTAATGTGGAATCTTAGTATATCCTCTCATGTCCCCAATATTTTTTTTTTCTTGTTGTTGCAGGGATTAAAGCCGGTCTTTATAAATGTATTGCAGATGAACAGTTTCAGCTACGGTGCAGTTTTGTCAGTTTTGTAAAGTCACAGTTTGCCGACTTTTCCTTTAAATCCTAGGATTAATACTGGTAATGGGTTACGGTTCATCGCTTAGCCAAGAGAGGTACCAAGAGGGCAACGCCGTCATTATATCAGCTTCACAAATAATGCATAGATGATCAAACGCTCAGTAAATAACATCCCCATAGGGGTGCCGCATTCAAAGCGGAGGCTAAAACTTCAGTGAGATCAAAGGCCACACGTCTGCTTTATAACCCAATTACACAGCCAAGATAAAAAACTCTCCCAACAAAAACTTTCCACATGCCCTGAAAACATTTAAAACGGCGAGCGACAAAAGTATCGCCGATTGTGTTGATTTATAATTGCAGCGGTTTTCACGACATCCGCCCGATCGCTCGGCTTCTGTCGAGAAGGATCCTGTCAAAACAGCCTGTAACCGGCTGCCAACCAACGCAGGTACTGGATTTTGTTATCTGAAATTGAAATAAGCTAAATATCTTATGTTGCTCCTGGCAGTTCATTAATAATTATATTTTAACAAACTCCCCCCCCCCCCCCCCCCCTATAATTTATTCACTTCTTCATCGCTGCATATCCATGGAGGGGTTTAATATTTTACTCTTCCAAGAGAAGTCTCGGGATGCAGAATAGCAGTTGTGCAAACATAAAAGAGATTTTTTTTTTTTTTTAAAGTGCAGTTAGACAAAGGGCTGCCTCATTTACTTGCTCAAACAATCCTCACTTATGCATATTTGCTTTAGGCAATGTAAAGCCAAAATCCACCTAAAACTGTAGCACATTCCCTATACTGACAGTCGTCTAGGATGCCCCCTTTACAACCTTCTTATTGGTTTTTCTGCACTATCAGCATCATTCTGACCGTCATATGAAGCCGTTTGATGTCATTTTTGTTCGATATATTAAAATATTTCAGATCCATAGGTGTGAAAAGCTCTAAATTTGCTCTTATTAAAGTTTCTTATTCATATTCGTTCCTTTGTGCCCATCTTTCATACGTTCATGGTTCATACTCACCCTAAAACCCAGAGGCATAAATACACTAAGAGAAAAGAAATATTGCCTCTCGATCTTTATCAGCGTATCGTTGCTAGCCAGAAACAAAATATTTCAGACCAGATTTGAAGTTAATATTTTAAAGATTACAAATGACTTCTAATAAAAAATGTATCTGTGACATAAGAAATACAAATGGCAGGGAAAAGTAATCGTATTCAGATTGTTCAAGATGTGGGAACACAGTACTGTTTGCGGTTAATATGTCACTTGGGTGAAGATGGACATCCGTTGATTAATATCCCTGTTTTTGATTAATAACCAGGGAGTAGCTTATTTCCAACAGACTCAAAGAAACGGCAGTAATGTAAAACACTGCCTGCTGCCGTACTGTTGACATTAAAATGTACTCATGCAATCTTTGCAAGTTTGACTTGGCATAGACTGTGAAACCCAAACGAAACAATATTTGTGTCATATGATTCTTATGTTTGAAATCTGGCTCTGCCTCAGAATAACTGACGTATCACTACTGTTGTTTACACTCTCTGCTCTGTGATTTGGTTTTGAGTCGTGAGAACGTATTCGCCGCCCTGCATGCGCTTCGCTGGAAGTCGAAACCACCTCAGCTTTAGCGAGAAGGTGTCATACTTAAAAAACTGACATCAGATGTTTGAAAGCAGTCAGTATCACACCTCACCCTTCTTCCTACCATCCTCAGACTGCTGGGAGATAAACAAGCGCCTTATGTGGCTTTTCACCTCGCTGTGGTAAACTAGATTGTCTGAGGTGTCATTGTTGTTGTTGTTGTTGTTGTTGTTGAAGCTCTTGTCTTGGGGATTAAATCTCAATGCTGATCCTCAACCCCTGTGAAGAAACATACCAGTTGTTGTTGTTGTTGTTCATCCTTCGGTTCTTGCCGTCACATTTTCACCGCTTGCTCACTGACATCAAAAGGTGAGCATAATGCCTGTTAGCTTTGTGTCACACAAGGGTTCCCATCACCACACCCCTAAGCATTCGACCAGCATAGAAGACCTCTAGCTGAGGTATTCTTGAATTCCCAATCCTCTTAAGAAGGGATATTGCCACGGTAGGTAGCTCCTGCCTTTCAGTATCCATGCAAAAGCATCTCCACAACATGTAACTGCTGCTAGCATGTCAGTTTTGTACAGTTTTCGGTCTACAGTTGGCTATCAGATGGAGGTTTTGGAAGCCTTTATCATGATGTGTGTGATAGCAGTCAACACTGGCAACATTACTCTTAAAATCTGTCATATTTAGAGGATTGTGTGCAGTTTTTATGCATGCAAGATGGCATTTTTGAAGTTTTTTTGATGATTTGCACTGAAAGATAATACTGAGTGAAGGAGTTCAAGTATGTGTTCATGAGTAAAGGTAAAATGGAGTGTGTGATTGACAGGTGGCTTGGCGGTGATGCAGGCATTGTATTAGACTGGGAGCTGAGCCTGGAATCAAAGCTCTCAATTTAACAGTTGATTTATGTTGTGGCCAAAATAATGAGATCATGGTTGCGATGGCTTGCTCGCCCTTTTAGACAAGATGAGGACCTGATCCAGGAGTAGAGCCGCTGCTGCTGCTTCACATTAACAGGAGTCAGCTGTGGTAGATGGGGCATCTGATCAGAACGCCCCTTTGGTCTGAGATATCCCAGGAGGAGTTGGAGGAAGTAGCCAGGGAGATGGGCGTAATGGCTACCTTGCTTCAGCCTGCTGCCACTGTGACCCGGTGATGATTTTGATAGTGGTAAAAATTACTTGTAGGGTTGGACAAATGTACGAGGGGGGGCCCAAAAATTGCTGTCATTATAAATCTTTCAGCTGTACCTTTCTTATCCTCTTCAAAGCACTCTCCTTGAGATGTGATATACTTGTCCCAGCGCTTCTCCCATTCCTGGAAACATTTCCTGTAGTCATCTTTGGTCACCGTGTTCAGAGCCTCCTGCATTTCTGATTTCTTCCACGAATCGGTGAATCATCTCCCTTTCAGTCCCAGTTTCAGTCTCACCGAGCTGTAGGCATTACTCTATATAATCCGATAACTACACCCTGCTCCTGTGCTGTCGATGGCTTCTGGGAATTTTTGGTTGCCACTATGCAAAATCACTTCTAAAATAAATCAAAAGTGTTCAATGTGATTTGACTGTGTTCCATTATTACAGTATGCATTACATCATATGAGATAAACCTTTAATAACTCTTTGAGTTTTAATAACAAAAAGGAAATTAGTATACAGTAACGTAATTATCAGCACTAATTTATTTTCTTTTAGCCTTTATTTAATACATTATGCAGCCATGAGACAACAAAACAAACTGCTTTGTCAACAAAACATGCATCTTACAAGGCTTCAGTGGAGTAAATTAATCATACATTAGTATATCTAATCTCATAAACTCTCATGGTTCCAGTTTTTTATACAGGTCAGGGACAACAAGAACATCTTTGAGTCTTAATTTGTTATACGTGGTACCACTTTGTAACCTGATACAAGCCCGATGAGATCAAATTATATGGACTAAATAGAGGGTGTGTCGTAGATAATGTTCTATACTGGATTTGTCTCCCAGCAGCATTTTGTGTGTATGTATGACATAACAGAAATTTAAGATGCTCAGTAGAAGTGAAGGACAAAAAAAAAAAAGCTTGTATCCACCCTGGATTGTCTCAGTTTTATCCATGACAACTGACTTTTAATGACAACGGATCACTGCGTAATCAAGAAAAGATCGAGAGGTAGAAGAAGGCCCACCGGCAGAAAAGCCTGCGAGTCAGTTATATTATTAATGGCTCTGCACTGACCTGTAGATCTCACTGATATGAGCTCTGCTGGCATGTTAACATTAATCGACCGCCCATTAGTCTAATGATAGGTCACATGAGCTCCAGGCAGCTGGCATAGGCCCGCTGTTTGTAATAAGGCTGCTGAAGCGGCCTGTTTGTCTTTGGGTGCAGCTGTTGGAGGAGGGCTGTGGCCAGAGCATAAAGGGCTCTTTTTACATTTCTATCTGAACAGACGCAGGGGCAGCATGGTCCCAAACAACACACATACGAGACCACCTGTAGTTGTTTAAACATTTAGTTCTATATTTTATCTTCATTTTGTTTGTTGGTTTTATTCGTTTTTGGTCATGCACAGTAAGGCTTTACATAAAACAAACACAGTAAAACTAAAACTACATTAGAATAGAAAGATGAAATATACAGAGTTTATATTTTGATGCAGTAAGTTGCTCTAAATTCAATAAAGTAAATGAAGTTATGTAGAGAAAATCAAACAATCTTCTGGCTAAAGGGTTATTTCACAATATATAAGTATAATATAAGTCAAACAAGGCATCTGTGTTTCAGTTTTTATCATTAATAAAACAGAGAATCCAGTTGCTTTTGACTTCATATTTCTATTACATGGATGACTGAGAATCTTAATAAGTCCTTTCACAGATTTAATTAAATGGGGTACCACGGTGGTGTTCGGGGTTAGCCGTGAATTTCCAGGTTCACGTCAGGCTGAAGACCTTCGGTTCAAGTCATTCCCCGTCTTTCTCTTCTGTCATTTCCTGTCATCTCTCAACTGTCAGCTACCTAATAAACCTACCTAATAAGGTATAAAATACCCAGTAAAATCTATATTTTTCTTTCTTTTTTCTCTCAGTATGTATTTTTTGTATTTGATAGTTGACAGTAGAAACAAAAGGAATCAGGGATGTACACTGATGCAATGTGAATGTGAAGGCATGTATACACAATCACTGCCTGGTGCATGTACGTATAGACTTCCCCTTACAGTGTTTCCTCTAGGTTGACTACTTTGGGGCGGCGGCGAGGAGCAAACTCGAGAGCAGTCAGACATTTCTCTGTTCTCTGTTTACAGTAGGAGCGGCTGAGATTGACACTAAAATGAGAATAGCCGGTCCGCTTTAAAGGTCAGTCCGCCTAAGCTATTGTCGCTAACTCGGGAGCTAACCCGCTTCACTTTTCCAGCAGTTTGTCTCCAACAGATGTGACTTTTCTCGGTCTTGAGAAGCTGCAGCAACACTGTAGCCTGTACTGTACATTCACTGCCGGATTGACAACTTACTGCTAACCTTTTCACTTTTCTGCCGCTCGCTCTGCTCGCTCAACCACTACACATTACACACTTCCCTTAAGGAAGCTACGCTACTCTCACAACAGCATCTTTCACGTAGATGTCCTCCTGAAGAATGAGGAGAGGAAGGATTCTGGGATTTGATGCACTAGTCGATGACTCAAAACAATGCCATGTCGTGCTCGCACATTGTGCAGATGAAAACCATTAGCGGCCCGTTGATATTAATGATCGTGTGAAATTTTAGCAGCAGCGCTCACAGCACACTGGGGAAACACTGAATATGAATATAAGGGAAATGAAAATGAATATAGTGGAAACACTGCCTTATATATATCCTCTTTTCACAATGTCTGTGTTTATTTTCCAGCCCCCCCCCCCCCCCCCCCTTTTCATCTCTGTCTGTTGATTGAATGCTGAGTCATGTGTCAAATCGCTTATTAAGCTGATATTTAGTAGATGTGGGTTTTTTTTTTTAGCATGCATGACTTATTATTTAGGAGAAGTGGTGTGCAATACAAGTTGAGGTTTTTCTTGTGTATCATAGTAATGTTTCTGGAATATCCTACAGTTTAGATTAGCATTGTTTCATCTGCATTGTCAAAGTTAAACATCCTGTTCGGCTCGCTAAATGTTGTTGAATGGCTTCGGACACAATGTACACAATTAACCCGAGTTATCCCACGTAAATATTATATTGCCTGGATCCTTCTTATCGTGCCACAGTAGATCACATGCTGACAGGCCTGTTCGTTGCGAAAACTTGAGAAATTACACACACACACAAAAAAAACCAAGAAATTGCCAAAAGTGCATGCTTCTTTGCACCATATCTCCTCACCCTTGTGCTATGAACCCTGCCCGTTATCTGTGTTACTCCCGCCGCTGTCCGTCTGTCAGCAACAATAAGCTCTATTTCAGAGATCATTGCAGGAAAAGCCTCCTATCTGATTCAACCCCCTTTGCTCAGATTAAGTAGAGCAAATCCTACATATACTGCTGTTACAGTGACCCAGGGGCGACATATCATCTCCCATCATATCACAGCGTATGATGCTACGCTAAAGCCACAGTCCACTCCAGACTAAAGATCCCAATAGCCCTGCATGTCACCGCCGGGGCTTAATAGGGCCAGGCAGAGCATATTCACTATTTATGTCACTCGGGGTCTCCTGTAACACAGCGGAAGAATAATAGCTCTCTTTTGAACTTAATTCCCAGAGATACGAGTTAACCGTTTCAGTGAGAGAAAGATCACTTTTGATCTGAGGCTTTTAAGTCTTTATGTCGGCCCTGGTGTTGCCTGAGTCCTACTTGACTAATGAGGGCTGTGGGGAAACGGCTGCCGGCTGCACACTAGATACCGTATCTTCCATTAACACACTGTGTGGCCCAGAATAGCCGGTGTGCAGTAGTTAATTGACTGATTTCGTTTTAGTCACAACAGCTTGTCTTGACTTTGACGTCTCGGGAGGGTCAGATTTGATAAATGGAGGAGTGGTTTCAACAATAGCGGCGTGTACATGATGGCAGAATTCCAACCGCCCGGATGCTCGACATTCTGCATCGCTATCTTTGGGTAAAACATTCCTGGGAATCTGCTTTCGGTATGTTTGTAATGCGCGGCTTGTTTTTAATGTGTCGCTGCTTGTGTCATGATGTCATGACATTTTGGCCGGGAATCAGTCACAAACCTGGTTAGATATAGGTCAAATGAAAATAAACTAGTGTGGACAGTGATTTATTTGAGTGTGTATGTTTTAGTATTCTCACGGGATCCTATTTTTCAGTTTGAAAAAGCAGCAGAGGAATGTGTCACCGCTTCATACTGTCCCAGTCTTAAAGAATTAATTTGTTTTCATGGCTCAGTTTCAACATTGTGGCATCAACTCTTTGAGATAAGGGCTGCAACTAATGATTATTTTCATTATCAGTTAATCTGTTGATGATTTTCTTTAATCAATTAGTCGTTTGGGCTATAAAATGTTAGAAAATTGTGAAAAATGTTGATAATTGTTTCCCAGAGCCCATGATGGCGTCCTCAAATGTCTTCTTTTGTCCCGAGAAACAGTCCACAGAGTTTGACATCATAAAAGACTCAATAAACCAGAAAATATTCGCAATTTTAATGCATTGTTGGCGATTCATTTCCTGTTGCTTGATAAATGAATGAATCGACTAATCGTTGCAGCTCTATTTCAGATGGTAGAGATGAAACTTTTTCACTTGAAGTGTGACTGCAACCCTCTTTCCCATCATCGATTGATCTATTGAATCATTTTTCAAGTGACTGACAACAAACAAACATCACATTTGATAAGCTGCAACCACAGACCGCTCTATTGCTCCGTTTCAGCAGTAGCTGGTTATATATTCCTCCCCATGTGTGCATTATTATTTATTATTTATTCTTCTACACGGTGGTCCTACAGCGCCTGCTCTTTCCAGATGCAGCAGACATCTATAGCAGTGATGATTCAGCAAAAAAAAAGGCACAAAAAGGCAGTCACATGAAGGAAAGGAAGTGATATTAGTGTGGGTTTTTTTTTTTTTCCCCTGTCAGTGTTTTATGACTCCAAACTCCAAACAGCATTTCACCTTTAACCTTTAAGAACTTTTTCTTTGAGGTACAGTAAAGGTAGCTGCAGATTCCACTGAAACATTAAAAAAAACTTCTGCGTTTTTCAAAAAGTTGTAAGAAAAAGGTGAACAAATTACGAGGAAAGAATGAAGATGTGCGGATGAATTATTATTTGCACCTGTTAATCCAGACAGTTGTGTTCCTGGAATGTTGTGACAGATGGCATTCCTTTCCCTATTGTGCATGTGTGTGCATGTGTGTGCATGTGTGTGCATGTGTGTGCATGTGTGTGCATGTGTGTGTGTGCTCCTGCGTGCACTCTCATATACTGTAAATCAAACGTACAGATCATGGTGTGAAGTCAAGCATGCGGCCATTCTATCTCCGTCCCGTCCTCCTTTGTTCGTCTTCTCCGGGGCCTCCTCCCCGTCTCTGCCGTCTCTCGCTAGCCGTCCTCTTATTGTCTCCACCTTCCCTTTGATTCGCGCGTCGGTAGGTGCACGCAGGGGTCAAACTGATGCGGTACCGCGTAGTTATTCCTTAAAAGAGCGAGAAAGTGAGAGCGCGTGCATGTCGGTTGCCTTAAACATCCTGCGGCGGTGAACTCGAGTGCACTGCGCCCCTCTGACCTTTCCGTGTGTGTGTGTGTACATGCCGTATGCGCGGGCGTGTTTCTATTTGTCTTAAAGTGTTGTGTTGCCACCTGCATGGTTTTTATGTATGCATGTACGACAGGAACGTTTCAAGGTATGTTTGTGTATCGTATGTGGATGCGGCGCTATTTTGAACACAGATCCTGTGAAGTGTGAAGGAGTCTCGCGGCCATCTGTGTTCCATAACGGCTGTTGTGCTGTATGTGGTTGAACAGGACCGTCCCGCTATAGTTCATCCTCATTCTTGTCCCCTTTTGAGCGGCACATACTGTATGCAGCGCCGGCTTCGCCTCCAGGGCCATAACCGCTCAGACAAGAACTAAGTGCACATCATGTTCATGTTTGTCCGAGAGGCTTTTCATCCAGCGTACAGACCAATGAAAATTCAAGATTTGCCTTATTTGCATATTTGTCATACCATTATGATTTATCTCCAGGCAGTGTTAATTTTTATTTAATTCATTCAATCCAGATTTTACTTCTTTTTTTTTTTTTTGCCTTTTGTTCAAAAATTCCAATTTTCAGTGGAATCATATTCTGATGCTGTGATCTTATCATATCATTGCTCCACAAATGTTTGATTCAGAGCAAAGCTGTAATTAAAAAACTAGTTATTAAGGTTTTGGTCTCATGAGTTTGGTCTGCATAACAGTGCAGCAAAGTGCTTTTTCATACGGTGATGGATGTGACGATAGTGATTTCAAGCGTATCGCCCAGCCTTAAAGGTGAATCAAGCAGGGAGGGGGAGAGAAGAGAAAGCAAAGACAAATTATTACTGGAATGAGGAAATGTCAGCTGCTTTTTTTTTGTTTCCTGTAATCTAATCAGCAGCTAACACTATTATCATAGCTGTTGACTGTTGGCTCACATTCACATTGTCGCTGCTGAGTAATCTTGCAGTCTGATCATACAAGAACACTTACAGAAGCAGCTGTCTCATTTAGCCTTCAAAGTCTCCCAAGGTTTTTTTTTTTCATTTTTTTTGCCTCAAAAGAAAAGAAAAGAAGAGGTGAAAAGACCTCGGTGGACTGTTGAATGTGAAGATGTTAGAAGCTGAATCGACACCCGAACGCAGTCAAGTGTTTGTCTGCATCAGCTTCAAGGACACATGAGAGAACTAACAAAGGCAAATGTGCACACAGATGCTTATGTGTTAACAAAAGCAGTGCAGATAGAGCCTTAAAGGAGACGTATCATGCTTTCTGTGAGTTGCTGTTATTTCTATGCTGTTATGATGTTGGATGTCAAACATGCTCAAAACTTGAGGTGAACATACAGTGAGTCAAATGCTCCCTGCGAGTCAAAAGCCAGGGCCTCAACCTGCCCTGAATGCTTCGTTTGCAAAATTATCTCTACTTCCTCCTCGCTGATGATGTCATAGTGTTCGTGCATGCCCTCAAACGGCCGTCCGTGTTGGTGTCAGATCGGATTTGGGCTTGAACATGTACGGATGCATTTGAGAAGTTTATATTTCAAGTAAAAACAGAGAAAAATAAGTGAAATCCCACTACTACTACTGTACCTGGAAGTCTGCCGAGATGCTTCTAGAAGTTAACCAATCAGAACAGAGTGGGCTCATGGGGGAACAGGCCTGTTTCAGACAGAGGCTGAACTGAGGGGCTGCAGAAAGGACCGATATAAGATAAATAATGAGTTTAACTATAAATCAAGTAAAGATATTCCAGTAGAGCCTGAGAATATAAAGACATATCTGGAAATGTGCATGACGTGTCCTCTTTAAAAACCCAACACTGCACATTAAACACGTACATGCAGTACAGTTTATGCACATGCATATGAATTCTGCAAATTCTAATGTGGATATAGAGTGATCACACAAACACACACACACATATAAACTGTACCGACCACAAATATCCTGTCGTATCGCTCCAACACTTATTTCATAGAGCCTAACCAATCATTACACAGATTCCAACCCACCAAGGCAGAAACACAAAGCGGAGGTGTCTGTGACGGGCTGCTGACAGCTCGCCCTGCTCTTTGCCCCTCCTCATGTCTAAGGATGTAGCGTGGCTCGGTTTGTTCAACCTTTGCCACATGCAGTTCATTTCATCTCGTCCACGGACGCGTGCAGCTGCACGCTCAATTTGTAAAATAATAGGCAGGAGAATTAATTGTGTTATATTGCTGTTGCAGAAGTGAGCACGAGCCAAACAAGGGGAAGTGAGTCTTGGATTCTCTACGGCTTCCTCTTGCTCTAAGTGTGTAAAAATGTTCCTGTCCATGTGTCAGAAACTGTACAACCTCTTGCATAAGGAAGCACATGGAATAAAGTATTAGGCATCATGATAGTTAGTTAAAAGGAAATATCGACTGTGGGTGTCAGATAATAAATCATCAGCACACACAGAAATGCACGTACACTCGGTCCTGAGGCGTTTGTAAGACAGGTGGAGCCTGTCTGAGCACATCTTTTTGGCCTTTCACCATCACTTTCAAACTATAATACTGAGGAAGAGTGGCTCCGATTCAAAGACATGCTTAAGTGGCACAAAATGAAAACTGACATCCGACCTCAAACACATTCTGTCTTCTCTCTGTTTTCTTTTAATCACTAACACACATTCACATACACAATCCGGACATGTTATGCGCAAACTACCACATGGACACAATTTTCCTCAAGTTCTTTAGGCACAAATACACACAGGTGGCAAATTTAGTCCGGATGAACTCATACACACTGCAGAAAAACATCTTTCTCATGCACATACAGTCTGTTGCCGTAGGACTGATTCTCTATCCGTGTGTGTGTGCATTTGTGCATGTGTGTGTGTATGTTAGGGCTGGGTTTAAATCAATTTTCCGATTCAAATTTATCTTGGTTTAAACTTTTCTGATAACGAGTCATAAGATCCGAGCTTTTAATAATTGCCTTTTCTCATGGATTTTAAATCCAAAAAATGAATCCAGACATCTTCCCTTAGGCTCGGTTGTTCCATAATCAGCGGAGCAGCTCCAACCATGTTCGACGAGAGCTGCTCGGCCGTGAGCTCTCGCTGAGATCTCACATGATATTTGCGAGGTCTCGTGGCCGGACCTCGTCGAACGCGGCGGGAGCTGCTCCGCCGGAGGCGCCGCCGAGCCTGTTGCACAAAAGCTTTGTGAGACAATCACAGCAAAGAGTTTTAATAGAGGTATAAGTGATGCAGCAGGTATGTTTGGCTGCCTGGTGATTCAATTTAAAGTTGTTGTTTGTGCAATAAAGGAAGCTGAATAACTGTAGAGTCTGTAGAGTTGCACTAAATTGTTCTGTAGGGTGTTCTTGTTAATAAAAAGTACATTAATGTAACTGTTTTGGGGTCAATTCTTAATGTAAACATTAATATTTTTAATAAAACACCAGGTAGAAGGTTCCTCATACAATTTACAACATTTATCTCTGCTAATCTTTCTGTCATATCCAAGCTAATTTGGTATTGTAACCGAAATATCCCCTAACCAAATCAATATTGAATCGAATCACGAAAATCCAAATCAATACCCAGCCCTAGTGTGTGTGTGTGTGTGTGTGTGTGTGTGTGTGTGTGTGGAACATCCGTGAAAAGAAAAACAAAGAGAATACATGGAAAAGATAAAATGATTGAGCAACAGTTTCATTTTTATTCCTCAGGGATGTTTGCAATGAAAAGTCCAAACTCTTGTGCTCTTGACAGTCTTGGCTCTCGTCACGTTCTTCCACTGCTTCTCTCTCTCTCTGTTTCCCCTCTTCACCACTTTGTTCTGTTTCTTATCACCGTCTCGAGTTTATGAGTCCAAAAAACTGTAAACTGCCTGTTCCTTTAATCTGTTCTGACACACTGTTCAAAAAAACAATTGAATCTCTGAACAGTGAGGAGTGTGTTTGCACTTTTGGACACGCATGTGTACCGCACGTGTACACTGCCTGATTGTGTGTATGTTTGTGTGTGTGTGTATGTGTGTGTGTAAAAGTTTCTGTAAGTGCTAGCCTGTGTTACTGGCGCACATGTGGGCATCTGTACCTTGTGTGTGGGTGTCTGCTGTGTATGACTAGGGCTTGGCACTAATCAGATCCAGGACCACACAGGCACTCGTAGGGAGCCGGTGGGAATCGGGGGGCCCCTGGCCCTCAGTACCCCCAACCTGAGTCTCTGCCAAAAAAATCACCTTCCAGCCTGTTTGGCTCCACCTTTTTTGGGCTCCGCCAAGTTCCCCTCCTCCCTCACCACCTTCTCATCTTTCATAGATTCTGCTGGATCCAGTCAGGAAAAGATTGAGATTATAGTGTGAGTGGGTGTAGTTATGACTGTGGGGCGCCCAGGGGCCTCACCAGGCCTTGTAGGCTTTATCACACCCTTGGGTGGGAGGGATCGTGGGGAAGGAGGTAGAGGAGGAGGGGGAGGGAGGGGGGGGGGGGTGACATGTAAGAAATGACCATGTTGGTCCTTTGTGAACGTGTGTGTGTGTCTGTGGTCTCTTTACAGTATGTGTTTTATTGCTCATTACAGAGGTGGCTGAGATGTGGAGATGAATGGAAAGGCTTGAGGGGGTAGAGAGAGGTTGACATGAGGTGTGTGTGTGTGTGTGTGTGTGTGTGCAGATTTGTGAACATCTGTGTCTTAAAGACTTGTCTAGATATTGTACAGTAAAAGCTGGGCTTGGATGGTATCTGTTTTTTTTTTATATCTTTATTTCTTCTCAGTGTTTTACAGGAGTGTGAGGTATATGACAGTATGTGTGCAAGAAAAGAACAAAACAATAAAACACTTGCAGCTAACAGCTGATGCACTTTGAGATTTGTGCTTCTCTGTCACAACTGATGAAAATCTTCAGGATTTCTAAGCACCGTAGTGCACCATAACACTCTGATACTGCTCAAGCCTTGTACAAGCACTGTTAAAGGAGCAGTCCAACCTTATTCTCTGAGGTAATCATGTGATCTGTGTGAAGAAGAGGTCGATTCACATTAGAACCTAAATATGTATCTTGAAAAATGTATTCTTATGAATGATGTGTTTTTTTCCCTCCTCGCTAAATGCAGCTTGTTGACATATTTTATTGCAGTCAGGGTTTGGTTAGCTACTCATCGTGATGTTGTGGAGAAGGAATGTTTCTTAAAAATCAGAGATTAATTAACAAAAGCGTTGGGACACCATTCAGTTTTTATTATTTCAATGTGAGAGAAGCACAGAAGTACAAAAGGTCCTGGCGTGTTTATGACTGGAATAATTGACGGAGATGAGGTTGTGCAGAAGGAAGAAGTTGCGGTCGGATAAGTACGTCATGTCACTGATAGCGGGGGTTCGGTTGACCTTCCCATCCCGACGCCGGTGACCCTCTGCGGAGACGTTTCCAGGTTGGCAGGAGTAGTAGCGGCTAGTGGAAGCAGTTGACAGTGCGTGTTGTGTTCCTCCAGTGATCACAGAGAGCAGGTGCACGGCTCTTTCCTCTTGGGGCGAGCTACTTGCTGGAGGGATAAGATCTCAAATATGGTCAGAATGGCCTCAGTGTTGTCACTGAGTGTCATCTTATACAGGGAGCCCGGTTAGCATCATGCATGCATGGGGCAGACACGTGGCCAAAGTTCTGCAGCTTGGGTACATACTGTATAGTATCTTGCAGAGCTTCTGTTAACTAGGACACACAGCTGATGATGTTGCTTCATACTGAGCACAAACTAAACGGCATAAAACAGAAAGGTCAACTAAAAGTTCAAAGGATAACTGGTCGGTTTTTCCCTCGCCGTTGGGTATATTTGTGCACAATCATGCTTACTGACCTAATAATCAGGCTACTCTACCTCATAGACCTGCCTGTATACCTGCTGCAGCGGTGAAGCCACGCCCCCTCCACCGTGTCCAGTCTGACGTAGCTTTTTTCAGCTGGAGTCAAACAGCTAATACAGACCTCGAGACATAAACAGAGCAGCTTCAGTAAAGAAACCAGACGAGCTGCGGGCAACATCCTAATGTTTCTCTCTCCCTGAGGAGCTCAAACC
This sequence comes from Thunnus maccoyii, assembly GCF_910596095.1. Classification (NCBI taxonomy): domain Eukaryota; kingdom Metazoa; phylum Chordata; class Actinopteri; order Scombriformes; family Scombridae; genus Thunnus; species Thunnus maccoyii. Next base: position 6,427,426 of record NC_056552.1, read on the forward strand.
CAGCTCCCCCCTCCTCCCCTCCCTCCCCCCCTCAAACATAAACCCATCCCCGATTCGTCGAGGCTGCGCTGTTTTTGCTTGATAAATTTGCACATATTTATTTATATGATTTTATTTGTGCCCATGTTTATACGCCTGACGCGAGTCTGGTTTGTTTTATTTGAGCTGCGGCTGGTGCCTGGATCCCAGCCCTGTTTGTAAACTCAAAAGAAACTGGGCGCACGATACACACACATAGGCACACACACACACACACACACATACACACACTACTCGCTGCCAGGCTCACGCACACACACACACACACACACATGCACACAATTGCTGTTATTTCACAACCACTTAGGGAGATGGGTATCTGCACGTGAGGCCCTGTGTGAGTCTGAATGTGCTTTTATGTAGGTTGATGTATTTATTCAGTTTTTATACAGTATGTATAGCTTAACCAAACACAATAAAAAAAGTAAATTGAGTTCAGGATGTTTATTAAAGAACCTCATATATTTCTTCAGGTTTTTCCTTTATTGCAAGTTGAAGTTTTTCCTCACAGGAAGAGTGAGTTCGATGCTCCTCTCGACCGCTAGTTTGAAGGTTTTTCCACTGATGTTTGTCATGAAGAAAACAAAAGCATCACCGTCTTTTTTTTTTTTTTCTCACCCGTTCACTCGGAAAAAAATCTGTCGACTGTTTTTAATATTTTTGATAAGCGCGTCCAAGCTGCGGCCCTTTTGGGGGGGTTTCCCGATTGCGCCATCGCTAATCTCCTCCCCGGGCTGTTGGCATGGCAACAGCACCTGTGTGAGCGCGGGACAGAGAGAGAGAGAGACGCAGCGAAGAGGGAGGGAAGGCAGCGCACGGTGATTGCCCAGATTGTTGGCACAGTTGGATAAAGTTACCCGTGCAGTCACGTGCGATGTGTGTGTATGCACGCGCACACACACACACACACACACGCTCATAGTGGTGCTGCAGGTTAGGCTCCATGCCCAGACACATCACACACACACACACACACAACTTCCACTCAGGCCTGCTGTGTTAGAATTGCCAGCTCAATCTGCCTAATGCTGGATACACACTCATGTATACACTAACACACACACACACATACATCAAGTCACACACACACACACACACACACACACAGAGAAAATGGAATTCCCTGCTCGGCTACCGCATCTAATTATACCACCTGCGCATGCTGACACACACGTACACCGTGCACTCACACTTTTCCCTCTTTCTCAGAATGAACTTTGGCGTGACAGCTGCCTCCAAAACATTTGTACCCGTACGGGAATTCACACACCGAAGCCACGACGATTTATGACGTTTATTTATTTATTTTTTTTTTTTTTTTATTAAATCGCTGCTTTAGTGACGTTAAAGAGGCTTATAGACAGACAGTTTCACAAATAAACAGACAGAGACACAGTGGATGTCTCTACGTATTGAAACTGTAGACATCCTGTTTTATTGAGGCCCCCTCCCCACCTCCCCGTGCAAAACCGTGCAACCCTTTAACCTCCAAAACAATCTCACTTCATCACCGTCTTGTTACAATTAGACACTTCCATTAACCGCGAGGAAATTAACAAGTGTGAGGGGAGGGAAGAGGACACCTCCGGGAAAAACAATCGGGAAGAGCACACATACATACAGAGTCCAACTGTTTGAGTCAGAGTGCAGTTTTTCTTAAGGTGGACTCGGCATGACAGGAGAAACAGATGAACGTGTGTGGAGAGAGGAGAGGGTTAGCTGAGGTAGAGTACCGAGCTGGAAAAAAAAACTATCTCCAGATAGTTTGATCCCTCTGTAAAATAAATAAATAATATCTCTGCCTTTCGGAGGGGTCTGGGGCTCCGCTCACAGGCCCACCTTAAGAATAAAAAAAGCAAAATTGCAAGTGGAGGAAAAGAGAAAAAGTGAAAAAAAAAAAAAAAAAAAACAGAAGTGAGTCGGATTTGCTTTCCAAACGCAGTCACATTCTTGGCAGCACCTTGGCTCGTCCTTGCCAAAGGAGAGTGGGAAGAGGAGGGATGAGAGAGGTAGAGAGAGAGAGAGAGAGAGAGAGAGAGAGAGAGAGAGAGAGAGGAGAAAGTGGATGTGGTGGAAGAGAGAAAGGACACATTGGTTGTTGTTTTTTTTTTCTCTCTCTCTCTCTCTCTCTCTCTGTTTTTGCTCAGTGTCCAGTACAACACATTATCTATAGATGTACTTTGATCTTTGGCTCCGGCTCACATCCACTACTTAATAAGCAGCCACATGTGTGTTTTTTTTTGTCTTTTTCCATGTACACAGGTCAAGTATACATCGCCTCGTTTAGCCCCGTGATAAAATGTACCATTTTATGTTTACTTAACAATCACACAAACCTGTCACGGAACGTCCATGACTATTATTCCCAGTCTGTGCTGTATATAAACCCTTTTTAAAAATAATGACTCACTTGTACTTGTCTCACCGTTAATGTCAAACAAAACTGAATGATCCCACCTTTGCATTTTATCTTTAAAAAGCTGCTTCTGTCTGCGTTAAACTGTAGTTTCTTTTTAAAAAAAAATGCATTAATAACAGCTGCAAAATATCACTGCAGAGTATAATCATCTGATGAAAGAATGTCATGTTGCTCTGACCTCATAGTTTTCATGTGTTGATAGAATTTTGATAACCGAATAATAGTTTCAGTCATTAATCAAGTAAAAGTACCGTTTGCTGGTTCCAGCTTTTCAATTGTGACATGTACATATATATATATATATATATTTGAGTGTTTTTTCATTTTAAAGGCTAAATAATGAATCTATTAATAAGTCACACATGGGGGACACAAAACACACTAAACATCTGTTTTGTTTATATCAGCCTGTCATGATGTGACTCGTTAACATTCACATGTTGTAATGTGACAATAAAACGTTAAGAATGAGCGACTTTGTAATCCTGAAAGGGAGGAGAGGCCTGTCAGCGTTGTTAGCGAGTTAGCCAAACCCCGCGAGTCCGCAGATGTCTCGTGTAAATTTATGTGTGTTCGACTGCTCGTGGGTTCCCCGGGTGCCAGGCACCAGCCTGCTCTGCCCCGACTGTGCCAACAGGCCTTCAAACTACAGCGTCTGCTCTCGATGACAGCTGAGGTGCCATTGAGCAAAGCAGTTGACCCAGAACTCCGCCAGTGGTTTTTCTCTGTGGCCGGCATTGGGAAAACTGTGGTTGGTAGTGGGCAGCTACTGGGTGCAAATGTTATTTAGACAACCTCTTCTGGGTAAACAAAGGTTTTTAAATGAGCTCTAGTCTGCGTGTTTGTGTGTGAACCAGCTATGCTTGTCTATACAGATCAACAAGCTTTCTTCAGGCACTTCTGTACGTGCTTTTCTCTTTCAGTGTCCTCATCTCCGTCCGCCTCTGGGGGTTTGATGCAATGTTGATATAGCAAGAACGGGTTTTGGCAAAGTGTTACACTGTGAGCAAAAAGTGCAGAACTGCCACAGAGGTTTTGTTTTATGAGCCTTATTATCATCATTAGTTTTGAAAGTGACACGCACGGACAACCAAAGAGTTGATAGGCGCCGAAGAGGAAGGTGAAGACAAGCCTGAGGAGCGGTGACGTACTGCGTGGTGATAGAATAATCTGCAGAAAAAGAGCAAAAACAGGGTTGAAAGGAAGATAAAGGAGATGAGGAAAGAAAATCGGGACAGGCGGAGCAGAGGTGTTGTTGGAAAAAGAAGAAGGAAAAACAGCAATGGTGAGAAAAATATACAAAAAAATCGTAGTGTTGCCATGTGACCCCGTTTTTATGCTATACTCTGCTTCAGCATGGTATCCACCCAGTGTGTCCTATATGTCCTTGACTGACACACACACACACACACACACACACACACATATGAAACATAGCGCTACCAGCAGAGTCAGGGTAGGACACCGTGTTCCCATTTCCAGCAAGGAAACACTGTGGGATTCAGTGTTTGCACTATATGAAGGCTTATAGATGCACGGTGAGACGGGGGGGTCTTTGCTCTTACATAACATGCAAAAAGAGCACAATTTAAACGGATCCCCTTATTTACATGTTTGCCGGATACATGAGATCAGAACAGAGTGGCGCTAATCACAGCCTGAAAGCTCCGTGTCATAAGTAGGTCAACGTTCAAACTGTTTCATGTCATTTTTCCCGAGCCACTTCCCTTTCGTCAGGTGTTTTCGCTCCCACCGTGTTAAACCAACGGCTTCGGCAGCAGGCAGTAGTTTGGATTTTTGTCCTTTACCTGTCAAGCATGAAACCCCAAATCACCACTTGTGCATACATAACATAAGTTGAACATTAACATTCTTGTGCATTTTAGACGTCCGTGTGTTTGTGCACACTCAAGGTGACATTTATAAAAAATGGCCATACAGATAGCATTAAGTCAATTTACTGTGATCTATTAGCACCTATTAATAATCCCCCCTGACAGTAATTAGCTGGGTGAGGGAGCGGTCAGAGACATAGCATGAAACATGATCTCTTTGCCTTTGACTACTAGCGAGTCGCGACCCCGGGCCAAGTAACACCCTCCACCCCCCCACCCCCCACCCCCACCCCCCCTCTCCACCTTCCATTTCCTGCATGATCAAACTGCTTGCACCACATCAACAACTTGGCCCTGCCCTGCTACCGTTACTTAACCACTAATTGCTCCGGCCACCTTTGGGAATCGGGAGCACTGACCCCACGTCTGTTGTCATAGAGTGGATTTTGACAAGCGTTCTCCTCAGGAGCTTAGGGGGGGGGGGGGGGGCAGGGGGGGGGGGGCGGTGAAATTTGCTCACTGCAGCCACACGTGTATGCACCATTATCTTCTACCTGCTGCGCTCTAATCCTTTTTCCTCTCATGGGGAAAGGGAGAACTTACATGTAAGGATCTCATTTTGATGTCGGTGTATTTGAAATGAAAAGAAGTATAATAAGAAAAAAATGACACATCTGAGCTGAGCTGCACGCCAGCAGCTGCAGGAAGCATGTAGTTGCATTAACAGGTGGATCAGGCTGCTCCCCTTAAAGTTGATGATTGGTCAAAGAGAACTGAATCAAATTGCAGTCAGTTTTTTTTTTTCAGATGTTTGACTTTTAAATTGAATGAGATTTGAAGGGAGACGTGCAGAGGGTGAAAATGAGACCTCTCGTCTGTCTCCAGAGCAGCCAGATTCCTGTTTTTTCACCACACTGAACCAATTAGCAAATAAAATGTAATTTCACTTCTGTTTATCTCGCTTTTTAGACAAATGTCGTCAAGTTTGGCTAACGTGTCGCTACTCTCTCTGTGTGGTTTGCATCTCTCTCTTAATGAACTGATTTTAGAAGCTCTAGCGACCGCAGACAGAAAGATCAAGAATGCATGACGGTACACGCACGGTCCCAACGTCTAGACAGGAGGTTAGGAGGACAGGTGGACATTCACACAAGCATTCTGAGTAGCTGCATTGTCAGACTGAATCACAAAATACCAGTTTATCCAGGAAGGTTTAACTGAGAATGTAGTAATGTCCTATTCACAGTTAAAAACCCCCAGTGAGCAGCTCCAGCTGGGGGTTAAAGGACTCTGTGTGTGTGTGTATTTTATGTGGATGTATGTATGGAAGGTAGTGACTTTAGGTGTTTTTTTGTTAGTGTCCTCAATATTTGAATCGATTGCGCAACACGCAACAAAGGCTACATGCCAACTATGTCACATCCTTGAAAGAAGCTGCCCTTCATAGATACTCTTCATCTGTCGTACTTTCTCCAAACGTCCATGCTTATATAAACTTCATCGACTCCCAAATGATGAGTCTTTGAGGAGAAAAAAGTTCCTAAATATAAAAAAATTATGACTTTGATACCATACCTGCCTAAATATCTCGATACCGATACTGAAATGATACCACGGCAAAAACCTAAAACATTAGGAATTGATCATTTATAACTGGTGTTGTTGTTGTTGATCTGCATACTTGTGAGCGCCTGATTTTTAGCAGCTACAATAACAGTGTGAACTTTATGTTTGCATATAGTGATGTTTGCCACATTGTAACAAGTTAGCTAAAAAGCTAAAGCCAAATTAAACAGTCACAGTTACGTTTGACTTACATTTGAGGGCATGTAATAATGTTATCTATCACTGCTTTGCCATGTTGGTGGTGTTGTTCTCTCTCTCGGTCTGCGTGGGGTTTAAAAACATCTCATACAGACGGGCTTTGTGGCGTTCCGTGAGCTCTCCCCGACTGTCGGCTGTGTAAGCACAATAACACCGTATTTCACTCAGTGCGTCTGCTTTGTCAACAAGCCGCGGACGGTCGGCAGGAGCGCTCGCACTCGCAGCCGTGCCTCTCATTCTGCCGCCATGAAAGCTGCAGCATGAATATGAGAACAAACGGTTGGCACGCCCAGCATGCCTGCAGGGAGTGGAAGCAGAGCGCTGCACTGCCCCACTGTCACACATCGACTCTTATTAAAACACAGTCATTCTTAAAGTATTGCTACTAATAAAATGTGGTATAGGCTTTTAATGGCAGGGTATTATTTCTGGCATTGGTATTCCGTGCATTACACGTATCTTCAATAACAATTTCAAGTCATTTATCTCTATCAAAACACAACCCAAACATCCTTGAACTTAATGATTTCTTCCTGGTGGAGCTACATTTCACACTTTGAACCAAAGAATTCATCCACCTCTTTCTTTCTTTTTTTGTTGTTGTTTTTTTCACCTCTCTTTCTGAAGAACAGAGGGACATCGATCTCTTTGGCCTGGAATTGGGGATAAAGAGAGTAGGTCATGTTTAATTAATTCCCAGCTTCTCCAGGCATCAACATGCGTTCACTAGTTATTCTTTTGATGCATTTTTAAGTCTGTATTTCAGAGCGTGCAATTAAAGGTGAGCCCCGCTTGGGGGGAAATGCCAGTTTTCGCAGGCCCAATTAAAATTTGGAGGGTGTACTGGAGGGAAGAGAATCAAGGTGCATGAGGCTGAGCCATGTGAGTTGTAGAGTGTGTGTGTGTGTGTGCGTGTGTGTGATAGAGAGAGAGAGAGAGAGAGAGAGAGAGCAACAAAGATGATATTATTGTAGAACATTTGAGAACCTACATGCTGGGATTTATTTTTTCAAGTCAACATATTATTGCAAACTTCTAATGTCATTCGTGCTCAGTGACTTTCTTGCATCTGTCATTCTGTCTTCTATCTTTTCAGATGTCGTCCTGTGCATCAGAAATACAGAATCTGTGCACCACTATGAAAATATTGTAGATCATTTGCCCTAAAGGCCGTAGCCTGAGGTGTTAGTTGTCTTTGTTCAAGTCGATATTAAATATAGCTGAATCAAATTTAGGATATTCATTTGGTGTGTGAATATTTTAAGAAGAAGAATACATTTCTACAAAATCCAATGTGTTTTACATGAGGACTGCCTTTAATAGCCTCTCTGCGTAGTACGCACTACATCTATATGAGTGATACTGATATCTCTTGACTATGGTGACTGGTGCTGTTATAACAAACCAGAATCTCATATAGGGTTGGGTATCATTTGAATTTTATCGATTCTGATTCCAAGTTTCAACGCCAATTCCTTTGACCTTTATTGTTTCATTAAAATAATCAAGTTCAAAGTCTTTTTAACTGAATATTCTGCTTTCTGTCTCATCTGTCCTGCAGTGACACAGTGCGCTGTCACTATAAAGGCCATACTTTCATACTTTCCTTGTCCACGGACAGCTGTGGACTTGCACGCAGATGCGCACGTGGTTCCGTACATACTTTTTTGGGGGGGTCCGCAGGCACAGACGTGTCCCACATGTGCGCACTAGTAAACAAGGTTGCAACATGATAACTTTCCAGAGTTGTAAAATTCAGTGATTATTACAAACCGCTGTGCAGTGTTTTTCTGATCAGCCTTTAAACGCAATAATCTGTTACTGCAACAGGACTTGCTGGATTGTATTTCATTGTCTCACCGGCACTTTAAACAACAAGCCCCGTGTATTGTCTTACACGGGGATGTTTTTAGTCTGAATGCGGCTGAGGAGTTCCTGTATGTTGCTGAACTACAAGAAAAAGCTGAAAAAGAAAAGCAACATGAATGACAACATGAATACAGCACATACATACACGGTGCGTCGTGGCTAGGTATCCCTGGCTGTGCTGGACGTGCTAGCGAGGTGCTAGCTAGGAGGCTGCAATACATCAAACACTGGACATTCTTTTAAATTGACGCCATGTTACCTTAAATGTTTGGTCAAATTTGATGGCAACCTGACTTACAGCAGGCATTGCGCTTTGCCTCGTTATTTTCCTTAATGAAGCGAAGCCACGCTTTTGAGCATTTGCCATGATCCATCTTTCACTACTGATGTGACGTCGCTCATATCTATACAAACTGACACGCTGTTGCATTGATGCATGACGTAGACAGGTCCCGGCAGATAGCCACGTCCCTGCAGATATGTAACCTTTGTTTGCAACAATAAAAGGTTATCGTGTATAGGAACGGATAAGCAGAACAGAAATTTAAATATTTTAATTTGTACCCGGTTCTTGGCATTTTGGATTCAATTCTAATGTGGAGCTGGTTTTCGGTTCCCAACCCTAATCTCATGGTTGCAGTAAAACATGGCTAAAAGGGATGATATCCTGGGGCCTGGGGTTAGGGCGTTTACCATTAACAGCTGCTGTCTGTGATAATGCACTAAAAATTATGGTAAAAAACCATAGACTGGATAAAAATAGTAAAAAAACACTGCTTCTATCTGGCTCTGTTGCCATCCTCAGAGCTTCAAAGCTTTGCTGGAAGTAGCCAGTGTAAAATGGCAAACTGGTGAGTGTGGGATGGACAACAGTGGGATGGATTGTGCTGCAGGAGTGGTTTTCAGAAGGTTCTATGGACGTTTTAATACTTTTTCCATCATCAAACCATGGCTGCCTTCCCTTGACAAATGAGGAGACTGTAACTGTTTTAGAGACGCCTTTTAAGCCAAAAGAGAGAATATTTGATGCTCAATAGATTAATTTTGGTGGCGACACATGCCGGGCTTAAATCCAGTCAGGGAACTTCACATCATCCACTTCTATTGCTTCCCACATGTCCTGTCTGCTTCTCTACTTTAATGCCCAAAAACAAATCTTAAAAGCAACTGGAGTATCCTTTTAACTTGACTGCTATTTCAACACGTTCTACTAAAGCCATTGATCATCTATTATATATTATTACACATGATTTTTCCCCCCCGATACAATCACAGCATGATGTGCACAATGAGCTGGATATATTCACATTTAACAGCTCATTTATGGGCACAGGCCATAAATAGTTATGCAAATAAATCTGAGACTGATAAGTGTACAATCATTTATCTGTACACAGTACCATTCAAAAGTGAATGGGAAGGTGTGTCCAACATTTTGACTGTTACTTTATGTACATACTTACTCAAAAACAGCTGAAAGCCCTAAATGCCTGTCGTCACGCCCTGCTCTCTTCCTGTTATTTGTCTTCTAACTCTGATAAGTTGGTTTATTTTGTCCTCATGCCAAAAACGAACAAAATCAAGCGCTTTTGTTTTACCTTTCATGAACTTAACCTACATGTCCCCGCTCCAGAAAGTTTATATTATCTCAATTTCACTTAATCTCATGTTCTTTCCGTCTCTTTTTCTCTCCTTGTCTGCTCTCTTTCCTCCACTCATGTAAGTTGTGTACTCTTTTTCAGGCTCTAGACCACTTGACAAGCTGTATTTTCATGCCCTGCTCTTGAATATAGGGCATATTAATATAAGCACAACTTCCTGGGTGGGACCAAGTGCGAAAGAAGTCATACAAGGACACAGTAGTGATGATGAAGGAAGGCAACTTAAGGCCTGCTGAGAGATTTATCAGACTACTGTTGTGACTTTTTCTGCAATGTTATTTGCTTAATATTTTCTCTGTTATCCATGGGAAAAAGACAAAATAAACTGTCCTAAAATTCAATATGTGTTGCAAAAGGTGATTTTTGCCTTTAAACTTAAATTGAAGTTAATTTCTGCTAAGAAACCAGTGTATAATGTACATTCTTGGTGTTTGTTTTAGCTTGTTATTACCAATATCAATACATTTAAGATAGTTAGCCAGTTAGGCTAACTGTTTTTGGTATGTTCGAGTCATGTAATGTACTGAGAGTGCAGGATCTGCCAATGACTCAGCAGATATTGAAATAACATGAACAAAAAGTAACACCTGGTGGGAATCATTGCTAACGTTAGTAAGCTAGGCTAAGTAGCTTCCACTTTCCGAGTGGAAAGTGGAAGCTAGGCTAGTTAGCTTAGCCTAGCTAAGTTGTAAAGAGGTAGATCTCTTAAATCAACTGTATGCTTGTAGAGAAAAGGGAAAAAGCATTAAAAAATAATAATATGCACAATAGCTGTAGTATCATGATAGTTTATATTTCCTTACACAAAAAGTGAGGAGTATTCAGATTTCAGTTCAACTTTAGTGTGCAGGTGTTGAAATAATCCAAACAAAAAGTAATGACAAGTGCTAGTAAGCTAGGCTAGCTTAGTTTCCCTTAACCCCTTAAATTGCTGACTGAACATAAACAATGTTATGTGTGCTTGTTGAAAAAAAAAAGCATCTTCATATGAACATTCATACGCTCTACAGGGCAATGACTCGCTCCATTTAGCAGTAAAAACTGTTTTACCCCTCATTCACATCTGCTGTAGTATCATTATTGTTTATATTTCCCAAAAAGCGAGAAGTATTTAGATTTCAGGTAAACTTTAAATCAGAAATTAAGGAATACCTGAGCCTGTTGTGACTACTCAGACTAGCTATCTCTGGCTTTAGAGAGGAATATAAAGTAGAAGATATAAACGCTCAGGTCAATAAAGGGAGTTTTCTGTCTAATAGTTCAATGTTTCTGTAAATGAGGTGGGACATTTGTTCATTTATTTGCTGGTACTTAGAATTCATTTCAGTTACTTATCAAACAATGTACCCCTTTTCTTCTCTGTCCTCTCTGTCCAACTGTGATAAACAACTAATTGTTTGCGTTACAAACAAAACAACAGCACTGAGACCAGTGCCACTTGCAGCTACAGTCGATGTGATAGAGAGACGGCCTTTGATAAAGCACACTCCATTAGTGGTAGGCCTCTGGGGCTTATGTCATTACTCTCCTATTCACACCGCAGCCGCTCCTGCTGGGGTCAGAGTGGCAGTCAACTCTGCCTGACCTTTTTTTTCATAACAATGAATGGGTTGTCCGTGTAGCTCGCTGGCAGCGGTTTGTTTTTGTGTGCGTGCCGTATGTGTTAGTGTATTTCAAGTGCTTGCTTGAGAAATTGCGTTTGTTGCACAGTGAATTAAGTATGATTAGAGTAGTTTTCATTTGAAACATAACAAGAGGGACAAAAGGTTAAAGTCGCAGAGGTGTTATGTTGATGTTACATTTGAAATTGTAATTAACTGACATTAATGTTTCAGCAAAAACAAATCACACTGCGTTTTTCTAATATGATTCAGCTATTTATCACATGAATAACATGGTTAACAATGATTTAAGAGAGCTCCTTCTCAACAACATGCCCCCCGCCCCCTTATATCATCTTATAGAAGCCTCATCTGTGGACCATCCTTACATCTGGCTGAGGAAACCACATGGTTTTTTTTTTGTTTTTTTTATCACAACTTCAGCGATGAGCCATAAATAAATATGTTCTGCCATTTATAGGGCTATTAAAAGCTTTTTAACATAGTGAAAGTTGCTGTTCCATGTAAGGCAGCAATGTTTTCACGCATGCTAATTAAGTCATTCTCACACCAAATTATAGACTCTTGAAGGTGTTTAGTCAGTGCTTTGAAATCCTTACCGCCATGAACTAATGGATCATTTTGCCTCTCAATTACTCCTTTTTATTATTTCTTAGCATGTCAAGCAGTTTCTTTTATAAATTGAAAGGATGACTGCTCGAAAAAACAAAGCCAGGGTCTTTCATCTCAATTAATACAGGGTACTGAATCAATTTAATCATCATCTCAGTGGTTTTTCAAACCGTGTTTATACACATGAAGCAATATAATAAGTAATGTCTGGTCTAATTTGATGTTTAATCACCAAAATCATTATCTCGTTTACTTTTTTTTAATTTAACAGTTGTAATTTATTATTACTGTTTTCTGAGATGCCGTCAGCAACACACTGAAGATGTTGGAGTTTGAATCAGTCCCCTTCTGCTATGATATTCGGTCAAAACAACATAAACTGTAGGCAATGAAAAGCTGCTTTAACAGCACAGAAAGGTTGTTTTGTATATGGCCTATAATCGCTCTATTAGCAGTAAAAGCAACAATAATATCAGTCATGTTTAAGGACATTCTCATGTGCCGTGTCCCACTGTTACGGATTAGAAAGGCATTGAACCAGGGATTAGCGAAGGAAAAGAATAAAGCCTTCCTCGGACAACGGAGAAGGCAGACGGGGGGGGGCGGGTGATGGATCAAGACCCCCTGACTACTTACACATGTACGCACACAAATGCACATACTCTTTCACGCAGATTCAGCTGCTCATCTTAAAGCTACTTAACCCCGTGTATGAGGTGACATTCCCTGAGCAGTTTCCAGGAACTAGCCAGTTGTAGCAGCAATAGTTGAAGGTGATGGAGTTTCCCCTCTGACCTCCCGGCCACTGCATCCAGTTTTAACGTGGTGTGTGACTGGGAGGAATCCCTTCGCTGCCGGCTTCATGAGGAAAAGCCTCCGTTACATGTGATCAAGGGTCATGTAATGTTAGACGGAATGTGAGACTCGCTCGCATAGGAGGCTTAGTGGAGTTGACAGCGTAACACAGTGTAGACTCAACATGTGGTGGAGCATTTAGGGAAGCTCTTATTTAGTCACTATGGCTACATATCTTTGGTGAGCAACTTGAGGAACATGTATTTAAGATGAACTCGGTGATCTCTGAAGATCTCAAACCAACACAAAGCTTATGGAGGCACTGGTGAAATTCAGTTGGGTTCAGGTTTTGAAACAAAGGGTACTGGCGGGGTTCAGGTCTCACCTTTTGACCTGCGCAGAACTCCAAGTGATGCGTTCATCAGTCTTTGAGCTGCACCTGATCTAAAACCACCAGAATTTGAGAGTTCATTGCAGACACGCTTTTTATTATTGATACATCTGATTGATTCAACTGATGAATTATTTGGTTTATTAAATGTCATTAAGTAGTGAAAAGTGTTTTGTTTTGTCCGACCTGCAAATGTCCACATATAAGAAGTCATAACAAGTGATTCCTTGGTACTTTTCCCTTAAACGATTAATCGATTATCAACAGACAGACTAATCGTTTTAGCTTTAGCGAGACGGTGTAATCTGACTGTGTCTTTCTTCTGTCTTCCAGAGTGGATCACTCCTCACTCTCCGCATCCCTGAGAGACCCACATCCACCTCCAGCCGCGGCCCCGGGGCCATCCGATTTACCCCCCTGCAGAATCTCCGACATATTCCGTATCTTGCAGCTTCACGCCGAGCCACACAACACCGACCTCACGAGGGGGTCCGCTCCCTCTGGCGAACCACCCTCCCCCACACCCCCCCCCCCCACCCCCACACCCTGTCCCATCCCCTCCCTCCCCCCTCCTTTCCCCCCCCTCCCAAGAACTCAGGGACGGGACCCTGTCATGTTTCACTGACTGGCCCCTCCCGACCGGCGAATGACAAGTGTTAATCCGAGGGTGGGGCTTGCCTCAGTCTCTCATGATTGGCTGCTGGATGGAATTAAGGTGAATGGAACACATGCCCAAGGAGCAGGACCCTAACCCATCAGAGGGAGAAGAGAAACGGTGAGTCGGACATTAAAATCCTCTTGAACTCCGTTGTCTTTCTGTCGCTAGTGCGGATCCGCCGCTGAACCCTGTTATTTGAATTTGCTTGGCTGTCATGTTGGGGCTCAGGGCTTCATATATCTGAAAAGAAGCAGACATGGCTCTCTGTTATACCATTGTGTTGTGGTGATATTTATTGAGAAGGTTGTCTGAGGACATGAAGGAAGGGAATTTTTCTTTGTCAGCCTCTCTTTAATCGTTTAAATCTTTCTCATGGTGCTCTCTGTTTTTACGTCTCTAAACCATTTTTTTTTCCAGACAAGCTAAACAACCAAGCAGCCTCTTTTCCTCCCCGCCGCTCTCTTCCCCTTGTCTGAATTGTTTTCCAAGAGCTAAGGCCTATAGCTACATCTGACGCCGACACTCCCCCCCGCCCCCTCCTCCTCTTCTCCTTCGTTTCTTGAGAAGCAGAGCCAGTCGGGCAGGCCCATACACAAACAAACACGGCGCTGTTTAAGCCCCTTCTCATTAATGAAAACATAATATTAGTGGAATGGAGCCTCTCTGCTAAAGGAAGGGGGCCCTCTGCTTAGAAGAGGCCTCCGGGTAAAAAGGAACAGTTATCAGTCAATATCAGTCAGCTTTGGCCTTTAGAAAGGAGGTCAGTTAATTTGCAAAGCACTTTTCTCAAGTGTGTTTGGAAGTGTAATTATGGGTGTGTGTGTCCTCAGAAAATAAGTGTACGATGCTACTTGGAAGCTTTTGCTTGATCAGATCGTGAATGATTCTGTTTTCATTTTGTTTAATCTTTATTTGTCATGCTAATATAGTTTTCAGGGAGTAAACACTGCAAGTAGTATTTAGCTGCAGGCTTATTTGTGTTGCCACCAAGGATGTCAACAGTTAACCCGAGATTTTATTTTGACTGGTTACACGTGTCGGTCTATAGGTTAATTTGCATACTAGGGTTTGGTACTGAACTCATTAGTTATTCAGGTCAGTTCAATCGGTGCCAAATTTTGGTACCTTGCGGGTCAGAGAGTGAAATAAGTTTTAAAAACACACATTTACCAACCGAAGCGTCTCACACAGAGGTTCAGACACTGACAGGAGCGCCAACCCGCAAATACAAAGAGACAGATCCGTTTTACCGGCCTGCACGGCGGCTAGCAGCTAGTTAGCATGGATTAGCATTGTTAGCATAGCCGTGCTGTGCTGTGAGTAGCCTTTAACCTGGATAAAATAAGGTGTAGCTGCGGTGTCTCCGGTTAAACAGCACCGTGCTGGGCAGGTGACGGGTGTGTTTATTGTGTTTGTGTCCTCTGACTTCATGGCATGGATATGAGGTCACACAGCTTCATAAAAATTAACCAGTTAGGTACTAGCTAATAGGTGTCAGTCTGTGGAAAGCAAAATTAACTGAAACTGACATCTCTAGTTGCTACATGATGTAATTTTTGATAGTAAAGTAATTCAAACATTATTACTATGCATTTTGCCAATTCAGGCATTCAAAAAGACAATTTTAGCAGGATTATTTCTTATTTATTTAGTAAAAAAACAAAAAAAACAAGGCATTTGCCACCACTTTCAGACTAAGAAGTAAGATAAGAGGAGCATGTGAAGGCAACATTAGACTTGAATTTGAAAGTCTAATGACCTTTTTGGCTTATGAATCTTTGCTATCTCTCCCCACCGCACACATTAAAATTAAATTCACATATTAATAATAGTAATAATGTTATTATCACTATGTGGAGTTGCTAGCTGGCTGCCTCGAATGCTGCATCATATTCCCCACCCTGGTGTCTCCATGTGCTGTATTACAAGCGTGTGTTAAGAAAGTCAATCCGACCGAGCCTGGATAGATTCCTCAGCTAACATGGACACCTGTCAGGAGATTAACAGCTCTGCCGCATGGGGACAGAGACAGTTGGTGCGGTCATGCATGTAGAAGTCTGTGCACAGGCCTTTGCTTTGGTTTAATTTGACATGTTCCGTGTGTAAGTATTCTGCATATCTCTGCGTGCGTTCCCGACACCTGCACAGAGTGTCGGCTGCGGTGCTTTGCACCTCTGGGATAATTAAAAGCACAAAGGATTAAGCTCTGGGAGCTTCAGACCGAGTGGTTGCTACTTAAGAGTGGATATTAGTGGTGTATTCAGCATGACAGTGGATTGCATTAAACCTCTGCCCCTCCCCTCTCCATAATGTCAGCCTGTTGTTTTGAACTGGTCCGGCTTCTTTGAAGTGATGCTATGGTTACCATCATGCAGACAGAGAAAAGAACGCCCTGTACCTATAGAATATAAGATCGTGTGATATCTGTAATAGGATATGTTGCAGGTATGTTTAAATAATAATGAAACCATACAAGAACATTATGTTTCACACACTGGAAACACTGGAGTTTCTGAGCTTAATGCTATTTTTTGTCACTTTTCCTCATAAAACCACTCAAACTTAAGCTTGATGGCTCATTGTTGTAAAGTTTATGTCACGCTGGATTGAATCCAAACACATGTAAGTTGCAACATTTCTGCTTTCCGCGTCACTTCTCCTAACATGTGTTAGATGTGTTAAAGCTGATGCAAGGCCGGTTGCACCGTGTTGCATGAACAGTGGCGAAGGCTTGCGCCATTAAGTGATGCGCGTGGTTTGTCGTATGCAGAAGTAGTTGTTTTTGAAGTATTGCAAGAGGTCTGTTTTTTTTTTTTTTTATCCCCTGCACTTATCTGAGAGCCTCCAGTCAAACATGTATGAGAGGAGAGACCACAGTTAGATGTTGATCCAGTTTTTTTTTTGGCAACAGTCCAAACGGTGCTATAAAGATAAACTCACAATAAATTATATGAATTATTTTTAATTACTCAGCATATCAGATGGAAAAGGTGAAGTGGATGTAGTATTTGCACATGATATTACTTCTCCTCGGCTCCTGTTTTCCTCTTTGTTAGAAGGGGTATCAGTGCTCATCTGAATTTCACCACAGGTAGGAACCGTTTTGCTCGGCTGTAAAATAGCGTGAGATGAGTGATAATAACTGTATCGCTCCGTGGTATCTGTGTCAGGGAAAACGCTGGAGCCTATCTGTGCATCCAGAGGGAGATAAATCAGTCCAGACATACATTCAAACATGTAGAGAAATAAGGTCACATGCATCTTGACACACCGGTAAAAAATGTGATCATTTTCCAAGCCACATACTATATTGTTTTTCTTTACCTTCTGTCACCTAATCAGGCCTCCCTCATGTTTTCTTCCTCACTGCATGTAATGTCTACCGCCGCCTCCAGTGTCTGTGTGTGTGTGTGTGTCTCAGGTTCTTTTCCCCCTGGCATGCTGTGGTATAGTTGGCCTGTGGTGCCACTAAAAACGTAAACAAGATTCAGCTTTTCCTTCCCCTGGACATGAGGATGTCCTGTCATGTGTGGGTTAAAGGCATTGTTATTCGCTCTCTTGCTATGGATTTAACGACTTGCTATGTCACCAGTTCTAAATATCAAGGTAGGTTTTGAAAGTCAGTGAATGTTGCTGTTTGATATAGGGTGTGAGTTGCTGTATGTACCGGTATTTCTTTTTAAAAGATGACAGCGTTTTGTTTTGTTAAGTGTTTCATAATGTGGGTATGTCTATATGTGTTAGGTGTATACATAAACCTATAGGGCGTGGACACAATAACACAATACCTACACAGCATAATGCAATTGTCAGAGTTGTGTTGATTGAAGTCTGATCATTTTTGAGTTGCAAGGTATTCCTAATATATATATATATATATATATATATATATATATATATATATATATATATATATATATATATATATATATATATATATATATATATATATATATATATATATTATGTTTTTGGAGAGGGAGAGCTGTTTCTTGAAAGATCACCGTTTTTTTATATACATTTTGATCCTTTAACCTCCTGTTTCCCCCCTGTTCCAGTTCACCGAAACCTCAGTTACCATGGCGATCTACCCTCTTTAAAAATGTTTAAACTGCCATTAGTGCCAGCAGCGTTTGTGTGTGTGTCACTCAGTGAGTCAGCCAGCGAACACCTCCTCTAATCACAGTAATTGACTGAAACGACTGTCAATTTCCCCCGGTCAATTATTTTTCCTGGATTTGTACAATATAAGTTTCCCCCTGCAGGAATCTCAACAGCAATCTCATCAGCTGTGACATTTTCACACCGATATTTACAGAAAATTGTTGCTTTTGAAGGTAAAATGAAAGAACAGACTGAGCAAACCTGATTTAATGCTGACTTTATGCCAAAGACTTTGAGTCATACATCGGAGGCTTTGTGAATGGATAAAACTACTGTTGTCGCATGGCTGCGTGGATTATAAAAATATTTTCTTTAAAATAACTCACTTAAGCCAAGAACAGCAACTACTGTAGGAGACGTTCAAGATCATGAAATGCCATCACACTGCTCACAAGTTAGACGAGTTGTTTGCTTTGGTTACTATTTTGACTGGTGATGTTTTTACTGATGAAACAGCTTAAATGCAACACCTAGAAGTCACATAATGCAAATATGCTGCAACAGATTCACATGCAGCTGCCCCCGGACATTTGTTAATTCATCAACTCAGCATTTATTTTTACTTCACCGATGTCACAAGATCTCAAGACGCATGATGAAACGCAGCCATTGAGTCTTTTTTTGAAAGAGTTTCATAGTCACGGATGTATTGTGCTGCATATGTTTATTATCGGTTTTGTGTGGGTTAATGTACACTCGTGTATTTGGACAGAGGGAGTTGTCTTGCTTTCGCTCGGCGGTAAGCTATAACCCCCTTCTAGCATGGCCTGTAATTTAGACAGTGGCGGGACACACGAGGGAACAAAGTGTCCATTAGCGCTGGATGTATAGGACGGGATAGTCCCAGCTGTAGGCCTGTAGCATGCATGCTGAACAATAGCCCACTGTGGCACTCTAAACATAGGACAGCGGGCCTCATTCAGACGCTGTTATGGATATAATTCTCCCGACTATTCTGAGTGACTTTCTATTGTTCTGTCAGTTTGAGGAGCTTGAGCTTCAAAGCATGTGTTTCTCAGTCTTCCTTTTTTTTTTCATTTAAAGGCTCTCCCTTTACATCTGCTGGTATCTACCTGTGCAGATAGAGCTTGGAAGTGGCGCTCACTGTAATGAAAAATGACGTTTAGAAAATCCAGCAGCAACACATCTTCACACACGTGTCCCTTCTACACAGAACTCGCTGTCAGCCGGTTTTATAGGGACTGTTTCTCTCAGAGTAACCAGACATTGTTTCTGTAAAGAGATATCACATGGGGGTTTTGTTGACAATGCCACAAATATAGAATACTGAGTGTGCCAATTTAAGAGGATCGTGTGTGAGAGGACATGTGGTTCTCCGTCAGCGGTGTCGACTCCGCTGTTTTGCTATGCTCCCGGGTATCTCTTTGCAGTCGTGCGTGCCGCTGTAGCCTTAATGAAACCCGCGCCGCTCCGTCTTAAAATAGCCGAGTCTCATGGGAGTGCTCAGTTACCTGGCAGCTCGGCAATTACCTGTTAGACGCTCTCCGCAGTCACTGTCAAAGTCACAGGTGGAGAAACTGGCTTTTCTCCAATCAGGGTAAACTGGGTGGTACTAGCAAGGAGGAGGAAGAGGGAGGGAGAGGCAGAGTGTATATTGAGTGGGTCAGCAGGCTAAACATAGTATAACCGGTGGAGACGTCAGGGTGAGAAACACATATAGACAGAGAGTAAGACTCTGTGTATGAGAGCTGTGTGACAGCTAGTCAGCTACATCTGCAACTTCAACTAGCACCACTCCTCCGCCATGCATATTTTACAGTCCCACTGCGTCATCAGGTCAGTACTGTAAGTCTTCTTCATTTCATCTCTTTTGGCGCATGTCGTTGATACTTTGGGCCGTGTGTGTGCTCTTTTAGTTGCGCAACATGTGTACATATTCGGCACAGTGATTGCACCATAGGAATCGAATTGTCTTACAAATCAAATGTAGTTTTATAGTGTGTGTGTGTGTGTGTGTGTGTGTGGGCGTGCTGGAGAGGCAGCAGTAAGTACAGTATGTGCAGGTTTCTTTGGGGTTGGCTCAGGTTGCTCAGAGGCACAGTGTGCGGGATCGTACATATTTAGAGCTGTGTGTTGCAATCCTGTATCCTGTCAGAGTTGGAAATCGAAAAAGCTCTCTGTGGTATGTGCAACACACGGCGGCGTGCCTCGACCTGCGAGAAACTCTACGTTCTGTTTTAAAAAAAAAAAAGAAAAAACATTTGATGATGCATGATGTTTTCATCCAGAAACAGGCGTACTTGTATATTCGCACTAAGTGCCGACACAATCCACTCGCTGTGTTTTGCATCCAAGCAAATCAACCATCATGTCGGACAAAGAAGGTAATTATTGTTTAAGGTGTGACCTCATGCAGTAAATCTACATGGAAAGGTGAACGCTGCACCGTTATTGTGTGTATATTGTGTTGTTCTGTTGTTATGTTTTTCCATATTGTTTGTTCTTATGATGCTCTTCTTCTTATTCTTTCACTGAGAGCTCTTAGAACTATGAGAAGCATTTGTGAGACTGTGCCAAGAATGCTAAGCTCGCAGTGCCCTGGTAGCTGAATGGTTACAGTGCATACCACATGACCACAACGTCCCTGGTTCGAGTCCGGCGAGGGATGTCATGCCCCTCTCTCTCTTCTCTACTATCAGCTGTCCATATATAATATATAGCCATATATTTAGGCTGCAAGGGTGCTAATTTACTCATTAGTGCTAATTTGGGATTGATCATCTCTTAATGGAGGGTTAGAGCGTATTCAGAGAGCAGGTGATTTGCGGCGCCAATGCTCTGGCTGTTGTTAAACCGAACAGCTCGGATGAGGCAAAACAAAGCTCAACATGTGGCAGGCTGTGGGATCTTACCTGTTGTTGTAAGGCAAGATCTCAGTAGAGAACAGAGATGCGGAGGAGTCACAGTCATCGTAGGAGTGACAGGGACCCTGAATAATAAAGAGTATCTGTTTTTTATCCAGTTTGCTAATGTTTCCATCTTCAACAACATGCAGCCGCACGGGAGGGCTGAACTGTCATCTAGCTGACGATTTGACGGTTGTCGCCTCCAGCGGCTGTATGGAGTGATGTTGAAAGCAGTTGGCAGACGGAGAGACATATATACCTTTGAGTGGCAGAGAGTGAAAAAACCCCACCTTGTCTTCTGCTTTGACAGCTTTAATCCTTTTTCTCTAAGCCTATTGACACTTAATTTTGCCAGCGACGTGAATGAAAAGCAGTGGGCAACTTTCAAGAGCTCTCGGATTACTTATGTCATTACATTGTGAAATATCCACCTCGAATACTTTGCTGTTATTGTCTGCCAAGACATGTTGATTAATGTCATTACAGGTGAGTACCGTGACTCAGCTGTTGGAGGCAGTTGTCAGGTTAGATCCTCCCCACACCCCAGCATGATGACAGGGAACATTACATCCATGGGTTTGGCCACTCATGAGTTTCTAATAAGATGCTTCAGGCACAACAATCATGACAAATCAAGCTTAACACAATAGGCTATCTAAGAGATTAATTTAATACCCTGTTAAAGCCATCTGATGTATTCTGAAAAGGGCAAAGACAACCATAACTGAGAGCGAAACAGTGTTGTGATTGAAGCCAAGGTAAAACGTGTAGGAGTTGAGTTGGCATTTGAAATGGATACAAATAAAATAAATCTTATTAAGGCTCAATTAGTGTAACTCCTTAACTGAAACAATTATATTTTTTACGTTTCCCCGGGGCAAACATTGTTTGCTGTTGGGAAATAGAAAAACACGCCGGCTTATAAGAGAAGTGAGAAACCTGCGGGTCATTTAAAAGTAGTGACAGACCTCTTGACCATTCATAGGGAACAAAATAGGTCTCCTCATTATAAAACATGGGAACATTAGAAAAAATATGTTTTCATGTACGGACTACCTTGACTAGAGCCCATTATTTTGTTAAAGATCTTTGTCAGGTCACGTCTGTACATGTAAGCAAAGAACAAGACTATGAAGATATAAATAGAGTATAATAAACTAAAAAAAAACCTCAGGATTCAAAAGAACACTGCATCAGAGTTTCATACTACATATTCTAAAGGAAAAAGTGATAAAATATCATGAAAGATGTCAATATGCTCTGAAATTGAATTGTCTCATCATGCAAAGCGCATTTGTTTATATATATATATATGTATTGTTGGGGACAGGGGAGCGAGGTAAAGAGGAAACATGGACCATGGAAGAGTTTCCATATTGCGCATTGACATTTTCAATAGATTAAATGGCAAGGAGCTTTCATTTCTTGTACATTAAAAGCCTGAGTACACAGTATAAATAGTACTTAATGGATTTTTCTATACATTGTACAGTTGAGACAGTTTTCTTATAGTCAACTCAGCTTTTTATATCACAAATAATTCATTTTCCACAATCACAAAAGGCTTTACAAGCTTTATAACATACTACTCTATCTTTAGACCCTCGATTTGGAAAATAAAATTTAATGGAAAAAAGGTTGAAACCTCAGGAAGAGCGACAGAGGAGGGGTCTTTCTTCCAGATAATAAAGAACATACTGTAATTCATCTCTATCATAGAGCTAATGTAACCTATAGTCCTGTGTACCGCGTCTTAACAGAGTGGGACCTCGTTTTATTTATGGTCTAATGGCATCCTGCTCCCGCTCCAGGAGCTGGTATTAAAGGGCCCTGGTGTGGGAGGAAAGCTGGAGGCTATAGTGTCTGAGAGCAGAGAGCTGGACTCTTGGGAATCTAAACTACTGACATGGAGCACTCACTGACTCTCCCTTACCCTCTTTTCAGAAACGCTCCCCCTCCCCATCCTCCATCTCCGTACTTTCATAATTCCCTTTAGAGCTGCCAGTTCCCATCTGCGCTCTACATGCCTTTCGCGTGTCCGTGTGGTTGCAGGTGTGTGTGCGTCCGCGTCCTGCGTGCACACGTGTGTTGCTTTGCGTATGCTTGATACATATTAGCGTGTTTGTGTCGCCACTGTTGTGTCTTTTCTGGCTTTCCCGTGTGTACACTAATAATTGGAGCTGTTTTAGGGGGGAGGGGGGGAGGTTGATTGTATTCCGCACAAAATCTTTTTCCTGCTGCTTCGATTATTTTTGGGAGCTCCCTCAAGAGCTGAGTTTTTCCTCTGTTTTTCCCTCTTCCCGTTTGACATAGTACTCATGACTGAACCTTTAATTAATGGTCTAGAGAGCTCCAATACTCCTCTGTTAGAAATCAAAGTGGCAGCAAACCATGCTTCTGTTTTTTTTTTTAAGCTAATTTAAGTACCACATTGTAGGCTGGTTCAGGGATACAGGATGATAATGTGAACACCAGAAGGTTGACAAATGCTTAAAAGTAGTCAGTTCAGTGTCCTTTTTTCATGAACCTAATTGTCCTGATGCTTTACGTTGTTTTTTTTTCTTCACTTCAGTTTTTTTATTGTCCCACAAGAGGAAATTTGTTTTTCCAGCAAGGCGACATAAAAACACCAAACCATGAAAACACAAACGCTTTACTACTTGATCTGTTGTTAATTTGTGCTCCAACTCTTGTCATAGACCCCATTTATAGCTGGTATTAGCATGTGATCTGTATCTAGATACATAACCACGCACATCTGATAACACGCATTTGCATTTACACTCGGGTATCAATGAGCAATCTTTGGACGGACTTGTCAACAATCATGGTACCAGCTTAAGGGAGCATGAGTCTAAAACACTTCCTCTGCAAAGGAACTGTAGCTTTATGCCGGGCTTGTTTGACAGAGCAGGTAGAGGCGGAGTTGTTGGACGGTTTACTTTCTTTCTTTCCTTTGACACCACCTGCCAATGTGATTCAGGTTACCTTTCCTCATCCAGATAACATATCCAGATATAGATTTTATGTCAAAACCAGGTGTAAATGGGGAGTATATTCACTCGCACATTTTCTTATTTCTCTTTCTTTTCTCTCTCTCAGGTGGCTCAATGGCCCGAAAAGGAAGAGGAAGAACAGCCAATGTTCGGTGAAGAGTATGACTGGTGAGTAACTGACAGATGGTGTTTTGAGACTCTCAGAAGCAACTTGGAAGTGGCGGCTAGGAAACAAACTTCCACTATCTGAAGTGTGGATGAAGTCTGATGTATCTTTAGAAACACACCTCTACTTTGGAAAATAAATGCTCTCCAAATGCAGGGAGCTATTCATTCTGAAAACCACTTTCTCAGTATTTTATTTAGGGATGTTTTTTTTTATATATATTTTGGGATTCTCAGAATCTATTTGAAAAAAGAAGATAGTAGAAAAGGAAGTAGCTGTCAGTCTTACTATAGTGAATGCAAACAGTTGAGTGAGTGCCAAGAAGCTAGTGGTACATGATTCATTGCTGCCTTGTGCGCATTACGCTTTCGATTTGTCACTTCCAAAGAGAAAAAGGAAAACAACTTGGCATCTGTCATCAATAAATGAAAGCTCTCTGCTCTGCCTGCTTTTCTTGTGTAGCACATTGTCTGAGTGACAGCTCCAAATTCCCCAAGTTTAAAGAAGCAAATAAAAAATGAAAGTGAGAGATACAGACAGAGATAGAGTGGGAGGAATACCAACATAAAAAAAAAATCAGAGTATACAGGATGGTTGATTCGGCATTTATAAAATATATCTCCCAAAGCCAGTCCTTTCCACGAATGTTCCCTCTTAGCGGGCTAGTTGCCTGCCTCTCTGCTTCACAGCTGGAACCTTGTACCATATTCTACCTGCCATGGTCCATTTGAAAACTGGGAAAATATGACAATATGTCTGTCTGAGGGGCATGGTTGGTCTGAAAGATTGAATTACATACACTGTAATGATGTCAGCGTTTTCCTGTGGGAGAGTAGACCCTCAACCACACTTTAGACGCCTCAACAGCCTTTCAGTAAGAGCACTTGTCTAACATGTGCGTCAATATCGGTCAGTTTTACGATGTGGTCTGTAGAACGCAGCCTGATAGTCACTTCTCATTATCCTAATTTCATAAAGAGGCATACTTTGGAATAATCTTTCTTAACATGATAAGTAGCAGTCTGTAAAAACATCTTTTTAATAAGTGAAATAATGCTACAAATACTATTCAGCCTCAACTCACTCAATCTGAAATGTTAATTAAAATGCAGTTAACTCAGTGATGACTGAATCAATTCTAGTAATGAAATGATTGGTGAATTGATTTGCTGGACTGACAGAAGATTTATTATATAATTTTTTTTAAATTTTATTTACAAGGAATCAAATGATCTTGTGTAATTTGAAAAGAGTTGCTCGTAGTGACAAACCTACACAGCATTATTACCTGACTCTCCAATCCTGGTCAGCTCTATGGAGCGTTTTAGCATCTTTCAGCTCGTTGTTTTGGTTTCATGGCTTGCAAGTTTCCTGTTTCTCACACTTTCCTCAACCTTCTTTCCAACCACCTTTTGTTCAGTGTAAAAAGCTCTGATAAACTCACTGTTTACTACCTGCCCATCACCAACCAGCAAACAGACAAAGTTAGCAACTAGTCGGTGAACTTAGCAGATATTTCCCTCATGATTTGAAGGTCAGAACTGAGCTAAAAGCAGAGTGAATATTGGACTTTGTCGGGTGAACAGAAACACGACTCCATATTAATGCTAATGTTGCTCCGTGTCTGCTGAATGTGTAAACTGTTTGCTACCAACACCACCTTATAAACTTACTTTAGCAAAGTTTATAAGGTGATAATGTGTCAATGCTGTGTTTTCAGCTTGTTCTGCTGCCCCCCCCCAA
Source organism: Thunnus maccoyii (assembly GCF_910596095.1). Classification (NCBI taxonomy): domain Eukaryota; kingdom Metazoa; phylum Chordata; class Actinopteri; order Scombriformes; family Scombridae; genus Thunnus; species Thunnus maccoyii. Next base: position 6,453,087 of record NC_056552.1, read on the forward strand.
AAAAAGTCTATTAATGCAGCTTTAACAATCAATCAGTTCATATGCCAAACATCTGTATTTTCCAGTGTGATGATTCGTAGCTTTTCTCAATCTCATAAGCTGTTCTGCTCCTGTTCTGACAAAATAAGCAACCTGAAAGAGACACTTTGTTCTTTGGGAAAAACCAAAGATTCATTTATAATGAAACTAATTATTATTATTATTATTCGCAGCACTAGTTAATTCTCTTACACCCATAGTGTAATAAACCCTTTTTATTGCAATTATGTGAACAACTTAACAGTAAATAAAACCTGATAGACCGACAGTATTTTTGTGCCAATCAGGACCGGGGCCCATAAACACAGCCGTAGTCGTCAACACTAGATTTTGTATAACAGCTGTTGTTTCAACTTCAGCTTCTGTGTCTAGTTTGAGTCTTGTCCCCTAATGTCCTCAATGTTTACAGTCTCAAATGTCACCTCACTAGCGATGTTGTCATGTAAGGACCTTGGAGAAATAATCCTGAGAGTCCTTCAGGGACCTGATTCATACTGCCTTGATCCACGCATTAATAATAATAATAATAAAACGCAATGGCGGCTACTATGTTGGGAAACTTGTGAAGACAAAATATTTATCTTGACTCAACCATGCTAGAAAAACCTCCTTCCCTTTCCTGGGTTTTGTTGGTGGAGGTATTGCAGGGCCCGTTATGGGAGGGGCGGGTAGCCAGAGCCAAAGAGCCGCAGCAGTATTGATTTTGGGCTTGGCTTCCAAACACGGCCACAGCAGACTGGCTCTCTGGATCCGGCTGCTGCTGCTGCTGCTGCTGCTGCTGCTGCTGCTTGCCCTGCTGACACACTGGAGCTGACATTTTTCCTATATGATCATTCTCGGATGTCCTTGTTATCTTTCATTTGGCCTGTTTCTCTTCTGCTTCCTCTTAACTGCGCCTTCTCCTCCTCTTCTCTTTCTCCGTATTATTTTTCTTGGGGGTTTTTTTTTGGCTGGACTGCAGGGACCAGCCCTATAAACGCATATGTCTGTCCCTGAGTCACTGAGTCACTGACTGAGTGATGAAGTTAAAGGAGAAGTGACACATTTTTTGTTTTTTGCTAAATTACTGTGTCACTTGCAGGCAAAATATTTCACTCGTAGTATGGTGGACATGTCTTCTCTTGTTCTAAAGTGCTAGACGCTACATAATTATATAAAAATGAATCGGTGCACTGCGGGTCAGTTGTAAGAATGTGCATAAATGCAGTAGTGACTTGCATTTGCAATGTGAGCAAAAAACAACTTGACATTATTTCCGAATGCTTAATTCATCCTGACATACTTTGGAGCAAGGAAGGGCATGGAAAATTCCACCTGAATACCTCTGGTGGCACAAACTCTCTCTTTCCAACAGTTTTTTCTTGCCGTTCTGAAATAATGGATACACATGAAAGGCATTGTGGGCTATGTAGTGATTGGTGTTACATCTGTATTTTCACATACGATGCACAAAGTAGATTTTTACCGATATCCCGAAGATGACAGTTGGATCCTGTTGATTTTTTAAAGAGGCTAAGATGATGTGAGGAGTATATGTGTGTGTGATGAGGAAAAAATATGGGTGTTACAATTTTGCGATGTTACAATTGTACCATTCTCCCCTGACACCATTGGTCAGATGAAGCCTTGGACAGCCAAGTATCCCAGAATGCATTTCGCACCAACTGGCAGCGATGGCAAAGATTTTGAGCCAAGTTAAAAGCTGTAGGACTGTTTTAATATTAACCATTTAGATTTCCAGTCAGTTTATCAAAATAGCGCCTATTGGGAAATTTGTTCCGATGTTTTCGGAGACACGAGGAGCCGCATTTCTGCTGCTAGCAGCCCGATCGGCCAGTCGATGTCCGTCTTCCTCCCGGCGAGAATATGATCCGATGAGCTGATCTGTGCAGCTCTTTTGTGATTTACTGCTGGCTCCGATGTCTCTGTAGCATTTTGATATATGATATAATTCCTTTTGGAAGATAAATGTTGGTCTCACAGATGAAATCTAATGATTTTAGCTGCCACATTAGTTTGTCTGAATGTTAAGTGAAGCTTCATGTTTTTACTGGACAGAACAACAGCGTTGCCTCTGGGGCTCCATATGTACAGACATAACCACGTTTCAATAGATATAAATGTATTAAAATGAACAGATCAGTCTTTATTCAATTGTTTTTATTTTATTAAGCTACATAACAGTTTGGATTTTATTATAGCTACATTACATACAGTCCAGCCATACACTAGCTTTTAACCTCGTCTTGTTTCCTCTCCTAAGGGTTAAGTGTTATTTTCTTTCACTACTTTTCATTAGGAAATGCACTTGTGTTGCTTTTCACTCCATAATTCATTCAAGTTTTCCCTTGAGTCTTTTCTGTTTTTCTCTCTGTCTAAATTCTCATTATAATACCTAATGGATTTTTCTTATCAACAGAAAGATATTTAAATTATATACAAAAATCAATTTGGTCAAAATGTCATTTGCCCCCCTTTGGCGTTCAACCGTTGCTCTTTCCCTCCTCTCTTCTTTTTTCTCTCTTTCCCACCATCCTCTTCTTGCCCCCCCCCCCATCAACCCCCTAACCCCCAACCCCCCGCCTCTAAAATCTGTAACAAAGCCAAAAGGCAGGGCCCAACTGACACTGCCAGTCACAGCGCTCATCACGTCTTGGTACACACACAAGTGAACCGTATATGTCATGAGACACACACACACACATATGCACACATATGTACAGTATGTACAGAGGGCAAAGAGTTGCCAGTGCCTCTCTGTGTGTGTGTGTGTGTGTGTGTGTGTGTGTGTTCAGTCTTTAACACACACACATACTTGTGTATTTATTTGTGACTTGCAGTGTACCATCTCCTCCCCCTCCCACTTTCTTAGCTATATATCATATGAAATGTCTGGAAATCTGCTATTTCCTGTGTCTCTGTGTCTCCCTCCCTCGTGCAGTCTCACTGGTCTTGCAGGCAGTATGGAAAAAGAACAAACTGTCCTGAGTTTAGGGGCAGAGGAAAGACTGCAGAGAGAGGAGGATTGTAGAGGGAGGGAGGGAGAACAATCCAAACATATTTAGATCTGCTGGCAGTGTAGTTAATGCAACCTATATATACCTTATAATAATTATAATACAGGTAATTAAAAAAAACTTTTCTCAGAGTCAAGAACATAGGATTACAGCAAACTATACTGATATTAAAGGCTCTATTCATAATGTTTTTACCACATTCATTTGAAATATGTTCATACAAAAAATGAGAAGGATGAGGTAACAAAAATGTGTGTTTTGTTTCATCCAATCATAATTCAAACTTTAAGTCTGGCTCAAGTAGAAACTAAACACACCCCCCCCCCTGGAAATCTTGTTTCTGCTGACCTCCGGTGGTTTACCTTCTCACTTGGCTGCAGTGATGTATAGATGTGTAGGGTGAAGTAGGGTAATGTGGGACAGTTTTTGTAATTGATTGTTGCAAGACAACTGTAGAGAAACCGGGTCCAACTGCTGTATGTTTATGTCAAGATTATGTTCAGGCGTGACCATAACTACTACTGTATCGCGTGTCTCCCCGGGCCAAGAAAATAAACACATTCATATATCACAGCAGACAGACTAGAGGGTGATTTTTCATCATTTGGAAAGTGAGGCAGAAGAGAAAGCTCATGATTCTAGCTCTCAGTGTGTTTATTGCACAGAATAACATCCGTAAATGGCTCGTTTGAAGCTTTTCCAGAGTTGTTGTGAATCTCCAAATCTACGGCGGTGGTAAAAAATCATGTGTCGGGGTGTATTGGGAGGGTTATGTTGGCTGGGTGCAGTGGAGCTATTCTCAGTAGTAGTATAACTCAGTAGTTCCATAAATCATCCAATCATCATTAGTGACCACGCTCCTGTTTCTCTCACCTGGACTACTAACCATCTTCACAAACCATCCAGTAGATGGCGATTTAATATATCCTTACTCGACGATCCTGACTTTGATAATTACATGATTCCTTCAGAAATAACATCAGCACTACTTTGGGAAACAGGAAAAGCAGTTTTAACTGGAATAATCATATCATACTCCACATACAAAGGTACATCAAACAAAAGATTAAGGAATTAGAGAACATCGACGCAATTAATCCGAAAGCACAAACCGAGAATGATTCATAGAAATAGAAAATACAGCTGAGTGAACACACTAACAGAAAAACTGAATAAATTGTAGGGTGAGAGTGATGGGATAATAGTGCGATGGACACAGGAGGTGTGTCTACACCATCTTTAATAGAGGTAGATCAATAAAGGAGGAAATGATTTTAAACAAGTGATAACCTTATTAACTGTGTTTGCCTCTGTTTCTGTTTCAGGGTACATCCCCAGCTACCTCGAGAAGGATGAGCCATGTGTGGTGTGTGGTGACAAGGCCACAGGTTACCACTACCGCTGCATTACCTGCGAGGGCTGCAAGGTACAGTTGCACACACACACACACACACACACACACACACACACACGAAACCAAAGTTTCAGATACACAAGGTTCATAACCCACATAATATCTGCCAGAAAACCTGATACGCTGCCTTTGAAGTCAACTGCCTCTCTACACGTAAACGTCGCATAACTGACAAATACTCAGGCGCGCAGTGATGCACAAACAGTCACTTACTTCAAAGCGTGCACACACATACGCCCGAGCTCATAAACACACTGGCAAAGATGATGTATTGATGTATATATATATATATATGTATGAAACCTGTCAGTCTGTCACGTCAGCTCTCAGCCTCGTATCATCTGTCTGCCTCGCTGTCAGTCTGCCGTACGATTAGTCTCCTTCTGTTCCTGCTGTCGTTGTTTGTTAATGAGTGACGTGATATCTAAGGCGCCACTGAAGGGTTTGTGAATAAGCTTGTGGGGCGATGATGTAGTTGATGTGTGATTGATTGAGCCACCTCTAAAAAAATAAAAACAAAGACAGAGAGAGAGAGATGTGTCTATGTTCATTCATAGGCGTAAATAAAGTTGTATAAATAAAGTTTATTATTATATTATATTGTATTACATTATATTATATTATATAGCAAAAGAATACCTTTAATCTAATGCTGTTATAATATCGAGGTTTATTTAATGTATATAAATTCATTTCCCACTACATTTTGATCAATTTACTCCTACACCATTGACTTCCAACACTACAACATGTGAATGTTAAGATTTATACAAATTGCCTCAGGCTTGGTAGCAAGTCAGGCAGACAACAAATTAGGTCATATGTTAGATTGAACATTTTATTTCCTATAATTGTCACATGCAAGAAGCAGCAGTAACAACTGTCAAAACGTCACTTTGCCTGTCTGTCATTCACACTGACTACATTTACAATGCAAAATATTCCGGTTTTTGCCCTTATTCCCGAAAAAAGACAATATTCCTACTAAGCTATGCAGATGGCTGCTCCAGTGAGAATGGGAATCACAAGAGAGAAGATGAAAAACATTAGTGAGCTGCTGACCTGATATTTATAAGTGATATTTATATGGCTGATATTATAAATCTATAGTTATAGTTACAGGCACATCCAGTACCTAGGTTGTTCCATGATGTTTACTGCACTGCTGAGTGTTTTTGGTGCATCACACCGAGTCGTCCCCGTCACTCAGGATAATAGAGGGCACGCTCTGTTTTTTTTAGCCCACCCTGAACTCTCCTCTCGTTCCTCTTCTTCGTTTGCCTTCCTGCTCCAGCATGTCGTTTTGACTGTGCAAGGGTGCGTTACACAACCAGCCCGTCGTGCATCTCTATCCCAGCCTTGCAAACTGTTGGCCGGTTGGTTTGTTTACAACAAACAGAGCTCACCACAAGAGGCGGTGTGTCCCATACTGCGGTAAAAACCCCGATTGAGACGCATATTCCGAATGCGCTGTATGCATGTCCAAAGAATGCTCCTAAAACCTGAATAATATCGGCATATCACATGTCTTAATCGGAAAATGCTACGTTCCGAATAATTCAGAATATCCAAACTGAATATGCTGTTTACATGACCCGTATCAAATTCAGAATATTGTCATATTATATAATAATAATATATAATTCATGTAGACGTCATCACTGTGAGCATCAATAAGCTGTGACTCAAAAATTCCATTCCGGAATCTCTGTTATCTTTTTCTCTGTTGTTCTCTCATCTTGTCCTTTTCCCCTCATTGTATTTGCTTCTTTCTCTAGACTATCTGACTTGATTGTTTCTCTCTGTATGTAATACCCATCCATTCACCTCTCCCCCTGTTGTCTGCCTGCAGGGTTTCTTCCGTAGGACCATTCAAAAGAACCTCCACCCCGCCTACTCCTGTAAGTACGATGGCTGCTGCATCATCGACAAGATCACCCGCAACCAGTGTCAGCTCTGCCGCTTCAAGAAGTGTATTGCAGTGGGCATGGCCATGGACTGTGAGTGTTGCAATTATATACTTGTACACACAGGCAAAATGAGCTCACAAACAAAAAGACATGCAAAGAAATGCAAAAAGAATGCACACAGACATGCAGTAGCTGGGGTATGAAGTCTCGCTTATTGCTGCTTTTCATGTTTGAGGATCACACTGAAGAAAAGTTATTGATGAATTTGAAATGACACATTTCATATCGTTATGCTCTTAGACAAGGTCAAGAAGAAGTAATTATGTTGTAGTAATGCAGGAGAGATAAACAATGTGGGGACTTTATATTGTAACTTATAGAAAATGTATAAAGAAGCTGCAACTTGAGATGACATGCAAACTTTATGCAAAATCCAAACTAACTGCATACTTATTTTTTTGCTTTCTCATCCATGTCGCTTTTCCGCTCTCTTCCTCTGCCTTTATCTTTATCTCCTCCCAGTGGTGCTGGACGACTCAAAGCGGGTTGCTAAACGGCGTCTGATTGAAGAAAACAGGGAGCGACGCAAAAAGGAGGAAATGGTGAAATCCCTCCAGAACCGTCCAGAGCCCACCGGGGCCGAGTGGGAGCTGATCCGCCTGGTGACGGAAGCCCATCGACACACCAATGCTCAGGGCGCCCAGTGGAAACAGAAACGCAAATTCCTGGTAAGAGGACAAAAAAAAAAAAAATACTCAAAGTGATTACAGGCGTATAAACCCATGTACATTCATTAATTTATTATAACAGCAAAACAAAAATGCCAATAATAGCACCATCTCTCACGTATACCTAGAGATACGCAAAGCACCTGAATAAAACACTTTAATTAGTTTCATATATTTCTGATACAAGCAGCTCAACAACCTTGATGTGTTTCTCACAGTTGCTTAATTGATAGATTAATTCAGCTATGGGAGAAAAAAACACAAAACAAAGCAGCAAATCCACAGCTATTACAACCTTTGAGCTAATTGCTGATACCTGGAAACATGAGACATTGCTACAATGAAGTCAGATCAGACAACCGTGTTCAGTTTGTAAACCAATGAACAATTTAGTCAAATTATCTAAACCACTTTTCTTGGAGGTAAAACTGAAAGTGAAATGTCAAGATGGCTGTCAGCACGTACCAAGATACAACACGCTACAAACAATTTTCCGAATCTTGAAAGAATTACAAAATTAAGATTACAGCAAAAAGCTTTGTCAGCTATTTCAAGGCTTTTTTTTACAGTGCAAAAGAAAAGAAAAATGTCAAAGCAGAAAGAAAGACAGAAACAAACAGAGGAAAATCAACCTCATGAGGGTGTGGAAGGCATCTTGGGACTCTCTGAAATATTGCAAGGAATCAGAGAATTCTGCATGGAAACTGCCGAGAACTGTGGAGCATTGAAGAAGGAAATAAATTATGAGAAGGCATCCGAGTAAAGTGAAAATAAGAATAGATGCAGCAGAGAATGGCAGAAAATGAGGACCATGTAATCAGTGTGACCAAAGTGCTTACCCATAAGTGTGCACCTACAGAGACAACTGGAGGCAAAATGTGTGGATTTCGGAAGGCTGTGCCTGAAAAATGTGAGGGAAATAACAAAGTTGAGTTCATGGAAAACCTTTATACAGGAGAAACTGGTTAGACAGGTCAATATTAGCTCCAAAACTACAGCGTGAGGCAAAAGGTGCTTCAGGCCGTCTGGGCAAAGAAGGACATTTGAGTTAATGATAAGAAAACAACTTCAGGAAAGAAAGATCAAGTCAGGCATAATAGAAAGTAAGAAATACACAATAAGGGTATTTATTGATTTTTAAAAAAAGCATTTGATTCTATTGATCATACCATCTTAATTTCTAAATTACATACACAGTGTTAGAGGAGTAGTTCTAAACTGGTTAAGCAGCTATTTAGATAACAGACAATAATATGTACAGTTTGCTGATAATGAATCTGAGTGTATGAAGATTGAATGTGGAGTCCCACAAGGCTCCGTTTTGGGGCCTAAACTATTTTGTATATCAATGACATATGTGAAGTGTCAAAGATATTGAAGTTTGTTTTGTTTGCAGATGACACTGTTTTTTATAGTTCAGGAGATGAATTAAAAGCTTTAGCAGACAGCACTGTAAATTAAATGGATAATCTTAAAAGATGGTTTGATGAAAATAAGGGATCATTACTTTTGAACAAAACTAAGTTTATGGTTTTTGCTAATCAAAAACTGTCTATAGATGGAGTTTATATTGAAAGAGTATTCGAATTTAGGTTTTTGGGTGTAATAATGGCAAACAGACATGGAAATCTCATAAAGCACATGTAAAAACAAAGGTGTCTTAAGAATAATTCTGTTTTGAACAAAGCAAAGTATGTGTTAGATTACAAGGCAATGCGAATTCTGTACTGTTCACTTATGTTGCCATATTTTAATTACTGTGTGGAAGTGCGAGGCAACACGTACGTGAGCAACATAAAGCCATTGTTTATATTACAGAAAAGAGCAGTAAGAATTATTCATGAAGTGGATTCAAGAAAACACACCAGTAGACTGCTAATTAAGTCAAGACCAATGAAATTTAAAGGTTTAGTTGAGTTACAGACATTTTTAGGTATGTAGAGGGCAAAAAGCAGATTATTACCATTAAGTTTGTAAAAGTTGTTTGTTTTTAATTCAGAGGGTTAGGGTAATGAGACTATACGAAGTTAATGGGTTTCCTTAGTTGATGGTGAATTATTGTGTATGGATTTTGATTCGTTTTTCTCATGTTACAGTAAGTATTGGTTGTTAAGTTGCTGTAATTGCCAGACCATCTATTCCTGTTGTTTATTTAAGTTTGGAGTAAGAGGCCGGCGAAACAACATTTTTTTTCTTCTCCCTGCTCCTTTCCGGTCATTGAATGTGTAAATTGAGTTGTGTTTTGATCGTGAATCGCTTTTTTTTTCTCTTTTCTGGAACTGCCACGAGCGGAACAAATAAATAATGAATGAATTATGTAATAATCCCCTCATTCCACAGGAAAACTCTGTGTGTGTTCACAACTATGGCAAGTACAGATGTTTCCCAGGGGAAGTTTTATTGTTCGCCTTTTGTTGTCTCATGAGAATAAATTTGGCTTAAGTAGGGGTTTGTTTGCAACCTGTCTGATCCTCTGACTGGTTGTGTTTCTTGTCCCACATGGCCTCTTTATAGCATTGTCTAGGCATTCCCAGATCTTAGCAATTAACTTGGTGAGTACAATGTTATTGACTCATATAAAATGGCCAAAACTACAAGAATAAACTGGAATACGCCTTGAATTCTTCATGATTCTCTGCGGACATACCGACAGGAGGATCAAAGGCTGGTTCAGTTATCCTCAATCAAATGAATATCTGCACGAGCAGAATCGGATAGATGAGCCAAGAAAGACTCCAAATAACTCAGTACTTCTGAATTTCTCAAGCGAGCGACTGGCATCAAACCACTACTTTCTGTTAACCCATCATCAGAGGGATGATACTGCACACACAGATACCACCAGCGCAGCAGGAGGTGGCTGACTCTCTCTGAAAAAGTAGTGTTTAAGCATATTGACAGGACAAACTCTGGATTTTCTTTTACAATCTTGGGTTTTAACAACATAATCTGTGCCACTGCTTTTTCGTTCCACCGCGTATGGACATGGAAATCGACATCGGAGGCTGGATCCCGGTGACGGAAGCAGCACCAGGACTTTTTCACCTGCTTTTTGTCGTAATGACGTTTCATTTTGTTCTGAGCCTTTGCCAGATTCTGGAGACACTCACGGAAAGTACTAACACATTATGCTCAACATTGGGTGACTCTGACAACCATTTTTCTTGCGCACGTATGGCCGAACACTAGATCACAGGGACTGAAGCCTAAGGATTCCTGAGGAGTTTCTAACACCCACAGGAGTGGCAGTACTTCGCTACATCGTTTTTTTTTAAATCTCTGGGCCAAAAGAAATTATGCAACACACAGTGGTAGGTTTTTTTTTTAACACCAAGGTGTCCAGCTGAGGAGTCATGTGCGAGACTAAGTACCTGTGGTTGGTATTCCTTTGGCATTACCACCTGGTTGACAACATTCAGCTCACTGGAATCAGAGCAGATTGTTGGTTTCCCTCGGTGGCTATGTGGCAGAGGACAGACACGGAGTTAAGGACAGGTCATTTTGCTGAGATTTTGCCAACATTTCAGACCCATTTGCACATTTTGACACTTTCTCAATCTCAATAGTGGGGGGAAACTGAACGGAAGAGCTCACTCTCATCTAATGTAGCCATAAATGACTCAGACAAAAATCCACAGCTTCATTCAGTTTACGAGCCTGTGCACACGTAATTGGATGAGGGAGATGGGAGATGCCCCTGTGCAGCGGCGAAGTGGCTCTTTATAAAGCAGACGTTCCTCTTGAAGCAGCCAATCACCTGCTGGAGCTGGAAACTGATCCACCAATCACCTCCTTGTCCCTATACATACCTATTTACATAAATGTACACCCACACCTGACACCTATATACATCCAGTCTGATGAAATCAAACACATTTTAACAAAAATTACCACCACAGTCGTAACAATACTGTTAATGACACTGTGCAAAAGCGATAAAATAAATTCACGTCGCATGAACTTTCTTTATTGTAAGACTTCAAAATTTCCTGTTTAAAAATACTCTTTTTTTCCCCTTCCTTGAATAATAATTTGTGTCTGATATCGTTTTGTGACAAAAAAGTGTAGTTACCTCATCAAAAATTCTTTAAAGCACATATTAGTCCTTCTCCCTCACTGAAAATCCTGAATCTATAGACACATGGCACAGGGTTAATTCACATTGTAAACTTAGCAGTGCTGCTTTAGTATTACTGCTTTAATTTCTCTGCTTTTTGCCTCATCCTAACGTAACAACAGAACCGTATCGACTATGTCCTCACACAAACATTCATACTAATGCTATGAATGATAGGGTTTCATTTTATCTGGGTGCCAGAAAGCTGAGGCTCTTTCCTCATATTACTGTCAGTGTGGCTCTTTATGACTTTATCTCCATATTCCCTTCTCACTGTTTCTGTTTCTCTCTGCCTTCGTCTTCATTTCTCAATGTCTCTCAGTTCTCTCCAGTATTTGGAGGGTTTTTTTTCATTCTAATCCCTCTGGGCTCTTAACCAGACCTAATTCCCCTCATAGTTTTCATTCACACCTCAATGCTCTATTTTGGCTTTTATCTCTTTCTCGTCTTCATTTCTTCATTTGTTTCTTCTCTCATTGTCCCTCAGTGTCTACCCTTACTTTCCCTTTATTTAAAAATAATCTACATTAGCGTCCTGTGTGGTGTAGGTGGGTGTTAGATTGGAAAAATGATGGGGGGTTCATCTGGAGAGGGGTTGAAAGTGCTCATGGTGTAATGGCAGGTATTGTGGAGGGAGTTGCTAAGCAACTAGGAGGAAGTGGCCGGGTTTGGTGGGAAGGGGGCCATGTGGGGATTAGGTGAGGAGGTGTGAAGCTTCAAGTAGAGAAGAAGGTAAGAATTTTCTTTCTGGAGAAAAGAGCAATTTAAAGCCGGATTATGTTTTTAGTTTTTGAGATCATTTTGTGATCAAGATTTAGGTTTAGCATCGAGAGCTACAGCGAGTAGGTCGACGGTTAAGATTAGGTTTAGGTTTCGTGTTCAAGAAACATATTTTTTTATCAACCCTGTAAAGATGGAGCGAGCCCATCTCAAGAGCAGGGCTTGCAAACTGTGAAGAAGAGCTTATCTTAGGCCAGAGCTTGGTTCATGTAAAAGGATAAACAGTTCTATTTCACACAGGCTTCACCCTCTAATGGGGCTCTGGAGGCTGTAGCCACTGAACTCTGAATATCTAAATTTACATGCAATGCCAACCAGGATGAGCCCACTGAGCCCTGTGGGGACGGCAGCTATAAAAAGGGCCGCAATGACACCGCTCGTCATGCGCTGTACTTTTTCTCTCTGAAATGATGACTACTCACTCAGGAATGACTTTGTTGAATGACGCGCTGATTACAGTCAGCTCTACACCAGGTCAAGCCAAAGACTGGGATCGTTTGGTAAGAGGAAGAAGAAAATACAGATAAAGTGCACTGAAGTCGTTATATTCAGTAGGTGGAACTGCCAGTGTAAATATAGTATGAATAAATGCTGTTAGCAGACTCTAAATTGATGAGTGAATGACTTTGTGATGAAAATAAAAGACTACTAGTGGTCCATGTCTACTAAGAAGATGTGCACGGATATATATGCAGTCCTTATTAAATATCTAGGGTGAGAGGGTTTATATAACAGAAACCTTCACCTGCACTTTGATCCTAATACATCCATGATATCATCTGTTGAATTCATAAGATGTAATAACCCTTTAGGAAACCATTTTACAGCCTAAATTCCTTAAGGCATGGGATCACCAATGCACTGCAAATGTGGAAAGGATGATAAGGATTTGGATCCATACAGACTGTAAATCATTACACATCTCCCGTAGATATTTCAGAATTAACATTCATGTCGCAAACATCTCCCGTACTTCATCGCTTGGGTCCACTGTTAGATGTGGGCAGGACATTTGATTCAATTCACTGCCACGTTCTGAAAGTGTCCACTTTAAAGTGTGATCATGAATGAATGCACCTGGCCGGCTTCGGTTTTAAGGATCGTCATGGCACTTAGCTAATGGTCTCCTGGCACTAAAGAGCCCGAAGGTTTAGATTTTTCACAGCTGCTAAGACCAAACAACCACACAGCGTTGAAACCTGCTTCGCTCATTTGTCTTTCCCACTGTTGTATAGTTTGGCTTAAAGCAACTAAGCCTCTAGATCTGCAGGCACACACACACACACACTGGTCTGAGTTACAGTTACATAGTGTTCTCTCTCTCACAGTCTGTGGTCAGGCATCTGGAAACATCTTTTACGAGCACAGATTCTGTTCATACGGCTGTGTGTGTGTGTGTGTGTGTGTGTGTGTGTACGAGCATGTCTACACATCTGTCTGGAAGTATTCCCGATAGTTTGTTATGTATAAAAATGCATTCAAATTCTTTGTGATTAGCCTGTCTGTGACGCAACAATCCTCTGAAGCGTACTGTACGTGGTTGATATGACACTGAGTGTGTTGTGTGTGCATGCATGTGTTAGTACATATTTATGCTACTGCTGCTGTGGAACATTTAATAGAACTAAAATTCACACAATTGTAAAAATAATCAAGTATGACTGCGAAAATGGTTGCAGGATGCTATGTAACTGTACCCTTGTTCCCTGTATCGTGGGAGTAAACGTCAATCCGCACTTTTCACGCTCCAAGTCTTTTATTAAGTTTTCCTGGCCAAGTGAAGGAGCCTTTTAAATCATACAAATCTTCAAAATTTTCAATTGCAACTTCTGAAATTTATCCACAGTCATTCGCTGTTGTCCCAGCAACAACATCACCCAAACAGGACCGCTCAACCTGCTGGCTTGAAATCTTCTGTTCAGCCACTCGAATCGGTACAAAAAAGCTTCAGCAATCGGAAATCACAGAAGCAACTGTGATTCGGTACTTGGTGGACACAGAGGTCAAAAACATCAGTCTGTTTGAACATTATATTACCAAATATTTATATCAATCAGGTTTAGGTGTCTACTGTGTATTTTATTGTGATTGAAGAAAAGTGTGTGATGAGTTTTTGCACTAAAAGTGAGTTTGGAAGTCAGACATATTAGCACCTTGCAAAATAGCCACTGGTATTGGATCAATAACTGTATCAATCTCCCCTGTTATATCATTTTTTATTTGATTTTATATTATGAGACAGTAAAAATACTTTCTTTGCATCTCGAGTTTATAGACTTACTCTACGAGACAGTTTCCCCATGACTGCACAATATTTTTCCCTCAAAAGTAACTTAATACAATTAACTTTACTCATGTATAATTCATTTTAATAAAATAATAATTCATAGCGCACTGGCGAAACCATCCGTTTTGATCATCCGGATCAAAACATATGGACCCCATTTCTCTTCTCCAGCGTTGCTGCAACAAACTTTTCAGAACTAATCCATCACATAAAAGGTAAACAGTTGAAATACATCATATAACTGTTGAGACTGCAGTACAAAAAAAAAAAGTTATTTTCCCCCTTTATCCTCTTGATTTAGAGATCGCCAATTGCCAGTAAATATTGCCAGTGCTGTGGTTGGTGCTGAAGTCCAGATATGTTGTGCCTCTTCTGACACACATTGCAAGCTTCTTTTTTACCAATTTCTTTAGAAGAGCTCAACGCCGATTGAGAGGTCGATACTATCTCCCCACAACGTTCAGGCTCCCTGAACAACAAGCAGGAGTGTACTGTACAACAGCAAAGACATAGTATAACCCTCGCCAGCTCTGCAGGGGTAGGCAAGTGTTTTCCCTCGGTGCCATCCAGATGGCCATTCGGTTAATAAGTAAACAATAACAGTTGCATGGAAATCACATTAGTACATAAGGAAGCACATGAGAAGCCCCTCACAAACAGCAGTATAATAAAACAAACATAAACACACACATTTGTTTGTGTATGAAATGGTCTGTGGATGTCTCATGTCTAGTTTTTTATAGCCATGTTGCTACTAAATGTGTGTTTTATTGTATCTTGATGCACTCAATTTACCTTCTTGTTACCTCACTGTTTAATACCTTATTTCTCACCGTTTTAATCTCTTATTTTCACAAAAGCCCTCCTACAGATGGGTGTCATGTCCCTATCTCTTATATATACTTTCATTGTATTGGGGTCGAGGCTATCTCGACACCCGCACAAATGAAATGAAAATTTCTTAGCTAGATTGTGACTAGAGATGAGAAAATATGTTTCTCCAACACTGTTTAAAGCAACCTGTTAAACAATTTGAGATAAAGAGACTGTATTCATTTCTGTCATCTCTGTCAGTCGTCACTCGTGACATGCGGCTGAACCTGCGCCGGCTTTGCATTGTGGTTCGTTTCTAAGCTTTTCTACTTGAGACTGTGGCTCGCATTCATTCAGCTGCTCTCTCTGTGTTGAGATTTTTTTTTTATCAACACTGAAATGAAAAATGACTTCCACCAGTGAAACCAATGATTTGTTTTGGCTCTCGCATGCCGAGAGTTGCAGTCCATCAAAGTTATTATTCCAGATATTAAAATTTTCCATAAGTGCTCAGTAGACTTGGGTGTTATCTATTTTTTTTTATACCTTTTTGACATTTCACCAACTGTATTTGTGTTTAAAAAATAAAAAACGTAAAAGCTGAGCTGCTGCTGATAGAAGTCATTGTAGCATGTATGACATTGTCTAGCTTACAATGCTGTGTGTGTAACATGTAATTAGCCTATTTAGATAAGTATTGATTAATGTAATGACCCACGGAATAATGAATAGACAGGAAATAAGCGCCTTTCTTTCATAGATTCTTGCTGGAGGACCTGATGACACTTGTTGCCGCGGCAGATACCGATTTGTGGGAATAAAATCAAGTGGCTAGTAAGGGACTAAACCCAAAATACTCCCAAACAGGGGCAGAGGCATCTTTCTTTTTTGCAACGTTATCCCTACCGCTCGCAGTCGCCATCTTTCTCCGCACAGCTGCCACCAGTAGAGACCTAACTCAATCACATCAATACAGCATCTCCGTATCAGTTTAATAGAAAGAGGAGCGTCTGTGTTTTTGATGGTATTAAGAATCATACTTTTCTAAATACCTTGGTTTACCGTAATACCTTGATACCGCTCGAGCCTGTTGCTCAGCTCTTAGGGGACTGAATAAGTTCATACTGATTTATGCAGCGCTGATTTACGCAGCCCCTCTACGTCTGGATTATGACGGATGATTGCCTGTGTGAGGTGATTATTCTTATACTTTTATCTCATCCCATTTATTGTAGAAGTCCAGCTTGAATAAATGACTACGGCCTTGACACTCGCTTTATTCACCGGAGCATAAAACAATATTTTTCATAGTCACGGCCTGAATTCACACAACTTTGTAAACATATGTATTAATGATCTGCAGTTCCCCACTGTGGACCTCTTAAGTAATCGCTATCTGTCTGGTGACATGCCCCATTCCTTTCACAGAGCACTATCTGCTGTCCTTATCTGATAAATTGGATTTAATTTGTCTCCTAAGGCAAGAGAGCACTTTGTAGAAAGGAGAAAAAGGTTATAAAACCGTTCAAAGCTGCGTTGTTTCCTACACTTTATTTCCCTCGAAGCCCCATAACACTCTTATCAATTCTTCTATAATGTTATTTTATTCTTTTATGCTCCTCATCTCTAGGAACACACTCATACTCTCAACTGTAGCTTGTTATAATGCGCTCTATTGTGTTCTAGTGCAGTTTCTTGTCTGTTTCTTGCCTTCTGCACTCCTCTCCTTCTCTATTATGTTAAATTTACTTTCAAGTTCCATTTAAACGATAAGACTGGACCAAAACCAGCAATTTATTATTCCTTCTCTTCCAATACTTGACTTCCCTACAATATACCCAAACTTTTTCTTTTTTGTTAAGGCTCAGTAATTTCCTAAAACAGCTGGGCATTGTAGTTTTCAGCTAAAGTTACTCAAACAGGAGTAAAGAGTGCATTTGTTGGGGACTATTTTCAGCCGCGGATTAATACACATTTTGTGATCTAGTGAGTGTTTACAGCACCAGCTCAGTGTATGTGGGATTGATTTAAAATAAACTGCAGTGCCTATGTTTATCACAGTGAAGGAACATGTCCCCCTTTGCAGCCAGACAACAATAGAGGCACAGAGGAAATAAGCTTTGGTTACGCAGACAATACTTGTTAGTAGGTTCTTGCACTTTTCTACCACCATTTGCTCATCTTTGGTGTTATTCATCACTATAATCTAATCATCCTCCCACGTTTTTCTTTTTTTTCCATTTAGCCAGACAAAATCGGCCAGTCCCCGGTTGCCCCGACGTCGGACGGAGACAAGGTGGACCTGGAGGCCTTCAGCGAATTCACGAAGATCATCACTCCTGCCATCACCCGTGTCGTTGACTTTGCCAAAAAACTGCCCATGTTCTCTGAGGTGAGTGGTGGTTAATGGTCTGGTGGAGCAAAGCGCTGTGTGTGGGAGTCTGACAGAGAGAAAGATATAACACATACCAGACATAGCCAGGCTTCTGGCTGGCTGTAAGCGCCTGTTTGTTGAGGAAATGTGAGATTTAGGGGGTCGATTTTTCTCATGAAATTAACAGTTCTTCTGTTTTTTGAGAAATACCACAAGAACATGTGGTACAAGAGGTGTAACCAATATCTACAACTTACTGGTATACTGTAGAAAAATACAGGTTTCACAATTTCACACACATCAGATTTTCTAAATAATTCAATTTTACCAGAATAATCCAATGCACAGTTCATTATGCTGATCATTTCCATATTGCTATCGTGCTCAAGATGTATGTACGCCTCGGAAAATATATCCAGCAGCAGCCTTTTGTGCTAAAAGACAGTCAGAGAAAGACTTCTGTTCCCGTCTTAATTAGCAACGTATAATCATGTTTCTTGTCTCTGCTGCTTGTAATGAGACCTTGTGTGATTGGATAATTATCAGGGTAGCTGCGTTACTGTGTGCGTGCATGTGTGTGTGTGCGTGTGTGTGTGTAACAAAGAGAAGCTACGTGAGTGGGAGTCTGGGGCGTAATGAAAAGAATAAAATCACAATCCATTTTGAGAATATAAATCACATACTTTTGTAAGTACAGGGTGTCACTTTTTTAAATCAGCATGTTTTAAAGTAGAATTCAATCACCTTGTGAAATAATGCTACTATTATCCTACAAATGTTACAATTATGATGGATACTAGTATTCAAACAAGTGTGTAAACTAGAATAAATTCCTCATTTTATTCTATTAATTTTAGAGGCAAAGAAACACAACAGTTGAGGTTTCAAGGTTTTAATATTCTAAGCACTGAAGCAGATAATTAGTCATGTTCAATATGTTATCTTTAACTCACAATATATTAAATTAGATGATGAAAAGAGCCTTTTTAATCTGATGAAAGATGCGGAGGGAGAAAACCTGTTCAACCTACATGAGATCTGCTCACGCCGGCTGCGGTGAATTACTGATAAGAATGCACAGAAACAAAGCCGGCACTCGTCGAGCAGCTAAAAATTAGTCTATTGCTTTTGCACAAATTGATGCAGCAGTAAATGCATTATAAGCGTTTACTTTAAGCGTGCCCTCCAGGTACAAATTTACAAGACAAATCAAGCCAATGAATGCCAATTAATCTACTCAGCAGTCGAGAGTGAAATAAGAAACAAGCTTACATTAAGGTGAGATTTAATTCAGCACACCAGAGTCTGTAGATTTAATCAAATGAGTTTCAACCCAGAGATTCTAATATCCATGTAAATCAGGGTGTATTAGTCATAATCTTTGTTCATCAGTGAAAAAAAAAAAAATAGTCTGCCTCTTTTCAACCCATCTTCATGTTTCTCTCCCTCCCGTCCCTTCCTCTCCACCACATCCGTGCCTTTACTTGCTCACTTTTATTCCTTCCCAGCTGAGCCTCCTCTGATTACTCTCATCATTTGTCTTTACTGAATTCCTATGAAAGGATTGATTCCGGTTTATTACGACTCGGGTATTCACTAAGTTAATGGTCTAGATCTGGGAATATGGCGACACGTCTAAAATAAAGTCAGACGAGGCAGTTAACAGGAGCAGTCTTGCGATCAGACGTGGTGTATTAAACTTGAATTATCTTATAAAGTTGGGTGTCGAGAGCCGGTTCAGAATCTAAATTTATAAATGCTGTATGTAAGAATTGGGAAACATTACATTATTATATGCAAGTTCCTTAAAAACAACTTTTTTTTGTGGGTAAGTTTGGAACTTCTACGTTTCCATCTACATCATGGCTGAGCATGCATCAGTGCACATGTATAATGTTTACAATATGGTGGACCGAGGCCACGGAAAATAAGGGTCCTCCCTTGTTTTTCCAGCCCTCAGTGAACCAGTTTTTGTGATTCCCAGACAAAGACTCAAGCAAAATGAAGTCTAACACTGCAAACATTTAACTTGTGAATGGATGAAGAATATTTATTTCCTGCTTAATTTTTTTCTCTCTCTTTCTATACGCACAGAGGTTAACCTTTATTTTTCTTTAGAGGATTTTTATTTTATGCTACTGTGTGTTTTGTTCACCCCCTTATGATTGAAGACATACAGTATCTCATTTTAGCTTACACACAACTTATTAGTGGCAAGATTGAAGAAATATTCTTTACCTGTTTACTACAAAGAACCACAGCATAGTTTATCATTTTGACATTGACTATTTAAAGCAGCTTAAATCTGCTAAAACTAAATGTGTTTTTTGCTTTCAACATATTTTGGTATTTAAATTCTGTTACAAAATATGCCAATATTAGTGTTTTTTTTTCCTTTATGCTTTGATTTTAAGGTTTTATTTCTATCTAAAGTATATATTAATTTTCCTCACCAGCTGCCTTGTGAAGACCAGATCATCCTGTTGAAGGGCTGCTGCATGGAGATCATGTCACTGCGAGCTGCTATGCGCTACGACCCCGAAAGCGAGACACTGACGCTGAGCGGGGAGATGGCGGTGAAGCGTGAGCAGCTAAAGAACGGCGGGCTGGGCGTGGTGTCGGACGCCATCTTCGATCTGGGCAAGAGCCTGGCGCAGTTCAACCTGGACGACACAGAGGTGGCGCTGCTGCAGGCCGTGCTGCTCATGAGCTCAGGTTGTTGTTGACTCAAGAACTCGTGACTTAGTTGTTCAACCCTTTTTCTGACACTTGAGAATATTGCAGGACTGTGTAACATCGGGGGTCAAGATATTCAAAGTAAATATAATGTAAATTTTTAGTCGTCTGTGTCCTTACAGACACAATTCAGTGACAGCTATCTAGCTGAACGGACTTGGCAGAAATGGAATATAATATTCATAAATATGTTTTAATTAGTGTATAATCACCTGAAAATAAGAATTGTTGTTTTCGTTACCTTAGAATGAGCCCTTTATATTTACATAGGGAGCGGGTCCTCTTCCACGGAGGCCGCCATGTTGCACCGCCATATTTCTACAGTAGCCCATAACGGACAAACCAAACACTGGCTCTAGAGAGGGCCTTTCATGTTTTTCGCTAGTTTACATGCTTGTCGGGGAAGGGGGAGGGGAGGGGTATTCCGTTGGTTGCAATCTGCATCCTCATCACTAGATGCCACTAAATCCTACACACTGGTCCTTTAATGCTTAAAGCAGGAAGTCTAAAGTGTGAAATGTGAAAAGAAGCTTTCACGCTTAGTTTTTTCGCTGCTGACTGAGATCTTCTCTGGTTTGAGAACACGTGTCACATAATATGTTCTCAGTTTTGGATGCAAATAAAGAAAGGGTCCATAATCTTGGCCTCTTGCAAAGACACAATGTGATAATATTTAAGTATATACAGGTTATTAAAAAGTAAGAGAAAAAATTAAATTAAATATGTGAGCATTAAGTATGAAATAAGACAAGAAGACATAACATAAGAAGAGTATTAAATATATATATATTTTCTTTATCATTTCAATTATTTAATATGTATTTGAGTTAGGAAATTTTTAATTTTATGCTTCACAGATTTCATTTAAGGCTTGTCTAACACTAATTAGGTTTACCACTCAGAAATATAGTTTTTGAATTCTCAGTTGACAAAAAATGATCTCAGATCTCAGTTGAATCTTTCAGGTCTAGTTCTGTATTAAATTATTATTCTTATTCTTCTTATTATTATTATTATTATTTTAGATTTAATAAAGGATTCAGACCAATAAGTTGATTTTATAATTGTTTTGTATTGAGAAAATGCTATCGACCCTAGTGCATGACGGTACATACAGAATATCCAGTAATTGTCCGTGATAGCACATGGAAGTGTTCACTGAGCTGACTGATGGTCAAATCTTCCTGCCAGAATGTTGACATGTTGTCAGAATTATACTGAGTTGATGATTGCCTATGCACTCATTTGCAAATGTTCCCCCCCCCTCTTCTACCTCCCCCGCCCCTTCTGTCCATCACTCATTCTCCGTATCTTCTCCCTCTTACTCTCCCTCCTCCTCTCCCTGCATCTCCCCACTTATCTCTTCCTCTCTGCCTTCCCACTTACTTCCATCCGCACCCAATCCTCCACTCACCTTCACTCTCCCAATCCTCTGCTTCCCACAGACCGCTCGGGCCTGACCTGCGTGGACAAGATCGAGAAGTGCCAGGAGACCTACCTGCTGGCGTTTGAGCACTACATCAACTACCGCAAGCACAACATTCCCCACTTCTGGCCGAAACTCCTGATGAAGGTGACAGACTTGCGGATGATCGGGGCGTGCCACGCCAGCCGTTTCCTTCACATGAAGGTGGAGTGTCCCAACGAACTCTTCCCCCCGCTCTTCCTGGAGGTCTTCGAGGACCAGGAGGTGTGAAATACAGTTGCCACCGCGCAAAGGGAAGAGGAAGTTGGGGCAAACTGGGAGATGGGAAGGGCCATCATGTTTATGGGGGAAGGATGGAGGGAGAGTCCTCTTGGCAGGAGTCTGCGTTTCTCCGACATTGTATTCACAGTATGTGGTTTAAAAACTGGAAACAACAATAACAGAAACAACACACCAGCAACAGGAGTCAAGCAAACAGAGGATTTTGTTTTTGAACACCCTCTCCTCCACCTCTTTCTCCTCCTTTTACTTACCCCTGTTTTAAAATCCGTGTGGGGGCCCTTCTGTCTGAGCATGATGTCTTATCTAAGTAAGAGTTGTAGCCATTTGCCAAGACACGTACACAGACACACACAGCACATGCGCATACACACACACACAGCCACAGCCTGTTCCACCTCAGTTCCTCAGAGCAGCGCTCTTAGCAGGGGTCCATCCTCCCCTCGCTGGTTCTTTGTAGCGGTCACAGATTCACACCTGTTTTGAAGCCCACATTTCCAGCTCCTATGCTGGCCAGCACCTCTCAGTATTATTTCTGAATAAGTGTTAAGGCAGTAATTCAGAAAATATGGACAACAGTGACACATTATTGCTCACAGCCACGCAATCAGCAGACACTGCACATTGAAATTTCAGCAGATGCTTTTAGCATTACTCTGGTGTATAATTGCTGTAGTGAAGCAGAGCTACCAGACCTACTTATTATCAATTCCTCAACTCAATCTGAGCCGTTACAGCTGTTTTTGGAGCTTGTTCTTCTTAGATCCCAGTGAAACCGGTGCTATATTTATACAAGGCTACTCCACTTTTATGAAATTGTGTTGTCTACCTTTGAAAAACGTGCAGACCATGGCTCCATATCTACCTTCATTTTTGTCATTGGACCGGCTCCTGTGACATACAATGCGCGCGCACACACACACGCACACACACACACACACACAGACACACACACAAGACACATATGAGCAGACTTGCCTTGTCATTGTCCATGCTGCTTGTGCCAGCAGCCTACCGTCTTATGAATGACAATTAAGCCCTTCTCTCTCCAAGAAAGAAAGAAAGAAGAGAGGGGAGGAGGAAGGGGGGGACACTTGGAAGGAGAGAGGAGGGAGGAAGTAAGATTTAATAGCTGGATTCAGAGGCAGGGGTCAGAAGTAAATCTCCCACACCCAGCCTCTAAGGAGGGTTTGAATAGCAGCAGCCACAGCAAGGCAGCGAAGCTCATTTACACATACACACACTTCCTCTCTATCTCTTTATCTCTCTCTCCTTCTGTCTCACACACACAAATATAAACATGAAAACACACACATCACCTCAGAGTAACATGAATGCCTCATTTTACTGTATGCACTGCATGGCAGTGTTGATATACAGCCCTAACCTGCAGGGTTTGTACAGAGTCCTCTCCTCACAGACTCAGCTCAGTGTAGGCCCTCCAGGATTCCATACACATTTGCCTTTTTTTTACCATGGGCATCACTGAGAGCAGGCAAATGCCAAGAAGGCTACCATTTACCTCAAAGTGGACACACCCCCAGGCTGAGGCAGCAATACTGCCCCTGTGGTGTCAGGCACTACCTCACCTCTGTGGACATAGGGCAGCTGCCCACAGCCTACACACAGACATACACCATTCAAGTTGGCGCATGTGTAGATTAACACACAAATGTGCATAATTTATGTGTAGATGCACACTTGTAGTCATGGAAAGACAAAAACACTCACAGCATAACACACACACACACCCTCAGTGCTATCACTTGGTTGAAATGAAATACCACTGAAGACAGGAGGGCCAGCCATCCCCATGAGAAGGTTTTACCGACTCCAGGGAATGGCACCCATTACATTCGGGTTATCTCTTTTTGTTATATGGGACCAAGTGTCATCTTTTGAAATTTGGATTTACCTGTTTCTGTCAAAACAGAAACCGACTCATAGAAGAGACGAAGGACAGTGTGGATGTCCAGCCCAGCTGACACCCATCTGAGCAAGCAGCAAGAGGATAGATAACAGTAACTGAAAACCCGTGGTGGCCACGCCCGTTGAATTAGCATGCATAGAAAGGGCAGTTTCCTTCTGCGTCATGGCGATCTTACACTGTACTTATGATGGCTGCCATTGGATTTTTATAAAAAAAACTAATTGAAATAAGTTTTCTTTCATGCATGGACAGTGCATTTGACATAAAAAGTTGGAATGTTATCAACTGAAATGAAGCCTTATCGGTGGCAACTCAAAAGCTCTTTTAGTCTTATGCACTTTGCCCACCAATGCTCACCACTATCATAGTAGTATCACACAGTAACTATCCATGGCAGATATTGTGGTGTACCAGCCAAACAAACATTCAAGAATGTTGATCTGATTATAAAAGCCCACTCTGTTCATTCCAATTCTGGGGCCAAGCCAAATCTAACTGGGTTTACCACTCTTATAAGAAGAGAATGAATGGAAAAAAAGAGATTAAGAAAATCTATTTTATATCCAATGCCAAGCAGTAGTTCATACTGGGCACTTGTACAGGATGGGTATTCTGTACCCCTCAGAAGTACCTAAGCAGAGGAACGTGTGGCAGGGATCATGGGTTAATCGTTACGGATGGCCAGGCCTAACTGCTTCAAACATCTGGAGCAATGCTGGGAGGAGAGAGGAACTGGAACGCCACCTTTGGGCACAATGGTGGAGTCTGGTCTGACTCTCAGAAGAACCCCTTCCACAAGCACATCACCACTTCTAGAGATCCACTACCCGCCCTGCCCCTACCCCTTTCTAGCTCATGACAATGCCCTTTCTGGAGCCTAGCTCAGACTGAATTGCACCCCACCACCATTATAACACCCCCACTCAGCTAGGCTGGTGGGAGTTTTTGCACTACTGCAGCGGTCCTCCCTTCAGCCCTTTACTCATCAAAGTTTAACCAACACCCCTTGTTGGATTACATATTAGTTTCCCCCCCACTAAATATACCCCCAAATGGGCACGCTGACCTGCTCTGTGTAACAGAGCCTGGCAGTCGCAGTGGGCTCAGTCCCAAACCTGTCCCATTGTCAGTATTAGACCGACAGCACATTACTACCACCCCTTACCCTACCCAACCACGGATGGAGAGAGGTCCCTGCGTAGGAGGGCAGCACTTACTCATTCTCCCTGTAGTACTAATTTTCCTCTCATCCTTCTTATAGTAGAGTCAGCCCGGTGACATTTCAAATTCGGAGCCCTCCTCCAAACAGCCTCCCCTCCATCATCATCCTCTCTCCCCCCTCTTCTCTTCCCTTAAGCACCCTAGCTATTTTACCCACTCACCGCTGAGTGGGTCACCCCCAGTTTGGCCCAGAATCATTGACACCAAACAGGATCCAGGCCTCTCCCTTGTGAGACAAGGCTGGCCATAACTGCCCTTTTAGAGTGGCGCCACCGAATGAATGTGAACGGCAGAAGCAGCAGCGACGGGAACAACAGACTTGAGCGCGAGAATGTGAGGATGCGAGAGAAGAAGAAAGCGCGGGACAGGAAACAAAAAAAGCTGAGGGCTTTAACCCTCATTTGCCATCATTGACATGGGCGTGAGAGGGTGATGTGGCTGGTTGTAGAGACGATGTTAACGAACACTCGGAAGAAGGGGAGACGGCAATGTAGGAATACGTACAGTCTCCCCTTCGGTTCCAAAAACAACCACACATGAACCCCCGTTCCCATGCCAGCTGACAACCCCAAATGTCCCCCCCTCAGCTCCTTCCAAAAGGATAACATCCAACTTTCATATGGTGAGGATCAGAGAGATCCCTTATTCCAGAGATGCAGGTTTGGAATTCCAACACATCTTTGCAAAAGAACTGAAAAAGAGAAAAAAAACCTTATTGATGTCTTTTGTTCTCGTGAGCTGACTGGGTATGTGTGTGTGACAGTAAGGGTTATAATGCTGCTTTACCTTCTGAGTCTGATTTAGATTAAGAAAAAAAAAAAGATATATGAAATGATTATAAATCCATAAAACAAAATGAAAAGAGATGACTTTAAAAAAAAAAAGACTCCTGAACAAAATTATTGGAGATTTTTTTTTTTTTTTCATTTTATCATTGTTTTCTTATTTTTCTGTTTGTTTTTTGATGCTTAAACTGCTCTGTGTAAAAGAGGAAAAAAAAACAGCTGTAGTCACTTTTTGACCATGCGTGCAGTGTAACATAGAAAATATTTCCCTTCTTTTTCACATCTATAGTTTGTGTTGATAAGCCAACTGATCTGTTTGTCTGTGTGTCTGTCCAGTTGTCCGTCCCCTTTTATCAGGAGGAATTTACAACCAACAAAACAGGAATTTCTTTTTTATATTTTGTTTCTTTTTTTATGAAAAATACAACTTTGGAGAAAAGAAAAACACAAACAGGAAAAATAATGCAACAGAAACTGAAAATACAAAAAAAGAAACTGAAACACAATCTTGTCATACCTCACACAACACAAAACTCAAAGGAACTTGGGAGGAGTCATATTTTGCAGGCACATGTGAAAGTTCAGAGATGCATATATAGATTTTAAAAAATGTATATGTTAAGATAATATGTGCTTGTGTGTACGCATCAGTAGAAGTTACAAAAGGACTCTTCCCTCAAGCTTTGGTGCTCTCTATCTTATTGATTTGGTTCTAAGATGACAGGAGATGAAACGCAAACAGGAGAAAATGTTGTGAGACATTCGAGATGATCTCCTAATGTGAGCGCTTCTCCAACTTAAAGGCACAGTCTATAGACAGTATCTTAAAATGTGAATGGCCCAGAGACTGAGGGATCATGACTTTTGTAATGGCTGAGTGTTTTATGGTATTGAATGTAGCTGACTGGAGGGGGCTGGACCTGAGCCCGGCACCCACAACCTAACTTCCACGCACCAGCAGAAAGGATAGTGGTGTCACATAGACGTTACAAACAACCAACAAAAACAGAGAATATATATTGCCCATCTGCAAGGTGCAATACTATGTTATGTATTTTTGTATGTTTCCTTTTTTGATTTTATTTTCATTTAATTTACATTTTATTTTGGCCATAACCAAGGATGTAAATACAGAAACATACAACACTCAAGATTTATTGCAACAAAATAAATTTAACAGCTCCATCCCACTGTCATGTTAGAGAAAAAAAAAGCAAAAAAAGTAATGTGTAATGCTTCATACATTTGTATGTGTGCACTCTCACATGTGCATGCGGATCCATATTCAGAAGTGCCCCGTGACATTAATCATAAACCCTGTGCCTCCTCTTGTTTGCAAAGAGATAGATTCTTACCCCACGTATTCTCACCACGACATGACATGCTACACATGAATGCCTATAGTTGTGTGTGTGTGTGTTCACTTATGGAATCAGATTCAGTTTTTCTAACTATTGATGTGAGTGTTGCCAGCAGCCTCAGTGGCTAAAGGTCAGGAAGGCACTGGGGTTGTTTCGTAGACTCGGTGGGAGGTTGGGGAAGGGAGATACGCAGAAGCAGGTTATTATTTAGCATGAATGTCAGCTAACCTGGCTGCCACACACTCACATCATAGTTGGGAGTCCAAAACAGATTTCCCCATTTGTCCACAACCCCATTGCCTCCCAGAAGCCAGCCCTAAAAATCTCACAAGCTCAGTATTTGCTACAATGTAGTCTAGAAAACATCGTGTTAGGATCAATTGAGCAGAAACCTGAACTAGTTTACAACAGGGTTGAGTAGAAACCCCATTTACAGTCATCATTTCAAGTGTTTCATATCCAGATGCAATTTAATACTTTAATTTTACACTTAGCCAATTATAGTCTCCATTGGCCAGATCACAAATTGGTTTTCCCAGACAACATGCCAAATGCCAAAAGTGCCAGAAGAAGAATAACTGGTGCACTCTAGCAGTTTAGTTACAACAATAACAGGCAACAAGTGTCCATAAACTCATACAGTCACATTGATGAATTGCATTTATGGACCACAAGTGACACAAAAGTTTAATTGCATCGACAGACTCTGCAGATCAATGCTCTGTCACCCATGCAGATCATTCGATGGCGGGATTTTTGTATGACCACATCTGTTGAAGTCGCTTTTCGATGACAACAAAGTTCAGTGTAATTTCAGTGCAACTTCTGCTGCAAGAGTAGAGCTTACATTTAAGCCTTTTTCAACATCTGGGTAAAACGCTTTTACAGTAAACTTTTTTGAAACCCAATAGCTATCTGATCCACCCAAGACGCATGAAGTGACTGAGTGTAAATGGAGTCGATGACAGTCTGAACTGAGTACAATATTTGGTTTTTAACTCGTTAAAACTTAGAGTAAATTGGTCTGTGCCCATTTATGACACCCCTGACTTGAGCAAATTGACTTTTGCCAGACCACAACAAGCAGAGTGAGGTTTTCCAGGCTGGCTTTACGGGGCTTTCAAGCCCGTCCCTCCATAGATATTATGATCCTGGTTTATTCTAACATGTTGACACATTGGACAAGGGTGGAGATTGTCTGTGATGTTTTTGGTTTTATGGTTGTCTGGTCCCCCCTATGCCAAATGTTGTTTGTGAAGACATGCAAGTAGCAAGATGTCTATGCAATTTCCCTCCAACTCCCTCCAAAAGACAAGCTCAACGTAACACCAACGAGTCAGTCTTGCATATGAAAACTAAATTCGGCCAGGCTCGAATTCCAGAGGTTCTTTGCGCGACACAAAGACCCTTGCTACTTTGTGTGGGCAAGGGTCCGGACTGCTTGAGTGAGCTGACCTTTAGCCCAGCTGAATGGCTGGTCCTCAGGGTCGGTAACTCGTCGCAGTAGTCTGGGTCCCAGAGAACAAGTAGGAGGGGTACTGGGGATGTTGTGGAGAATAAGGATACTACGAGATGTGATGTTTTTTGTAAAATTGCTCAGAAAGTGGTGTGTGTGTATGTATATGTGTGTCATTTGGAAGTTTGGGAACTACTTATCTCTACTTGATGCAATGCTCTCATTGTTTGGTGGGTAGATTCGACTTTTGGCCAGAGAGCCTTAAATTCCAAGATTTAGACAAGCCCCTAAATTCAATCCTTCTGCAATATGTGTGAAGCTTTAATTTTTCAATCCTGCGACCAAGTTAATGTAATATTAAAGAGCGGGTGATGTCCATCAGTGGGATGTATGTAGTATATGCAAGTTTACTTAACCCATTACCTCCGCTTTTAAGATGCGAGGAAAAGACTTGATCTGATTTTGAGTCACAAATCATTTTCAAAAAAACTACGTCACCCCACTGAGATGAACATCTACAACCTGCTGACCATAAGTTGTACTTAAGCACTTAGCTAAAAAGCACTTTGAATGACCCAAACCAACCCACAATAAGTGGTATCTTTGGTAGTAATAATTGTGACAAAAAAAAAAGTCCATTGCACCCAAGCCAAATGTGTTTTGCACCATTTAATGCTTTTTTTAATTAGTTTAACCTGTAAAATAAACAGAGTTGCTGCCTTTAGGCACAGACAGTAAATGACTAATTATAAAGTTTACAAGTATTTCTTAATGAAGTGCAATAACCGAGTGAGTGAACCTTTTGGCGCATTTCTTGTCTCATCAGATCTTTTTTATACATTTGTGGAGAAATACTTACATGGTTGCTTTTTAAATGTGCCCACCAACGAGAGCATTAGCTAGCTTACAGACCCACTCCACGCGCGCACACACACACATGCACACACACAAACACAGACCACTTTTTGTGACTGGGTAAAGGAAGCTATTGAAGGATTCTCTCAGGTAAAAGAACATTTTCTAATAAATGATGATGAACCTTAGATGAAAAACCATTGTTAGCTCATCTTTATTTGTCTTCTCAATTTACAATCTGCAATGAACCTTTTTTTTTTTTTCCTGTGTTCCATCCCGGACAAGTGTCAGGATATAAAGATGTACGTTGTAGACATCCAGGTTTCAAAGAATTGGACCCTGAGTCTACCTCAACCACAAAGAATCATGCCCTCATTGCTTTCTTAACCCTAAATAAGAACACATTTCTTCAAGTGTGGAGGTGAGAGAGTGTTGTGTATGTCTGTCTGTGGGTTTTGTTTGGTTGGGAGGTGTTTGTGAGTTGTTTGTTTGGGTTTGGTGCTGCACCATATGGAAGCCCAATACTGCCAGAAACATAATAAAAACAATTTGTTTTTTATGGCAAAATTATGAAATGGGAAGTTGTGATTTTTGGCTTAGTATCTCACAGTTTGGCGCAAGTTTTGTCTCATAATATTGATTTTCTATATCAAAATTATAACTTGATATCTCTTGTTTTTCATTTAAAAAGTCTAAATTTTGACAGATTTCAAAATCATTACTTAGTATGTCATCATTTTGTTTTTAAAGTCACATTTTTGACTCACAATCTCATAATTCTGGTTTATTTAGGATATTTTTGTAATTATCGTCTCCACATTTTTTCCTTGGCAGAAAGGGGCTTCCATAGCAGTGTGAAAAAACACAAGATTTCTTTTTCTTTTTTTTTTCTCTATTCGGACCAGCTTATTTTTATTTCAAAAGTCCAGCTTAAGCATGTGATCCTAAATAAATCACATTTTGACTTTTCTCATGAACACGTGCCAGAGTGTAGGCCTACAAAAGCAAATTCAGCCCTTACTGTCAGTGATAGTCTAGTCATTGCACTTTCTCCCTTTACGGTCAAAGTGCCAGCAGCAATACACAGCTCTCCCTCACCCAGTCGGCTAATGGTGTACATGCAGTAGTACATGGCTCTCATCCAAGCCGGGCACCATCGGGGTGGGGGGGTGGTTGGGGGCTGGGGAACTGCCTTTGTTCCTCCGTCCACAGGCCTGTTCTATTTTAGTGTTTACTGTTTAACTGTGACGTACAGAAAGGTTGGCATGGCTAAAACCAAGGCTGTGCATGTATATAGATGTGTGCATGTGAATGTCAGCGTCCATGTTCACGTGAGAGAACTGTTTTCTGTGCGTGTAGGTGTGTGAACGCTTTGCTATGAATGTCTGTAGTGCTGATGTCTGATCAACCTGCTTCGCTTTCCCTCCCGAACCCTCAAAAGCACCTTTTTAGGCCGCGGTACATGACGGAAGTCTGTAAAACAGAGTGCTGTCATAGACTTGTATTATTTCTGTTGAAGAATGTAACTAATATTGTGTTCAGCAGGCTAACTGAGAGTAAAGAAAGGGAGGTCTCGGGAACCATTTATATGTGAGGGTGGTTGTAAGAGATGAAAACTGAATTGCAAGTGTTGCAGGTCCCAGGCATGCGACCATGCAAACAGTTTTTTCTGATAAAAAAAAGTTAAATGAGCAGACAGGACAACGTTAGGCTGTTTCTGCATTGACTCCTCATAGCAGAATTTTATTTGTATTTTCATACTTGAGACAACCAAATAGTTACCTTTCCTCAACAATAACATGGAAATACATTAAATTTGTCACATTACCATATGCAATTTCAGGTTTTGACAGGTATTAACAAGTGTAAATGGTGAGTGAATTCAGTACATAAGTGATTGACTTAATGCACAATGTAATTCTGGTTACTGGAGCTCTTAAGTTTGAAGCCCAAATAATTAAGGAGCAGGTATACACAAAGTAAACACACTGTTAGACCGCCATGATAATAGGCCCTATGGACTGCACTGGTCTACAATTCAGAGCATAGACTGTGTACATATTTAGATGGACGTAGCAAGGAATAACATCACCCTTGAGTTTGCATTGGAGCCAGTTTAAAGCCCAGAGTTGCAGCTTATGGTCAGCACCATTGTTTCTGTTTGGAGCCAGGACCTTCCAAATAAGGAGTGGGTTAGGGTTAGGGTTGGTTGTTTCCTTTTACATTCTGGAAACACGTCCCACTACGTCCGACCGAAGCTAACGCTAGCTTACCAGGAAGGCCGTGTGGTGCAGACTTTTGCTAACATTAGCAAGCTAACACGGCAGGTATTGTTATGAAATAAGATTTAATTTACAGAATATTGCGACAATAATCCAACTCAGTGCGAATCAGGGAGCCGGGGAGCAAACTGTCAATCACAGCTGTCAATCAACACCCACAGACATCAAAGCCACTATTTGTCTTTATAGCTTATTAATGGAGCAGTACTTTCCAAAATGACCACCAGCACACTTATTAGAGGGCCCGACTTTAGAGATTGAGACCATAATGACTTACTGAAAAAAATGATTGATTTAGTATGTCATGAGAGAAGTTGACACTTTTTGAATGGGAGTCTATGGAGCGAGGGACTTTTTGGAGCCAGCATCTAGTGACCGTCAGTGGTATTGCACTTTAAGGGACTTCCCGCGTTGGCTTCAGTTTCAAGCTGTGGTTGTTGCCGATCGGTTTGGAGGCACATAAATGAATAAAACACAACTCTAGATGTAATTACAGGCCCCCTGAAATATTCTTATAAATATTCTTACATATAATTCTTATGTGTTTTTTGTGCTTATACCTCACACTAACCTGATAAAAATGTTGCTGCGTTGACCCCGTGTAGCAGAATGACGAGAGCCAACAAGAACGCAAAACTAGTTCCAGTCGGCTACTAACATCCTGCTGCCACTTAGTGATGGTGTTGGGCATCAGCAAGAGCTGCAATACATATAATTATCATCCCTTGATGTAGGTTAGACATTCACAAAAATGTGACCACATCTTTTGTGTGTGTCACACAAGAGTGGGTAATATTTTAAAAGAAAAGCTCCCTCAAACAGAAGCCATGATGTTACTCACAAATTACTGCCTCCGTTTCAGTTCAAGGCTTTGCAGTTTTGCTTCTCTTTCCAGATGATGGCCTTATTGATTGCCTTTGTATCCCTCCACCTCTGTGGCATTGTTCTACAGCATGTTTCATAAGGCACTAGAGGATTTTTTTTATGAAGGCTTGCACTTAAAAATGTGTGCTGTGGAGTTGGATCTCTGGGAAAGAGTGAATTAGTGTGCTGGGTGGTAGCAGTTGAGGACTCCTGAGATTGAGCTTTAGGTTATCGCTGCACACAATATTAAATGACTAAATCTAAGCCAATACCACCTTTGTGGCCACATCAGTACTAGAAAAAAATCAGTAGGGAGTAGTTAAGCCTGTGAGCTGAACGATATAATCAAAGTGCCAAATCTGCTTATTGATCTCACCATCACCATCAGACTGTTAAAATATGTATTGTTGAAACATTAAGATTCATGTCCAGACTGTTTGTTTTTTTTGTAAATAGTGACTTTTGTGAGTTTTGTAGCCCATGCTTGTATAAAATGCTTGTTAATGGCTGAGTAAGAGACGATGTGTGAATAGAGAATTGTATTGGGCGTGAGATAACACCCTATCCCTTGTCCAATGGTACATGGAGATCTTTTCACTGCTCTGCAATATGATCTGGCCTCTAGGCATTATCAACCATTTTTAGTGGACACTGACATTGTCCTGTTTTTGGAACATTATTTAGTGAACCAAATTCCAAGCAAGAACTAAGAGCACTTAAAGGCCATATTGAGGCATCAACTAGGGAGTTGATTGGTTTAGTGTTGCTAAAAGGAGATTTATAGTCGTGGGGATATTTTTGTAAACGGGCGGGAAATCACATGCCTAGACAGCTAAGAATGTACATAAATTAGCTCATCTTTTAATAGTATATCAATCAGAGATATAGGTCAGAGATTAGTTAAATTATGTGGATTGTGTTGTAGTCTGGGGAGATCTGTGTTTGTTAGAAAAAAATATGCAATATTTGTCAGGTTGCAAATAAGGTTTTGAAATGGTTCAGAACTGCTCAGGTTTGATAAACTGGCCTCAAAGGGTGCTTTCCGTCCTCTTATCCCCGTGCTCTTGGTCCAACACGTCTCCCTTGTCCTCTGTTCTGCCAAACACCCTCAGAGCACATACACTATCAGCTCTCTTGGCACATTCAGTACAGAAGCCCACTGTTGTATGCAAAACCGGAGGAAACACTCTCTGCTCAGCTAGCTTTAAAACCTAAAGAAAGGGATCAAATTATGAACCATTTTCCACTCTGTAGCAGGTCCATGCCACTTTATACAGCACCAGCAAACCACCAACAACAACCTCTTTAAGGCTTCCTGTCCACTGGGAACGTCTTCTTTGTCGTACCACCTTTTTGCTGACACTGTTTACAACAGGAAGGACTCAGTGTTGCATGTACAGAGAGCTTAGCATGCTTATAGTATGTTTGTAAAAACTTACAGCAAAAACACACGATGCTTCAAAGAGTGTTGTTTCGGTGGTCTCTCCATCAGCAGGACCAGTGTTTCACTAAAAAGGCTAAAAAAAACAAACACCTGGTGGATACACAACAAGTCAAAGTCTTGTATGCAGCAGTTTGTGATGGTTGATGTTTCCATGTCAGACCCTATTTCTAGACAGGGTTATGTTGTACAAATGTCTATGAATTATATGTGTCTATATTCACTATTTTACAATACACTGTCCTGTTTGATAGTGAGTGAGAGGCTCAAAAAGAAAAGTAATATTTGCACACCTGTGAAGAAAAAGACAGGTGCATCAGAGAACATATGATAAATCAAGAAAAAGTCAACAGTGAAGTTCATTAGACAAAAAGTAGATCTGAATGGACGGACCCTAAGCATCGACGGTGTGCAGGAGTTTACTTTATCTTGATTTAACATTAATAAAGGCCTCGTGTGTCCGTTTCAAGGTCTGGACAGTGCATCTAAACACTTTTTGCAAATCTTTTGTGTTCAGATATTTCAGCAATTTCAACCAATAGAAGCATGCTGAAGACAACTTCAAAATCTGTGAAAGTGCAGTTCTCTTTGGGTTCTGTTTTTGATTTGTTGTTTCTTTTGCAATTTCTATTGTCTTTTCTCTTGGATTTTCTCAAGGACCCTGTTCAGCCTGCTCAGTATATTTGTGACTATGGGAACACACACTCTAATTTCACAAATTCAAACCAGCAGTTTACAAAACTTACAAAAACTCAAATATAGCACATGCAAATGAGCTATAAAAAAAAAACCTTCACTGCAACAGCTAAAACAACTACTTTTCTTACTTTTGTATCACTCCTTCAAGAGTTCCTTGCTTCACTGTGACTGCAGAGGCTGCTGGGAAAACTATGATGTGTTCTGCAGACGCTCAGGGGTCACGACCCGTCCGGTCAGGGTCAGGGTTTGTAGGAAGGTGCCAAAGACGGTTTGTCAGGTGTTTTTGTCAGTTATGTTGAAAGCGTGTCAACCTGTTGTCACATCTCTCCATGCAAACTATAAGCCAGACAAATCCCATGTGACTCTTATGACAACTGGGAACAACAAAATGCAAGAGACTGAGGCAAAGCTGTCACTTGTCCTCATACAAGACTGTCATTGTACGTATCACGGTCCTGGATGGCCATCTCCCAAAACATTTCACTCAGCAACTTAAAAAAAATATATATTATAATGAGATTGTTGAATTTCAAACGCACTGGATGGCACACAATCTTCTGAGCAACTTATAAGATGGGAAAAGATATGTTAAAGGATCATAAAACACAAATTACTCAGACCGAGAAAGGTCTCCTTTCACTGAAGTTCTTTAAAAACAATACAAAGCATGTTTAGTGAAAGATGGTGTAGGATTTCTTCCTCACTAACTGACTGCTGTTGAGCAGCACTCCCATTTTATGAGGATGGTTTATGCGATTTTTGATTTTACATGCTTTGTATTGATTTAAAAACCTTTCTTGGTCAGAGTTAAAAACTGTTTTGTTCCTTCGCACTTGCCTAACACTGTTTTTTGCTAAGAAGATTGCCTACCATCCTAGCAATTTGTATTTTTACACATTCTCCATGTAATTAATTTTAACCTGTGATCGATTGAATCGTCCCGGATCACGGGCCTGGTTTAGGGCTGGACTGTTACATGATAAAGGGAGGTTCTGGAAAGAATAAGAAGCCAAAGGGAATAAAAAAATTCAGATGGAAAT
Source organism: Thunnus maccoyii (assembly GCF_910596095.1). Taxonomy (NCBI): domain Eukaryota; kingdom Metazoa; phylum Chordata; class Actinopteri; order Scombriformes; family Scombridae; genus Thunnus; species Thunnus maccoyii. Next base: position 6,488,941 of record NC_056552.1, read on the forward strand.
CTGTAGTAAAATAAAACACTGTGCTTGCAGGAGACAGTTTGTCCTAGGTTAGAGCTGCAAAAGAGTGGACGGAGGATACAGTACGCAGGGAAACACATGGCCATTCGCTGTACTGGGAGTAGACATCTCTCCTGTCTCAATCCAGAGGTGCCAGATCTTCATATATTTTCAGGGTAATACAAAGAGTAGAGGAAAGCATTTCAAAGTTTATTCAGTTGACTTTTCTGTGACTGACTGGACTGCAACATACAGAATACTAAATAAACTGCCCTGATACTATAAACCACCTGACATTTTGTGCAACTAGACAATATCTGCAAATATTATTTGAACCAGGTTTTTGTTCTTTGCCGCTCTGTTTCTCTCTTTATTTAACTCTGACACTCTGATACTGTCAAAGGAATACAAATCAAAGGAACAATATTCAGGATTCATTCCCGACGAAGCACAGGGGGAAACAAACATGCAAAGACACACAGTTAAGCTTTAGGCAACGCTCTGGACTAAATGAATACATGTTTTCTTTCAAATAAACACACATGCGCAGGAAACCTCCTAATATCTACTGTGATCTCCTCCCACACCACCCACACTTTTATCACGCCAAACCCCTTCTCACCTGGACCTGTCCTCCCCGCAATTACCCAATCCCCCGCTGACCCCCACCCCCTTTTTACCTCCCTCTCCTCCTCCCAACATGAGTCCAGTGGGTGGTGTCATGTCAGGTTTTTGTGGTGGGCTGCTTATGACAGGTCCAGACAATCAGCGTGTTTGTAAATGTCAATGTGTGATTTTCAAATCTTTGTTTCTGGTCAGGGTTTTAAAGGAAGATATTTTTATGGTAATTGTCGCTGGTCTATTTTACTATATATTTATGTAATAAATATGTGACTAAATTTACATCTCACTGGCTCTTTGGTCTGTTATTGGCTCTCAGTTCTCCAACTACATCATGTGCTGGAAGGTTTTCTTTAATGGACTAATAAATGAAACCCACAAAAACGTTTCCTCTTGTTATCAACTCATTGTCTCTGTGTTATATGCAGCTGTACATGTTTGGGGTTGGTAATTTAGAGTTTTTATTGACTCATATAGTCACTTCATCATTGGAATGAATTTAAATTCCAGCACCTGCATCCCGGAGTGGTAAAAATAGAGATTAAAACTGGATATCTTCTTAATATATCATTCTAATTCTTCACAAATGCAATCATTTTGACTCTGAATTGATTATTTGGACAGTAAAAAAGACAAAAATCTGATTATCACTGCATCAACACTTTCAAACCTCACTCAAACATGCTCTGCAGTCCAGTTGCAGGTTTCAGTAATAGATGAAAATGTAAATGTCCCTGTGTGCCATAATCCAAGATGAGCACTTAATCCTACTTAGATTGAGGCCAGCTATGTTTGCCGCTGGTATTTGGGCACCTCTCTTTGGTGAAAAATATTTGCATAATTGAAAAAACAATGTTCTTCACAGTCACATGCAGCAAAAGGATGTAAAGTCAGTAGGCTGAAATTATGGCTAAATGAGGAGTAAACAAGGTTTGTCTGGTTAAATCAGTGTCAGAGTGGAAAGACAGGCGCTGGCAGCACTGTTCAGTTCATCAGCACATGTCACAGCACATCCTATCTGACTTATTGACAGATCAAATCAGATGTCTCTCAGAGTGCTGTGAGGTTTCCCAGTGAGAGACAGCTGGTCACAAGGCAATGACTGCTAATTCAAAGTGATTCGTCGTCACAGATGGGAAGGCTGTTGGTCTCCACGCTTAGTTAAAATAAAAGCCTAATGCAGTGGATCTTAGCTGATGTGATATCGCCCCTCGGTGAGCTTCAGTCTGTCTTGTCTCACTAAAATGCTGAAAGAAAAATCAGCATCACTACATGAACCTTGTAAATCCGCATGTCATTGGTTTATGATCCATGCTTTTGCTGCAAGTTGGGGCAATTTGGATTGAGGTTATGAGCCCAGCAGCTCAGCAAATTGTGCAAAGACTTTCACCAGCTCCCCTGTGATATCTTAAACTCAGATATGGAGGAATATTTATTTCCAAAAACACTGTGAGGTGGAAAAAACAGGATTTATGATTGAACCGTTTTCAGTTGTTGATATCTTTCTCAAGAAATTAGCCGGGCTGGATTGTAACCTTTGATAAAAGAATACTGTAAATGATGATGTGGAGTAAAGGTCTGTAGTGAAGGACCAGGTTATAAAGGGTCACTTGAGGGTGACATGCCCAGTCTGATAGTATATCACCACCTGGTGGTCAAATGATAAAGAGCATATTGTTGTGCTGTGAAAACCAATCTTCAAAATGTCAACTTTTGATACAGCTTTGTTTGCACCTAAACCTCCTAAAACTACATGCAGACAACGATACCCATTCAGTAGTATATGCAAAATAATACTACATGTCATGTATACATGCAAAATGTAAGTGCCAAATATTAAATAAATAAAAAAGCACATTTCCATGATGTACTTAAGAGGATAATTATGAAATGAAAATATGTGTGAGTTCAGTCAAACAACCTGTAAACTCAACACAGACACATTATCACCTTATAAAGTGGATTTAGTGAATGTTTTAGCAAACCACTACCTATTCACATCAAGCAGACTCAGAGCAGCAATCGCATTTGTTTTGAGTCATGTTTGTGGTCACCCAATGAATCTAAATTCAATATCCACTCTCCTTTTAGCTTTGATTTGTGTCTCCATCAACTCCTGAGGGAAATATCTGTCTTCTTAGCTGCTAATTGTTCAGCTATGTTCACCAGCTAGTTGCTAACTTTGTCTGCTTTGTCTGGTTTCGTCAACGTTTCAACTCTACTATGTCTCCAACAGAGTCAAAATGGACAAACATGTAAGGCAAATACATATAGCATCAGAGCTTTTTTGCTTATAACAGCTGCCTGCTGCTGCTAGAAAAGGCCAAGATTGAACCAAACAGGGAAGTTGTAAAACCAAAACAATGACCTGAAAGACGCTAAAACGCTCCACAGAGCTGAGGGGAGCTGCAGAGTCGGGTGATGATTCTCTGTGGATTCGTCACCATGAGCGACCCCTTTCACAATATCATTTGAACCATTGCTAATATACTATGTAAATATTGATTAGCGCAGTCCTAACTTTTTTTGGTTGTCCCATGTGTGATTTTTTAGCCTTTCCCAGTGTCATTGCACACTCTACACTTTTACCATGGTCGGTTGAAAGACTTGCTCTGTTAATGAAGGAGTGACTGCAAGTCAGACTGTGATTCATGCTTCACTTCTGCACAGTATATAACAGATAGTTGCTAGTTGCCAGTGAGATGTCCAGTCTGACTCATGATTAGGTCTGGGTAGCAGGTGATATGAACGACTTGAAGGTTGCACTTCCGAGAGGACAAACAGTTTTTTGTTCGTTTGGCGAAGGCATTGGTGGATCTTTTCACATGAAGTCCGCCATGTGGGTGGAAGCTGTTGTGGGGGCTGTGATCTCACAAAGGCAGCTTTTTTGCCAACCAATCCCACGCTAGCTGTTTGGACAATAGCCCAGCCCCCTCGGATCACCCTCCTCCATTCCTCTCGCTCCCTCTCTCATGTGTGTACAAACACCCTCTCTCTCACTCTCTCTCTCTCTCTCTCTCTCTCACACACACACACACACATACGCACACACTTCATGCTCCGTCATAGCAGGAATTTTCCACTCAGCAGCAGGAGAACATTGCGGTCAGCTGTGCTGTCAATTGCAGTATATGCTCAAATCTCAAAGACTGTTTGCAGACACCCTTTTTCTTCCAACTCGCTTTTTCTGGTTTTCCTCACATCGCGAGCATAGCTACACGTATGCGCACAGCCGCAGCTACACAAGCACATGGTGTATTGTGCATAGACTAGCAGAATTTTGATCTTTACCTCAAAAAAAAAAAAAAACATCTAAAAAGAACTTCACACAAACATGAACATGTGTGTTTAACAGGACAGTGGAGGAGAAGAATGCGAATCCAACTATTGGGACTCATGGGAGAGAGGACGGCCTACTAATACCTCTCCCCCGTCTCCCCCTCCGCCTCTTTCACTCTCTTGTACAAACACTCTCTCCTTCTAAAGAATCTTACATGGATCAGCTCCAACAGTAGCTCTCTTTTTTTTCTCTTCTCATCTCTATTTCTCAGTCTCTCTAATCCTCACAATCTCTCCCTCTTTTGTACCATAACCACTCACCATAGAAATCATGTATAAACTATTAAAAACATCGAGGACAACTATGTGTATCCAGCATGTGTTCTGTATACATTTTCGAGGCCTATTATTTAAGTGTGAGCCCCACAACCCCCCCCTCCCCGTCCTGTTGCCTATACATTTCCCTGCTTCCTCTCAAATCAGGTCAGGTGAGGACAGCAGAGTGAAAGAACTGTCCTCAAGCACCCCCGTCAGTGAAAATGTATACATGATCTTGGAAGCCTACACCGCACAGTGGAAGGAAAAAGAAAACGGGGGGTGTTTGAGGAACATTTTTCTAAACATTGGCTGGATCTGTAGCAACGTCCGTAAATGGACAGACAGGGAAAACAAATTAAAGATCCAATCTTAAGTCTGTTTTCACATTGTTATTGCTACTGTTGTTGTTACTTCTAAATATACTATATGGCCAAAAGTACATGGACAGCCATGTCCACATATTATTATGTACTTTGGGTGCAGGGTTGTTTCTCGTGGTTTAGGTTAGGGTCACAGAATGGGAGATGCACGATTCACTTTATTCCCAAAAGTCAGATTAGATCAGTATCAATCTCATGTCTGTGCATTTAGTATTGAGCTCGAGCAAGGAGGTTATTCGTTCATCGTTGCATAAAGAAAATTGTCCTACCAGCATCTCTAAAGCTCACTAATTCACATTGTATCTTGTATGTTTAATCTGCATACAAACAGAAATGAAAAGTGGTTTAGAGGGAGTTATATATAGTATAACTATTTCTTGACAAACATCTTTTTTATCTTATGTGCACTTATGTGCATCACCTTCACTGGCTGTCTGGCAGCCTCAATGTGACAATAACTCTCCAGTAAGTCACTGCTGCTTTGCGTTAATCTGTAAATTTAAGAGAAAATGGAAGCCAGATGTTTTTTTTTTTAACTTTGGAGACAGCCAGGTAGCTGTTTTCACCTGCTGGCAAACTTTATGCTTAGCTAAGCTAATTAGTCCCCAGATCTAGCTCCACACTGAACACACAGATGTGAAAGTGGCATAAATCTTCTCATTTAAGTATTGAGGAAAAATTACATAAGCATCTTTCCTAACACATTGAGCAATTTCTTTGATGCTACCGCATACAATGTACATGGAGTTATTTTAGCCAATAGGCCTATTGTGCAGCCAACTCTGTGGTAACTTCCCGTTTCAACATGTCAATGCCCCTGTGCACATGAATCATAATGCCGACAGGGAGCCAGAGTTTTATCACCCAGCTGGCTTGGCAGGTATAGCAACAGATTAATGCCCGTCTTGCAATGAGATGTTCAACAGCCGTATATGAGTGTAATATTCAGGTGTCCACATAGTTTTGGACATGAAGTGTAGAAGGTCTGAACTTTTGGCAGTACTTTAATATGAATTTTGGCTGCAAAAGGATTGCATTAATGTGTGGTGTTTATTCACACTAGAATTACTTCATGAATCATAGTAAAAATGTATTTTCTTTTACTATGACAGTATCCAAAAGTCGAACTGCTAAATAAATTCCAGATTATTTTGAACAGTGCAAGGGGGAAAAATACTTGGAAAAACATGCAATGAGTTGGAAGGGATCATGTGGGAGTACTGAGGGAAAAGACCTCCTGGGGTGTAAGCTTTTCTGAGAGAATCCATTACTGCTTAAGTCAACAAAGGAAGACATAAAAGATGTTTTAAAGAAGTGAGAGTGGAAATGTGAGAAATGCAAAGTGCAGCAAAAATAATCACCAAAGATCACAGAGGATAAGTGCTCATCTAGTGCAACACAGCATGCGGCATGCAAGGATGAACTCCTTAAAATTATAAAAGGTCAGAGGTTGACATACATGCAAGCACTTATAAAAGGGTTGCACTTGTTTGTTTAATAAGATCTGTGTTTATGGATGAGTAATGAGGATTCAATGGGTCTTAGAGGCAACTACACCAACAGAAAGAATCAGGGAGCGTGTATACTGACAGAGGAAAGTGTGTGTGCAGAGCATCCATAATGTCAAGGGGTTAAGGATGTACTGGAGTGGAGAGTTATCCCATCATGTAGCCTACTCCCTACATAAACACCACACCCTTCACAATACACTATGATAACCCTGACAGCGCATACACAGCAGCCCTGTCAACTCTCCTGTTTTTTCCTGGGTTTCTCCCATATTTTCACCCCCCTTTCCAACATTGCTCCCGTTTCATGATTTCCCCGTAAATCTCTCGCATTTCACTTTTTTATTATTTACATTTATATAGAATCCTGGCCAAATCAAGTTGTCTCGGTTAGATCCATGGACTCGCATATGCCAGCAATGCCCTGCTATACCCACAACCGTCCAGCAGGTGGCAGCAAGCAGCATCTCCATCCCTGTTTTCTTTAGTCCGTAGTCCCGAATAGCCAGACTTTTCTCCACACTTCATTTCAACTTAAAACGATGTGTGGAGATACATAATGCTGGATAAAGATCTGGCTGCACCCATTGTCATTCTGCTTTAGGGGAAAAGGCGCTTTGGCTTGTTTGTATTTGAACAAATCACAATCGTTTTGGGTGGCGCTAAGCCCAGGATGCGATTTTTGCTTTCCTAGGCTTACCCTGATATTCTTACCCTAACCCTAGCCAATCTCACTTCTCATGCCTAAACCTAACAAACCCAACCAATGAAGGCAACAGGTACTAGCCAATCAGCCAACAGGTACTAGAGTAGGGCGGATCATGATTTCGCCTTCCTAGGACAAAAAAAGTTCAGTTAGCAAACAGCGCGAAAAATGGACAATGGAACAGGTGTGACGCCAGCAAGAAAAAAACAAGACAAAAAGGAATATCTGTGTAAATATTCAAATACTTGGGAGAATATTTTCCCATTCCTGTTTTGTAAGGTGATCATGGTGGGAAAATGATGTTAGCTAGCAAGCTAGGTCGGTTAAATGAAACATAAGCCCAAGAAACCACAAAAAACACATCAACCGTCCATTTTATTTCCATTTTGTTAATGACCTTCATGCAAGTTCTGAATTGATGTCCTCTTTGTCCTTTCATCTTCATAATGCAGAGATCCATCCACCAGGCCATTTTACTTTCAGCCAGGTATTTAAACAACTGATCATCATCACCTTCCTTTGTTGAACTAGTTGACCCAGTCTTTTCTTTGCTCTGAGATTACAGCAGGCAGTCACCTGGTGATTAGATCTCTGGAGCCGAGAGAGGAAATTCTTTTCATAATGTAAAAATTATGGTCTCCTTTATTTTCAAAACCCAATGTTGGCAGGTATGGTTAGTGATTGTACTGAGAGGAGAAAAGATGATGTCTGAGGCAGGGACAGATGCTGAACAGAGCGGACCATCTCCTGACCCTGTAAAAACCCAGATATGTGAAGCTTCCAGGCCTGACCTGCATGGGTAAGACTGTCTTTCACCTTACATTAAGGTGCTGTTCATATGGCAAAATGATATGAGATTATTAAGTAAGTGTTTATATTCCTTTCAGTCTTCTGCCAGGTCGTTGTGCATCCTCAGCAGATGTTAGCTCCTCTCCTGCCGCTGTGGTTTGTTGTCATTACTGTTGGAGATAGTAACACACATTGCCTCACACCCTCCCACTCAGTGTGTCATTACTGTGCTGCCAAAGTTTCTTTTTAAAGAGTTTTTGACCCGTAACTTCCAAAAAAATCTTTTGGCGTCAGAATTTGCTGCCTATTTGTGTTGCCTCAGTGACTAGATTGTAAACTCACTTATTGATCCACAGATAAGTTTGTTGTTTTGGAGTTTACCGTTTGTGTTATCCTTGACTATTTTAATCTATTTTTATCTAGTTATATCTATTTTTAATCTACTTTTTATTTCACTTTATTTTAATATCATTTTTATTATTATTATAGCTTCTAAATCTTTTATTTTCGATTTCATTTTTTTTAATTTCTCGTGTCGCAAATTATTTTACTCATTATTGTCTACACTTGTTCTGTCTTATTATTGGCCTGTCAGTCATCTGTGAAGCACTGTGAATTGCACAAACCTGTATGAAAGGTGCTATTCAAATAAAGTTTGATTGATTGATTAAAACACAGGAAAGCAGGTATAGATTTCCAGAATCAAACTGGCTTAGACTTTCATAATGATATGTTATATAATCGATTAAGCCATATCTCAATGATGAATGAAACTTTCTTGAATCCCTCCTCCTCCTTTTTTCAGGTATGTCATACATTGAGTAACGTGAGCAAGGACGGCATCGCTTGGCAGCTCTAATAGGGTCCCAAGCTGGCTTTCCAGTGGGGCCAAGGGAGGAGTTTGACTGGTCCACTGCTTGCTTGGATATGGAGCAGCTGATCAGCCGCCGGACGGGTCAAGCACACCTTATGGCCAGACAGACCCAAGAGGATGATGAGGAACTGGAAAGAGTGAGGCAGCAGCAAAGAGCAGGGCGGGATAGAGAACCAGTAGCAGAGGGAGAGGGTGCTGTAGAGGGAATGGCAGTGCAGGAGGCTGCATATGTTGTTGATGAAGGGATGAAGGTGGCATTGCAAGGTGAGGATGTTTAGTCCTTTATACCACATCTCATGGACATTTTTGAAGATTATATCATTACTTAGGTTATATAAAGATTAGTTTATATTTAACAACACGTGTATCTTGAGAGTGAATTAACAATTTGTACAATGAACAGAAAGTTAGAAAGTATCAGGTTTCTGTGGAGATGTAGTTTGTGGTTTTTCAGAGTTTTTAAATATATTCGTCGTTGATTAATTCAGGCTCATCCTCATTTCTGAAATGTTTTTTCTCCCTGTGTCCTCACCTTCTCAACCATAACCCACTTGTCTTCAACTGTCAGCTGAATGTGGAGACTGGAATACTTGCTGTAGCCACAGGGAAAATGTTCCCCCATGTGGAAGTCTGGAGGCCCAGAAAATGAAAGAGCAAGACCAGCAAACTTTATGGCGAGACAACAAAGCCTGATGCCCGTCAACACCACAGACAGATGTAAGAAGTAACTTAACAAATGCACACTAGGAGGTAGGTCTGGAAATGAAGAGAATAAAGCCCCTTGTTGCACACATGGGCAAATTAATTTATTTTGCTGCACCACCAAACACAGATGTTAAAAAGTATCGCTTGTGCTTAAGGTCTCTAGAGGTTTTAGAACCACTGCAGTTGTTTAATGCTAATTCACTTTTCAATTCATTTTTCATTAAAAAAGCGCTAAATCTAAGAGGTGTTGATATTGTTATTACGGCGGAGGTGAGGTTTGGAAAGTTCAGCTCACATGAACTTCAACCAAAAGCCCTTTAACTTTTTGTAATTTCTTGTCTGGCATTTTGTAAAGATGATTTATCACCTTTATTTGACAGTCGAAAGTGTACGTCTGTGGCCAGGATCTAACCACAGCGGTTATGTAGTTTGCATCTTAATCAGTAGGCCACCAGGCCACCAGGGAGCCCCTTGTCTGACATTTTTCTACAAACAAAAAACATGTGTGAAAACAGGGATTGTGTTTATTTGCTGGTGTTTGTCCCGTGTACTTATTTACCATTTTGTGCTCAAAGCTCTCATAGACACTATGTTTGAAGAAGTGCCTGTCTAGCACATTCAAACGGTGTGGAAACTAAAGACATTTAAAGGCTTCACAGTATTTACATGCTCCAAAAACTGACTGAATCCATTACAGTAACTGACAAAAGCATTACAGTTACTAGTCATGCACAGTGAAATAAAAGCCTCAATGACACACTTGATTGTATTTGTAAAGCTATTTATTGGAACACAGTCAGCAGTGCAAATGAGTAGTATTTTATTTTATGTCTGATCCTGCATTGTTCCACTGCCTCAACAAAGCAGCACTGTTTGTGTGTGTGTGTGTGTGTGTGTGTGTGTGTGTGTGTGTGTAAATCTAACTATAAGTAACTTGTATAGTACTTGACAGATGTAAACAATAAAAGACACAAAATATGTCATTAAATGTCTGAAGGTCTTAGTTCACTGCCCCGTGGGGAGTTACAGTGGAACATAAAGATTGTTTGGATTGGACAAAACAGTTGATAAAATGTCATATTGTCTACTTAATCTGTGCAGCTTTTGTATGTTGAATTCTTCTCAGCTATAATCTGATCCTCACCTACGCTTAGCGCTGACTTTAATTTAGGTTTAAAGTATGAGCTGTCCTAACGGTGAAGTAAAGAAGATGCTTTGCGGGAAAAAGTACTGAACCGTCCAATTGTTAAAGTTCACTACTGGCAGGTGAACTGCTATGCTAAAAGGTTTATCTTGTAGTCCTCTGACAGTAGAAAATCTGCGGTTTCACTCTCATACAGAATCTGTCCATGTGGCCGTCTGTTATGTTTTAGTCATCAGTAGCACTGGTCGTCTGTACTCAAAGCAGCGCACGGGTCTTATCTTTGAATGGATTAGACGAGTCAGCTGGTAAGCAGAGAGTCACTGCGTCTGTGGTCCTGACAGTACTGGACCAAGTCTGCTGCTGTGAGGGAGATCTTTTGGGACAAAGTGGACAGGATTACATTTTACAGGACATAAGACAATGTAATAATTAAGAAAAAAAAGAAAAAACTCATAGTGGACCTCCTGTGTTAAATAATAGACATGGAGCATGCCAGTAACCTACATTCTGAACCTTGGGGATCTTCAAACACCCGATCTTAAGTAGGGCAGTTTAGATATATGGTGACATGCAGCTAGAATACATGTAGATATTTATATTCTTACATACTTTAATTCTCTCTATTCTTGCCTCTACATGAAGTTGGTCCACCAGTTTTTTGTGCCTGAACAACCGTGTTACTGCTGCACATCTTTCCTGACATTGGCTGTAGTACAAGACTCTGTTACCATATGTTGATTCAATATCCTTCTTCAAAACCAAAAGGAGCAACAGGAAAAGGATTTAGAGTTTTTTTTTTTTTTTTTTGCTTGATCCAGAGAGTCGGCTCAGGTTGTGCAAGAGAGTCCAGTCAGAGAGACTCCAGACTCTCCTTTTTGACCCGTACCCCCTTTTTATTCACTGTTGTGGCCGCATCAAAGGCCCTGTGATATTAAAGGTCATACAACACAAGTTCTGGAAATGACACAGACATCACACATCACTTCACAGCCATCACTCATGAAAAGATTATTGGTTAAGGCATTATTCTGTGCTTCAGATGCATGCTGTTGCTCGTCCATTTCTGCAATAATAGTTAAGTAGGACATTTGAGGTCTTGATTTATTAATTTGGTTTAATGTGTTTTTAGTGGGCACAAATACAAGGTGTAAAAAATAGCCAAGCATACATTTTTATTGAATGACTCTAGACAGGGCACCGCAAATGGGTGTATGACACACTACAGTGAGCATACAAGAATGTGTTAATTATAGGAAAACAGTTCAGTGAGGACTGCTATCACTTCTTTTCAAAGCCCAAAGGTGACAGGTATGATACAATCTTGATTTACTGGGCTACGCTCCTCCTTCAGTAAAACACTTCCAATTCCAATGAGTCAAAAACCTGTGAACCATAAATCATGACTGCATGTAGTAACACTTTGTGTACTGCCTGAGATAAAATCAAAAGATAAAGTTGTAGTAGAAACCTGAGCTAGGTGTGGCACAGTAGGAGCCAGAATTCATATGTCTTGTGTTATTTTTATCAAGTAAGTCTTTTTTGCTCACCACTTTGTTTCTCATGACTCCTACAGACAACACTATATGGCCAAAAGTATGTGGACAATTGAATATTGCACCCATATGTGATTGTTGAACATCTCACTCTGAAACCATGGTCCCTACAGACTATTATAGGAAGACAAATTTTGGTGCCTGGTTGCAGATATTTTCTCCCTCAAGAGCATTACTGAGGTTGGGAAAAATTGGGGTACAGCTTCCCTCAGAAGGTGTTGGATAATGTAAAAGTTCAGGCTCTGTGCAGACCAGCCAAGTACTTCCACACCAAATTGATGGGAACCAAAATCCAAAGTCCTCATTCTGTGCAAAAATGTATTTAAAAGTAAATCTGAAGCAAATATGAAACTTTCATTTGTCCAAATTAGTCAAATTGAGTAGATATCTTTCAACGTTACAGTCTTTTTAGTGCCAAAGTCCCTCTGTTACTATACTTCCACCGCAGCTTAATAGGGAAACACTGTCCAAGGAAACATAAATAGTGAATTTGATGCTAAAAAGACTGTAAATGTGTCAGATATCCACTTGATATGACTAACTCAGACTGCTAAAAACTCATATAAGCTTCACATCAACTTTTAAATGACTGTGTGGCCACACTGTGGATTTTGGCCTCCATCACTTACATTGAAAGCACATTTGAAGGAGATCTTTTAACAGCCAGTATGAACAGGAGGAATGATTATAGCGAGGAAAACCTCTCTCACTGTTCATACGGACACCTGACTGTTGTTTTAAGGCAGACTTGAAAAACTGTGAACGTATCCTTTAAGATCTTCCTTCATTGGGACAAGCCCAAGTGCAATTGTCCACATACCTTTGATCATACAATGAAAATCACAGGAGTCACATCTACACAAAATGGAATGAGCAACATGCTTTTTGTACATCTAAAATATCTGAAACCCATCAGAGTTACTGAAACTAATTATTTCAGCAAGGCTAGCATAGATATAATGCAGCTTTTGCGATGCATCCCAACAGCCATGGCTATATCTGCAGGCCCACAGAACAGAAAACAGAAACCATTAAGTGAGTTAAGTTACTGTATTTGGACACAACAGAGCCAGGTGTAAGATGCCGAAAACCTCTTTTGCCTTTCCCCTTTTTCAGAAGAATCACAATCAGAATCATCTTTACTGGCCAAGTATGTTGATGCATACAAGGAATTTGACTCCGCTTTAGTGGCTCTCAGTGTACTTACACAAAATAACAAGAGAAGAATCTTCACAAATATTCACAAGAAATGACTAAATAAAGGTGGAACTGTTTCTGTGAACTGTAAACAGGATACAAATAGTGCAAAGAAGTGAAGTGAGTTCAAGGAGTGATGAGATAAATATTAAATGGCAAAAAAAGACATGTTACTTTATGTATATATATAGTAGGTGATTATGTACAGTATATACAGCCTTTTCAAATATACAGTAATGAATGATATTATGTATGTACTGATATAAATATACAATGATGAAATGAAACATTTACACAATGCATAGCCTACACAATGCAAGAAAGGACAAAGAGCCTAATAAGGATAAAATATATAGGATATCTTTATTTCACTTTGTTTTAAACCTCAGAGACTTGATAAGTCACTTGTATTACATACAGATTCTTACCAGTCTTCTGCCAAAACTCAATATGACAAATTCCTATCTCACAGGAAACACTCCACATGTAGATGCATCCATGGTGGAGATGTTTGGGATGAAATTTGTGTCATAATAATTGACCAAGATCTCCCAAGCATCAAACAAAAATTAAAAAAAAATGAAAATTAATAAAAGTAAATTGAAAGCAAAAAAATTACCTCAAAAGCAAAACTTACAATTGAAATTTTGCAGTCACTTTTGTGGTCTAATTTTTCAGTTTCAGTTTTGAGACAAGGGGCATGTGGGTGGATGTTACAGGGCTGCGTCCAGGTCAATGGTAAGTCATACTACTTGTTGTACTTCCAGACCACTGAAACTGAAAAATTCTGAACTGAAAGTGAAAAGTTCAACAGCAAAACTGAAAAATTAAGCAGCAAGAAATGGTGACAAATGAGAAATCCTGATCAGTGAAAGAAAAATGGCGAATATTGTTGGCTAATCAAATGTTTCACTCGTATAGTTTTATAAGAAGTTTTACATCAGGGCACTTTTTTGCTTTCAGTTTATTTTTCACTTTCAATATTTAATTTTTTTGGTTTGATTTATGATGTAGATTTTGTTCAATTATTGTGACACACATTTAATCCCATACAGTTGTAGCGCCATCTCGCGGCGACACTGAAAACAGCAACGTGTTTCCGGAGTAGGCGGAAACGGAAGTTGTTCGTATCCAATATGTCTGCTGGCGTTTGTGTTGTCTGAACAAAACACTACTCGTGAAGAATGGCAGACGGTGGTGTCGACGAGCTATCGCAGCTTGAGTATTTGTCTTTGGTGTCCAAGGTCTGCACGGAGCTTGACAACCATCTGGGAATAAGTGACAAGGATCTAGGTGTGTATTTTGTTACTAAGAACAGCCTCCGTAACCGAAAACTGTGAGCTAACTAGCTAATGCTAACTTAGCTGTTGTCAGCTAAAAGCAACTGTTGACGCTAAACGCTGTTAACAGTGTAATATTCTGATAAAGTAGGTCGTCGTCCAACAAATCGAGTAATTTTCATATTGTTTCCAGCCAAAGTGTAAATAAACCAGACTAGTGGGCTTGTAGTAACATGACTACAGTTGTTGCCTCGTTTCTTTTCGATCAACGTGTGACTCCTCTGTTGAGTTAATCTATTTCTTTGCTTTGCAGCTGAATTTGTCATCAGCCTTGCTGAAAAACAACCGACCTTTGATGGATTCAAAGCTCTTTTGCTCCAAAATGGAGCCGAATTCACAGTAAGTTCAACGCTTAAATTATTAATCATAAAGTTAATTAGCTTTAACCACTTTATTAATCATAAAGTGGTTAAAGCTAAAAGTTAGCTGTTTATTCTTCTTGGAAACTAACCAAATCCGTCTTGTTTTGTTCATTGTAGGATTCTCTCATCGGCAATTTGCTCAGGCTCATTCAGACTATGCGACCCCCATCCAAGGCGTCTACAAGTAAAGGTATGTTACTGTTCATCTGCCAGAAAATTAACTGGGCACTTTAATTACAGCTATACTGAAATGCCAGCTAATAAAGCAACAATTTAGTCTACATACTGTGTTTGCTGCCAGAGAAAAGTTCACCAAATGCTCAGTATATAACTCAGTTTCCTCTGCTAATTGTTTATGTATTTAATGTTTATATCATAATGATAAATATTGGGCAAGGGCATTGCTTAGGTGCAACTCTTAATCAGAGCTAAAAGCAGCTTTAACGTTGAGTGACAGTTTCTCTAAAATACTGTGTAATATTTACTTGTATATTGTCTGTATTTATACCATTTAATTGCTTAATATCTGTCCTTTCTTTACATAATGCTTTATGCTTTGTTTCCTCACTGTTTCTCCCTTGGGAATAATCTGAATCTCAACTCTCTAAACTGTCCATTTTTTTCACAACAGCATCTGAAGCTTTGGTCAAGCCGAAGACAGAAAAAGACAGATTGAAGGAGTTGTTTCCTGCACTGTGTAGACCAAATGATCCAGCACCAAAGGTATGAGACTCTGTGTTTTGGCTTTCACACATTAATTGTAGGTATTTCGTCCTCCTGTAGTGCCAGCAGGCTTATCTTGTTCACACCTAAAGAGAGACATCATGTTTCATTTGCAGCATACTTGTGATCCACATCACCTACATTTAAGATGTTGTCGCTTTGCACAATGCAACTCTGCACCTCCTACACAATACAATTTTTCTTACGGGAGAAGTTTAGAAGTTGGATTCTACTTCATTACCAAACTGTCAGGTACATTATGACAAGGAGGGAACTGCATTCAAAGGGAATGAGAGGAGTTAATGTTAACAATTGATACTAACCCACTGATCATGTATGATAGTGTGCACTAGGTACATGCCTTAGTTCACTGCTATTGTTATTCTTGTCTATGCTTTGCTCTCACTTCCTTAATTCTATAAAAACCTGAAAATGACTGGCAGACAGATGAAGAGTATTTTATATTCAAGGCAGAGAAATTGTGGGTAGGAGTCATATACAACACAACTTTTCAAACATAATGTAGCACAAACAAATAAGTCTGTGCTTATAAACCTCAATCAGTCTGTAAGTCAACTTAGGAGAATCTGCCTCTGTGAAGCTCTAAAAATATTAGTAAGGAAGAAGATGTAATCCAGCGACAGTTGAATGGTACCGTGTTACGAATGTTTTTGTTTACCTTGCTCCCTCAGAAACTACTAGACGAAGATGACGTGAAAGTGGCAGCTGATGCCATGAAAGAGCTGGAGATGTTTATGCCCAGTGTCAGTGGGACGGACTCGAAAAGCAGCAAGAGCAGGTAAAGCAACTGAGGAGATTTATTTTTATTTTCCTCCCTGAAAAAGAATGTTATCTTTGTTAGATAAATGTTATACAGAAATACAACAACCAGCAATTACACACTTCCACTGTTTGTCCTGTTGTGAAGTTTATTGTGTGAATTTAATTATATTTTAATTCTGTGGTACTGTGATGTTTAAACTTTATGTGCCTTTTCTACTCATCTTCCAGGTCAGAAAAGAGCAGACGTCACAGCAGAAGTCGCAGCAGAAGCAGAGAAAGAGACCGACACAGAGACCGTGACCGAGACAGAGACAGAGATCGGGACAGAGACCGAGATAGGGACAGGAAGAGGCGGCATCGTTCTCGATCTCGCTCCAGGTCCAGGTCTCGCTCCAGAGACCGTGAACGGCACAGAGACAGAGATAGAGACAGAGACAGAGACCGCGGCAAGAGAAGGGACAGATCTTCCCGCTGGACTGACCGCTCACCGAGCCCCAGAAAAGACCAAGACAGAGACTCTGACCGGTGGAAGGACAAACATGTGGACCGCCCTCCACCAGAGGAGCCGTCTGTCGGCGACATCTACAACGGCAAAGTTACCAGCATCATGCAGTTTGGATGCTTCGTTCAACTGGAGGGACTGAGGTCAGTATAAAGTTGAAGCTTAGCCCACTGGTTACTGATGAAAAGCTTTTTTGTCCCAATCAGAAACATGAATTCTGTAAGTTGCATGTAACTGTTCAGGTCTGCATTCCTGTGATGTTATCTGCCAGTAAACTCAACTGTGCTGTTCTCCATTTGTAGGAAACGATGGGAAGGTTTGGTTCATATTTCAGAGCTGCGTAGAGAGGGCCGCGTGGCCAATGTAGCTGATGTTGTCAGCAAGGGCCAAAGAGTCAAAGTCAAGGTGCTATCATTCACTGGCTCGAAGACCAGCCTCAGTATGAAGGTAAGAAAAACTAACTGAACAAAGCGTGAAGTCTGAATTCAAATGTCAGTTAAACATATCTGTGTACGCTACATAAATTTGGGGGAAATATTCCAGTTTTCTTTGTGTGACTCTGTGTGGAAAATGTAGTTCTCAATAGTAATGTTGGTGCTTAATGTAGTTAATTAGAGGAAAATACACAAAGAAAGTGTGTACATTTCAATTTAATCTGAAATTATCTCAATATCAGAGCAGGTTATGTTTCGAGCCAGTAAATTATCAACTAAACCAGCAATTAAAACCGTCTTTACCTCCAACGAGAGAGATTTCAAAATACTACATGTGTTTTATCATCATATGATCTCTTGTGGTAGACTGTTGTCCCCTTAATTGAAAACATACCCCCTTTGTCAGGATGTGGACCAGGAGACAGGTGAAGATCTGAACCCCAACAGGAGGAGAAACGTGGGACCAGATGGAGGAGAGGAGATAACCATGAGGAACCCTGACCGGCCAAGCAACCTGAACCTGGGTCAAGCCCCCGAGCTGGAGCAGGACGACACCCTGGAGCGCAAGAGACTCACCAAAATTTCTGATCCGGAGAAATGGGAGATCAAACAGGTGGGATTTTATGGATTCCTGCACACATTCAAGATGGTAGAAGCTCAGTTTGAGTCTTTGAGGAAAATACTGAATCCTTTTGTGAAGGCTTATTTTATCACATGCTGGTATTCATTCTGTTTGTCTGCCCCTCAGATGATCGCTGCCAACGTCTTATCCAAAGAGGAGTTCCCTGATTTTGACGATGAGACAGGAATCCTGCCTAAAGTTGATGATGAAGAGGGTAAGAAATTGTTATGCCGTCCCATCACAGAGCCGGTTAAATAACAGAACACACATACAGATTTCCTTATGTGAATAAAAAAAATGTTCTTAAGCAGGATGAAATTTGTAAAACATGAAAAACTTGACACCTTGTTACTTTTGGATTGGATAACTTCCTGGATATTCGATTCATCTAAAGAGCTATACACAAACAGTCATTTAATAACTCTGCGATTCCTGTTGTTTTTTTATTGGAGAGTTTAAATATTCATATGAAATATTGCTGAGAGTCTTATTAATTGGTTGTGTTTGTTGTCATTTAGATGAAGACTTGGAAATTGAGCTTGTTGAAGAAGAACCCCCGTTCCTGAGAGGACATACCAAACAAAGCATGGACATGAGCCCAGTAAAGATTGTCAAGGTAAAGTATATCTCAGTATATTGAATGATACATCTTACTAAACAACTGAAAGAAGACTACTTAAGACCGGTAGTTTGATTAAGTCTCTGATATTTATTGAACAATTATGTGTCAAATTCTGTCTAATAAATCAGTGTCTACTTATAATTCGGCTAAATGGCTTTTGGAAATGTTCAGTGGCACAAATATTAGAAGATGTAATATATCTTCCTCCTACTGTCTGTAGAATCCAGATGGCTCCCTCTCCCAGGCAGCCATGATGCAGAGCGCTCTGGCGAAGGAGCGGCGGGAGCTGAAGCAGGCGGCGCGCGAGGCAGAGATGGACTCCATCCCCATGGGGCTGAACAAACACTGGGTCGACCCGCTGCCAGACGGTTAGAAATCCATTAGTTGTGCATATTAAGTAATTTTTAACAAACAGATGTGGACGCTTAAGTAAGATTAGTCAAATTAGTGTGTCGCCATAAAAAACATCTGCCAACATGAAATTAGCATATTGATTATCTTAACCGCTGTCTTAAGATTTGATTCAAATCTATTTAGATTGTTATCTTTACTTTTGGCACTTTTAAATATCAGAATCCATTTAGGATTGCTGTCTGTGTTTAGCCCAGCTTTATTGAAACCACAGCCCACTCTTAGTCAGACATATTAGACTTCCTCCATGACAGCAGACAGCACCCCTCGGGCTTGCCAGTACTGGAGATGGTTATCTGGCTTCCTGCAGACCCCTATCTGGCCGGATGGAATAGTCATGTCATGGTTCAGTTCGTCTGGGTGCCCTCCATGGCCCCAGGTGGTCTAGACAGTTTCCAAGGGTGGGCATTATCCTGCCATAACCCTGCAGAGCTAACTGTGATGTAGCTATTCACTGGTGGCATTTTAGTTGGAGTGCTAATTAGAGACAGTTTTTTTCTTTGTTATCAAGCACACTTCCACTCTTCTTTCACAGCTGATGGTCGTCAGATTGCAGCCAACATGAGAGGCATTGGCATGATGCCCAATGACATTCCAGAGTGGAAGAAACATGCTTTTGGGGGAAACAAGGCCTCTTATGGAAAGAAGACCCAGCTCTCTATTCTGGAGCAGAGGGAGAGCCTGCCAATCTACAAGCTGAAGGAGCAGCTCATTCAGGTTCATCACCGTTTAAAAACAAAACTCAAAGGGAGATTATCCAAAGATTTAGTCTGTAGTTTCACATGGGAGCTCAAAGTAACTAAATGGAAACAGCTGCAAAATATAAATAACCAGATTTCAGCCTTGTTTGTTAAATTTGCATACAAGACAACGCAGACTCATAACTCATAACTTTATTCCTCTAAGTGCAAAAAGGTGTCATTTGTAACTTTCACTCCCTCTGTGTAAATCTATCACAGGCTGTTCATGACAACCAGATCCTGATTGTGATTGGAGAAACCGGGTCCGGTAAGACCACGCAGATCACTCAGTACCTGGCGGAGGCAGGTTATACCACCCGAGGGAAGATTGGCTGTACTCAGCCTCGTCGTGTGGCCGCCATGTCAGTGGCCAAGAGAGTCTCTGAGGAGTACGGTTGCTGTCTAGGACAGGAGGTGAGTGACCCCCTAACTTAACGACTTGTTTTTTCTTTCTGTTACTGTATTCTTCAATCAAAATATCAAGTTTTTAAAATTTCCAGACATTGGAAACTGAGTTTAATCTTTTTTTTTTCCCAGGTGGGTTACACCATCCGTTTTGAGGACTGCACCAGCCCTGAGACAGTAATCAAGTACATGACAGACGGTATGCTGTTGAGAGAGTGCCTTATCGACTCTGAATTGGGCCAGTATGCCATTATCATGTTGGACGAAGCTCACGAGAGGACGATCCACACTGATGTTCTCTTTGGTCTGCTGAAGAAGGTAAGCAAGATGACGACAGGTGTGAGGAGGAAAAAAATAAAGAAAAAGTTGTTACTTGTGACAATCAAAGAGAAATACGTCTTTGTTTCTTCTCTCAGACTGTACAGAAACGCACAGACATGAAGCTGATCGTAACATCAGCTACACTGGACGCTGTGAAGTTCTCTCAGTATTTCTACGAAGCGCCCATCTTCACCATCCCAGGAAGAACTTATCCTGTTGAGGTTCTCTACACCAAAGAGCCTGAGACAGACTATCTTGATGCCAGTCTCATCACAGTCATGCAGATCCATCTGACTGAACCTCCAGGTAGAGTTTTAAGATATTGAAAACACATACAGTACCAATCAAAAGCTTGAACACAACCTTCCCTTTTGACTGGTACTGTAGGTGGCCCGTTCATCAGTAGACAGTAACATTAACAACATTCTTTGTCCCCTCTCCCTTGTCTAGGTGACATCCTGGTGTTTTTGACTGGACAGGAAGAGATCGACACTGCCTGTGAGATCCTGTATGAGCGAATGAAATCACTGGGGCCTGATGTTCCTGAACTGATTATTCTGCCCGTCTATTCTGCCCTGCCCAGTGAGATGCAGACCAGAATCTTTGACCCTGCACCACCAGGCAGTAGAAAGGTGCCTACTTTTAACTGTAAACATTTATTCTAAGTGTCTATGGCAAAGGTTTAATTACCATCTTTATACATTTTTGTTTCATATACACCAAGGTTTCTGTTTTGAAGCATGCTAGTCCAAAAATATATTGGTTCTAGAAAGGATGTCAATATTATTGTGGTGACTTGCAGCTTTCTCAGATTTTCATTATTCCAGTAGAGACATTAAATAGTGCTGATGCTGCATTGTACCATAAGCAGGTCCAGGATATAGTTTGGTATATATGTAGTATCTGATTGTTTCAGGTTTCTCCTTGTTGCCCCTATATGGTAGTAAGTTTGTTTTTGTAAGTGTTTGTACTGTTTGACTTGACAGCAAATGTGTCATGGTTTTCATTCTTTTTCTTTTAGGTGGTCATCGCTACAAACATTGCAGAGACGTCTCTGACCATCGATGGAATCTACTATGTAGTAGATCCTGGCTTTGTCAAACAAAAAGTGTACAACTCTAAGACTGGCATTGACCAACTGGTGGTGACTCCCATCTCACAGGTATCACTGTTATGATATTGTAGACTTTTTATCTACAAAAGCATTGCTGACCTTTGTCCTGTTGGTTTCTTTAAACATATAAGTAATTTAGGGAATTGAATAGCTTACTGAATTTCTGTTTTGAATACAACTTTTCAGGCTCAGGCCAAGCAGAGGGCAGGTCGAGCCGGCAGAACAGGCCCAGGAAAGTGTTACAGGCTCTACACAGAGAGAGCTTATAGAGACGAGATGCTGACGACCAACGTGCCTGAGATCCAGAGAACCAACTTGGCCAGCACTGTGCTGTCTCTGAAGGTAAACCAACACTCTGCAGCCAGCATGCCGTCATTGCTTCTTCATTTGCACAGGGACATGATCTGCTAATTAGTCAGAAACGTAGCTTAGATGTCAAAGGAATGGAGCCGGTATGGAATTGGAGATGACGCTCAGACAGAAAGTCTGAAAGACACAGTATACCGAGTCTCATCCTGTCCTAGAATTAACCCTGTGATGTGCACGATTCTGCGTGTGGCGTGTATTTAAATGAAGTCACAAGTCTGTATATAAGCATTTGGTGGCGGTGCTGTGACAAATCTTTGTAGTATAGTGTCACTTTAATAGTCAAATACAGTTACTTTAATCAACACACATAATCACACCCAAACAAAATCTCATTGAATAATTACATTGTCAGTATTTGTCATAGTTTTAAGATTATGGCTTGTCCTGCTGGTTTTATTTAGCTTTGAAAGGTAATCAGTAAACAGCTGAACTTGATTTCTTTTGTGCTTTGTTGTCAAAGCACAGGTTTTCATTAAATCCATTTACATAATACATTTGTGTCAGCTGATTCCTCATATTTTTGTTCTCTCCTTCAGGCTATGGGCATCAATGACCTCCTGTCTTTTGACTTCATGGATGCTCCTCCAATGGAGACTCTGATCACAGCCATGGAGCAGCTCTACACTCTGGGAGCTCTGGACGATGAGGGCTTACTAACACGGCTGGGTAGAAGGGTGAGGAATGCTTTTACTGTGCGGTTTCTCTGTTGCAAGGATCTCCTTCTTTGTGTCCTCTATTTTGCATCAACTCCCATTGTGTTTATCTTGTATTCATCTTTTCTTCTCTCTCTGCATCTTGTAGATGGCTGAGTTCCCTCTGGAGCCAATGTTGTGTAAGATGTTGATCATGTCCGTCCATCTGGGCTGCAGTGAAGAGATGCTCACCATCGTTTCAATGTTGTCTGTGCAGAACGTCTTCTACAGGCCAAAGGTATACCTAAGAGAGTATATTAAAAATGACTGTGGGCAGCTTTCTTATCAATTTTTTTTAAAATTGGGGATGCAACATTGATTTTCTTGTCACAGTTTGTGGAAAGTAATAAACTGATATTTAATGAGTATTGATTTGCTCTGTGTCTATGAATAAACTTAAGAAGCAGCTTGAAGTTTGCTGTAAAATAACATAGACACTTAAGCCTGTGTTTATTTTTGTTTGCGGACCAAAATGATTTAAAAGAAAAATGTTCCCAACCTGAATTTTAGTTTTTATAATAATAGAGTCCAGACCAGGACAGAGAAGAGCTTGTGTCTTATCAAATGATCCACAAATAAACAGTACCTTAATTTATTTCTTTTTTGTTTTGTGATAAAGGATAAGCAGGCCTTGGCCGACCAGAAGAAGGCAAAGTTCCACCAACCCGAGGGTGATCACCTCACCCTGCTGGCTGTCTACAACTCCTGGAAGAACAACAAGTTCTCCAACCCCTGGTGTTATGAGAATTTCATCCAGGCTCGCTCCCTGCGCAGAGCCCAGGATATCCGCAAACAGATGTTGGGTATCATGGACAGGTATAATGGACTCATGATGTTAAGATTGACAGGGCGAAACCACATTACATGTTAGCAATAAGGCATGAAATTCCATTAAAGTTCTTTCTGGTTTCTTGCGATTATCCAACATGCTTTCTTCTCTTCAGACATAAATTGGATGTTGTGTCTTGTGGCAAAGCCACAGTGCGAGTCCAGAAAGCCATCTGCAGTGGTTTCTTCAGGAACGCTGCCAAAAAGGATCCTCAGGAAGGCTACCGAACCCTTATAGACCAGCAAGTGGTTTACATCCATCCCTCCAGCGCTCTGTTTAACCGTCAACCCGAGTGGTACGACAGAAACCCGCTTTTAAAACTGTCCTTTTTTAAAATTTTCGATTTCCAAATGTAAAAACAGCCTTGTAACGTCCTGCCTTTCTTGTCTTTGTGCAGGGTTGTGTACCACGAGTTGGTGCTGACTACCAAGGAGTACATGCGGGAGGTGACCACCATCGACCCTCGCTGGCTGGTGGAATTTTCACCTGCGTTCTTCAAAGTGTCTGACCCCACACGCCTCAGCAAGCAGAAGAAACAACAACGCCTCGAGCCTCTGTACAACCGCTACGAGGAACCCAACGCTTGGAGAATCTCTCGTGCCTTCAGAAGGCGCTAAAAAGTTTGACTTTATCAACACAAAACACAGATGTTTTGACAGTGATGATGAAGTCAAATGTAAAAGTCTTGTACCAGCATTTGTCATCAGGTTGGGTCAGACCCTGCTGCTTGTCATTGCAACTCAAGTTCAAACTGTGTATTCACTCCTGTAAAAAATGTTATACATTGCACAACAGTTTCTAAATCAATGTTTGTCTGCGTTTCCTGAACTTGTCATTGGCTCTGCAAAAATATAAGGAAGAATTTTATTGACTTAGTTTGCCCCTAACTTTTAAACATAAATCAAAATGTCTGTAGCGCACACAGGCAGAGAGGACGGGATTGAATTTTAGTGTCATTATTTAAGAAAACTCAGAGTTATTTACTTTTCATAGCACTAAACAAGAAACAAAAAGGAAACTTCCATGTCTGTTCTTTGAGACGGTGGTTTTAAAGTGAACAGCAGACTGTTTTGACTGTAAATTCTAATAGCATGAAGTTATGCCTAAATAAGGACCAGATGGATAACATAAATCAGACTGGGGTCTTTGTTTCACTAGTTGATACTTTGGTGCCAGATGATATGAATGGAACTGCATATATGTTTGATAGATTTTGTACAATAACTGGGACGACTTTCACTCACTTGTCTGTGTATCCGAGACTGTTTCTTTGCTATACTTACCAGTGGAACCATGAAAATGTGTCCTCATTAAATGCTAAATTTTCTTAAATCTGTTGGATTTTGTTGTGAAATTAACACAGATGGATTGAAAGGTGGAGATACTTTGCTGCTCTGAGAAGGAAGAGTGTGATGTCAATCACCCGAGTCACACAAAAAGTGATAGAAAATACATTAAAAAGCAATAATGCTTGAACAATGAAGCAAGAAAGGCACAGCAATAAATACAGCTAAAATACTGAAGATCTATTACTTGCCACATCAGTCAAAATAGCTACATGTTGTATTTGCTAAAACTATTTCCAAATAAACATCTCGTGCCTGGACCAAGCAAATAAAAGTAGATGAAAAATTGGATTATACATACACAACTCACACTGAAGTCAAGTACAAAATTGTGCAAAATGTCATTTTCATTTGAACTGTCCAAATCTACCAATACTATATCTATAGTCAGGTGGAAAAGGGAGCTATCTTGTATCTAGCAATTAGACATTTGAAATACAAAAGTGTGTCTTAGGGATTTTCTTGAGGTAATTGTACTTATTTTGTGGAAAAACCATATCTGACACATGATTATTCCAAGTTGAATATTTATATATATCTTAAAATATGTCTGTAAGGGGATCTTTAAATCAAAGTAGCAATACACCAATATGAAAATATTGTTACAAGTTAAGAGCCTGCATTCAGAAGTTTAGTTAAGTAAGTTATGGAAGTATCATCAGGTAAATGTACTTTAAATATCAAAAGAAAAGGACAAATGACTATCTTTGTGTTAGTATATTATTGGATTGCTACCACTGATGCATTTCAATGCTGCAGCTGGTCGAGGTGGAGCTAAATTAAACTACTTCATACATTACTCGGTAGTTAAATCTAGTTTTGCATGAAAAAAAATAATTTACAAGTTAACTATAATGACTACAGCTATCATATAAATGTAGCGGAATAAAAAGTATTTGCTTCTGGAATGGAGTAGAAACTAAAGTACAGTACTTACAGTAAAAGTTTAAATGTGGTCTTACTTCATTTAACACCCATTCAAATGTAAATACCGTTTATTACAGTACTGTTAATTATTCTTCTGGCCGGCGGGGGGCAGCAGCACTGAAGCATTTCGATGACGCTCAAATTATGAAGGAGAAGAAGAAGAAGCAAAACAAACAGGAGGAATGGCCCTTAATTGTATATAGATTTACATGTAGTCAATGAAAAATGGCATCTTCAGACGAAATAAAACGTCTTGAATATTTATCCTTGGTGTCCAAGGTGTGCACGGAGTTGGAAAATCATCTGGGAATTAGCGAAAAAGATCTGGGTAACGTACGACACATGCTAACACTTAACAGGTAACGTTATAGTAACGTTAATGTGACTAAATTAGCATGTGTAGCTAAACACCAGTTGCTTTTTTTTTTTGCAGCTGAATTTATCATCAGCCTGGCTGAAAAACACCCGACATTTGAGGAGTTTAAAGCCGCCCTGACAGAAAATGGAGCAGATTTTACAGTATGTGTTTAACAAAAACGAACACCTCAATGTTTGTTTACTGCTTATATGGCATTGTGTTTTATCTCTAAGCTCATATTTGTTGTTTTCAGGATACTCTCATTGGTAATTTACTCAGACTTATTCATACTATGCGACCATCACCGTCTACAAGTAAAGGTACAGAGAGTTTTTATATGTTTTATATAATAATACTGTATGTTTTGCAGCTGTAGCCCTACTGTTAAATCATTTATTCTCTGTGGTTTGTGACAGCACCCCAGACAGAGGTTAAACCAAAGAGTGAGAAGGATAAGCTGAAAGAGAAATATCCTGCTTTATGTAAACCAGATGATGCTGTGTGGAGGGTAAGACACTTTCCTCGAAGAGAATGAAAGCTTTCTTCTCTCGTTTTTAATTACATCTTTGCATCTTCTGGTAAACCTCTAAAGTAAAATACGACTCTTGGTCTGTGGGAGAATCAGCAATGGCTTGAATAAATAACTGACCTTGTTGATAAAGTTCAGAGGCAACTAGTTTTGCAGTGTTTATAGAGTTATGGAGCTGTTTAAAGTTTCAATGATTAGTCGATTAATCGATTTGTTATCAACTATTATATTAATCACCAGCTATTTTGATTACCGCTTAATGTTTTTGAGTCATTTTTTATGAAAAAAATGTCCAAACTCTTTGATTCTAGATTCTCAAATGTGAATATTTTCTGGTTTCTTAAGTCTTCTTTGACAGTAAACTGAATATCTTTAGGTTGTGAGCTCTTGGTTGGGACAAAACAAGACATTTGAGGATGTCATCTTTAACCAATTGATTAATTGAGAAACTAGACAGATTAATTCATAATGAAAAAAATCATTAGTTGCAGCCCTAGAGCTGCTGCCATTAATTATTACCTCTCCATCAGATTCCACCTCACCACACGGATAAAGATGATGAGCAGGTTGCTGCAGAAGCCATGAAGGAGTTGGAGATGCTTATGCCTAACGTCTCTGGGACAAGTTCTGATTACAGGTGATTAAAATCATTTCTGTCCCAAAAGTGGATACCCGCCATTTGGAAAAGAAGTGATGATTGATTGATGATTTAAGTAAAAATACATTGACATCATTTTGGATTAGAAAATAGACCTTTTTCTCACATCCTCCTCAGGCCAGGCAGGAATTTGCACAGCGACAGAAGTCGAGACACAGACAGAGAGAGCGGACGTCAGCGAAGTCGTTCACGCTCCAGATCGAGAGACCGTGATGGAGAAACAAACCACAAGCGCAGGAGGAAACGGGCGTCTCGTTGGAGCGACCAACCTCCGAGCCCACCAAGAGACAACGACAACAACAACAACAAGGAGGACAGAGACTCAGACTGCTGCCATGATAGACTTGTAGATCGGCCGCTGTCAGACCAGCCTGTTGTTGGCACCGTCTACAACGGCAAAATCAGTAGTATTATGCAGTTTGGCTGTTTTGTGCAGCTAGAGGGCCTCAGGTTGGTAAACTACATTTTTACAGCCAGTGTGCTTTTTTTTTTAAGTTATAATCCTAAAGAAACATGTGCTCACTTTGATAAACAAAACAAATGCATCCCCTTAATGACATGTTGCATTCAGGTTTGTTTTTCCAGTTTATGACTAAAATTTTCTTTAGTGTTTTGGACGTGATCCTTCTGTAAAACCTGTTGTGTATATAACCACGTTCGTCTCTGCAGAAAGCGCTGGGAGGGCCTGGTGCATATCTCAGAGTTGCGCAAAGAAGGACGTATAGCAAATGTGGCCGATGTCGTCACCAAAGGCCAAAAGGTGAAGGTCAAAGTGCTGTCGTTCACTGGAACCAAAGCCAGCCTTAGCATGAAGGTAAGACAAGTGTAGAAATTTGTTTTATCTTTTGTTCCCCAGCTGCTTAAAGGCTAACCAGGTGATTTAAAAAATGAAGGACATGCCACTTACCCACGCTGCAAAATATTTTACTTACAAAATTGATGGTTTTTAGTTATTTCATATATTGTTTCCAATTTTTCAGACAATCACGGGATACTGTAGTACTTTTTGTGAAGCAGTAAAAACCCAAACCAGCCAGTAACATTAGTTTTCTTTAAAAAATGCAAATATTTATTTATGCGAAAACACCTTTCATGTTGCCAGGATGTAGACCAGGAGACAGGGGAGGACCTGAACCCCAACAGAAGGAGGAACCTTGACACTGGAGTTGGAGACGAAGCAATGAGGAACCCTGACCGCCCCATTGAAGCGAGTGTGCTAGAAATGGAGGAAAACTCAACGGAGCGCAAAAGGCTCGCCAAGATAACAGACCTTGAGAAATGGGAGATAAAACAGGTATTCATCAAACACAAAACTGAATCTTTAGGGGTTCCTCAGGGGTGAAATCTTCATAAATCATCCACTTTATTTAAAGCAACATTTCCCCCCCAATTCAGATGATTGCTGCCAATGTACTTCCTAAGGAAGAGTTCCCAGAATTTGACGAGGAAACGGGGATCCTTCCCAACATAGATGACGATGAAGGTAAAATCCTACATTTTGTTCTTAATTTTTTTTTTCAAATATAAAATAACACTGCATAATAATGTCTCTGTTCTGTCAACAGATGAGGAAATAGAGGTCGATCTGGTTGAAGAGGAACCACCATTCCTGAAAGGACAGACTAAGTGGACCATGAACATGAGCCCAGTCAAAATAGTAAAGGTTTGTATCTCTGCTCCAGAATGTTTCTGTGGTGCATAAATCAGTGCAGATCTTAACAGGTAAAGAAAGTAAGAGATGCTACGTTTCTGTTTCCTGTGTGTGTGAAACAGAAACAGCAATGACACTCAGAGCAGCGTAGAAAAGAAAAAGAAACTGCATATGTAAGACTCATTACCTGGAGTATCAGAGGCAGCCATTGCTTTCCTTGCCTGCAGAGGGTGCACAATACTGCTGCTTTTCTTGCCAGTCGTTGCCATAGGTCTGACTGAGCCTGGAGGCATGAAACTCCTGCAACTGCAGCTCTGCAGTTAGATGATATTTGCCTGGTTTGGCTGTGGAAAGTGTGCATCATTGTCTACTTGTTAATCTTCATTTACTGTAAAAGTAGATTGTATCACCAGAAGTACATACAGGAATCTGTATGTTTGTGTTATAAATACTGATGCTGTCTGACAACATATTTTCTACCTGATTCTCTGTCCTGCCGGTGTTTGATGTTTTCATTTTGTCCGTTAGAATCCAGACGGCTCTCTTTCCCAAGCAGCCATGATGCAGAGCGCTTTGGCAAAGGAGAGGCGAGAGATAAAGCAGGCGGTCCGTGCAGCAGAGATGGACTCCATCCCTACTGGTCTCAACAAGCACTGGATCGACCCTATGCCTGACTGTAAGCACCTGGACTACACATTTGTAATATTCCATCCAACAATTTATAAATCTGTCAGTGTGATATCTTTCAGTAATATTCAAGCATCAGTAGAACAAACTTAAATCTTTTTTTTTGGCACAAATACAACTTTCAAACGGAAGCTAATTAAAAAGACAAAAACGATCTCTGTTGTGTGGAAGAGATTTCAAATTTAGAAAATAACATTTTGACATCTGTCTTGTGCCAGGCCTATTACAGTATTACACTGTAACCCGGCCACGGCTGGAGATGGTTATCTGGCTTCAGTATGAGTTTACACTGGCACACAGAGACATAACACACTGTGTCTTCCGTGGCTTGAGGGGGTATCGGAGGCTTTACAAGTTTCCTTCCAGCTGGTCACTACCTCTGACTCATAGTTTAATACAAAAAGATCTTGTTGGGAAGTTCATTATCGTGGCCTTTCATCTTAATTAATCAAAATAGTAGACTGCAGGAGGTCGGGATGGATCTTGCCCGGAACTTTACGTTGACCCATATCACTGCTCCTCTCCCGCACAGATGATGGAAGACAGATCGCTGCCAACATGAGAGGCATCGGCGCTATGCCTATTGATCTTCCAGAGTGGAAAAGATACGCCTTCGGAGGGAACCAGGTGTCGTATGGCAAGAAGACAGAACTTTCAATCCTGCAGCAGAGAGAGAGCCTGCCTATTTTTAAACTCAAGGAACAGCTCATTCAGGTACGAGCAGTGGTGAGATGACTTTCAGGGCGTAAGTGATACCGAGTTATTAGACATAAAGTAGGAAGTTATAGGAGGACTGAATGAGAAAGGGGAGCTGACTTTTGAAAGATGTCTCAAAGGCCCTTAAGGAATGCACTTTCATAGCTCACCAGTTCATTCTTTCTCTTTACAGGCTGTCCACGATAATCAGATCTTGATTGTAGTTGGAGAAACTGGTTCCGGTAAGACCACGCAGATCACCCAGTACCTGGCAGAGGCGGGTTACACCGCCCGGGGGAAGATTGGTTGTACCCAGCCCCGTCGTGTGGCTGCCATGTCAGTGGCTAAGAGAGTCTCTGAGGAGTACGGTTGCCGTCTAGGCCAAGAGGTAATTGATGTACATTCATGCTAATAATACAGCTTTTCTCATTATTGTAGCATTTGATTGTTCTATGTAAGCATTAAAGTTTTAAAACCTCCAAAAAAACTGTAGACGAGAGTTAAAAATTCATGAAATCTTGTTCACTGAGAACACAAAACAGGAGAAATGGTGGAATATTTCATCAATCTACTAGTTAAAGACTGCTCAAAATCAACTATACTGTCAGACTGTGTTCTTAATATTCATTAATGCCATAATAATAATTCCACTTTCACACCAATAATGATTCATAACTAAGCTGGGGTTGGTTTAGGGCCTTTTTCATTGTTAAATACATAACCTCCAATTTGTCAGTAACTATAATTCTTTTCTTCCTTGTTACTTTCAGGTGGGTTACACCATTCGTTTTGAGGACTGCACCAGTACAGAGACGGTAATCAAGTACATGACCCATGGTATGCTGCAGAGGGAGTGTCTGATAGACCCAGACATGAGTCTATATTCCCTCATCATGCTAGACGAGGCCCACGAGAGAACAATCCACACAGATGTGCTATTCGGCCTGCTCAAGAAGGTATTTCATTCTAAAAACCATCCATGATTTAAAAAAATATAGTAAATGACTTAGTTACATGCCAAAATACTGTATATAATTATCTCATGTACGTGTGCCTGCTCTGTCTTTCTTAGACGATACAGAAACGCAAAGACATGAAGCTGATAGTGTCCTCAGCGACACTGGATGCTGTCAAGTTCTCCCAGTATTTCTTTGAAGCTCCCATCTTCACCATCCCAGGAAGAACTTTCCCAGTGGAGATCCTCTACACCAAAGAGCCTGAGACAGACTACCTGGATGCCAGTCTCATCACTGTTATGCAGATCCATCTGTCTGAGCCTCCAGGTACGGTTGCTTCAAAAAGAGGATTCACTAAACCTGTGATGAATATTTTAAGATACTTTATACATGTTTATACATCTTTTAATGATCCTTTATGTTAAAAAATGTTCCCGTCCTTTCTCTAGGTGACATCCTGGTGTTTCTGACCGGACAGGAAGAGATCGACACCGCTTGTGAGATCCTGTATGAGCGAATGAAGTCACTGGGGCCTGATGTTCCTGAACTGATTATTCTGCCCGTCTATTCCGCCCTGCCCAGTGAGATGCAGACACGGATATTTGACCCTGCACCTCCAGGCAGCAGAAAGGTAATAGACTGCACTGGTGACTACTGCTTATCATACAACTATCTTTTCTTTAAATAGAATTTGAATGTAGTCACCTTTTGATGACTTTATGTTTAGTCCAAAAGTTCAAACAGAGCTTTTTAAAGCCCAGTCATACACCATAAAATTGATATATGTTTATATTCACACATTTTTCTTTCTTTTGCTCACTACCAGGTCATCATTGCCACAAACATCGCTGAGACGTCTCTGACTATTGATGGAATATACTACGTGGTGGATCCAGGCTTTGTTAAGCAGATTGTGTATAATTCCAAGACTGGTATTGATCAGCTTGTGGTGACTCCCATATCACAGGTTAGACAGTTTAAAACATCCTTATTAATCATTTTACGTGTCCACTTCTTAAATCGTTCGATAGATGAACATCTTTTTCCATAATAGTCCTTTAAAAACTCCTCACTCTCGTTTCAGGCTCAGGCCAAGCAGAGGGCAGGTCGAGCCGGCAGAACAGGCCCAGGGAAGTGTTACAGGCTCTACACAGAGAGAGCTTACAGAGACGAGATGCTCGTATCCAACGTACCTGAGATCCAGAGAACCAACTTGGCCAGCACTGTGCTGTCTCTGAAGGTAATGTAGTAGTTTCATGTTTTGCTAACACTTCCATGGATCAATCTCCATCTGTCAAACTGCTTTTGGGGTTTTGATAGACGTTGGATAAATGATACATACAGTATGACAGTAAGTACTACTACAATGCGGGCTGCTCAATCCCTGTCCTTGTAATCTATCACAAGACATTTTAATTCAAACACTCTTCATTGTTGCAGTTATTAAAGAATGTAGTGCTTCTATTGTTGTAATTGTAATTTCTCTGGTGCTCTCCTTGCCTCCCCAGGCCATGGGTATTAATGACCTTCTGGCATTTGACTTCATGGACGCTCCTCCAATGGAGACTCTGATCACAGCCATG
This sequence comes from Thunnus maccoyii, assembly GCF_910596095.1. NCBI lineage: Eukaryota > Metazoa > Chordata > Actinopteri > Scombriformes > Scombridae > Thunnus > Thunnus maccoyii. Next base: position 6,521,672 of record NC_056552.1, read on the forward strand.
GAGCAACTCTACACTCTTGGAGCGTTGGATGATGAAGGCTTACTAACACGGCTGGGTAGAAGGGTGAGGAGACTAGGAAAATTCCTGCTTCCATTGCTCTCAAATGTCATATCTGGACTAGGGTTGTTTCCCTATTTATAAAGTTGGTCTGCATTTTGATTAATATCGGCCTTTATTGTTCAGATGGCTGAGTTCCCTCTGGAGCCGATGCTGTGTAAGATGTTGATCATGTCCGTCCATCTGGGCTGCAGTGAAGAGATGCTCACCATCGTGTCCATGTTGTCTGTTCAGAACATCTTTTACAGACCAAAGGTATGTGGCTTTGCATCACAAAAGTCATGCTGACCACATTATAACGATGCACAGAAGTCCATTAGCTCCCATTATAAAATGCAACAACATGATAAAGCTTAACATGTATTGTATCAGAACAAAACAAAATTCAATCCTTCCATTTGCAGGACAAACAGGCCCAGGCTGACCAGAGAAAGGCAAAGTTCTTCCAGCTCGAAGGAGACCATCTTACGCTACTGGCTGTCTACAACTCCTGGAAGAACAACAAGTTCTCCAACCCCTGGTGTTTTGAGAACTTCATCCAGGCTCGCTCCTTAAAGAGAGCTCAGGACATCCGCAAGCAGATGCTGAGCATCATGGACAGGTAATCCACGTATTAAATTCAACTGTGATTTGATTTAATTTCCCCCTGTGTGAAACTGAGAAAATGAAACCGTATGCTACTGATAGAGTAAACAAAGGCCATACTTTATTTTTTTAATGTGTAAGCAGAAGCTTAGCAGTGTAAGTGATACATAAAAAATATACAGCAATGTACTTGAATCCATGGCAGGTTAGGGGTTCGATTTTCACCTCAATCGAACAGTCTTATGAAAAAAAATATAATTTGGGTTCAGATAACAGATAATACAGATGCAGATTTTCACTGCAGTGTACAAATATTAAGTATTATATTCCTCAGGCACAAGTTGGACGTGGTATCTTGCGGGACAGCTACAATGCGGGTCCAGAAAGCTATTTGCAGCGGTTTCTTCAGGAACGCTGCCAGAAAGCACCCTCAGGATGGTTACCGTACCCTGATTGACCAGCAGGTGGTGTACCTCCACCCCTCAAGCACTCTCTTTAACCGCCAGCCAGAATGGTGAGTCCTCAATGCACACTGCAGGGCTGATCTGATGAATAGTCTCATCTGACATTGTGTCCAGGTGGCTTTGGTCTGTCTTTGGCTCTAAATCATTGACTGTCACTACCCAACAAGTGGCAACTATCCTCACAATCAAGTAGGATCAATACAATTTAAGTGATTATATTGTATTGATGTCATTATTCTGTATTTTTGTCTTCGATATTGTATTTTCTACAGGCTTGTGTACCACGAGTTGGTGCTGACCACCAAGGAGTACATGCGGGAGGTGACCACCATCGACCCTCGCTGGCTGGTGGAGTTCGCTCCAGCTTTCTACAGAGTCGGTGACCCTACGCGCCTCAGTCGGCAGAAGAGGCAGCAGAAACTGGAACCTCTTTACAACCGTTACGAGGAACCCAACGCGTGGAGAATCTCCCGCGCGTTCAGGCGACGGTGAAGATCTCCTGTGCTTCATGCTCATACATGGTGGACTGTGTTGTGCATTCTCAGTCAGCTAATGGCTGAAAAAGACACTTTAGTTCCATATTTCTATTTCACTTTGTTAAACCCAGACCTTTGACTGTACAAGTGGTGATTAAACTTTAATTGTTAAGTCTTAACTCAGTTCAGTAACACTTATTTTGTCAGCTATGTCATAACCAGTATGAGGTGTTAATGAGAGCTGGTCAACATTTCCTATATTGTATTTTTTAGAAAAAAAATAAAAAGGTGATTTCAATTTTTTTTAAATTCACTGCAGATGAACACTGGATGCACTTTTATTTGCTGCTTCGTCTTAATTATCCATTGTCTTGTTTGCATGGATAAATACGCAGTATTTAATCAGTGCGTGAGCAAGGTGTTAGGTTGAAATGTTGTTTCATTTGACATTTGTATTCTTCAAAGTTTGATGAGAAGATTGATAAATATTTAGCTACCGCTAGCAGCTGGTTAGCTAAGCATAGCACTGCTTAGCATAGCTAAGCAAGACTGGAAAAACGGGGAAACAAATAGCTTGGCTCTGTCAAATAATAACATAATCCACCTTTTACCTCCTGCCTTCAAGCTCACTGATGAACATGTTGTACCTGGTTTGTTTAATCTTTAAAAAAAGATGATTATGATCAGTTTCATGACCTACATCATATCATGAAACTGGTAAAAAAAATGGTAAAAAGCAGAAAAGTTACAAAACACTACAAATCTGTCATGAACCATAAAACATCACATGCGATGGACTACAAAAACACAGGAAAGAATAGTCTAGACTTCATGTTGGGTATTATTATGGGTATTTATTAAGCAATCTCTTCAACCACAGTCATGTTTATGGATTGAGTAGGCCTCAGATGTGAGAGGAATGCAGCTCTTAAAAACAAAACAAAAAAAAAATCCCTAATGAGATTAATTTAAAACAAAAACACCATAGCCTTATATACAAGTGGATGGGGTGGGCATGTGCAAGAGGTGCGTGGGGACTCGGGGGGGGGGGGGGGGGGGGGGGGGTGTGTATGATGATGGGTTGGTATAACAGGAAGATTTCTGAGGGTGGGGGAAGGATGGGGACTGGCTTTAGTACATGTAGCCTTTGGAGTAGGGCTGGGGGCCCATGTTTTGGGGGGCTTGTTCTGTGGTGTAGGGCACTCCCTCATCCAGGTGGGACAGGGGCACTGTGTCCTCCTCGTTGACATAGCGCTCAAACTCGGCCTTCAGGCTGGGCCGCTGATTGTCGGGGAAGGCCAGGGAGATGAGGGCCTCGGGCTCACAGACAAACTTGTAAACATAGCGCTCCCCTGCCACCTGCGGAGAGAGGAAATGGCTTGAGTCATATAAGAATGTACGTTTAAAAAACACACCCTCAACTTCTTTTTTTTTTTTTTTCCAGGTGTGCAGTTGTTTATTTAAGTCATACAGGCGCACAGATCTTACGGTCTGTCTTTGCCTGGCCCTAGTCTTATCTTATTTCTCCCTGTTTAGATTTCATCCAGTAAATGATCAGATCTGCGTCACAAAAGTGCAGCGGATGCAGTGACCTAATTATCAACTGACGTATGTGACTCAGTTGTGATTGGTAGGGATTTAGTGGGATTGAGTAGCATTTAATTTGACTAATATACAGCATGTCATTAGGCACAATATGTAACTATGATCACTGCAACCTAGTTTTGCTTATTTCACTCTGATCATTCTAAATGTGTGTAATTATTATATATTGATATCGGTGATGATGTATATTACATGAAGGACAAAGGTTTAGGCTCAAGGCCCAAGAGCATAAAATGAGTACCAGTTTCTCAAAAGGAACTGGTAAGTAAACTAATGGCTTTATTAATACTTAATATATCATTAAATAATGCTTCATAGATCATTTAAAGCATTCATAAGAGTTTTTGGGCTGGCAGGCTGATATTTATCCTCCTCAAGCATAGTTTTGTTGGTCTTTTTAGCTAGCTCTTTGATTCATGAGGACGACTCCTCTAATGGACAGTTAGCCCATTCATTCTGGGAGAGAGCTGCAGTGCATCTGGACTACAGTCCATATATTAACAACTTACTAACATTTGCAACTGCAGACTTGATGAATTATTTTAAAAGCCCTAATGTTGCATGCTAGAGGAAGATAAACACCATCCCAAAAGCTGTTCTTATTAATGGCTTCTAACTGATCTGTAAAGCATTAGAAAATGACTAAAAGCCATTAGTTACAACTTATAAACCTTTTATAAAGGGTGGTACCATAAAGTGAAATGTGTTGAAGTTACCTTACTATGAATACATATGAAAGGAAACTTAGGCAAACATCAGGTTTAAAGGACTGTAATTTCTGGGTGTTTTAAAGTCCAAATTCTCAGAGCTTGCAATATAAATAGGGTATGTTTTGTACCTTCTGCATGATTCCCTTCTCGTAGTAATAGCGCAGAGAGCGACTGAGCTTGTCATAGTTCATGGCTGGACGGTTCTTCTGCATGCCCCACAGCCTGGCAACCTGAGGAGAGGGAGAACAAGGAGGCAGGGGGAAGGGGAGAAGACGGGAGAAACGGCTGTGGTTACTTTTCTGATATAGTTCAGCTTCGGTGAGGTTCATTCAAAGGTGAGAGGTTCCTTGCATGCGTTAGAAGGGCTTAAAGAATATAGCCTTCCTCAAATGACACGTCAACATATGAAAATTGTTTGTGTCAGCATTTTTTTTTCTCCCCAGAGTTCATATTCCAAAAATCATAATCAGACACAGTTGGGGTTATTTTCACACTGTGACCACTAGGGGTCCTCGGTGACAAGTCAAAAGTCCTCTCTGCTGTTCAACTCAACAGCGTCAACATGCCAAGACCAGAGCCAGTCCCCACATGTGGATTCACTTCCTTTTTATGTAACCCATTACCACTTGAATGCAACCAGAGTCCCACAGTGTTCGCAGTGAAATAGGAGTCATGGCTGGTTGTCAGAGGCAGGCCATGAAATACAGTCCCAACCTAAAATTGAACTCCCAGCTGATGAGGGACCACTAACTCTAATAGAAAATTAGTATCTCACAACCCCACACAGTCAAAGAGGAAGTAGATCAAATCATTTTGTAACTGTGAACGCACATTATGTTGACAAACACCATCTCAGATATTGAGGAAACTGTAAAGCTGGGGGAGGAGAGGGAGAGACGCTGAGATTCATGACTCAGGAAGAGACAGGTTGTATCCCACAGTGGCCATCCAGCCAGCAGCCCTGTTTGATCTCTGAGTGTGCTCTCAGCCCTAATTGCTCTTGTAAAACTCTTACCCCATTCATTTTTAATGTACAGTAAAAAGATAATGGAAAACACAGTACAGGCCTATCCATATTAGGACTCACCTAAATGGACGCCGTCTGATGCATCCAGTCAAATTGCACAGTCTTAAACATCGCGAAAATGTCTCGACTACAGAAATGCGAGGAGGTGAGAGAGAACAGGGTGTGTTGGAGGATTCTGCGATAGCGCTTGTCCTTCATTTATCAATCCACCGTTCCATGTGTTGAATAATGAATGGGGGACTAATGGAAGATGGATCAGAGAATAGACCTATAAGGGAAAGTGGCCAAATCTCACTTCTAATCACTCTAATCTGCATAGCGCTAACAAATTCATTCCGAGAATAACTCCTGTGCTCTTCTTATCAGATTTATATTAACATCATGATCTCTATCAACACTTCACTATCTGTGGAGAAGGCCATACAGTCCTATGAGCTAAAAATAATGCTGGTGCACTTTAAATGGTACAGCTCTTTAATCCAAACATTTAAAGTGATATCACTGAAGTTTTCATTGAAAGAGGTCAATTTTTTTTTGCTGTAAACACCTTCTTCCACCATCATAAGTAGAGCTGCAACTAATGATTAGTGTTTTCAGCCCACAACTCAAAGATATTCAGTTTATTATCATACAACACTAAATAAACCAGAAAATATTCACATTTGAGAAGTTGGAATGAGAGAATTTAGATATTTTTTCTTAAAAAATTACACATAACAACTAATCTATTAATCGACTAATTGTTGCAGCTCTAATTATAAACCTTAACCACTATACATGTTGTAAGATGATGTACCATTAATGGCTGCTGGATGGTTGCTCCAAAAGAAATCTCAAACTGTATTGAATTTAATTCAGAAAGTCTCAGTTTCTCAATACTCAAATGCAAATTCAGTATTTTTCCCCACAAGAAATTTTGGTCTGAAAATTCAAAAATCTTAAAGAGAGGTACTGTACAGTATTTGTTAGTGACCTTGGCCTTTCACACTGGATTTGAGGCTCCAGTGATACCAACTGTGTTTTATATTGTGCTCAATTAACCCAAATTCAAGCTTTAACATATTCCTCTAGAGATCTAATAATATGATTAAAAGTAAGACAGATTCAGATGTGCAGTACCTCTTCGGGTTCAATGAGTTTGAATTCCATGCCGCGGCCAGTCCAGGCGATGAAATGGGCATTGCCCGGGTCGTCCAGCAGGGCCACCAGGAACTGCCAGAGCTGCAAAGAGCCACGGCGCTGGTAAGGTGTGCCCTCGCGAAAAACACCACCCCCTTCCTGCTTCACCTCACCTGCACGAGGAGCAAAGAGACTGGAGGTCAGTGTGTTCATGGGCTGTGTTCACATACGGCTGTTTTTGTATTACAATTGGACCGAGAGTCACTGAATCTTACAAGCTTATGATGCAATTCAAACATTTTTGTAGCTTCAGTTGCGCTTTGCTTTCTCCACCAGCTATGTTGGTGACATTTGATACATTTTCGTCACAATCTGCAACCGTGCGTAAAGATTCAATCAATAAATTAGGCTCTAATGGTTTTTATATTGCATGTACAAACAAGGAAAGTTTGACTAATAACAGCTGGGGCCAGTACATCAGCAAGTCATCTAATCTTGATGTTTCATGTTTGCATACTGACGCAAACTGAATCAAATGCCTATTAACAACAGCCTATCAAATTGACCACTAAAAAGGCAACAGTGGGTTGAGTTGAGACAGAAATAGGAACATTTTGAGAAGAATTTTAGAAAACTAAGTCCTAAAAAAGAAATATAGATACAAAGCACAGATATTAAAACAAGAACTGGAGGAGAGGAATTTTGAGAGGAATTTTAGATGACTAAGTCCTAAAAAAGAAAGGTATTTTAGGTATATTAAAACAAAAACAGGATTTATACTATTTGGGATAGAAATTAAAAAAAAAACAAAAAAACTACCATAATAGGTGAGGCAATATAGGTAAATGGACACAGATTCGTGTTTGCCTGTGGTTGTTTACTGGTTATTGGATATGTTGTACACAAGTGTGGGAACATGAGAAGCTCAGCTAAGTTACTGGTTTTGTCTCTTGGAGAAGTTGCACACTTCACTGGTTCAACCAGTGCTGACACCCTCGGGCTCTCCACTCAATCTCCTTTAAAGTCAATCACTGACACCAACAACACCATGGGAAACTGTTTGTCTCTGTTCTGACTGTGACAGAGGAGCCCTGCATCGTGTGCACGGAGAAACCAAAACCCACTAAGTAAGATTCTGAGTACGCAAAAGACCCATGTACCTCTTACACAAGGAACTCTGACGTCTATGATTGGAGTGGGTGGCTGTATGGCTTGTGTTTCTCTCTTTTACTTGCTGTCATTCAACTAAAACCTATCCCACTGAACTGTGCTGTGTGTGTGTGTGGGTGTGTGAGAATGCAGAATGATTTTAGCTACTCACCTTCGAACTTCTCGGGAACCACACGTGAGTCATTTTCAAACAGATAGCCTGCAAGACAAGGGGAAGATTGTGTTCGAATTTTAAGGGGTCTTGATCTCAGAGCACTAGGTTGTTCATTTGGGATCTGTGCCAAGCTTTGAATGCCATCCCAACAAAATACAAGGATCTATTCACGCATGAATAACTTTAAGCCAATAAGTGTGTACTCCTCTTTTACAAAAGCAGACTAGAGCACTTCACTAACAAGGACAGGATTTCATAGTAGAGACATTTGAAAGGGATTTGGAACTTTGCTCCCAATTTCAGGGCCTGTTAGCTTATCCTATAGGCCTTTAAGAGTCATTCTGAGGGTCCTATACTCTGAGTGTAATTAGTGAATGAGAATTACAATTAGCCAAAATGGTGTAACAAACAATGGAAGTGAATGGGAGGATTGTTTTCCATTTCTGCCGGGGAAAATCGTGTGCTTTTTCCAGGAGTAATGTTTATTCAGGGATTCTTGAGGCAGGGGTGAGGCGAGAGCCTCTGCCAATGGAAACATAGACACACTGCTGGTTAGCCAATGGAAACACGGACACTCTACGCCGGTTAGCCAATGACCGCAGAGCTCCAGCCAGTGAAGGCTCAATGTAGATAAAGCGCTGGAGAAGGAGGAGATTGGACACATGCAACTGCAGTATATTGACATTACTATGATTCCTACTGAGTTACAACTATGACTTGGCTTCTAAAGGGGGTAGAATAAGAAGATTTTCACAATTCAAACTGAAAATGCAAAACAGTTTACCTTCATTGCTGTGCTGGGGGTTTGGGTAGCCCTCATTGTGGTGGTACATAGAAGGACATCCAGGCACATCTGCAACAGAAACACAAATGGCTACTTGTCAAAATTTGTGTTTAATCCATCTGTTTTTCCATTCCCTGAAAAAATAATTTACCCAAGAACAAAAAAATATTCTTTGACACTTTGCAGGAGCCAGAACTATGCATTATGTCAACCACCAATTTAAGTGGCAGAATGAACAAAGGCTCAATTGTTAAAGAAGAATCACTTTGTGTAAATCCGATCAGTGTGAGTGAGCCCAAACTTACTGCTTACTAAGCCAATATCAGCTTGAGAAAGTGGGTGTATTATATGGATATTTTGTGTGAGCACCCCGGACATTGCAAGGACAAACGCTACATTTATCATATCACTTCTCTTGTCTCTGGTGGTATTTTTAGGCTATGAGCAAGCACCTTCACCAGACCAGAAAAGTGTTACAGTATACAGTGTCTGCACTTTGTCTGGGCACATCATTGACTGACTCAAATAGCTAAATTTACCGAAATAGATTTTATATTCCTCCTCATAAACTTTCAAGCAAAAATTCTCCGCAAGTTGGGGCACTTGTAAAGAGCATTTAACGTGGTGTAATGAGCTCTGCAATCTGAAGGGTGTTGCTTAGGGTTTTGTGTTCCATTTCCTGTGACTGCTCTGTTCACCTTTGTGTGTGTGTTTATGTCTTTTATTTGGCTGTCTGTGCATACACAAAAGGTGTTCTACATGTGTTTGTTTGTTGGGTTATTATACTGTCTGTCACCTACACGAACGAGACGAGTGAGAGCATAAAAACTAAAAAGGTGCAGCTCTCTTGCCTCTGGCTCTGGCCATGACTCACTCCCAGGGAATGCAGCTGCAGCACTGTGATTGTGATAAGATGCCATTGGGGAAAATCAAACCCTCCATTCTGGGGCAGCAGCACTCGATCATACTGTAAATAATATGTCTGCCAGCAATGGCAGGCTCCCCCCAGGGAGTGATGGGTAGATTGGGTGTGAGTGCACCAGGGTTAATTGTGTACTGAGTGGCATGACCATTTGTGTCTTTCATGCGAAACAATAGCAGTGATTAAGTGATGGAATGCCAATTTGTATGTGAAACTTGGGAGTCTCATTCTCGAGCCTACTCTTAAAATGAGACTGTAGACTTGTGGCATTTGGCCGCCATTGTTCACATTGCAAAGATCAAAAGAAAACACTGGTGTTTTCTTTAATTGTTATTTACTTAACTTCTATTTTATGCTCCATTACCATTGTCCCATTACATGCCTATGACAATCTTATTTGGGACAGGTTTTCTTTCAAATTTAAATGACAATAAATGGATTACATAAATCAACAGGAGCCAACTTGGCAGCGTTGCCTTCATAAACTGTATTACAGTAATACCTTTGATTTGGTAGCAGGGTACATCCATTCAAATTTCCTTTGACATAAAATATCCGCTTAAAGAAACTATTTTTACAGAGACATTTACAGACACAGTTTAATTTTTTAAGACTACCTGGAATCCCATGACTAATCCTGTTAAAATTTTACATTTCTATTTGTGCCCTCCACTTACATCATCTATTTCATACACAGTTATTGAGTAGCTTTGCACAAACCCCCATTCTCCAGATTCAGTTAATTAGACAAAAGCATCTCCAGACTTGAACCCTGCACTACCTGTATTGTGTAACTGTCTAGCTATGCAACAAAAGTATGATAATCTTTGATCTTTTAATGCTGTTCAGCCTCTGCAGTCGGTCAAACTCATATCAGAGATCACTTCTAAGGAAACCCCACCAATTTCAACTCCCTGCACCTCCCAGCAGTTATCCACAGAAAAACATCCTTTTGTACTTTTCCTCTTTCTTTCTCAAGGTTGTGCTGTGCCTTGTCAATGTTATCCACCCCCCTCCCTCCCCCATCAAAGGTGCAAGTGTAAAAACATGGTGGGTGAAAAGAATTAGGTTGCTTTTCCTTGGGTTTTTATTATGCATAAAGTATGCTGGTTTCAGCACTGGAAGGCATTCTTTGTAGCCATACACTGATGTGCATGTTGGTACTTTAAGTCCTATAGCAGCTTTAATACCTGTGAATGAGGACACAATGTATGTGAAGTGTTATATTTCTCACTGCTTGTTTTTTTTTAATTCAGAGAGAGGCAAGTAGAAGAGCTGGTTTCCACTGGTAAAGCTTGTTGTTAAAGCGACTGAGCTGACTACCCCACCCCGTACCCCCCGTCACCCCCCACTCCTACCACTCCCTCCCCTCACCCAAAGCCCAGCCAGTGAGAGGTTCGGGTTACTGCGGCCACGCTCATTTTTCCATTATGAGTTCATCTGCCTGCAGAAAAAGGAAGCCGCTGGTGCAACCTGAAACCCCGGAGCACTCCACCAGGGACTCTAGTCTTTCCAGTGCCCTCCATTTTCTCAATGAAATTCCTCTACCTCTCTCTCTCACAGAGAACGGTGGAGGGAGGGAGTGGGGTAAGGAAGGAGGGAGGAGTGTAGCTGCAGCAGAAAAAAAAACAACTTTTTTTTTTCTTTTCTTTGCAAAGTGTCAGAGAGTTGAAAGGAGGAGTTTTGGAGGCAGGGAGGGAGTTGGGTAGGAGTCTAGATACAGTGAAGTTTGTTTGCCTTTTGGACATTTTGTTCTTGAGTTAGCTATGCACACTGGGGAGGGTTTGTCTTCAAAGGGGCTTTTTTTGAGGCAGATTAAAATGCAAAATAACTCTTAAGAAATTTTAGTGTAAATTCTCATGTACATACTGTATTTGCTACACTCTCCTCAATGCTAAAATTAGATATTTTTTTAACACAAATTAGGTTAAGCTGATGTTCAGTTGTCCATATTTCTCTGTGCTTTTCAAATACAACCCAAAAGATACAAATTTGTACTGTTAGATCTTCAGTAACCTTGAGATATAATTGAATATTCTTCCATAGTGCTGAAACAGAGTGCAGCAGCATATTTCACTCACTTTGTATTAAAACTACCGTCTAATTGAAAAGTCATGACAAAACTGCCTTCTGCCTGCATCGCTTTTGACAACAGCTGTTCTGTATCACTCACCAGGTTCGTAGGTGTAGTCTGTGGGCTCCTGCTTGACCATCATGTGGGCTGGTGGGAACCTGTGTGGGTGTGGGTGTGAGTGTGGATGTGGGTGGGGGTGTGGGTGAGGTCCATGCACGTGCCCTTGTCCCGGTCCGGTCCCGTGCCCAGGCCCTGCCATGTGAGCCGCCCGCTCATACAACGGGTCCAGGTATTCTTGCTTAAAGCTCTGCTGCAGATAGGGCATGCAGGGGTCAGAGTGCTGCCGATGATAACCCCCAGCACCGCCGCCGCTGCCACCTCCACCCCCTGGCCCTCCGCCCCCGCCTCCACCGGCTCCACTGCTGCCATGTCCCGCTGGGGCAGATGGCATGCGCTGAAAGGCCTGCCCTGGTGGGGGGAACTGGGGGCACATGGGGTCTCCTGAAGGGCCCTGATACCTGGAACTGAGAAATGAGACAGAGCAGCTCATTTCAGGATCTCATAGTCAATGCTATATGCAGATAATAATAACATTCTTATGTTTATACTGTTAGAGAGAGATCATTTTTGACACATGTTGCTAGATTATCTTCCAAATTACTGTAGATATTCCTGAAAGTATAACACAATGTTCCTGGTTGAAATGTTATCATGCTTAACACAGCACCCCCACTTTTTAATGTTCATAAAATATCTGCTCTTCAGGATAACAGTTAAATTATTTCCATATTTATAAAATATCATGTCATATCAAGACTTCTGTGGTGTGTCACCTGGTGTTGATGGGGTAACTGTTGCTAGGCAGTGGCTGAGAGGTGGCAGCAGGGTTCATGTAGCCAGCATCGGGCCGTCCGGCAGTGGCAGGTTTCGGGGAGTAATGCTGCTGCATGGGAGACATGGGTGTCCCTGGGCATGAGCTCTTGGCTCCTCCTGCAGCCCTTTTTTGCTCATAGGCACTGAAAAAACATGAACACACTCATGAGGACACCCATCCATGCATAAAAGCACATGTTACAACATGGCTGCGCTGGGGAGGGGCACTAGGTTTACTAGCTTTTTTCAGTCAATACAACAAACAGAGCTAATGGTTTTTTGTTGGGGTGGGGAGGGGGGCGTTAGTGGTCAATATGTGGTCAGTGTTAGCTGTGCTGACTTATGCATGCCAGCTGATCACTGCTGGGTTTTTCATCATGTTATTACTACTGTTGTACAGTGATAGCTGTTGTTACTGAGAGGAGTAAAATAAAGACGTTATTGTCTCTTTTACTCTGCCCTTTGTAATGTTGGATGTCAGTAAATGTGCAGGGAGACAATAATTCAGCCCTAATTTAATTTGAAGCAATGTTCCAAATAAGCGCCCAAAAGCTTAAAGGAAGCTTAGCACAGACAGGAATTAGGAGGAGGAAATGTTCGTCTTTGCTCTTATCTAGAAACCAAAAAGTAGAAAAACCAAAGACTACATGTGAGGAAAGACTGTGATTGTAAAAGTCTTAATCTCACTTTCCATTCATTTGTTTCTGACAGCACACTTATTTTCTAATTTATCTCTAGTGTTATCTAGCCATGCAGATAGTTTGTATGTCTCTAAGATTTCTGCCGCCACCCTAATACAATAGATGTGAATGGCAATTTGCAATTTGTGGTGCATTAAAAAATTATGTTTAAAAAAAAATGCAACAGCAACATGTCTTTCCAGAGACAATGCCCTAGTTAATCTGGATAACTCAAAGACATGGCTGTGGACCATTTTCAGTGGGACTACTTTCTACTGAAGAAATAGTCCCTCTGAAAACTGCTGATAAGTTTGACGTGTGGAGAAACCAGAAAGCAAAACTATCTGCATGGCTAGATACCACGAGAGGTACGTGAGATGTTTTTATTTTGGCAAACTGATTCTTTAAGATATAAAATACATAAACACAGGGACTGTAAGACATGTCAGATGAAAAACACTGTACTATAGCACTTTTATGAGGAAAACCTGGAGGTACCTGGCATAAAGGCACTGCTCTCCACTTGGGTAGCTGAAGGTCTGCTTGTGGCTACAGGACTGGCTGGGGTCAGAGCCTGGGCTCTGGGGTTCCTTCTTGATAGTGACTGGAGGGCTGTGAAATGCCACCGCTACAATAGACAGTAAACAGAAAACAGAGATAAGATTTGGCACACACAAACACACTGTGCTTTGTATATTCTTTTCTCATTCAGCCCTGCCCGATACTACTGTAGTTTAGCTCAAAGGCAAACGCAAATACTTCTGTCTGCACAGGAATCTCTTTTACGTGCCAGCCAAAATGCTTAAGTGACTGTCAGCTGCAAAACACAGGGCAGCAGACAGACGCGTATAAACACACACTTGCAGACACACTGAGAAGTTTATGCACACAAAAACACACACGCTCACACACGACTGCATTCCAGCAGTCATTTAGAAGCCCAAAGTGTCCTCGCCCACTTTTCTTCACTCTTCCAGACACAACAGCAGCCAAAACTTCCTCTGTCAAAGTCAAGCTTAAAGCTAAACAACTCTACGGGCCAGAGAGATGTCTTTGGACTGATGAAAGCAAATGTCACACCTCTGTTAGAACAGCATATACACTGATTCTGTGTCACAGCATTCTTTCCTATTGGTATCCAGATGTTAGCCGTTGCTTGTACTTTGTTTTTTTGCCTTTGAGTAAAGATGATAAATTAAAAAGTAAGGGTGTGTGTGATAACCTGATAATGCCAGCCTTTCCCCCAAACCCAAAATATTTAGCTACTTTATGCCATTTGAGGTTTCCCCACAGGCATCCACTCAATCTCTTAACACACCGAACTGTCCATCAAGCTGGACTGCTGGAGGGGACCTTTGCTTTGACGGCCACAGAAACCACCCAAAGTGGAGCTTCAAACTGTGCCGAGGGCTTGTGTTTATTATGTGAGGGGAGGTTTTCACCCGGAGAACTGTACAGGATGTTTTTCTGGTCCCGACAGGGTAAACAGCAGCAGCTGTGCACTTCCAGCTGGGGAGGCCTGTATTTATGTGTGCGCATGTGTGCATGAGTGCGAGAGCACGCACTCGCGTGTGCGTAATAATAATCTCGGCGAATCGGTATCTGTATGTGTGTGCTTGCGAACGTGTGTCTGTGTATGCTCGAAAGTGTGTATTTCTGTGTGTCTGCAGTGGGTGTGGAGCTGACGGAGCAGGCCACACTGAAAGCTCAGCCCAGGTAATTACATACTGTAGTTCATTCACAAAAAAGGAGGAGAAAATATGTCTGGCTGACTGAATAAAGCCAGAAATGAGGCAGGAGATAGAGAGTGAAAAAAGAAAGGGTTGAAATAAAAGTGAGAAAAGATTAGAGGGACCTACTTTTTGAACAGCTGTAACTCTGGCACTCGGGATTTTTCCTGAGTTTGGGATTGTTGGTCAGATAAAACAAGCAAATTCAAACTTCTGGGAAATTGTGATAATTCTGATAAGCATTTTTCTCTGTCTGACTTTTCATAGACTCAATAATATATTGGTAAGGAAAATAATCATAGTTTGAAGTAAAATTTTTAAAATAAAAATCTTAACATGTCTAACATTCTTACAATTAAGATTTAAAATGAGAGTGATTAGGTTGTGATGGCAATGAGATCCCTGATCAAACAGCTTTGGTGAGTCTTCATTCATGAATGCCTGTATAGTTTTGTGTAATAAAAACGGTTTAACGTTTTATCAAAATGAAAGTGAAAACTTTCAGTGATTCATACCTCTGCTTTAACAGAGTTTATATTCCTCTCTCTCCTTTATTCCATTTCAACCTGTTTACCTTTGACTAAGAATGGGAACATGTATAAAGTTGAAAAAAAAAAAAGAGTCTATCAATCAAACAGCACTGCTCATCATCATAACCTTCCTATTTTTGGTCTGTACTCACTCTCCCATGGCACCCAGGCAGGTGAGGAAGTGTTGGCTTTAGCAGAGGATCAACAGGATTAGCGAGCATTTACCCAGATTTCCCAGACAGACGCGAAGGGATTCCAGCCTCCTCTAAGTCTCCGACAGCTCGTCTGCTAGTACACAGAGGGTGGCACATGACTGCCGCTCTAATAATACTAGTGTGTTTGTCTATTGACATTCTCCTCTTTCTCGGCCATGGCCATGAACTGCAAACAATCGTCAGAGAGTGTACACAAGTCCAATCACAATGCATCCAAGTAGAGCCACTAATGCGATTGGCAGGAATATTGCCCTTGATGTGGTTGTCGGTTTATGAGGATGTTCCATTTCAAACAGCTCGGCCTGGGAATGGCATCAGCTGTATTATGTGCGTGTGTGTGTTTGAGTGTGTGCGTAAGAGCTTTTTGTGTGTGACCTCTCTGGCATATTAATTAATCTGGTAAATGAGCATCCAACAGCTCTCTGTGTTTGTGTAGCTGCCTGTGATTGTGATTGCTATTTGTTGCCTAGCGCGCGTTTCCAATTAGACAGAGTTGGTTGATGTTCCGGTTAACAAATTCTCTAACAGGGAATACACCAATTCATAAAGCTATGATCAAGTATCCAAGCAGAAAATTAAAAACTTAATACATATGATCCTGATTGGAACATATGAACATTGTGACATTTGTCACAATTTTGATAACCAAAGAAATTTAAACAAAAGTAAGCATCTAGAGCCATGCTATTGGCTCTGTGAGGCTTGAGCTGAATGCTAATGTCAGCATGCTAATATGCTCACAATGACAATGCGAACATGCTGAGGTACTTTATTATACAGGTATACAAATTACAGCTTTCACCTGATGATGGCGCTAGATGAAAAGTCAGGAAATCACCAAACATTTTGCAATTCATCCTGAGGGCGACATTAACGTTTATACCTAATTTCATGACAATCCGTCTAACCGTTGTCGAGACATTTCACGCCAAACCACACACATCAACCCAATGGTGGCGCTAAATGAAAAGTCAGAGGATCAACAAAGACATTAGGATTCATTCTCTGAGGACCCTGAATGTCTGTACAAAATTTCATGGCAATCCATCCAACAGTTGTTGAAATACTCCAGTTTGGACCAAAGTTGTGGACCGAGAAATTGCCATCCCTAGAGCCACGTCATCAACTTGGCTAAAAACATAATTTTGGAATAAATCCAACACCCAATTCCAAGAATAGTCCTTAAATTAAAACAAACTCTGCTCTCCACCAACTACTACAGTAAATCTTCCTGTCCAAATGATGTCAAATTTGCTGCTAAAGTTTATAAGGTAGTGGCAGTCTTGTAAACGGATCCAGGGAGAGTGATGTTCTTCACCTTCTCCTCTCTTCCTGCTTTTATTTGGGGCAATATGACCTTCTCTCACTGCTTTGTTAAATGTTACATCACCCCTTCACAGAGATCCTCATATTTCATAGTTTCTTTTCTGCACTGGGGTGGGGGTGGGGGGGGGGGGGGGTTGGTTCATGAACTTGAGCACAGAGCGTGATGAACCTGAAAGGTGTTTAGAACTGCAAAGACAGATTCAGTACACAATAGCTGTTGCCTTTTAAAGCTGAGAATTTTGAGATAACACAGAAGTGTGTACAGTAAAGTATATGTATATATGAGTATCTGGGCCTGTGGACGGGATGTATGCACTATCTCCTTCAGCACTATGTGGACCGTGGCAGATTCTCAGCACCCCTTAAACTGATAAGGTCAAAGGGTTCTTCCTCATTCCAAACGTGTCTTATCTCCTCCTTCCTTATTTTGTGGTATTCTTGTATCGTCTCCCATTCACACCCTATTCTGAGCACTAACGTATAGAGATGACCCCGTGCTAAAGGCAGGGTGGAGATGGACTTTTACATATGTAAATGTTGGCTCTTAGAGGGGGAGGATGCAGGGTGAAAGGTGATGGTCATGGTTGAGTGCTTTAGGAAGTAGAGGGATCATTACATAGGGGGGTCCCATTCAACAGACACTCACCACAAACAAATCGCAGAAGCAAGGATGGCACCCCACCCCAGCACACACACACACTCACACACTCACACTCTTTTCTACACAATGGGCCCCTTAGCTGAGCCATACGGGAACATGTTGGGAAACACTATTGGATTCCTGTGGAATGCCTAAAAACACAACCAGTGCTGACAGAATGATATATTAAAACTGTTTGCACAAAAAGATGTGGTTTGCACATAAATAAGGATGATTTATTAGAGTACAGTATTGTGATTTTGATAAATTATATTTAAAATTCTACATTTTGTAGCCTTGAAGCAACAAGAGGGGAATAACACTTCAGTGTATGGTGATCAAAACATTTTAATATCACTATCGAATGAGCTGTTTCAAGCAGTTGACAAGACCTTGCTATGAACTCCCCCATCCTACTTTAGACAGAGTATTTCCTACCATTAAAGGCCCTGGTGTAGGGAAATCCAATCTGAAGACAGGAGTGGATCTGGAGAGTCTTACATTGAATGTTTATGTGCGACTTGGCCAAGTCTTAAGCCTCTGGAAGTCTGCAGCACACGACAGCCTCGCTCACAATAACTCATTGGACATCAGCCTCAGTGTCAAACAGGGTGACTGGATCTTACTAAACTGAGGAACATGTGAGCGTAATGTAAATATACACTTAATAGGTCCAATCATACAAATAAGTTTCAAGTCTTACCCTTAACTCCATCTCAGGGCTATCTGGAGATCTGGTTCATATCTCCCATGATATGTATTATACATTTGCGGTGTGAGTGGCACGTGGCCCCAGTATGCCGTGCAGACACTCTGAAAGCAAGCTGGAAAATGCGTGATAGGCTACACCTGGTTCTCCCACTCTTGGCAAACGACCCCTTATGTGGTGACGGATCAATAAAAACACAGATGCCAATTATGCCACAACGGTTTTCAAGGGTAAAAAGGAAGTTATTGACTCACACGAGTTGCAAATGACATTAGTTGCTTAGCTGAATACATGGCTCCGTTGTGGTGAGAGGGAGGCGTAATAGGGAAAAGCAACAGTGTAATTTTAAAGTATTTGACTGTCAACACATGCATTTTAAGTTAGTTGTAACCTATACTTTAATGTTCATTTTAAAGTTCTGCCGCAGTGTTTTGCTTTCTCAGACCAAGTTTGGGTGCAGTTTCTAGCTTTTTTATGTGAACTATACATACAAAAATGAAAATCTGAGCAGGTTAGTAGTAAGTACAGAGTGAAGTTGAGAAAAAGGTTGAAAGGTTTATGACATAGTGTTGGATAGGTTGTATAATGCCTTCATTTTGTGCCTTTTCATACTGACTTTCTAACCCCAAAAACATTGGCATAGACCACACCTAATACCTAAAAATTGCAGATATTGCAGTCTACCTTTGTACAATATTCAGGGAATGTAATGGAAAAATGCAGTATCTAAATTGTGTTTTTTCAGTCTTGTGCTTTTAAATGGATTTGTCTGTACATCATTTGTGAAATTAATAATCATACTGAAATGTAAAAAAATTGTCTACAAGTTAATAAAATTGTATAAGTATGTGATTGAAAATTAACTACACCAAATTATGTGAATTCCAATGAAGTCAAAGCCCAAAATGACAGTTACTGCTACTCTGCTAAGCTAACAGAGCCATGACTAGTTCAACTGCCAAAAAACTAAACAAAACAAAAAAACAACTTTTCACTTAAACCTAATTACCAAGATTTTGGTTCATCAAAATGAACATTTTTCAACTACAGGAAACAACTAGTGAAAAAAACATCTATTATAGTAAGTTTTAGCTAAGGCTAGCTGTGGCTATCTCACCAGCTAGCTTAATCTTTCAGCTCTTGCTATAATGGAGAGTGCAGTAAGTGTGACGGCAGTTTCTATAAATCAGATTGCCAAGACTGAGTGAAGAAAGCTGCTACTTTCATGGAAAGTGCCAGGTGCCGTGGAGAGAAAACAAACTAATTTGTGTGCACAAATTACTGCTCTTCAACTAATAATTTGTGCACAGGGAGTAACAGAGCAAACGTGAAAAAAAAATATAGTTGACATTTTAACATGTTTAAAGGGTGTCGAAGATAAAAGGCAAAATTCATTACCAGTAAAAAAAAGTACCCCTGACACCGTTATACATTTTTAAGACATAATAAAATAAATGTTAAAAATGCTGATTCTGGTCTTTACTCTATTTGACTAAATATGTTTTTGCTGCATTTTGGCTTTGTAGGTTATAGTTCAGTGGAAAAATTCAGAGCAAGAGAATGAGAGAAATAGAGAGTAAGAGAGGGAAGGGAAATGAGGCGATACAATACAATCCAGACCGTTTCGACTGCAGAGTCTATCCAGTCATTCCACTGGTGCATGGAAACATGTGCTGGACATGTGTGTGCACTTCTCAGGTCACTGCACAATCAGGAAGACAGAGAGAGAGAGAGAGAGAAAGAGAGAGAAGAGCAGCCTGGCCAGCACAACAAACTCATCCTCATCTCTGAGAGCCAACAAGCCCAAGAGTGGCTTCAGTATCTGTGTGCTCAGGGAGCCCAGGAGTGTTGGATCCATTAGTGTCTGCTCTATCTGATTTACATGTCGTCCTCTCTCATCTGATAATGGTTCAGGCTCCTTGAATATTTAAAGCATGGTTGTCAGATACCTGCCAAACAAGCCTAACGAGATTGATGGAAAGTACAACAGTATCTGCGTGACAGATGATTGGCTGGGACAGCACCGTGGCTCTCCTGACAAATGTGATTTTTTTCGTTGGCTGTTAAAATGTTTTTTTGGTGTAACATGTGTTGGCTAACAGGATGTCGATCTGAATGACACCCATCATGGGAAAGGCTGTAGCACAGTACATTTCTGCAAACATCAAACTTTCACTTCCCTTTTGTCAACTGGAAATAGATTGCAGTATTTGTCTGTAGTGGTGGGAATGTTCTCGTCACATGTTGTTGAACATGTACGCTCTTTTCTCAGAATAATCCCCAAACTGTTGGCCTTGAGTCTTCTCAATGAACCGGATATCAATCAGCATTATGGGACATCAGTCATAGACAAAGAATCTAGTTTACTCTTGCACTTGTTAAGAGTGCGGTAAATAATTGCTTCATTTTTTTCGTTATCCAGAGGAGACAGTCTCAGTAAGGATGTGGTTGAGGGGAACATGAAATACTGGCTTTGAGGGAAGGAAAATAGAAATCTCCTGGTACAAGTGGGAGTTTACAGTATATTTATAGAGCCCTGACATTGTAGAGGGAAAGGAACATTCAAAATTTAATAAACTTCACATTTTCCACGGTCCTGGTAGCATCAAGGGATCACAAATTTATCGGTAAATGTTCTGACATCTCACGTTTTCCCTACTGTCCACTTCACTTTCAATTGTGCCGCGTTGGCTTTTTATAAATGGCCATTGACCAGACATAAATCTCACTGCCCCATTGCTGTTTAGTGGACCCAATACAATACATCCCTGTCCCAGGACATGTGCAGTAAGAGGGACATCCCGTCACAGGCGAGGGGTGGATGTAATTAATCTGGCACAATATTGACTCCTCACTCTCAATCCCTCAGCCCCCAATATAGCTGTCCCCTCTTAATGTTTAATGTAGCGATCGATCCACCCCCACACTGTTACTGAAATGATATAATGAGCTCCCGCTGCTCACCAGGGTATCGTGGACGTGAGGGGTGAAGAGGGGGGGGTGTGTGCATGTACAATGTTTCGTTTGTTTGTTCACGTATATGGGATGGCATGACTGAACGTGTGTTTCGACCAGGCACTCTAGGGGCGAAATCTGCCTTATCAGACGAAGATAACACACAGAAAGGCCGGGACACCTTGCTTGGAATTATCAGCGTACATGCCACATCCACAGTTCTTCCTACTCTCCCCTCCACCCCCTCCCCTCCCCCCCAACGTCTTGATCGAGATCTCGACCGTAATGCTTCATGGCACGTTTGACCCCCTCTAACCCCTCTCCTTCCCCTATCTGCCTTCATGCTGATTTATCTGCGCTTTATCTTTATCAAGTCATCTATCAACCCTCTCCATCTCCTCCTCCTCCTCTCCTGGATCAGCGAGGATCAATACGGCCGCACGCTGGCTCTCAGCTCGCTCTACAACACCTACTGGTCTGTGTCAGCAGGTTACTATAGGTCCATTCCTGCAGCCACCTCCTCCACTCATGTGCAGTTTTGTGTATCGATGTGTCAGGCATATGAAAGTGTAGTGAGATCTAAGTATAAATGCTGACCAAGAAAGGACAACAAAAACAGTTTTTAATTCCTCTTAGAATTTGGGTTTTATTGTCATAGTTTTGGCTATCGTTTCTGTTAGTTCTGACGTTATTGTATGCACCAAAGTAATAGCTGAGATCTTGGAAGAAGGTGACATCGCTTAAACAAAGTCAGAGCGGTCAAGTCTGCGGTTATAAAGAGAGGTGACATGATAAAGTCTTCAATGTAGGATAATGAAGCACACTTTCGGAAAGTCTTCGCTCGAGGGCATTCGTGGAATTGTGCTTGTTTGCATGAAGGAAGTAATTGTGTCAAAAATGGAAATATTTTGCTTACTTACTCATTTTGGCACACCGGGACAGTCGTTGCTTGTTTCACTCACTGTTTGACAACCCAACAAGTACTTTGAGGTCACAATTTAGCCAGATTATCAAAATCACTTTCATTGGAAGTGGAACCGAAAGTGAGCGCACCTAAAATATCATGCGATGTAATAATTGCTCATTTCACTGGAAATTTGTGCTTTCAAAGGAAGTCAAGGTTCCATGATGTATTCTCATTGAGAGTCATGGTGTGCTAACAAACACTATTAAGCTATGCCCTGAAGGCAAGAACCTTCAGAGCAACCTGGTACATCTTGTATGCACTGATAATCTCCTTTTTTGCCGGCGTTAAAGAACACTTTGCTGCTTGGACCTCTGACTCCTGATTTTTTTATCATCAAAGAGCAGTTTTTGGATCTGGTGTTTTTTTCCAACTGTCATCCATCGATCTGACACGATAGGTCCGTTAGACTTCTATTTAGTGATGTTACCAGATAGCCGCAATTCACTTGTTGAGTGAATCTCATTATTACAAATAGAGGTGATGGCCAAAACTGGACCAAAACCCAAGTTGTTTTAAACTGGGATTATCCTTTAACAAGCAAGATGTCCAAACTGGACATCATCAGTGCCATGTAGGCACAGTTGACACACACTCCCTGTATCTTCCTATTAGTGATTACTTCAAGTTCAACTACTGTTATTTTTACGGCTTCGCCCCTTCTCTTCCTCAGCATCTGTTCCCCTCTTTGGTCTGTGCTCAATTTCAAAAGAGAAAACATTCCAGCTGCAGAAAGCAGAGCCATCCTGCTGGAGTAAACACACACACACACACACACACACACACACACACACACACACACACACACACACAGAGGCATACACAGAGGCATACACACTCATACGAAATAGAAATGTACAAGCATGCATATGAGCATCACAGGGATGCACTAACACACACACACTCTCTCTCTCTCTCTCTTTTTTCCCTCACACACCTCCCCTCACTCTCCTGTAATAAAACACACACTGCCGTCCATTCACAAAGCTATGCTGCTGACACTCAGGCTGCGCTGCCTGGCTCAAATCCCCTGGCCCCCTGGATTTGACAGGGCTGTTCTGAATCAACACGTAGAAGTACAGCTTTTACTTCCCCACTGGAAGCTGTTTAACGCCTATTACGCTACATGCACGG
Organism: Thunnus maccoyii; assembly: GCF_910596095.1. Taxonomy (NCBI): domain Eukaryota; kingdom Metazoa; phylum Chordata; class Actinopteri; order Scombriformes; family Scombridae; genus Thunnus; species Thunnus maccoyii. Next base: position 6,544,575 of record NC_056552.1, read on the forward strand.
CCTTTACAAACCCATTTTCACTGGATTCGATTGAGTACGGAGGCCTAATTAATCTTGTAGCAGCGACTTTTGGATAATTGCAATGTCTTTTTAAGGATCCTAACCTAAAAACAAATTGCCTCCTAAAATGTGGGGTTCTCAAAGATGTGATTGCGAATTACACCAAAGAAAGGAAGTGCAGATTCTTCACTAGATCAAAAAGCCCTCAAAAAGCTGAGATCTTTAAAAACAATCTGTCTTCAGATGAAGACAGACAGAAAAATAGGCAAGCACCTCTCTTAGGTGTTGTTAATGGTGGAATAACATCCCCCAATGTCATGAATGAAGGTTCACTCCCCTTAACTCAATGTGCTGCCTCAGCCGGTCTTTCACAACCAGCCCATTCATAAAACTGCGGGGCTGAAGTTTGTATGTGTGTAAAATGCGTGTGTGTGTATAGCAAGGCCAAGAGTGTTTATGCGTGTGCATGGGTAAGTGGATGAGAGGCCGTCAAAAGAAATCATCCGTTCACTTAAGAGAAATCAACCAGTTTACTCGTGAGCACAAATCCACGTGAGCACACAGACAAACAAAACACAGCAATAAACAGTCATTGAAGAAGCCTTGCCTCCCCAGAGCGAGCAAGCGAGCGGTATTCGTGCATATCTGGCAGGCACCTGGCTGTTTTTGCGCACTTTGTTGCATAGCAGCTGTATTTTGGAAAAGTGGAGAACACAGGGCTGCATGTTTCTCTTTTGGGGAGAGAGGGAGCAGAGGGAGGGAGGGGCTCAATTCACCCATCGCCCCATGCTCCAAATAGGGCCTGATTGGGCCAGTTCTGATCCAGAAAAACAACCCAAACAAGAGGAAGGCTGTGAATTCATGACAAAGCAGAACACACAGAGCCAGAGAGACACACTGCTGGGAGGATTTGGTTTGAGCTGGGTTACTGGAACTTTTTCTTTCTCTTCTTTGTACTCATTTCTTTCCCCTGTTTCTGTCTTTCTTCACTTGATTATTTCTTCTTTTCCTACTATACTCTCTTTTTTTTTTTTACAACAATATATAACATTGGAGAGCTTAAAGGAAAAATTGCTACATTTTTTTGATAAATCGATCAATTTTTTAAGGCTTTTTTAAGCAAAAAGTCCAAACATTACCCAGTTCCAGCCTCTCAATTGTGAAGATTGGCTGCTTTTCTTTGTCTTATATGATAGTAAATTGAATATCTTAATGTTTTAGACTGTTGGTCAGCAATGTGAATGAATCATCTTGACCTTTAGCAAATTGTGATCAGTGTTTTTCACTATTTTCTGACATTTTATCGACCAAATGATTGATCAAAATACTGAAAGTGAACAAAATGTTGCAAACAAATCATTTAAGACAAGAAAAAAATCAAATTGATATTAAAAAGAGGAGGAGACAGAATTTGAAGGAACTCAGTGCAGTTTCATCATCATCATCTCTTCGCTGCTTCCTCTTCTGTCTGCCACTTCTTGCTTTCTCTGCCTTGCTAAACTCGCTCTCTCCGAAAAGCACTGTAACGGCATTCTATAGCCGCAACTTCCTATATAATTACTGCAAGGCACAAAACTAAACAATCGTCCCACACAGCTCAGAAATCGCTGGATTAGTTCACATCTTGGAACACTCAAAGTGTGTGTGTGCGTGTGTGTGTGTGTGTGTGTGTCGAGAGAGAGGTAGAGAGAAAAGGGAAAGGGGAGGGCAGAGGAGGAGGGGAGGGGGGATGTCCAGATTTTTAAATTCAACTTAGTTTGTACAGACACAGGAAGGGAGGGAGGAGTTTGGAGTATCCACTTGAAGAGGCGGGGGGCGTCAGAGAGGGGGGATCTGTAGTACTGTAGGGCTTTTTTATGAATGAAGACCGAAGGAGAGAGCAGAGGAGCACTGAGAGAGAGAGAGAGAGAGAGGGGTAGGGGGGGGGGAGGGAGAGGCACACTTCCTCTTACGCACGCAGGGAAGAAAATTTATGAATGGGTCACATCTCTCGAGCTGCTCCAAGTGTAAACAACATACTTGGACAAAGAAGAACGAGCTCTCGGCGCAGGCAATGCCTCAGTAAACGTTCCAACTGTGGCCTTTTAGTGTTTGACACAAAAGTAAAGTATTGACATGTTCAAACTATTTAAATTTAATTAAGTATGTGCACTATAAATTTGACTGACACCTCCATGTGTTTCTTCCCCGCAGGCAGAAAACAGACAAAGGAATCTGTCCGACAGCCAAGCGCCGGACGAGAACAACCCCTGAAGGTGCTGTCAGCGCTGAAAACCAAACATTAATCCTCCTCTCCTCTTGATAAGTCTGAGATTAAAATCACATCCCTCTTTTAAGACTTTGTTTCCATGCAGGTCCAATCACATTAGTTCAATGGAAAAAATATGGCGCGCCGTTATCACCAATGGCTCAATTACCTTTAAATACACACACAGGCAGGTCAGCAAGTACATAAAAGTTGCATGTTTGCATAACCTTCCTTCAATGGCAGCCCGCAGACAGAGCACGCTTGTTAGCTGTGAACTAAGGGAGAATGGACCAGATGAGATAGATTTACCAGATGTGCAGGTATTGCACAATCCCTCCGTTGCCCCCTCCTCTTCCTTAATCTAGCATTCCAGCATGTCCAAATGTTTTTGCCTCTCTTCTTTTTCTGTTTCACTGGCTCCCTCTTTCCGTCTCTCCCCTCTCTGTCAACACCACACCCATGCAGGTAACAACCTGACTCAGTAAACAACAATGTTTAATTTTACCAGGGCTCCATTTTTCAATGCAAGCCTCAATTATATTCCGGTCACCTGGGATTAGGGCTTTGCTTTATGCTTTTTTTTTTTTATGTGCTAGAGTTTCCAAAACAGGTGAGTCACCTGTTTTTAAAAGTCTGTGAATGCCTTTCAGTTAATGATGGGAAGAGACAAGCCTTTTTATGCAGCGCTGCTTTTAATAGACCAAATGCAGGATCTAGAACAAACACAAAGATGAATATATTTATAGTTGCTTGTCAGCTTCAGTTTTCCATCAATCAAAGCTGAATAGAGATGCTTTAACTGGACCCTGCGACTATTGACTGTGACCAGCAGGGACACTTTCTGTCAACGCTGGAGTGTCTCTGCCGTGTGTAAATGAGCTGCCCGTCAAACTGAAGCCCCCATGACCCTGCAAATCATACCCGGGTCAACCGTTAGCAGAGGCCTGACAGCTGATTGGCTGACAGGCCAGGGGGTTAAGTAGACATGACCTCTATATGCCCCTGGGTTCATCTGCACTTCCTCCTCCGCATTGTTGGCCAACAGACAGCGACAATGTTGCACAGGGTATGTGTCACCGAGGGGCTGACCAGTTGTGACTTGGAACTGGTTAAATCAAAGGCGCATGGATTTCAATTGGAGGAAGTGCCTTTGACTGGGACTGAAAGCTGTCAGTTTTACTTTGGGGGATAAGATTATTGTTGAGTTATTTTAAGGTCTCTTTAAGTTGCTAACCATTTCATTGTCATGGCTGAAGATGGAAAGGCCTGCAGTGTCATGAATGGGACAGAAAAAAAACTGTTTGTAGAACAACACGTACTCCCACCTAGATCCTGATTCGCCATTGTTAACGCAAACAACACGAAAGGGAAACTCATTCAAATAGCCGCTCAGTTGTGTAGCCCAGGAATTTGCTTTCCCATTTTACACCTTCCGATACGCACAAAGGGCCATCTTTGTACCTGGGCCCTGAATTATTTTTTACTGGTTTCCTGGGCCTTACCCATTCAGCTTTTCAAAGGCATGCAAATGGATGACGGCAGCACATACTGCCGGCATCCAAATTCACTTCATGATGACTGGCTCATTAGGCCCTCTGTTTCTGCATAGCTTTGTCTGCCAAAGAGATTACTGTAACATCAGCGGGTTACAGTATCCCCACCTAAGCCTCTGGCGGTCTCACAGCCCAAATTTGACCGCTGGTTTCACTTTCTCATAGGCACACTTTAGCTGGCATTACGTGACCAGGCCAACTGACCAAATCTGAAAGATGGGTGAGGCTGTCTGTACGCAGCTCTGTATGTTGCAGGAATCAATGCCTGATTGAATAAACAATTAAAAATAAAAAAAAGATCTGATCTGTGCAATATACTTAACGGCCAGAAAATGTGGTTTTTGGTGAGTGTATGAAACCACTCCGTCACATGGACACACATACATTCAGAGGACACAGGAATTGAAAGTACTCACAGTTCTCAGAGTGGAAATCAGGAACAAATTGCTCGTCGCTGTCAGGAACCTGAGCTGCAATTGGAAGACAAAAAGAAGAGCCATAATTTTAGCGTTATTATTATTATTATTAGTATTTATAATATATTTAAGACAAATCTGACCTTTCCTGTCTCTCCTTTCTTTCCTCTTTCTGTGTATTTTTCTTCCCTGAAATCTGAGTCACAGCCAGGCTGGGCTTCATTCAGGCGACCTTCATTTTACAGTTTTTGCAGCATGCCAGCACTTTGCTTATTCATAGATCAATACACTATAGTCAACAACATGAAGCTGCTGAATGGTATCATGGATGGATATTAACCTGCCAGACATGCTTCATGCAGAATTTAGTATCAACCTTTGACTCTAGCTTCGAGATTTCAGCCAATGATAAATAGACATATTGACAATAACCATGAAACTCTTTGTGTTGGGAGACCATCATGTATTGAGACCCAAAACCAAAGTGTTCAATATTAAAAAAATAAGACATTATGAAATAAAGTGCTCTATGCATAAATGTAGAAAAAAATTTAACAATGAAGTTTTGAAATAATCCAATATGAATAACTCATTATTAAGAAATGTTACATAATCCTGCTTCTTTGTACAACAGTTCCTTTTTTTAAAAAATTTAATTCTATGACTTTTTATTTCAAAATGTCAGTTATTACACAACCCCATTTTTAAATATCTCTGACTAAAAATCAAGACAAATAGTGCAGAGCCCAAAGTTGATGTCCAATCAGAGGAGAGAAAAAGTCATTTCCACTCCAGCTCCATTAATACTATTAGTATATACAGTGATATCGTGACATGTAACCCTGTTCTCGTCTACCCAAACTAGTCAGACATCATATATGTAAATGGTCAAGTTTTTACCAGTTTCTGTCAATTTCCGCTGCAGAAATCCAGACTGACTAAACAGGCTGTTCTGGCTAAACAAGTGACGAAATCTGTCAAGTGTTGCGACAAACCAGCCCCTCGGATGCAACTTCTCTCTGTCCCAAAGCCTTGGGGACTTTGTCTCACAATCTAGAAGTAGTCTGGATTTCATCTGCTGCACAGATGAGGAATCGCTCCTATAGTCAAACTAGAAGTGGATATAAAACAAGGAAATTGGACTAAATGCAAGAGAAGTGATGAAATGCAGTGCCGAGCACATGCATTTCAGCTACACTAAGATCTGATCACACTACTTTTCCTTTTAAGTAGTAGAAACAGTTCATATATCGACATATATCATTTGGTTACAATACTGTGATGCATAAATTTGTGTGTCCCGGAAACAATCTACAGTCAAATTACACTGATCTGTGAAAACAGATGAGTCCCTACAGTGATATAGTATGTGTATGTGTGATATCTTGATCTGATCTGAAATTACTTGCAGTGGTGTACAATTTCAAAAAGTATCAGTGGTCCTGATTATACACCCTCTCATAAAGAAACTCATCTAGGATCTCACTGAATAAGCACAGTCAGTAATGCCGGGCCCAGGTGCAGCAGAGCTAGACAGACACTATTGTATGCCCCCAACCCCCCCCTTTTTTTTTAGGAATCCAAACCCATTCACAATTGTGCTTTTGGAGCTTTGGATTTTGAGTCACACAAACAGGTTAGAAAAGCCCAAATGATTTGACTGCCAACACCCCACTATGGGGTGAGGAGGTCAAATTCACCCACTGAGCCATAAGCGCTCTGGCATTTTGTTTGCTACTCTCGAATTAATGACCTAACCCTAAACGTAGAGCAGAAACAGGGCAAGTTTCTGGGGTTTTAAAGTGTTTCCATTGCTCGGGACCTACACTTACGTCATGGTACAAGCTAAATGGTAGGGAAAAGTTGATGGCTATCATTAAATAACATGAACCCAATCAGGGGAGTAATGGGCTACAAAAACAAAATGGCATGGCAGCGTTGCGGATACTTCAGCACCATTCACTTAATACAGAAACAAAAAAAGAGCCTTTTTTAAAAAAAAAAAAAACTATCAAAATTTCTTCATAGAACTATGTCTGCATTTCCCCTAAAAGTAGACTTTTGCAATTTCACTATGACTCTGCACCAAGCTCTGTGTTCAGCCTAAATGACCTCTCCTCCCATCATCCACAACGGTTTCCAGACAATGACAAACACAACACAGAAACCAAAACAGAGACAGAAGGACAAAAAGAGGAAATAAGAAATTCAAATCCACTTTCTTGTCGTCACACTCCTCCTTCCTGTGCAGAGGAAACCGGATGACGGCATTTTGGAGCATGTTCAGATAAATGACATCGATTTCTTATATAACGCAGCATCCTGTGGCTTACTATACCATAATAATATTACCCCCTTTTAAATTTTCTGTCTTTTGCCCTCAGGGGGGAGAAATAAAGCTGCTGATGAGACAGAGCAGGGGCCAATATTTATGCGCACTTTCCTGTGTGTGTGTGTATGAGCGTTTGCCTGTGTATCTGATTTGTTTCCAGGAACACCTCGTCAGGGGCTTTGAGATGCAAGTCAGCACAAGAAGGAAAGTGTGTTTATACGAGCACAGACGCATGTTCTCCCCGATGCTTCCAGGCACCTTGAATGACTTTTTTTTTTCTCTCTGTGGGAGATCCTGGGAGGAGCTAAGCAGCCCCAGTCATATAAACCTAAAGGCCAATGGGACAAGATGTGACAAGCTCCTGAACTCTTGCCATTCAGTTCTTCACCCTTTCTGTCTCTCTTTTGCTTCCGCTCTCCTTTGGCGGAAAAAAAAAAAAAAGAAAAACTCCCTCGAGCTACCCGGCTTTTACAATCTTGGTGAATCCCTCACAACTACAATCAGTCATGATAAGGTCTTTAATTAATGCAACAGGAAAGGAGAGGTCTTAGTCTGGGAAGCTGAAAACAAGCCAGTACTTAAGGTTAAATAACACTTTGATACAGTTACACTTCCATCTTTCTGTCCTGTTTTTTCACTGCCTTGTTCTCTCTCCGCGACTCAACAATAAGCTGCCACCCAATTTGTAAATTCACCACGTAATATAACGTCTTATCTTAAAGAGTCGGCTCACTGAAACTACTAAAAAACATACTTTCTCATTTACCTGGCAGTGGTATCAAGCCATGCAGATAGTTTGTGTTTTATTTGGTTTGAGATATCTGTCCCTGAGATTTCTTTTTCAACTCCAATACAAAGACCTTGAACGGAATTGTGTTTCTGTTGCTTACAATTGATAGACAATACGTTTCAAAAAAATTAAACCGCAACAACTCTTCCCAGAAACAGCGTTTCCGTTGTTCTGAATAATCCACAGAACTCACTGTCATCAGTTTTCATAAAGGACTAAAGCCGTTCCAATGAAAACTGATCACAGTGAGTAGTCCTGAGGATTATTCAGAGTAGCCAGGCCATTATTTCTGGGCAGAAGTGTTTCTTTTAAATTTTTTAATATTGTGTTTTCAATGTTTTGAGCATGACAAACACAATTCACCTTCAATTCACCTCTGGGAGAAATCTTAGAAGCTGATATCTCAGCCTGGGCGAGTAAAAACCAAAACTATCTGAATGACTGAGAGTGAGAGAATGAGTGAGAAACAGTAATTTGGGTGAACTGAACCTTTAAGGGTGGCCTTTATAGCTAAATCCGTGAATACAAATAGGCTCCAACTTTGAAGCGACACCCATTGTTGCAGTTTTATTGGCACTGGCTCCTGTCTTTGTCTGCTTGAGACACTGGTGTGAAGCGAACTTGCTGGTTTTTGACGCTGCATAAGAAAAGGTGAGAGACCTAATGTGGATGCAGCACTGTTTGTCCTAAACAGTAACTGACCAGTGAGTGGGCTCGACTCAACTCATTGCAACTGCCTCATTTCTCTATTGCTGATCTGTTGTACACAGCGAATGACTCAATGTCAATAGTGGGACTAAGTGTACAGTTGTAAGTTGACATGAGCAATTTCTCATACTTAGAAATACTGTGAAATTCCTTTACACATAACAGCAGAACACTTCATGAGAACAGCATTTACATAGAAAATACATTGACATTTATGTCATAACTTAAACATCCCCTATAGACATCTTTTAAGACATATAAAAAGTGGAATAATAATCTACTCTTTCAAGAACTGCTGGACACAAGATGTCTCCTGTTTTATTGCTGAGTCCATTCTCAGTGTAAGTGCACTGGAGGCTTCAAGTTTCCACATCACACTTTAATTTACACTACCGGCTTCAAAACTAGCTGTGATGTCGCAAAATCATGCTTGTACATGTATGCTTTAAACTGGTGAGCACAGCGAAACTTTACTCCTTCAAGCAGATGAATGTGAAAACAGCTTTCTAGCGTGCAACGCGAACATCCAAGTGAAGTAACAATAAGCAAAACACATTTTTTTTACATGGAAAGGGGGGACTTAAAAAATGGATTTATGAGGTTGATTTGGTTCACATTAGAATATAAATCTCAAATAAGTGGTGTTTCCCCTCAAACCTCCACATCAAAGCACATCAAAGCAACTAACACAACAAATTCGCACCTCAGGGTGCAGTTCTCATTTTTACTTGCAGCTTTAAGCACAGGGACCCACTGTCCTGCAACTGTTCTGCTCCAGATTTGCACCAAACAGGCATAATGACTCATGGCTTGTGTTGTTCTCTCCCTCTCTTGACATACAGTATAATTACTTGATTAGAGCTCACGTCATCATTGTACTTATTAAGTCTTCTAGCTGACAATTGCCTCTGACTGGGCCTCATTTCATCGCTATGAGTGACACAAGCCAAATACTCTGTTTGTTTGCATTGGCTTCAGGCTGGCACGCATGCTACATGCCAACATGGCCAAAATAGGACATGCTCAAAGCTAATAATGTCCCGTCTGTGTTCTCTCCCTGGCCTCTCTTTTTTTTTTTTTTTTGCAGTTTTGTATGGTTTATGAGCATGTGTGTTGCATCAGAAAGTTTGGGCTCCCCAGTGAGACTCTTTACAGCAGCTAAGGAGGTCATCTTTTTCACCAGTCACCTTTTTCACCACAGCCAAAGTTTTATGACAGCACTTTAAAATAAACATAAAAGCGCATACACCAGAGAATTTTGAGATAAAATTCTGATTATGGATAATAGAGAGCAGCACATAGAATCCATTGTTGTATGTTTTAGGTTTCTGTGTTCTCCAGTCTTTCCAGATAGACACATCAGGAAGCCTCATGGTTGTCATAAATGGGGGAAATCAACACAGAAAAGCAAAAAGAAAGAAAGAAATAAAAAAGGCAAGTCTCACCTTCTGTGAGCCATGTCTCTTGGAGTTGGCTTAAATCCTGGAAAAGGTCTGAACAGAAAGATAAAAAGACAGAATATACAATCAGCACACTGCAGACTGACAAGCTGACATCTGCTCACTAATATGTGTCTTATCAAAAATGAACGTAGCTAAGATTCAGACTGACACTGCCTGGGGTTGATAGACCATAATATAAACACGCTTTATGCAAAGACACCAAAGGCCAAAATTGTCAACTTCCACTACTTTACCTTCAGATTCCTGAGGGGGTAATTCTGTGTCCATGTATTTCCTTTTCGCTGCCATCAACAGTCTATTTAGGGGCCCATTTCCTTGCGACTTCTGCAAAACCCATAGATGTTAACAGAGGAGAAGTGAGAAACAGACTTCAACAGGGCATTTCCAGCACATAAGTGTCAAAACAGCTAATGCCATGTTAAATGTGGCTTGGAAAAAAAAGAAAAACAAGTCACCACTTGGACACATTTGACCAAAAAAACAAACAAAAAAAAACAAAACAAGAAATAATAAGAAGAATAATTTGTCATAGTTTAAATGAAAGCCTACTGCAGCTAGGTGAACATCAAGCTCCTTAGAAAACAACACATTTCTCAGTTGTGGAGGCAATCTTGGAAAAACAAACGCGCTGTTTGCGTCTGACGAAAGTGACCATTTGGCACACATTGACACTCTCTTCAGCCAAAGTATCCCGTAGGAGAAACCCGCTGACAAACATTATTAAATGCAGCACTTGCTACGTTTCACTTTATGAAGATTTTGTGATAGTTTTAAACGGGGTTGAGAAGTAGTTTTCTATCGCGCAGACACACACGCACACACACATAGTTGCTTCAGCCAAAACTCGTGCAGACGCGAGACGGAGAGCGAGAGAGAGAGAGAGAGAGAGATAAAGCCCAGTAGCCGAGTCATTAAAAAAACAGGCAAAAAAAGCACCGAAGTAAAAAGAAGAGTTCATCCATACGTACATTTGCTAAAGTGTAAGGCACTTGCTGGTCCAAATATCCATCCATCTTATAATCCATCCGTTAACCGTTTGTGGTCATTTAGGCTGAGTTGAGTGAGATCCACGCAGCCTGCAGGGAGAGGAGGGAGCGCTGCTTGTGAATGGAGCTGCGTGGAGGCTGCATGCATAATGAGCTCCATTCACAAAAAATGCCGAGGGGAAGTGATGGCGAGTGATTACCCAGCGGGCTGCTGCCCTCTTTACAAATCTCTTTTTTGTGTGTGTTTGAGTGTGTGTGTGTGTGTGTTTGAGAGAGAGAGAGAGACAGACAGCTCGTCATTACCTACAAGTTTTCAGGTAAAGCTGTTTAGTACACCTCAAATACTTTTAGTTTGAAGAATAAATCAGTTTAGTTTTAGTTTATTCGTGTAATAAAGTCGCGCTTTCAAGGTTTAAAAACATGTCAGAATGAGTCAAAAAAAAAAAGCACTTATGAAATATGGGTGTTATTTAGTCGCCTATTTCTTGGGTTTTTGCCACGTCTGCCCAGATTGCCAGGCTCAACTTTCAGCTTTAGGAAACGGCAGCGCTGGAACTGTGAGGGGAAACAGATGTTGCGTTTTAGTCGAGTCACACCAACAGACTCCATTTCAAGCAGAAAGCATAATTGACATACGCAGTTACGGCGAGTTTGACTAAGTTTGTAATGAAGTGGGGTGACTTTTGAGCGCCAGCTGTGCTGTCATTTCTGTAACAGACATGATTTTAGGATAATAAGGAGACTTGCTTTTCTTGCTCGGGCCAGAGGAGGTTCGTGATTGGTGGATTTCCTCTTTCAAGGGCTCGAATTTCTTGCCTTTGTCCGGATGAATACACTGACTTATGAATGAAGTCTCGGTTCCTCCTATGAGCCAATCAGAAACCTGGTGGTCGGGTTCCTAGCAACCGTGGGCGGAGCTTGCGCTACAGCAGCCAATCATCTGTCTGCAGACGGCAGGCTTTTATACTGGATTTTCCAGTTGTTTTTCATTCACAAAAAAGAGAGAGGGAAAGTTAGAAAAAAAACTTCCATTCATAAAAACCTGCCCTGGCACGAAAGCCCTGACATGTTTTTCTTTTCTTGCCCGGACAAACTCAAAGAACTTCAGCTTGTTTACCTCATTTCATGACTTTACCCCCTCTACTTATGACAAACAGTGATCGCAGCCAAACAGGAAAAGTGGCAATACCTCGGCAGAAGCCCTGAACATCAAAAATCAGCATCAAAACTGACGTAAATCAGTTCAGGGCCATGCATTCTTGAATTCTTGTGGTTTTGAGTCTACACCACAGAAAAGCCACAGGACTTAAAGTTCTCTGTGATGCTTTGTACACAAAACTACAGAATGATGAAATGATTGTTGCTTTATTGAAACTAAACTGCCTAACTAAAGCCAGAAAGACTGTTTTTTAAGGAAGAGTAGGCAGTCAAGAGACAGGAAACAAAGTTCTGATGAAATCTGAGTTTGAGTTTCAGTGGTTAATGAGATTCAGAGACAAACATGATAAGCGGTTTAAGAGCATGTATAGTGTATACCCTCCTCTTCTTCCTCCTCTCCTCTGTTGATATCTATCTACATCTTCCAATCGCCATAACAGGTGATTCTGCACATGTTATTTCCTGCTTAATGATGTTTAGATGCACATTTAGATGGCTCTTAATATTACATCAGCCCTGCTCTGTACAGCCAGCATATAGCAGTTTAACAGAGCAGGACAGGCTCAAGGATATTACAAAAGTAGGTCATTATTGGTATTATATTCGATGTAAGTGGTCATAAATTCTCTTCTGTAACCTTATAAGCTAAGATAGTGGTTCTTAAGTTGCGAGAAGTTGAATCTGAGGGCTCACAAGAGGATTTAAAAAAAAAAAAAAAACTGTTGCAGAAACTTAAGTTTATTTTCTCTGTAACTTTTACTTTTTTCTTTGTAAATACTGCACCCTTTTACCTCGTCAGACCTTTAAAAAACCTTGAAATGTAACAACCTGAGAAGGAAAAACTGACTGTTTTACTGTTAAACTGACTTTGTTTAATTTGCTTTAAATAAAGTGCTTGTCTAATCAAGGAAAAATGTAGATTCAATGAGCACTTACTGACATCCAAATCCATGTCTGACAATTTCTTTAACTTTACAAAACCGACAATCTGACAAGCACCTACACTTCAGGCAGGATTTGCACTTCTCTGTCAAGCTTTTTCATTCCTTACACGACTATCTCTGTCCCTTTAAACGTACAACTGAGTGCAACATCATGTTTGCCTTTGAGGAGAGATCGTCTGAAGGTGTATGCGGTTAACCTCATTTGAAGGGATTATCATGTCTCACCTCTTTCCATGACAGCAGGATATTCACCTCGCCTTCATGCGTGGCCGTTTGGAACAGATATTAACACTTTTGCCTTCATATGTGGTAGGATGACATGGCATACAAACTTGTTTTGAGCATACTCCGGCTTTTAAAGGTGGCTGTATACTCCTTCAGCTATTTCTGTAACTTTCCGAAACAGACAAGATGACATTTACACCCACTTTACACAGTGATTGGCCAGCAGTGAGGAGGTGAGAGGAGTCGGGGTTTGAACTTCTCCCTCTAGCACTCATCTCTCTGTCAGTTTTCATGTGAACAAATGAGTGCAACAGTATGAACGTCTTCCAGGATAGACTGTAGCCATGTTTCCATCTAATCGTCAAGAGAATTTTAAGAAAATGCGAATTAGGCATGTTTCCATCAACTGGTTTGGAGCGAATAAACTAGGCTACGCAAAGTGTAGTTCCATCAGAAGTCGGCGGTATAGGCTACATTATGTATGGCTGTAATGAGCAGTAGAAGAAGTAGAGGTTGAGAACCAGAAACAAAACCAGTAGCCTTGGCCATCTACAAGAGAAAAATGGAGAAATGTCTTCAGGAATTTGCTTAAATTGGGCAAGTTGTAATTGTTCTTTCACGTCAGCTAGTATGGGTTGCTTAGTTGCTGCTACCAGCCATGTGTGCCACGCATTATGGGAATATCCAGGAAGACGCCGACAGTGGAAACAGCTGATCAGTCATGTGAGTTAAATGTTTGCTATGTAAGAACTTATTCAACAGAGGTGTTTCCATCTCCCATCTAATGCATTAACTCCTTTAAGGAAAAAACTGACAAAGTTTTTTTTCGACTTTTGCTGTTTCCATCAACCTTTTCTAATGCGACAGTTTAAAATGCGCATAAAAACACGTTGATGGAAACACGGCTTGTCAGAAAATATGCACCATTATCCCTGTATTTAAACGAGACAGTCGGCTTTCCACTCCGCCTTTGAGTAAGCCGTTTGGAACAACTAGAGACTGATTTAATTTCAGACGTTGTCGGACAACACATCGTAAGAGCCACTTCTGAGTGATTCCAACTCAAGCTTAAGACAGCTGGATATTAACTTCCAAGATGGCACCCCGTTCTTTCTAAGTTGCTCACCAGGCACATAGCTGAGGTTTCAGGATTCCTTATTTTTGAGCCTACAGAGCATTAAAAACCTTCTCTGGTTGAGCCACCTGACTTCCTTCAAACTCTCCACAGACATAATCATGCACCAAAATGACTTTTTTTTAGATTTTCTATTATGGGACCTAAGTCTTTTACAGCTGTTTCTTGTGTAATAATTGTAAATGGTTGGGTCAGTAGGTGTCACATGACCTGCAATTCTGACTGTGGCCACTACGCCAGAATAGTCTCACAACTCAAATCCGCATTAGAGCCACAGTCACAAGTAGACGTTAATTTTGAGGGGGGTCACAGGCCCGTGCTGATGGTTATATTTCCATGTATTTCATCCCTACAACCTAATTTTGTTTCTAGATATTCAAGCATGACTCAGCATGGTTGTGTTTTTTACCACACAGTATTGGTAAAGTCCTAGACTTGCAAAAAAAAAGTTGCATGTGATAAACCACAAGTGACATTAAAGCACGTGAGTTTTTTTGACACAAAAGTTTCCGTTTGCCAACAATATTTTGTGCTCGTGAATCATCTCTCTCTCTCTCTCTCTCTCTCTTTCTCTCTTTACATGTGAAAATTACTGATATGAGTTCAAGTGAATAAAAGAAAAAGACCTGATGTGGAAACTCCTCTTTTTCATTGTCTCACTGTCTCTTTTCATCCACGAGTCAAAACTTTTACATCTGAAATGAAAACTGTCACATGTGATTTCCGACAAGAGTACAACGTGAAATAAAGTTGACTTTTGAAACGCTGCACGTGTTGGAAAAGCACATGTGTTTTTGATTCACATGTGGTTGACATCTTTAAATTGAAAACAAATGAAAGGGACAGAAACAGCCTTTGTTAAATACCTACACAGTGGTACACCTACACATATACTATTGAGCTGATACAGTCATGTTATTAAAGTCTACACAAGATTTACAACCTCTTTGGCTCCTTTAGGATGAATTGAAATTGTAAAGAACATAGACAGTGGCCATAGATCAACTCCATGTATTTCATTTACAGTACACACACACATACACACACACACATATAACACAACACATCACAGTGCTGAAATGCTTTGTGAAATCTACTGTAATAGTCATCCACCTCTGTGTCTAATATAGCTTTGTCAGCAGAGAGATAAGTACTGACAGAGACAGAGGGGAGACATTTTAAGTTCAGTGCGGTGCTGTGGAGTGGACTCAAAGTGCTTATTGATCAAAGCTGGCTGATGGATGGGTGAAATGTTATTATAGCTTCGGCTGTACTAGTTATGGAGAGACAGAGTGAGATGTGTAGAAATGGAAGTAGATGGAGAGGAATATTTAGAAAGAGTGAAATACTAATGAATGTAATAAAAAAAAAAGACAGCAGAGGAGATCAAAATAAAGATTTGATGGAATGAAAGAAGGGAACAGAAAAATAAAAAAAAAAAAGAGCAGAAAGAATAAGGAAGCGAGGCAGAGTGAGAGGAAAAAAGGACGTGGAGGCAAGAGGGAGCCAGAAGCCGAGGCGTCTGTGGGGGATGGTGTTGTGTGAAAGGATCATCAACAACACCTCTCCGTCTTTCCTCTCTTCCTCTCTCTGAACCCTCTTTTACCTCTCTCCTCCCTCGCTCCTGACAAAGCTGATGGTGACTGATAAACAAATAATGATATTTGATAAAACGAGGACATGCAAAGGGACTTACTGGGAGCATGATTCATGATCAAAACATCCAATCACCCCCGCATTATTCTTTTTAAGTCTAGGCTGAAACAATAAAATTACTTGTATAAAAATATCGCAACATTTTTTTCAGGAAATTTGAGGATTTATTTATTTCAATGTGACCTTGGCAGACTGTAAGATAAGATAAAATAAGATATACTGTACTCTGTTGCATACAGCAACATATAGAAAATACAAGGTACACATGATATAGGTACATAATCTGCATGTACAAGACACCAGACAGACACATAAACAATACACTATTGTATCCATAGTACTAGACTTTACACTGTTTCTAAAATAATAGAACACAATGACCAGTGGTCAGTAAAGTGGCAGAGCATATTTAAAAGACCTAAAAGAATAAAAAGCACATGTGCAAAGGAGGCAATGTCCTTATAAGTCAAAATCTTAAAAATCTGGTTAATTGCAAAAATCTGGTTCAAATCTAGCTGAATGAAAGCAAATGATGCAAAAACATTGACCAGGCTTGTTTTTCTTGACTTGTCATCACTAATGTGATGAACAAAATCATGTTTATCAGATTCAATGTTTTCAATCCCTGATAAAGACTGTGTTCTCCATGATATGTGAACTTAGTGTATCTTTGATTTTTTATCAAAACTTTAAGCAGGCTTTAAAGAGTTTTTGTGGGCTTCCCTGCCACTGCAATTATGGTTATCACCTTTCAGTTTCTTTCATAAACCTGCCCATCTTCACCAAGCAGCGCTCCATCGTGTGCAGTGCAGCAGCCGCACCCCTAGTGGGAATGTAATGGCTTCCCATAACAAGCAATACTGTGCTTTGCCAGGCAATGCCAGAACCAAAACTAAACCATCTGGGTTCAATCCATGTGTGCCAATGTATAAATTCCTTCCCGCAAAAAGACATTTTTTTTGGTCTCTCTCAGTTGTTTCTGTTGTTTTCACCGACTACACAAGTTGGTGGATTTGACTAGTGCATTATACCGTATATCCTCATCAAATGTTGAAGTTCACTCACTAAAAAATCTTTAGATATACACTAATGTGCTGTTTGGGGATTGAAAAGTGTTACATTAAGTTAATCTCAATAAAAAAGTCATCTAACACTAAACATTTCATATTCTGTATAGTTCATACTGTGTAACTTTCCTAATACCTAAAAAAAAACAAATCTGTCATCTTATTATTAAGCCATGGATAACATTAGTTTTCATTGTGAACGCTGGGCATCAGGACCATTAAAACAAACACGACATACTCTCAGGCTGGAGGCCGTCAGGGTTTGTTTGGAGTGTTGAACGGGCTTCCGAGGAAGAGCAGCTTCTCTCACGTGCCATGCCAACTGGAAAATGATTTCTAATGCAAACACTTATCGTGTGAAACACAGGGCAGACTGTGTGTATGTGTTTGAGTGTGTGGGTGTTTCACATGCCCTTGTAACTTGCTTGTGTGTTTGTACCCAGAGACAAACCTTTTCCAGTTTCTGTTCCAGGGTTACCAAAAATAATATCAACTCCACGCAAGTTCCCTGACTTATCTCACATCCTTACTATGCCATGCTGCCAAATCTGGACCCCCCAGGGCTGCCTCGTGTCCTGCCTGCGGTAAAACCAAGGTGCCTGATTTATATCCAGAAGACTATTTCCTCAGCAAACAATACATACCTGAAAATAACCCCAGACAAAATAGAGCCAGTCATGTTTGTTGCCTGATTTTTAAAACTCAAAGAGCACTTCCTTTAAAGGTCAAATGCTGGAATATTTGAACTTGCAACCTTCCTGGAGAGATCTCACTGTTTAGGGCGTTAAAGTACTCTATATCATGTTGATCTTGGAGAACTGCCTTGATCAGACAAGCATCAGTGCCTCGTTTATGAGAGAGCACCTAAACAGTGAACATACTGTATTTGAACTCTGCTAAAAGTTGATTTGTAAGTCACTTCTGTTGACATGGATTTTGATTTACACCTCCGGGTGTTGTGCTCCTGAGGCTGGTGCAGGGGATTGTCACTGCTTGCTGGGTTTCAGAACACAGAGACACGTCGAGTGATTTCCCACCCGTGCACCACCCCTGTGGAATTCCTGGCAGTGATATTCAGTCAGCGCCCCAGACAGGCTTCGCTTGCCTCAGTTGAGCCCTGCCCGCCCCTCAGCAACAGATGAGCTTCAGTGGAGGTGTGTGTGTATGTGTGTGAGAAGAAAGAGGATGAGACAGAAAGAGATCTTTATTAGTGTGTTTATGAGAAAGTGAGTGTGTTTCATGTTTAATGCATGCGTCTATGCATGTGCTCTCCCCATACATCTGTGCACTCCCATACATCTGCTCCTCCATTGCCTGTGTGTGCTGTAAAATCCACCCAAGGCCTGTTCTTCATTCCCCCAGGACACTACATCGTTGCTGGGATGCCTGCTTGTGTATAGCCATAGTCAGGAAATGTCACTGTTGGCATCTGACGAAGGCTAGTGCGCCAACCAAAGCGTGCCTCCTAGCCACCTGCGGCCCAACCTCCTCTGCCACAGACACTGGCTCACTTGTTTGTTCACCGACCATTCCTTGCCATTCCCCTCCAAAGTCAGCATGTCTGGCCGACCCTGGGCCTGTGAAAGATCAATCAGGTGAGCACAATAGCATTTATAGGGGTGTTTTTGACTGGCAGCGCTGAAGAGAAGTGACTGCCATGCAGCTGCACTGGCCCAGCTGAGCTGCCAGATAAAACACAAAGCTGACTAAATTCAGCTAAATTCTCCCCCACAAAGATACACACACACACTAAATTCTCCTCCACACAGATACATACACACACCGCAAAAAACAGTTTGAAACAGGCGAAAATGTCTTAAATAAGTGTGCTGAAAGTGTTGATATCTGCAAACATAAACTTTTTAGCCAGGCTTTTGCTTCAAATGTTTTATGAATTTTATTTCATTTTCACCTTTTATATATTTTTCTTTAATAGTCTTTATGGCTCAGTGGCATGACACGTGAGATGCGGAAGCTCCGGGAGAATTAACCCACAGCTTTTTTTTTTTGTGGCACTTTTCCATCTGCAACTTTCTGACACAACAGGCTAGGGGTGATTTTTTAGCTATTTACTGGGTATACTGGTCTCGTCGAAATGCCCCCCGAACCAAATAAAGGAGGAAATGCGTCTCAGGCACAACTGCGGCCTGCTCAACGTGCTAGGGCCTCGCCTCATAGTGACTTACCTAACTGGGAAGCTCCTTCAACACCAGCAGATACAGCAGGCAAGATCCTTAAACATGAACTTCTCTCCTCAATCCGCGACAACATTGCACAAACCTTTAAAGCCAAGTTGAAAGCTACTTTAGGAGACAATCTATCATCTATCAGGACCGAACTACAAGCCATGAGTTGTCCAACAGTTTAACTACAATTCAAACAGATTTGTCAGGGCTGAAAAGCATGGTGGGCGAGGTGGAGTGGTCTCCATCCACCTACACAGATGATATCACCACAATCTAGGGAACAGTGTAACGTCTCTCTGTGGAACTCATCAAACTTGATAATAAATGTAAAGACTTAGAATCCAGATCACACCGCAACAACATCAGGATTGCTGACGTTCCCGAGGATGCCAGTCTGTCCATGACTGCCACAGTAACCACCCTGCCCAAAGAGGCTTTCAAGCTGGAGACAGAGCACATTGCACACTTAAACCATGGCCGACGTAGTTATTGCCAGACTACATTATTTCTCAGATCGTGCAGACATTCTTCGGAAATCGGGGGAACTGAGTAGATCAAGATTCAAGGCATGACTATTTCCGTATTGCCAGACCTCGCGGCCAAAACAGCCCACATCCACAATGCAATTCAATGATGTCAGATCAGCTCTTAGATTCCAGGTGTCTGGTTTGGTCCATTGCATCCGACCCATCTATGGGTCACATACAACAACAAGGAGAGGGAGATCAAGACGCTGGACGAGGCATTTATCAAAATAATTTATCAAAGCATGTGGGGACTGAGATGGTACCTGTTGATACTTGAGGTAGTGGGATATAGTCTCCAGATGTCTCTGGTGAGTTGGCAAAGCTTTAACACCATCTTAAAGTACACACAGACATTATGAGACAATATATATGGGCTAATATGAGATACTATGTATGTTTTCAAGTGGATTAATCCTCAAATTACTGGTGTAAATGTTTTTCCTTTTTCTTTTTTCCCCCCTTTTTCTTTTGTAAAATATAACACAACTGAATTCTAAAGCTGGCAGTATTTTTTCCTAAGCTGGCTGTTAGGATAACCATGGTAAACTGGGAGCATATCTTTTAATGTCTCACATAGAGTTGACATGAAACTTGTCTTGCCCATTCTACATTGTGTTTTGAATGCACCCAATCTAGCTTGCTCACTTGGTTAAGTTTTTCATTTATACCTAAGTTTATCACCAAATTTAGGTTTGGTGATAAATTTGTATCTTAGACTCGCCTTCTCTGTGCATCTCCACAGGGCAGCATTCATATGATGATGATACCCAATCCTACGATTTTGCATTGACACGGAGGACCAGGCAGGTGTGCCCTTTACCCCCCCCAGAACACTTGTCGATTGCACTGAGGTCATCCCCCCATTTAAGGGAGTCCTCCAGGGAGATAAGGAACTTAAATTGTCATTATTCACAGATGACTTATTATTATATGTATCAAACCAAACCAACCAACCAAAAGCATCCCTTTTATCCAATCGATTTTGGAAAATTTTGGCTCATTCTTAGGTTATAAAGCCTACCTGCTTAAAAGCACTTGCTATCCAATTAACAACCTTGGATTACAACTTCAGGATCAGTATAAAACGAACCATGTCCTCTCTTTTTTCCACCAACTTTTCCCCTTTAATGATACAAGTTAAAACCAATGTCCAAAGATGGAGCAACCTGCCATTGTCACTGAATGGAAGGATTAATGTCGTCAAAATGAACCTCCTTCCCAAATTCCTTTTTTGTTTCAATGTATTCCGTTGTTCTTACCCAAAAATTATTTCAAAACTATTGATGAGTCTATATCACCTTTTTCATGGAACAAAAAGCTCCCAGGATTCATAAATCACTGTTACAAAAATGTAATGGTAGGGGGTCTCATGCTACCTAATTTTCAATTATATTATGGTCAGTACACATTCATAAGACAACTTACTGGCTTAGATCCTCAGATATTCCATGGTGTAGACTAGAGGCACAGTCTTGTAATTCATCATCTCTTAAAGCTTTACTTACATCCTCTCTACTGCGCTACCCCTCTGGCTTAACAGATAATCTGGTAGTGAGATCCACCCTTTGGATCTGGTGTCAGCTCAGGCGCCACTTTAAATTCCTGTAGCTTCCTTTAGGACACCTCTATTGAAGAACTATTTATTCTCCCCATCATGTACAGACACTATTTTTCTGCAATGGCACAACAAAGGCATAAAGTGTTTTTAAGTTCTATGTAATGATGGTGTCTTTTACAATTACACAGAATTTTCCATTGAATTTGGACTGCTAGCAACCCACCTATTCTGCTACTTTAAGGTCCGACATGGTGCATTTTCCCTCTTTCCAAACTACCCCTCTATACCCCCTAAACAACCCTGGGAAGATTGTCTTGAGTTGAACCCTAAACAGAGGTCACTGATCTCCAAAATCTACTGTCAGCTCTTATCACTTGATGAGTGTTCCATGACCAAAACAAGGGTGGTGTGTAAGCAGGAGCTGGGCACAGAATTCACAGAGGAAGGGTAGAAAGGGGCTATCAAAAGGACCCATACAAGCTCTTTCTGTGCCCAGCCTGAACTCGTACAGTTCAAAGTCCTGCACAGAGTCCATTTTTCTAAAGCCGAGTTGTCTGAAATATTTCCAGAAGTAGAGGACAGGTATGACAGATGTCATACTTCCCCATGCAACTTAAGTCACATGTTCTATTCATGCTAAAAGTTACATCATTTTTGGCAGAACTATTTTGAGATTGTGTCTAAAATATTAAGGACTAAAATGAATAACCGCCTTTTTATCATGATATTTTGGTGGCCCTCAGGACTGTAGTCTATTCACCTCTAAACAGACGCTTCAGCTTTCACATGAAGTGAAATTCCAATACTCCCCCTCATTTGTTTATTCCAACAAATGAGGGGGAGTACTGGAATTACATTTTTCCTATAATATGTTGAATCAGAACAGAATATCAAAAATGGGGCAATGTGAATAGACCTTGAAAATGTTTGTTAAACCTAAATGTTTGTTACCTGTTTTCAAGGATAGGGCTGGCATTATTCTGTAATTTTTTTTAAAATTGTCAACAAATTCCATAAAATGACTGACATTGCGATAGTCTGTCTCTGACTTCCCTATTTGGACAAACCTATTTATTCCTACTGAAAATGGAAATGGAAAAATAACTGATCACAAAAGTATTGTTTCATTTTTTAAATTGCTCAGTTATTTCTTGAAATTTAAAACTGTAGGTTTTAAAAAAACTTTACTCAAAGATGAGTAAATAGTGCATTTGTTGGAGACTATTCTCAGCTGCGGATTGATAGACATTTTGTGCTCAAGTGTGTATTTATGGCATTTGGAGAGGCATGTGGGATTGCCTCAAAATAAACTACAGTGCTTGTGGCTCATTTATGTTATTTTTAATAATTTTTGGACAATATTGGAGCTCTATGACACAGATACATCAGGCTTTGGATACATTCATTGTTTGTTTTGGTCTTTTTATGAGATTTGTTGACAATAATATATTGCTTTAAATAAAATTAAAAAAAATTTCTTTAGTTTATTTTTCTTTGAAACATTTGCTATGGAATCAAAATATTCAATCAATGGAGTTAACATTGTTAAAGACACATGCAAATGCATGTATTCACATTCATGTGTATGCACACATTCACACTTTAAAGCCAGCCCTCTGTTACTAACCAAAGACACATCATGGAGACCAAAGACTGTTGTGGGAGACATTGTTTTGTTCTAAAAGCAGGATGGCTTCAAGGAGACACAGAGAAGCTTTGTTGATGTCTCTCTCTCCGTCTCTCTTTTGCGCACTCGTTCACTACCCACATAGCGCTGGTTTTGTGTAAACCCTCCTATTGTTGCCGCCAGGGCCCTCTTCACCCACATTTCCATTTATATCCCATTTTCCACATCATTTCCATGGTAATTTGGGGGGGACAAAAAATCCCATGTTATGTCATTTATAGTGATGCAGCTGGTTTATCTATGCATACAAGGGGAAAACCAGTGGAGCTGGCCCTGGGGCATGGCCTCTGCTCCATCAAAACTACCTCGAATCAAAGGCAGGATATGTAAATGGTAGGACTGTTTGGCATACTGATGATAAAGACGTCTATTATGAATTCAGAATAATGGCATGCTCAGTATTGAGTTGAAAATCAAACAAAACCAGATTAATAGCAAGTTATTTTAGCTTTTCTGATCTCTGCTCCACATTTTCTGCTGGGGTTTCATGGTTTTGCAATCCTATATTGTACTGTTTTCACAAGGGAGCCTGCCTAATTTTGTTGGATTCCTGCTTGTAATGACTCTCAATCCTTGTAAACTCTGTGGTGTAAACAATGCCTCCAGATCTTTCCACCAAAACAACACACAAGCCTGTGTGGAGGTCTAAACAAGTGGGCGGTTGTGTTTAGCTTTGGTTTATCCGGTACTGGGAGACCTGATAACGCAAGGTCGCTCAGCTTGACCGCACATGTCCCACCATGGGTGATGGTTAATTTGATGGGATATGGAAGTTATAGAAAAACTCACCTCAGCTGAATGTTTTGAGTCATTCTGTATGTTCCCTTAGTATGTACTGCTCTCCTGTTGCCTATGAAGTAATGTTTTTCACATATAATAACACAATAACATTAAAAAATGGAAGATATCACATTCTAAAATGGAACACATACTATCATAATCACATTCTAGAATGGAACAACTAACCTCACAACCACATTCCAGAATAAAACATGTCACATTCTAGAATGCAACACATAATCTCACAACGACATTCCAGAATGGAACATATCACATTCTAGAATGGAACAACTAACCTCACAGCCACATTCCAGAATGGAACATATCATGTTTTAGAACGGAACACATACTATCACAATCACATTCCAGAATGTAATATATCACATTCTAGAATGGAACACATACTATCACAATCACATTCCAGAATGGAACGTATCACATTCTAGAATGGAACAACTAACCTCACAGCCACATTCCAGAATGGAACATATCACATTCTAGAATGGAACACATACTATTATAATCACATTCTAGAATGGAACAACTAAACTCACAATGTGTTCCATTCTGGAATGTGATTGTGATAGTATGTGTTCCATTCTAGAATGTGATATGTTCCACTCTGGAATGTGGTTGTGAGTTTAGTTGTTCCATTCTAGAATATGACAATTACATTCCAGAATGGAACATATTACATTCTAGAATGGAACAACTAACCTCACAACCACATTCCAGAATGGAACGTGTCACATTCTAGAATGGAACACATACTGTCACAACCACATTCTAGAATGGAACAACTAACATCAGAACCATATTCTAGAATGGAACATGTCACATTTCAGAATGGAACAACAAACCTCACAACCAAATGGAACATATCACATTCTAGAATGGAACACATACTATCATAATCACATTCTAGAATGGAACAACTAAACTCACAACCATATTCTAGAATGTAACATATCACATTCTAGAATGGAACACATACTATCACAATCACATTCTTGAATGGAACACATACTATCACAATCACATTCCAGAATGGAACTAAACTCACAACGACATTCCAGAATGGAACATATCACATTCTAGAATGGAACACATACTATTATAATCACATTCTAGAATGGAACAACTAAACTCACAACCATATTCCAGAATGGAACATATCACATTCTAGAATGGAACAACTAACCTCACAGCCACATTCCAGAATGGAACATATCATGTTTTAGAATGGAACACATACTATCACAATCACATTCCAGAATGTAACATATCACATTCTAGAATGGAACACATACCATCACAATCACATTCCAGAATGGAACATATCACATTCTAGAATGGAACACATACTATTATAATCACATTCTAGAATGGAACAACTAAAGTCACAATGTGTTCCATTCTGGAATGTGATTGTGATAGTATGTGTTCCATTCTAGAATGTGATATGTTCCACTCTGGAATGTGGTTGTGAGTTTAGTTGTTCTATTCTAGAATATGACAATTACATTCCAGAATGGAACATATTACATTCTAGAATGGAACAACAAACCTCACAACCAAATTCCAGAATGGAATATATCATTTTTTTAGAATAGAACACATACTATCACAATCACATTCCAGAATGTAACATATCATATTCTAGAATGGAACACATACTATCACAATCACATTCTTGAATGGAACACATACTATCACAATCACATTCTAGAATGGAACTAAACTCACAACGACATTCCAGAATGGAACATATCACATTCTAGAATGGAACAACTAATCTCACAGCCACATTCCAGAATGGAACATATCACATTCTAGAATGGAACACATACTATTATAATCACATTCTAGAATGGAACAACTAAACTCACAATGTGTTCCATTCTGGAATGTGATTGTGATAGTATGTGTTCCATTCTAGAACGTGATATGTATCATTCTGGAACGTGGTTGTGAGGTTAGTTGTTCCATTCTAGACTGTAATATTTTCCATTCTGGAATGTGATGGTGATAGTATGTGTTCCATTCTAAAACGTGATATGTTCCACTCTGGAATGTGGTTGTGAGTTTAGTTGTTCCACTCTAGAATATGACAATTACATTCCAGAATGGAACATATTACATTCTAGAATGGAACTAACCTCACAACCACATTCCAGAATGGAACGTGTCACATTCTAGAATGGAATACATACTGTCACAACCACATTCTAGAATGGAACAACTAACATCAGAACCACATTCCAAATGGAACATATCACATTCTAGAATGGAACACATACTATCATAATCACATTCTAGAATGGAACAACTAAACTCACAATCACATTCTAGAATGGAACATATCACATTGTAGAATGGAACACATACTATCACAATCATCTTCCAGAATGGAACACATCACGTTCTAGAATGGGACACATACTATCACGATCACATTCTAGAATGGAACAATTAAACACACAAACACATTCCGGAATGGAACATATCACATTGTAGAATGGAATAACTAACCTCACAATCACATTCCAGAATGGAACATATCACATTCTAGAATGGAACAACTAATCTCACAGCCACATTCCAGAATGGAACATATCACATTCTAGAATGGAACACATACTATTATAATCACATTCTAGAATGGAACAACTAAACTGACAATGTGTTCCATTCTGGAATGTGATTGTGATAGTATGTGTTCCATTCTAGAACGTGATATGTATCATTCTGGAACGTGGTTGTGAGGTTAGTTGTTCCATTCTAGACTGTAATATTTTCCATTCTGGAATGTGATGGTGATAGTATGTGTTCCATTCTAGAACGTGATATGTTCCACTCTGGAATGTGGTTGTGAGTTTAGTTGTTCCACTCTAGAATATGACAATTACATTCCAGAATGGAACATATTACATTCTAGAATGGAACAACTAACCTCACAACCACATGCCAGAATGGAACGTGTCACATTCTAGAATGGAACACATACTGTCACAACCACATTCTAGAATGGAACAACTAACATCAGAACCACATTCCAAATGGAACATATCACATTCTAGAATGGAACACATACTATCATAATCACATTCTAGAATGGAACAACTAAACTCACAATCACATTCTAGAATGGAACATATCACATTGTAGAATGGAACACATACTATCACAATCATCTTCCAGAATGGAACACATCACGTTCTAGAATGGGACACATACTATCACGATCACATTCTAGAATGGAACAATTAAACACACAAACACATTCCGGAATGGAACATATCACATTGTAGAATGGAATAACTAACCTCACAATCACATTCCAGAATGGAACATATCACGTTCTAGAATGGAACACATACTATCACCATCACATTCTAGAATGGAACAACTAAACTCACAACCACATTCCAGAATAGAACGGAACACATCATGTTCTAGAGTGGAACACATAGTATCACAATCACCTTCCAGAATGGGACACATCACGTTCTAGAATGGAACACATACTATCACAATCACATTCCAGAATGGAAAATATTACATTCTAGAATGGAACAACTAACCTCACAACCATATTCCAGAATGGAACATATCACATTCTAGAATGGAACACATACTCTCACAATCACATTCTAGAATAGAACAACTAAACTCACAACCACATTCCTGAATGGAACACATCACATTCTAGAATGGAACACATACTATCACAATCACATCCCAGAATGGAGCATATCACATTCTAGAATGGAACAACTAACTTCACAACCACATTCCAGAATGGAACATATCATGTTCTAGAATGGAACAACTAACATCACAAGCACCTTCCAGAATGGAACACATCACATTCTAGAATAGAACACATACTATCACAATCACATTCCAGAATGGAACAGCTAATCTCACAACCACACTCTAGAATCGAACATATCATGTTCTAGAATGGAACACATGGTATCACAATTACATTCTAGAATGGAATAACAAACCTCACAATCACATTCTAGAATGGAACACACACTATCACAATCACATTCTAGAATGGTACAACTAACTTCACAGCCACATCCCAGAATAAAACATATCATGGTCTAGAGTAGAACACATGTTATCACAATAGCAATACAGCAATGACATTCTAGAAGAGAACGCAACATCACAATTACATTCTAGAATGGAACACATAACACAATCACATTCTAGAGGGGAACACATACCATTATGTTACCATAGTTGACATATTGTTTTTATTATTATTATTGTTCATTAGTGTATAATCACCTGAAAATAAGAATCATTGTGTTTTTGTTACCTTAGAATGAGCCCTTTATATCTACATATGGAGCATGTCGTCTTCCATGGAGCCCGCCATGTTGCACCACCATGTTTCCACTGTAGCCCTGAATGGACAAACCAAACACTGGCTTTAGAGAGGGCCTTTTGCATTTTTTGCAAGTCACTGTAGGTTCTCCTGCATGCTTGGAAGGGGAGGTTTAGGGGTATTCAGTTGGTTGTAGTCTGCAACCTCACTGCTAGATGCCTCTAAATCTTACACACTGGTCCTTTAAATAGATTTATGGAGGATAACAGATGCTCTTGTGGTGAAAAATGGAAATCATTGGCGACATAGCTTATGTATCATCTTATGAATCTATCATCACTACAAAGAAGCCTCTCTTCAACCACACACAGGCCCACACACACAATTATAAATCCAAAGATAAAAGGTGACCTTTTGCACCTGTAAGAGCCAGCTAATGCCCTACATGTACAAAATGCCTGGCACTCCACACGGTCTTTGAAGTGAGCAGACAGAGAGAGAATTATGTGAGACTGGCACCCGTGCCATCCTGTGCCATCTGGGCCTTCACTAGGCCAGGAATGTGCATGACTGCCCTTGATGGAGGTGCATGTATGTGGGACTAACAGTTCAGGAGCAGTGTGGTTTAACAGCTATTACCATAAGCTGTGTCCTTGGGGGTGGAAATGCCAGAGGGTTTCTGCGATGTGGCCCTAATGAATGCTTTCCTTTGACAGATGCTGGATCCCTCTCCATGATATTAGCACTACATTTATGGTAATTGCGGTTTACTTTAGAGGCTGTACCTTGATATGAGCTTTGTGTTCCTCTGGATGAAAATCAAAGTCACACAGCAGACTTGTCGAGAGTTTAAAAATTACTACTATACCAGTGGTTACATTTGTCACCTATGTACCCACATTAACATTATTACATTTGACACTATTGATTGCTTTCAAAAGCAATACAAAGGTCTTTGTAAAATTACCACTTACAGACCTTTCTCACACAGGATTTTGGACTTTCCCCGTCATGCCTATTTTTAACTTTAGAATGCAGTGAAGCTGTGAATTGTGGGTAATTGCCTCAAGAAAAAGTTCAAACAATACAAACAGTTTTTACAGACAAAAATTGTGTATAAAGGGCCAAAAAACTCGGAGAAGGAGCCTTCAGGCACTTGCTGATTTCACAGTGGGACAGTCGCCATCATGGTATTAACAGGAGGACTGGAAGGGGGTAGGCATTGGGACTGAACCTAATGCTGGGATTATGCTGTGTTCACTTAATCAAAACAATAAACATGTACTGTGTAGTCACTTGGTTTCCTAATACGACACACTTCAGGAGGAGTTAAACAGTGTATCCCTAGAAATAGCCTCCTTATAAAGCATGTGATTTCCAAAGACTAGCTGGATCAGGTATCCACACAAGAAGTGTGCAAATTTGATCAAGAAACTTTGGTATCTATGAACACATATAAAGTGATGTGATAATTCTGTTTTTTTACTCATTGGATCTTACTCTAATAGTTTTGGTCATAATTCTTAATTTTGTACTTAACACTAGTTAATTGCTGAGATCTGGGAACATGGCGACATTACAAAGTCCAAAGAGGCAAGAAGCATAAGCGATCAGACGGTCAGACAGATTAAAAGACAGAAAAAAGTTTAGCCAAACTTATTAAGAAGAGATCTAAAATCAAAAGTCTGTTGAAAACATCCATCACAGTTTTTAATTTTGACCTGCTGTGCTTACTGTAGATTTTTGCCTATACAATAAGGGATTATTACTGACAGGGTGTGAGCAGTTTCATGTAACATGCCACCTTGTTTTCTTTTTCCCCAGTACATGTTATGAGGGTATAGCGCCATTTGGCATGACATAATAAAAACAATATTCCATTGAGAAAACTTGGGCTCGTATTGCGGGCAAAATACTGAGTGACCACTCCCTGCTCATGTCATGCTATATTTTGCTCTACTCAGGTAGGGCTACACTGATGTCAGCCCTCTCTCGGCCTAACATCAGGGGATGAAGTCAGTGGTGTTTGAAGGAGTGAGATCATTTTTCCATTGACTGCAGAGTGGGGTAGTGTAAGGGACACCTCTTGTGGCAATCAGGGAGATGTTGCTTGTCTGCCCGCTTGCCTGTCTATCGACCTGCCTGTCTACCTGCTTTTATACTTGTTGGCTTCTTTGTCTCTCTGTTTGCCTACCTGTCTGTCTGAAAGTATGTTCAAACCATGTCATGCCAAAGAGATGATGAACATAACTGAGACTGTCATGGTTTTCTTTATTTCTTTTTCTCAGAGGTCTTTCTACTGTTGGTGTTTTTTTTCTGGACCTAATACATACCCTAATAATAAACCAGTAGGGGCCCAGGGGGTAGAGCAGATTGTCCACCAATCCAAAGGTTGGGGGTTTGATCTCCAGCTCCTCCAGTCCACATGTAAGTAGGTAAGTGAAGTAAATAAAGTCTATCTAATATAGCACCTTTCACAGAGCAGGGTCACAAAGTGGATCACAAGAGTAAAATTGTTAAGGAAATAAAACCATAAAAATAGTATAAGATATAATAAAAGAAACAAACAATAAAACATAAGCAACAACATACCTTAAAAAACACAAAATACAAACATCAGACGGTATGAAAAGAGACAAAAGCTAGTTTGAATAAATGAGTCTTCAACTACTTTTTAAAGGTATCAACAGAGAGTGCAGAACTACATCTATAGGAAGAGCGTTCCACAGTGTTGGAGCCACCACTTCAAAGATCACCTTTTGTTTTTAGTCAGGAGTGAGGGACAACCAGTAAGCCCTTGTCAGATGACTTAAGTGACCTACTGTTGATATAAGGATGGAGCAGGTCAGAGATATACACAGGTGCCTGACCATGCAGGGCTCTATAAGTGAAAACAAGAACCTTAAAATGAATTCTAAACTTGATGGGAAGCCAATATAAAGATGACAAGATGGGTGTGATGTGTGTCGTCCTGCTGGAATGTCAAAGTGTCCTTTAGGCAAGATAGTGAACCCCAAATTGGTGAGTGTGTGTTTGGATGGGTGAGCAGTGGCGGCGCGCTTTGAATAGGAAGCATCATATCACTCCTGATGAGCAGGTTGGCACCTTGCATGGCAGCCCCAGCTATCAGTGTATGAAAGTGTGTGTAAATGGGTGAATGTTGGCATGTATTGTGAAGCGCTTTGAGTGGTCGATAAAACCAGAAAAGGTCTATATAAGTGCAGTCCATTTATCGTACCCAAGGCTTAAACTTAGGGAATGTAATCCAAACAAAAGCACATATAACATGAACTGCAATGTACCAGGTTTGACAAATACATAAGTACACACGAAAATGCACACACAAAAAGAAGAATATGCAGTCTCAAGATTTGGATAATTTCTTAATTGCTTCTTTTTAAAACATTCTAAATATTTCAAAAAATGAAAATTTATATAGAAATGCAAAATCTTATAAAATTCTTCAGGTTTTGTTTGACATTATAATAAGCATTTTCAAGTGTAAAATTATTCAAATAAATAGTTTGACACTTTCTGTTTCCTGGTGTGTTTACTGTGAGGTTGCCAGGAAACCAAGAAATACAGCACATAACTCTGTAAAGGCACAACTCGTCATTTTTAGATGACAAGGCTATGACAATGCCAGGCTAGCTGTCTACCTCTGTTTCTTGTCTTTATGTTAAGCTAAGCTAAGGAAATTGCTTCCTGGCTCCAGCTCTGTACTTAACACACTGATGAGAGTGGTGTTGAACTCAATAATGCAAATGAGCATATATGCCAAAATGTAAATCTATTTCTTTAAGAGCTCAATCAACCATTTTATCAGATGAAATCCATGTGTTTTGCCTAATAGAGCTTAATAAACAAGTTTGAAGATTTAAAGATATATAATGATATACAGTATTATGATCATGGTTTACTTACTGACATCCACTGCTACAGTATAGTGGAGGGAATTCTCTTTCTTTCTCTTGCTCGGTGTTTATTTCTCTCTCAAACACACGAACACTCAAACAAGAATGTGTATAAATGCAGAAAACCACATGTAATTGACATACCACACATTTACACCTGTGAGAACACACAACATGAAGCAAAACACTGGTGCCCACAAATAAACAGGACTACACACACACACACACACACACATTTCACTACTCCTGCCTGTGTTACATCATTTCGTCCATGGGCACAGTTAGTCATCCTCATGTGACTTAACCTCATCTCTGGATCTCTGAGGACAATAACACGCACACACACACACCCACACACACACACACACACACACACACGCACAAATCAATCTCCTGCTCACAAACACAAACTCTCAGATGAACACATCCCTACACACAAACACACACACACACACACACACACACATACACACACACACACCTCACCCCCCCACTCCCCCTTTACCCATCTCAGCATGACATCAGCTCGTCCTGGGTTACTCGGCCTCCCGAGTGTCCTGATGGCAGAGATAAAGCAGGAAAGTCACTGATTAGCTGGGAATCTCATTACACAGGGAGGAACGGATCCCTCCCATCCTCCTCCTCTCTCCTCCAACTCTCCTCTTCTCCATCTCTGCTGCCATGCGTGAGCGATTCTGAGGCCGAATGATGAGCAGATGAGGCTGAAACTTCACAAAGATAAAAACATCTTTTTAAAGACCTTTACTCACACAAAAAAACATGAATCTGTATAATTTCTGGTTACATTTAGACTGATCCTTCCTCAACCAATTGTTTGCAATACTTTTAACCAGGCTAGCAGCATGGCTCTCCATCTGTCACTTGATCCACCACTTTGTTCTAATACTATTGGATGGATTGCCATGAAATTCAGTACACATATTCATGATGCTCACAGGATTTATTCATTCATTCATTTATTTATAAGGACAACGCACATTAATTAACATTTCTGTAAATGTGCCAGTGTTAGCTAATTGGCTAATTTTCAACTGCCGTCCTTTGGTGATTTCTATAGTGTTAGTAGGTTAAAGTTTCCACTTATCCAGAGAAATATCTCAACACCCACAAGATAAACTGACATACATTTTTGTTCAGACACTCCATAGTTCCCAGCTGATGTATCCTAATGACTTTGGTGATCCTTTGACCTTTATTCGTCTAATGCCACCATGAGGTTGACATTTTAATCAATTTCCAATGTCTCAGTTCATTTATTCAATTTATTTATTTGCCAATTTATCCAAATTATATTAAATTTAATAATGAATTAATGTGAAACATACTGTAGGTCTAGCTTGTTAACCAAAGCACAATACTTTCTCTAAAAGGCTCTGAGTTAGCATTTAACTTCGCTTAGTCCCAAATCAACCACTGAAGGATTTTCACCATTGTGGTAATATTTTGGTAGCGCTTTATTTTACAAGTCCTTAAATATTATACCAATTTCATGGAACTTTTCTGAGTAATTTTCATGTATTTAACAGTTAACTTTTAGGACATTAGGACATTTTACAGAGAAGGTGGTGCAATTTGGTACAAATTATAAGAAAAAACAGAAACAAATGTTGGTTTAGTTGGTAAGAACCCATTCATCATTGTATTTGGGTTCATACATAGTTGTTAATTTGCAAAACTTAATCAGACTCTTGACAGTTCTTTAACTGACAGAAAATACTTGGTTTTCAGTGTTTTGTGTGTCAGAAGATATATAAGCATACTGGTTTTTTTCAGTGATTTCCAAAATGTAGTGACTGTTAATTCTTTGAAAGGGTTATGTAATTCGGTAGTATACAGGAAATGTGTTACTTTAGTTTGCTGTGCATATCAGCAACCTAACTAAGTATGAACCCAAATATAATGAATCGGCACTTACCAACTTATCAAACTTAACGCTTGTTTTCAGTTTTTTCTCATAATTTGTACCAAATTGCACCACCCTCTTTATAAAACGTCTTAAAAATTTAACATTAAATTCCTGTAAATGACTCCAGAAAATGTCCAGGAAATTAGTATAAAATTAAAGGACCTGTAAAATATAGCATTACCAATATTTTAAACATTTGGACAGTAAATCAGACCAAGGGTCTATGAGATGTAACCTAGATGTTGACTTAAGCGGCCTTTTCTTCTGATGTCACAGCATTTCCCAGTAATGTTGCGAGGGCGTTGTTGCTTTACTGGTGCATTGGGCCCATTGTCTCGGGTACAAGGAGAGCAAACGTATGCTTGAGGGAGCCCCTTTTAAGACTCAATCAGTCCTTTGGAGGGGTCCACTGACCCAGAAAATGGGTTTCCACAGCTAGAGGAAATGATACTCAGTAATCACCTTACTGGCAACACGAGAGAAGGAATGCACAGGGATCTCACACATAGTTGCAAATAGAATAGAATACAATACAATACATTCACAAACTGAACCTTTAACCTTGACCTGAGGGGATGTAATATCTCATTAGCTTGTAAAGCAGAATTAATTGATATCGTTTCCTTTTTCAAACCAGTTTCTGTCTTGGCAGGTGAACCATGTTTCGTTGCTGTATTGTTTACAGCTTTGGTTGCTACATCCTTTACCAGCATGTTTCCCACACATTCCTCTCATATACGTATACAAGGGAATTCTCTAGAGATGAGAGTAGGTGTATCACGTGTCCCTCATGTTACTTTCTCGTGGGAGATATGATCACCGATTTGAAGGTAAAGCCTGAAAAACATACAAAAATATTATGGGGTCTTGCTTGGCCTCATACAGTACCAGTCAAAAGTTTGGACACACCTTCTCATTCCCTTGAATGATATTATTGTATTGTATATACCTAAACCATGTCTTGGCTAAGTGTCCATGTTTCGTTATGGATACAGACATTTTTAAAAATAAATACAACCTCTCGTCTAGTGAAAGCCATGCATCTACAAATTTGGTGCTTTTGATTGTTTCAGATAAATATAAGGGTCAAGAGGTCCTTTATGGGATTAAAAATATACTTACATAAACAATTAAAATGGATTATCTGAAAAATACATCGTCACAAGGCTGAAAATAGGGACATTGTCTTAGCCCGTGAAGAGTTGATGTTTTGGAGATACATGGTTAAATGTACCATACCATGGCAGTGACGCCATGGTATGGTACATTCACACAAACAGAAGCCTGTTCCATTATGTAAAAGGCTTTAGTTATTATCACAACCATGTGGCCATTTAGAAAGATTTACAATAACTATTAAGTATTAACAGCCTACTGCATGTGAAAAAAAACAACCTTTGCTGTATCACTGAAGCTAATAATGCCATATTATGACACAGAGTACATTTGATATGGGTGGGTCTGGTTCAGTGAAAACATTTTCCCTGTGCTATTCTGTTACACATACCATTGCATAATCACAAGTGATTCTAAATAGGTCATTCAGGCACTTGTTATTTAAGATCTTTGGAGGACATGTTTTGACAGTCATGCCAATTGATCTGGCTTGGAGTCCAGTTTCACATGGGAATTGATTGTATGATAAAGATAGAATGATTGATTAACTTGATTTAGTAAGACAACTAGCAGAGAGCTTATTGCGTTTTATACATTCATAAAACGAGTTTACTCACAAGCTTTTTCACCTTAATGTAACTTAATTTACAGTAAACAAAATTAAAAATATTTTTAAATGCAATGGGAATATTATTGAATGGTAAGGTACTTTTAAAATAATGCTCTCTTTGACTTTGACTGTTACGAAGTCTAGCAAACCCAAGAACTGTTTAAAGTGAGACCATGTAATGTAATGTAATGTGATTTTTGAGAAAAGAAATAACAGATTCCACCTCTTACACATGAAAAGTTGAAATTAAAAGCAACATATACAAGAACTTATATAGCGGCTTTCTAGTCTTCCTACCAATCAAAGTGCTTTACAATACATGTCAACATTCATCCCTTCACACGCATTCATACGCTGCCATGCAAGACGCCAACCTGCTCATCAGGATCTAATCTAATGCACATTCACAATTTGGGTTTCACAGCAATTTGGGTTTCAGTATCTTGCCCAAGGACACTTCCACATGCGGATAGGAGGAGCCGGGGATCAAACCGCAGATCTTCTGATTAGTTGATGACCCGCTTTACCTCGTGAGCCACAGCTGCCCCATAAATGTACGTCGATATTGTTGTGTAACTGACATTACTGAGTAAGTTCATTGACTTGATGACTCTTCTTGTCTCATTGCACTGTTACACTATTTTGTAATTGTCACTTGCTGTTGCCACAGTGGTTTCTCATTAGCAGAAGTTACATGGTCTCATTTTACAGGAAAAAATTGACATTTTGGGAAAAAACACTTATTCACTGTCTGGCTGAGAGTCAGAAGACTAATATCACTCTTTGTTTGTCCGTTCAGTATGAAGCTGGAGCTGGATCCCGCAGCCGGTTAGCTTAGCTTAGCATAAAGTGTGGAAACAGTGGGAAACAGTTAGCCTGGCTCTGTCCATAGGTTAAAAAAAATAAAGTGTGTACAAGCACCTCTAAAGCTCATTAATTAATATTTTTCATCTTGTTTTTTATTAGCACAATACCCAAACGGTAAAAGTGACAAGATGTGGTTTTATAGGGTTCTATATGCTGGGCTGTTGTCTACGCCTGGCAACCTTACTGTGATGACAAGACGTCTTTATGCTAAGCTACGCTAACCATTTTCTGACTATGGCTTCATATTCAGTAGACAGACGTGAGAGTGGTATCAATCTGATCTAACGCTCAGCAAGAAAGCTATTAATTAGAGTGTCTTTCCCAGAAAATCAAACATGTCCTTTAAAAAATAACAATTTAAAGTATTTCCTTCCTTGATGCCTGGTCTTGTTAAATAATATTCCCATCCCATCATAAAAAGGCTCCTTCATAAAACACATTCTGTGGACGTGTGCAGTCTCGTTTTCATTTTGTTTATCTGCGTTAACTTATGGCTGCATCTGTACAGGTCTCAACAGAGGACAATATGAAAGGAAAAGAGAAACGGAAATAACGGGAATAAAACAACATTGTGCTTACTTTATGTAAGTGTATCCACTCTCTGACCATATCTATACCTGAATAAATGTGTCTGGTACTGCAGAAACATGTAAGTGAGAGCAGATGGCAGAGGTGATGAACTGAGAGAAGACGATAAGGTTTATGGTGACGTCCCCAGGCAACACAGTGTGGGTGAGATAAAATTCTGGTGCTGTGTTTGGTTTGAGTAAATATTTTTGAGGGTGGATGGTGGCAACCGGATGACGAGTCTGTCATATTCAGTGCCACTGTTAATGAATGAGGAGTGTAAGGAGGAATATGTACTCAGTGCATCTCTGATGTTTTATCCTGTTCATTGTTTGCTGACTGTTTCCAGTAAGGATCTCTTGAAAGGAAAGGGGGCGTTTATGAACTGAAAATGTGTAAAGGCAAAAACACTGGCCATAATTTAGTCACAGATGCCCCCTTAAGGTCACTTCTGGTAGAGCACAATATTTATACTGATAGTGTTGATGCAATATTTGTCACATATTTAGAACAAAGGTCAGTGAACAGACCACAGATTACATTGATTTTCTACAAATCAGAACTCTTTGATGAAATAAAGTAAATATGATGTAATGAGTATTCACACCTTCTGCAGCTCCACGTGGAGAACATACACACACATCATGAAACAACTATAATTTAGCACAAAACACAGGGAAATCAATACTGGAAAAAAAGACCTGTTTGATTCAGTACATGGCTTTGAAAGCAGTGGACACACTCTCGCAGGTGGGGAGCAAAACTGTCACTCAGGCTGCTTTGGGGCAGTGTAACAGTGTGAGTCACTGATACAAAGGTGCCTTCCTGTGTTTTACTGTTTGCTGGTGTGTGGTTGTGTTTGCATTTCTGTGACTGGGCAACAAAAACAAGAAAAAAGATCATGTGTTAAAAGAGTTCAGGCTGAAAGAGCTGAAACTCAGTACATTTCACACAGTTAAATGTAAGAAAAACTTTATTAATTTATAGTTTTCTTACTGAATCTTCCATGTTAATAGTTTGGAAGAGGAAAAACAAATTTTAGGCAACTACATAGTTTCATGTCTCTGCCTCTTTGTGTGTGGCTCATATTATGCTGACAAATTTGTTTTGGGCTTTTCCACAGAGGAAATTTTGACACAGAAGGAAAAGCACAGGTGGTGTAAATAATAAAATTAATGATGGCTGAATTCCATTTAGCTGCTTCAGTTTCAGGGCCCTGCTATTGCGTACGCTGACTCACTGTCACGCTGTCATGGATTACTGGCACATTTGAATTGTACAGAGTCATCGTTAATGTTATTAGTAACACCTGTGCTTTTACTACTATGATAAGTCTGCTGTGAAAAAGGCTTATTGAATGTGGAATCACGTTACAGTCCAATATATAATTATATATAATTTAAATAGAAATATACTGTAATACATTCGTATCAAAGAACACCTTTTGGAACAATTAAACCATATGAGGTTTACATGTTTGTATTAAAGAACATCAGCTATGTAAATATTACAATATTACAAATGAGCACTAGGTGGCGCCAATGAATTATTTTCTTAAACAGCCCAAACCCTTTAAATACAACACAAGGATGATAGCACAGGGGCTATAGCCTATGCAGCTTGATATTATATAATATAATAACATTTAAAAGTTACACTTTAATATTAAAGCAAAACTTAAAATACTTTACAGACATGTGTCAAACAAATCTTAAATGTTTCGGTGACTGAATTGAAATATCTACTTATATTCTCTTTTTCACCCTCACATGATAAGAATGATCAGTTAAAAAATATCCCAGCAGAGACTTTATGTTTTATTATCATATCATGTCATACTTACCTTTGTTAATTGTCCCACAAAAGGGAATTTTGGTTAAAACACCACACTGCATTTTAAATATATAATAATATAACTTTCATTCTTCATTGAGTTATCTCTGCCACACTAGAATTAATGAGAAATTTAAGGACATGTCTGATTTAAAAAAAAAAAAAAAAAAATCCCTATTCCTGTACGATCCTGATGTGTGACTGTAGTACTCTACTGGATGGCACATTTATGGAGTAACATTACTGGGTTTGTTTATTTTTAGTTACAATAACTCATAAAAACTCATCCTCCTCCGACATAATCCTAAAATTGCTGCAGCATTATGTAATACGGTTCATTTCTTTATGGTGCTTTTATTCATTTATATGATACATACAGTAATGCCCTATTATGATATCATATCAAGATGATGTCATAAGATTTAACTCAGAGCCAAAGATCAAACAGGAGTTGAGGTTGCGTAGCGTCTAGATGGGTTCTCTCTCTCTCTCTCTCTCCCGGTTTCTTGTCTTTCAGATGTTTTAGATAGCATTTTGCTATTTTGAATGACTCTGACGCAAATATTGCTCAAGAAGATCTAATTCAGCTCCATCAAACTACTCTGTGCAAGTTCAAGATTAAAACAACTGAAATACATAAATATTGCCCTCAGTCCTTTACAGTGTCTGAACCGGTTACATTCACCAGTGATGGAGGTATCATGGTAGCAGAGCTTATATTTTTGCTCCATGGATCCGTTTCATTCACCGCATCATGGAGCAGTATTTCAATCGTGCCCACTTGTTTGACCTCTGGGGGAAATCCAGACAATCTGGTAATGATGTCACTTTTCCGAGCCTATCAAGACCAATTAGCGTACGACACAAGGACACATGCACACGGGCGCAGACAGACTCACACAAACACATATACACATGCGCACACACACACTGTAATTAAGAAATAGACTTACATAAACAGAGTAATACAATATCTTAAAACCCATTTAGAGGGAGCAGTGAAATAAACCTTTGGCTTATTGCATTTGTCAGGTCCCTCAAACTGATTGGTCTGTCTCTTTCCTTCACATTTTTTTTTCCCTTCAGACTGATGAAATATTGTGCAGGAGATGAGTGAAATCTTGCCTGCTCTGACACAAAGGGGTTGTTACAGAGAGGTCTGGAAAGACGTGTACAGGCCGAGGAGAAGAGAAGCAGGTAATAACGGTGGGCTTTTTGGAACAGACCCTAGCCAGAGCAGGTTTCTCCAAGGTCCTCTTTTTCCCTTCTCAGAGCCTGTGGGTGTAGAATAACACAGCACTGACCCGGTGTCTCGTCCGCATGACAGATTGACAGAAAAACTATTTCTCTGTCTTTTTCTTGCAGTTGAATACAGATCTCTCAAGAATGCTTTTCTTTAATGAGAATGCAAGGAGTCTGAAAGAGATAAGGAAAGATCTGGTGGGATTCAAGCCAACAGAGTGAAACAGAGAACAGTAATGAACGCCAATCCTCTGTTTATCATTACTATTTCATGTTGGAGAGAACATTTTATTCATATCAAATAAGCCCAATATTTGTGGTTTGAGTGTTGGAGCCCAGAATTCCCAAATTAATAAGTAAAACAGACCCAATTCTTTTCTGCAACATACAGTAATGTTTGCAAAACAGTCATAAATATATGCATATATAGTACATAAAAAATATGTCTAAGAGTCTAAAAGTCTACAAAAATACCAAAACTTGGCATTGAATGTCTGGTCAGATTCCTAATCTTGTTTACTTATTCTTTGATGACAGTTCCTGATTTAAATGATCATTTTGCCAATTTAGACTGTTTTTTATTTTTATTTAAGTTCTTGTACTGCTGTTTTTGTTTAAACAACATTTAAAATGTATCCTTAAATGAAGTGACATAGAAAAGGGGTATAGTAGAAAATGCTCATATTTCTCAAAGTAAAATATGGAAAAAGTATCTATTACAAGTAGTTTCCCAGCTATTGTTTCCGCACTAATATACAAAATACTCAGTCACAAATGAAAGGCTTCTTGGTACAGGTAGACTATTGTAACACCCTCCTCCACTAGTCTACTTAAAACGATAATGGACAAACTACAGCAAATTCAAAATACTTCTGCCAGAGTCCTAACAAGAAAGAACAAATTCGAT
This sequence comes from Thunnus maccoyii, assembly GCF_910596095.1. Taxonomy (NCBI): domain Eukaryota; kingdom Metazoa; phylum Chordata; class Actinopteri; order Scombriformes; family Scombridae; genus Thunnus; species Thunnus maccoyii. The sequence goes on from NC_056552.1 coordinate 6,585,322, forward strand.
CACATCACACCTGTTCTCAGCTCTCTGCACTTTCAGATTTGATTAGAAAATGTTAGAAACTTCTTGACTGTAAAGCCCTACACGGCCATCAAAACCTGCTGAAGCAGCTTTTGTTTTGTTTTTTTTATAGCTGCTGGAATACTTATCCAGATTGCATGAGATGTACTCCACAGTTAATATGTTGTTAACTATTTTTTTCCTTGATTAGTTTTGTTAGTTGTGTTTTAAACTGCATGTGGTTGTTTTGTTTTTTAGTTTGTTACTTATCTGAGAAGCACATCGCATCTATAGGCAGCAAATTAATGTGCTATATGTATTCATATACAATATGTAATCATCTCACTCACAGAAGACAAAGTTTTAGTTTACTGGTATTTACATTCTTGTTCTTGAGCTCTTGAGAGGATGTGGGCTGATCCATGTTCATTAGTGCACACATAACTTGGCATCATTGCAAAAATGCACAAACAATGCAACACTGTCTAAAGAAATGACCTTTGGTTCATGCACTTGCATCAGACACTGTGTTTGCATCCGGCCAGACAAGGAATGTAGATTTACAAGCCTGTGCAGCCATGCAGATGTGGAACCAAAGAGCAAGTGTTATGGTGTATCCCCTGGTGTGCGAGTCCACCGTCTCCTCTCCTCGTCCCCCATCCACACCCCTTCTGGCCTTCCACCTACCCCACCACACCCCCTCCTTCCCCCCCTACACCGTCCACCTCTCCTCTCCTCTGTCCCTTCCCCCCATCAGTGGCAGGAGCTGCAGCATCCCTGCTGGGCCTTGCCTGTTTATCTCTTCCGAAGCGACCATGATTAATGAGGCCCTGAACACATCCTTTCTTTCCCCTGGACCTGGGGAGCCCCACAGCTGAGTAAACAGGCCCAGCCGCTGTTCCACCCCGCTGCAATGATCCTGGGCCTGAGGTGGGTCGACAGGGAACCCCCTGCTACAGGTAGCGACTCACGAGATCTGTCAGGACTTTGCTGTGCAGTCTGTAAATCTAGATATACCAAGATTGGATAAGAAATGTATCAAGAAACGTGGGCGTCAGTGAGAAAAAGCGCAAGAAGAAACACCCTTTTGTCCTCACATACAAACTTCCCAAAAACTCCCTTCATACTCGTTCTCCCTAAACATGTGTGGCACACACATTGGCTCCTTATGGCAAAGCAGTTCATGAGTTTGTTGAAAGAAGCACATACTGTGGCTGCAGATTTATTACCTTCTTACATGTTCTTTAAAATGTCTGCAATGAGGGAGTATTGTGGCTCCTGAAACATGCAGAGAGGATGTTGAATCCTTAAGAAATAGATGAATACAGTATGAGGTGACTGAATTTATAACATATATTGAATCCATATTGTGCCATATAAGAAAGGATGACAGATCGTTATTTCAGTGTGAGTAACAGTTGAAAGGAAACATAGACACATACATTAACATGCTTTGTTTCAACCTAAGTTTAGTGCAATCATAAATATATATCCTATTCAGAAAAAAGGATTTTGTAATTATAAGTAATAAGAACTAACCATAAATAACCGGTACTGTCTCTTAAAAATATTCTATAAATCTCATAAAATTCTTGTGGAGGTTTATATAAACCATATGAATTTTTGGGGGATGAATATTGTCTGCCTATTTGCAGATATATCCAACATGAGTAATACCAGATTCTCACAAAGATTTTCTTTTGGCAGCAGGTTTTAAGATTGATCTGTTGATCCCCATGCTCTGACAGGATGGCTAATCAAAACAGATACCTAGACGACAAAGGCATTACTTGTGGGTAGAAAACAACATAATTGCCAACAGCATATGGAATTTAAAACTGCTTTATTCGGCGGTAGTTGCTCCCAGAACCACCAGAACACAAGAACACAAAATACTTTCCACGTCGAGGAATACCATGTGTCAAGTATAATCTGTGATCATGACAAATTTCTCCTGACTTGTATACTGTTTCTATTATCGAGAGCTCCCAGTTTGTTTAGGGCAGACCCTGGTGCCAAAAGTTTGTTTCTCATGTCAGGCAGCGGTGTCAAACGTTATGTTCCAGACCCGGCAGGAGGGCTTTCTCCACTAACAACCCCGAACTGGATTTAACTACCCTAACGCCCGCCATCATCCACTTCTTCACAGGTGATGTGACAGGGGACACACTATATAGCGGTCACTTCACTTTTGGGGCCATTTGTTGATAGGCATTTCCTCTTTTGCGTGTGTTTGTCTTTGAAGGTGTTGAACATAACACCCCCCTCCCCTCCCCCCCCACAACAGTGCTGCAGTTGGATAGCGGTGCAACGAACAGTTCTATCACACTATTTAACAGCATTTAATTCTGTTAATTGTTTCAGCACTCCACTGCTTTTGTTTTTGAATATTTACTTTGTTGTGGATTTCTTCTATTAGAGGAGAGAGTGTGACCAAACAGCTGGAGCAGATTTGCAACTTTATTGCATTAAAGGATAATTCCAGTTTAGTTCTTTCAGTTGTGACAACATTGTACTTGTTAAACTAGCCGCTAAGATTTGGGAACAAGGCGATATCAATACAACAAAGTCGTACAGAGCAAGAAACACAAGCAATTCAACCAGATTATTGTATCTAAACCATCTTATTTGGAGGTAAAACCAAAAGTAGGCACACCTGAAATGTTGGCAGTAACCCCTCTTTGTACAGAAAAACTGTGTGTGTGCACAACTACCGTGAGTGCAGTAGGTCAAACTTAAATCAGGAAGTGGATCTGTAAACTGACGGATGTTTACAAAAGATAGTACAGTTTGCCTTCATTTTCTCTTCTGAATGAGTTTGGCTCACTGGTGGTTTTTCAGGTGTACTACATTGTACATTGTAAATAACTTGGCAGCAACTATGTAGCACAACAAGCAAGCAAAGCTCTGTAAACAGATCCTGCACATGCTCAATGGCGTCTGCCTTACACGGAACTACTTCCCGGAGACTGAAGACATGATTGCTGTTATTAGTTTTTAAAACTCTCTCTAAACAAACAAATGTGACCAAACTATTCGCAGTGAAGGAACATGTCACCCAGTGCATCAGTGGGGCTCGGTGATGTGTTTTTAATCGTTTTAATCGTTTTTGGACAACAAGCTCAGAAGAATAAGATATATCAGTCTTTGGATACACACACGATATTTGTAAGTAGATCAATCCTTTGTTGGTTTGGCTCTGCACATCAAATATGTTGACAATAACTTAAAATTTAGAAAATTGCCAGCCTTAATTGCTCATGTTGTTTTTCTCAGGGATGTTTTTAGTGATGTTGCTGCTTTCCCAGATCTCAGCAATGAACTTGTTTAGCACAATGTTATTAGTAACGACAGGAATTGCGGCCAAAATTACACAAATAAGCCGTAATCATCCTTTGAATCTTGATCTTTATTGGATGAAAAACACAGAGTCATTAAACCACTTCTCCGACTGACATATGCTACAGTTTATCCACCAATAAAAAGGTCTTAATGAACTGCCTAGTGGCTCTGTAACATCTCATAGTGATGAGAGGTGAATGTGTCCCCATCAATTCTAATGCCGCTATGTAAGGATGTGTGTATTCTGGATGCACATATGTGAGTATGTGTTTATGTGTGTGTCTGTGCATCCACGTGAGTGTTAAGGAATCCCCTGATAGCTGATGGCATGGTGCAAGCTCAAGGAACCCATGAGTGTTTTTTTATGGTTGCATGTAATAGATACAGTGGTCTCCAGCATCGGGACCCTCTTTCAGGGACCGAATGACTGACTGGCTGGCTGGGGGCGCCTGGCCTGTCTGTCCCCATGTCTACCCATCTGTCTCTGGGCCTCGGCTTGGAGAGGTGTGGGGTGAAGGATGGGGAGCCAGGCAGATGTACAGCCATTAAGTGGTGACATGGGTGAGAGCCTTGGGCCTGAGAGCCTGTGGGAAGGCAGAACCACGGATTTTAAAGTTGGTAGACATCATGGACAACAGTATTAAAAAATAAGACCAAAAATGCTTATTTATAGATTTATGTGATCTGTATATGATATATAGCTTCATGTATTTACATTTTATGGTCATCAAAAGTTTTGGTCAGTCAGTCAGGGCTGACACCTTTACTTGGCTTGACTAAAGGCACCAACTGTGTGACAATAATGATCGTGTAAGTTTATTGCATGACACATTGTATGAGCCAGGTGTAATAAAATCTTGGTCACAGTTTGTTTCAGACTGTACGATATCCATTTCAGGCATGTCAGATTGTGTGCTGAATACATGGTGAATTGTAGCACTACAATGTAAATTTTAAAAAGTATATGAGAGCAGAGACACGTTCATGTCATCCATGTGCCGCTCCTATGTTTTAAAAATGCATTGATTTGTGTGTCACGGACATATTAAGGAGAACAAGTGTGTTTTCCACCTGAACTTTATTTTAAAAAAAAATGCACTTATATAATGTCACACCAGCCAGTGTATTCTGTGTCATTTCATGTTGTATTCTGATTGGTTTGTTTGTAGATGTGGGTCATAACAGCAGTCGCATTGTGAGTATTTGGTCTCAAATTTCTGACACTGTCTTTGGTCTCCAAAGCTTCAAATCAGTCATCGGTGGACGTGTCTCACAGGAGCACTGTTTTGGATTGACGACCAAAGATTTTACCACGTCTATCTCACGATTGTTTAACTTTTGTCTCAGACAGCCCAAAATGTCAAGGTAGTTTAAAGGGTCAATTCACCCATACTCAGAAAACACAAGGTTTTTCTTCTGTAGAAAGTAGTTTCCATGAAAACTGTTCACAGCAAAGTCTGTTTTTGGAAAGATATGTTGTTTTAAATGTAAGTCTTCAACCAAAACTACTCTATCTGCATGGTTAGATTTGGGTGAATTGACCCTTTAAACTTCAAACCCTATCCCTTTTAACTCTTCCTGTTGTGCATTTGTGAATCTAAATGTCTTGAAACTACGGAAAGTATCTGCCAGTGCAACATCTGTCTACTACTGTCTGAAGTGGCAGCGAGAAACAGCTGGCCTGAGGTTAGATGTGAGTGTGTGTTGAACTGAAGATCTTGTTTCAATTCAGGAGAAGATGTAAATGGTGTGTGATGGTGTGTGTGGGTATGTGTTACGCATATGTGTGTGGTTGTTTGCGGTTGTACTTGTGTGTCCGTTACCTTTGCACATTGTGTTTGTGCATCTGCTTGCTTTTAAATGTGCATGTGCATGTGTTTAGCATCTCCGTTTGTGAATATATTTGTGTGTGCATGGCTGTGTGGGTGTGTGCCTGGAAGTCTGGCTCTGTATTGTTCTATGTATGGTCATGTATATGTGAGGTTAAATGATCATGGCCTGTCTGTCTGAGGTCTGTCTACCCAAGAGGCCTTTGCTGTTCATTGGAAAAGCTCTCTGACGCTCTTCCTCTGTCTTTCATTCCCTCTGTCTCTCTCGCAGGCTGGGACAACACAAACAGAGGTGCTGCCTTCGTGAGGCACAAATCCCCACTTCCTCTGAAACTTCCAGCGCCGCTTTTTTCCTGTCCAAATTCCACAGCCATTAAACTTTCCTGGCAGGCATTCAGAAAACAACTCAGAAGAGAGAAGGATGGAGGGAGGGGGAGGGGAGGGAGAGGGAGGGAGGGGTGGGGGACTCCACCCTCCCATACCTCCTTCACCCCCCTCTTGTCTCCTCTCCTGTGGATATCACAGATCTGTGCTCCTGCTGACTACCTTAAATAAAGATCTGACTTCATACTTGTTTTCGTTGCTGATCAGGTTTCCTCAAAAGTGTCTACTGGTTTTCGCAAAAGGTCAAGACGAGGTGCCTGGGCGCAGCGGTAGCCCCCCCCCTCCTCCTCCTCCTCCTCCTCCTCATGTCTGTTTCCATCCACTCACGGAGCTCGGATGATATAAACCATGGTCAGATTAGTCTAAGGTAAATATTCAACTAGAGGCTGTGATTTTTGGGCTTTATTACCGCTGGAGCTTTGGTTCACCAGTGGTAGTTACACAACACAAACAACATGGCCTCCCACTCAGCGGGACAGCTGAGGGAGAGGTGGTGCTACCGTGTTGGACAGCTTCTCACTTTCTCACTTTCTGTCGATTGTGTCGGAGGGAAATTACACAGAGCTTAGGTGACTTTATGGCCATAAGCAGTGCCACAGCTGGTGTTTTGTGTATTTTTTTAGGACATAAAAAAGAAACTGGCATAAGAGCTACACACGCCATAAAAATAATTTGAAATTTTTAGGTATTTTATTGACCTGTCTGTTACTCACTCATATTGCAATATGGCATGTCCTACAAACAAAGAAGAATCTGAGAAAAAGACCTTTGCTGTCAAGCTGAGAGTAAGTCCACACTAACTTGCTGATCGCATCTTTTTCTCTCCATCCACGCTATCATAAAAACACAGGGTTGTCTAGCAAAACTGTTGAATCTGTGTCAAAGTGATCTACCCAAAATGTGTATGTGCGCGTATTTGACTGGCCCCCACTGTGTGTTACCGGATGATGTTGAATTGCATTACAGCAAAAGTTGAGCCAGGTTGCTTTTTTGTTGCCCCCTGCTATGCCAATGCAGAGGGCTCATTGAAATGAGGGTGCTGCATTATCGTTTATTATTATGCAATGCTTCTGTCTGTCCAAACATAGTTTTAACCAACTGAGAATTACATTTTAAAATTATTTTTAGGCAGTTTATTGCGGATTCTCATTTAGTTTTCATGTTCAACATTCAGTGGGAGAGGGTCATTTAGGGCAGAGGAGGTGGGAAGGACCTTTGTAATGTGCCTTTGGTGTTGAGGCTTGAACTTTCCCTCTGTCACCTTCCTCAAGCTTTATCTTTTTAACTATCCCAAATCCCCAGAGATTTAGTAGCCAAACCAGCTGCTCAGACTTGTAAAACCTAAAGCAGGATTGATGAAGAAAGGAGTGTGTGTGTGTGTGTGTGTGTGTGACAGAGAGACGGACAGCAAGCACTGGGGTCTGCAGTGAGATACAGAGCCCTGAACCCACCGGACTAAATGAGAACAATCTGGAGCGGCTGTGTGAGCCGAAGAGCGAGTGAGAGAAGGAGCGTGGGAGGGAGTGAAGCAGTGAGAGGACAGGGAATTAAAGCTCTCGTCAAAGAGGAGAAGAATTGACAGGAGGAGGAGAAGAAAGTTACAGACACCTGTGGCGGAAGCCCTCGGTGCACTGTTTGATTGTAAGGGGGGGTGAGGTGGCTGACTGCTGAGCTCAGTGCTGGGCTGGACCAGACCAGACCACGCTGGGCTAGTGCTGCTGTGAACAGCCGCGCTGTAATAACTCAGGGACTGGGGGGCTGTAAGGTGATAGCCTGGCAGGAATTGGTTTACAGCCAAGGCAGCCGACACTTGTGGATGCTGAGACTTCCCGTTCAGACAGAGGCAAACTTAAATGTAATCTATGTAAGGATAGCTTTCCTGTCTACGAATGTTTGTGTGTACAGACCTGCGGTGAGTCAAGCAACAGAAAGTAGATGATGGAAGAGGACGGAGTGATGAAGACTGACTATGGGGTTATGAAAACTGGTGATGATGATGAATAGCAGGGAGGTGGCATTTTTGGCCATTGGCTTCACCAGGTGTTTTGCCGAAAGGCGAGGGTTTTGTACAGTCCCTGTGAGAGTTCCTGTCCACTGTGGGATGGGATTAAGGAAAAGGATACAGGCCGTTGGTTTCACACCAGCTGGTGCCCGAGATTCTAGCGTGTATTTGGTTTATTTGCCACTCTTTTTGATGTGGTGTTAAATAGCCATAATAATTGGGCAGTCTGACAGTAGGAAGTGTTGAGACCGAAAGAGATTAATTCCAAGCCGTAACTACAAAACTGACATACTTTCCTGAAGACTTCCTCAGATCCATTTCTTATTTTTCAGTGCTCATATCTCCAACAGGTTTTCTACAAAGCTATGAATGTGTAGTTCCCAGTTTCTTAGAAAAAACACAAAGTACAGGTCTGTCTTGTACTTTGATTAAACCTCTTCTTAAGAAACTGCACCTTGATCCAGTGTCTCTTAATAACTATCGACCAGTCTCTAATCTTCCATTCTTTTCTAAAGTACCAGAGAGAGTTGTGTCTCAACAACTTTTGACTCATATAAAAGAAAATGAAATATATTAGCCTTTTCAACTGGCTCTCATTGAAACTGCTCTAACCAGAGTGGTAAATGATCTTCTACTTGCAATGGATTCAGATTCCACATCTGTGCTTCTAGTGCTGGATATCAGTGCAGTCTTTGACACCACTGATCACTGTATACTATTAGACAGATTAAATTGTAATTTTGGAGTGTCTGGCCTAGCCTTCTCTTGGTTTAAGTCCTACTTATCTGAAGGAACACAGTGTGTCTGCTATATTAATATTATTTCTAAATGATCTGATGTCAAATATGGAGTACCTCAGGGCTTGGTTCTTGGCCCTCTGCCTCTCTCTCTTTATATTTCACCTCTTAGCCAATTTCTACATAGTCATGGAATAAAATTCCATTGCTACATGGATGATAACTCAGCTGCATACGCCTATAAAGGCTGATGATCATACTCAAATTACTAAATTAGAGGGCTGCTTGGCTGCTGTGAAAAATTGGATGTCACGGAATTTCCTGCTTCTAAATTTGGATAAAACTGGGATGCTGGTCATTGGCCCTGCTAGACACAGACACCAGTTTGATCAAGTAACAGTTACGCTTAACAACTGTGTGATTTCACAAAGTGTGCCAGCCAAGAGTCCTAGTGTTACGTTTGATCCCAGTCTCTCCTTTAATAAGCACATTAAAGACATCACCAAGACTGCCTTTTTCCACTTGCGTAACATGGCTAAAATTCGGTCTTCCCTGTCCATGGTTACACAGAGACTTCAATACATGCCTTTATTTCATCCAGACTTGATTACTGTAATGTTCTGGTTTCAGGTCTGCCACGTACTAATACTAAAAGTCTTTAGATAGTTCAAAATACTGCAGCTGGAATCTTAACTAAGAAAATTTGACCATATCCTCTAACCAATTCTAGCCTCTCTAAATTGGCTTCCTATCCATGTTAGATCAGTCTTGAAGGTGCTTCTGCTGACTTATAAAATCCTAAATGGGCATGCCCCATCATACCTGTCTGATCTCCTTAAACCTTATATTCCATCTCGAGCTCCTCGCTCTGAAAATGCAGGGCTCTTGTGGGTACCTCTGCTGGCATCAGACAATCCGAGTCTGTTGAATCCTTTAAATCTAAACTTTAAACTCATCTTTTTGCCTTAACCTACAATTAGTTGCCTCTAATTGCGTACTTCATGACCTTGTACTGCACAGCGAGTCGGTTTCTGTCTCAGTGAATTAGTAAGCGCTGTCCTGCTGATGAGATTATCGATTACTGCAACTGTTCTGATAACCATTGATTGTTTGTTCCAGAAGCACATGAGCGTCTGAGCTGTGTGTCCCTCTCTCTTCTCTCTGTCTCTCTCTCCCTTTTTCTCCTCCTGTCCTCTCTTGTCTCTCAGGCATCTCTTGCTGGACCAGTACCCATCCTGGAACCGCTCTGCTTCCCTGGCTGTCGGTGCCATTTCCTGAGGTTTTGGATCTGGTTCCCCATCCTGCAGGTGTTCAGCCTCACCTCATGTCTCTCTCTCTCTCTTTATGTTTTTATCCTTCTCTCTCTCCTGTGTGAATAATGTCTCTTCTTGTCTCTTCACCCGTCTATGTGAACGGTGTGATGTGAGTCTCCCCAGTATGCATGTGTACTCTGTCCTCCTGCCAGGTCTCCATGTTGATGGAGGTCATGTAGCTCAGGTCCTATTCTGTTCTGGTGACACCTGGAGGGCTGCTTGGCATCTTCTTCATCACATTCTTCATATATATATTATAAATCCATTATAATTTTGTTATCCTGTTCAAACTGTATTCTGTAATTTGTGTACCTTCCTGTGCACGCAACATCCATTACACGTCTGTGCAAAGGGATCCCTCCTCTGTTGCTTTTCCTGAGGTTTCTTTCATTTTTTTCCCCTGTTTAAGGGCTTTTTAGGGAGTTTTTACTTATTCGAATTGAGTCTAAGTACAGAGGATATTGTATTGCTGTACAGACCATAAAACTCCCTGAGGCAAATTTGTGATTTGTGATATTGGGGTATACAAATAAAATTGGCTTGACTTGACACCAGCACATTAAACAACAAACCCCCACCAATGCAGATCCTTGAATTTTTTTCCCTGGTGATTTATGGTATGTGCATGATATGATTTCTCAGACAAACTGAGAGGTTCTCAATAAGTTTAATATACATTTATTAAATCATGGTATTTAGATCTATTAGTATCCTAGTTTACATCAGTATGTGAATCAGAACTTACATCAGAATGTGGCGTAACATTTTTAAATGTAGTTTGGTAGGATCACAAGTCTAAACAGTAAAGACGGGCACTATATTTCCTTGTTGACCATGTTGTGTTGCTGCTGGTCTGACTGATTCCCTCTGGGTGAAGCTGAATGGTGTTTTGAGAGCGGTAGGTCAACACTGACCCGTGTCCACAGATGGTCTGCAGTAATGGCTCGTGTTGCTGTCAGTGGGAGGGGGCTAACCTAGCCCAGAATAAACAGCCAAATAAACTCAGAGGTAATCTCAGGGTGGTTTTGGTTAAGCCCAGCTAGGTCGCTGACTGGCATAACAACCTGTCAGTTTACCAAGACAAGAATCACATTATATGTCAGTGACTGTAACTATTAAACTCACCTTCTGTAGCTTTAATTGGTTATTCCAGTTCTTATATGGATCATCATTTTGTGTATTAAGCATTTTCAGGAGAAAAGGAAATACATAAAAGTTAAAAACAAAGCAATTAAAATTAAGAAAACTAAACAATGAAAATAAAGAGTAGAGTAGTAGAGTATAACAATGAGTGACCATCTGAACAAAACAAGCACACATGTATAGTAAAACAGTGGGAAATGGAAAAAAACAAAACCAGTAAACAACATATCAACCAAATACAAATAAATAAACATGAGGGGGCCCAGGGTGCGGCCTTGGGGAATTCCAAAATGTACACACAGAATTATGATTATCAGTCAACAGAGAGGATAATCTGTATTTATCTCTCTTGTGAGAATTGAAAAAAGCCAATCAGTGACAGGCCTACATACTTTTCAAGATGGTTACCAATCAATCAGTGTTAGGCCTGAGATTACTCACAATTTAAACAGTTTGTAAATAATATTTGGAGGTGTTCTCACTTTGAGAAAAATATGAGAATTAGAACCAGTACTACTATATTATTTTTCCTTTCACTTTAAACCGGGCATTCCCATCGCTTGGCATCTGTGCATGAATGGAAAGGTTTATCTGATGAACATTCCCAAAGGTCCCCCCCTGCTGCCCCCCTCTTGGGAGTGTCTGCGTGTATTGACTCCCACTGAAATAAGAGGGTGTGGAGGCTACTAGCAACACACAATGACCCTGGCCCACTAACAATGGCCACACACACATATTGTTATGGTTTGGCCCAGTGTAGCGTCCCCCCTTCCCCTCCTGTGGACCTCCAGTGATGGATTGCTTTCCTCACTCTCTGCGCTTGGCGTGTGCTGTTGCCTCGCCGGACTCCAGTCTACCACTGGGAACTGCCCTGTTTTCCCTCTCCCTGACTCTAAACCCCCAAATAGTCAGCAACTCCACTCATTACCCAAGCTACCCACCTTCCCTCCTTCCCTTTCAACCATATTGTGTTGCCTGTTATTTTTCCAACACTGGCAGACGAGCAGGATGGATTTTACTGTTGCTTCTAAATTTGCTTCCAGACAATAAAGAGAAATTGAGCCAAATGTCTGTCTTTTGGTTCCTCTTCAAGAGGTGGAGAAAGAAGCAGAAAGATGTGACAGGAGGGGTGTACAGTTACTGGCTATCATCTTGCCCTTTTTCCAACAAAAACCTCCTCATTTTCTGCAAATACACCACACATCTATGTCTGCACACCGCACAAATCCACAGCTACCCCAGCAAGACTTGACAAATAATGTTCAGGATAAAGCCAAATCCCATGGACATCTGCCAGCCTGGTGAAGCTCATGCTGCCAACTTGCTAACATGCAGACTATCCACTGCTCACATGGGGCTGGAGTGCTGGTTCTCACTTTCAGGGAGCCGGAGGTGTCACGGGAAGTCAGATTGCTATCCACTGGGCGTGCAAGAGGTCTGCAGCTGGAGAACGGCTGCTCTGAGAGCCCTAATCCTCAGGGTTTTAAGTGGGATTTTGTACATACAGGGTGCACACACAAACCCACACACATATGAGTGCATACACTTAGGCCTGTATACAGACATACAGAATTAATCTTTCTGGCAGATTTGGGAGACCCTGAAAATAGGATTTAATGGGGAAATTCTGGTTTAATACAACTTGGGTCTTATTTTTGTAGTTTTAGGAATAATTTGTCATTGTCTTTTGTAATTATAACACTGTACTCACCAAATACACACAAGCAGTCAGATGGTCAGATCATCAGGTTAGCCAAACTTAGTTGAAGGAGAAAAGAAACATGAAAGGCCTCACCTAAACATCCATTACAGTTCACAGACCGACTTTCTGGGACAGTTTTTACCTACTGCACTTATCGTAGTCATGCAGGCTGTTTTCCTATGCAATGAGGGATTAATAATAGCAATTTTGGTGCACTCACAAATCTCCAAATAAAGTGGTTCAGGTAATCTAGTTAAACTGCTGGCTTGTTTACAATCTATATAGAGAACCACAGTGGAACCATAACTTCTGGGTTCTGTTCCAGAAGAAAGAAAATCTTTATTCAAAGTCACACTGACATTTATTATAACATAAATTATCAAAAATGCAGTCTTGGAACATAGCCTGTCTCAATAGTTATGTGTGGTTCACTCCATTTGTCAAGATATGAGTGGAACAAAAAAAAAAAAAACCCCAACTATCTAATATTATAGTTTTTTAAAAATATTTCTGCTCTATTTAACAGCCGATTATGGGGGAGATGTCACTACCCACAGTGAATAGTGAAAAGGATTCTCTGATATTACAGTTAAAAACTTGGAAATCACGGAGGATATGTATATGCTCTGCCTTGCAGGTAAACAGGAGTTGCAGTTTGTTTGTATGCCAGTAAATTAATCAGTTTTTAACAAAGGTCTGACTGCTTATGCGTGAGACCTTGTTGAAGCAATGTGTCCCCAGATACAAGCAACTACTTTGGTGAGTAGAGTGCTACCATAACCAATAGAAATGATAGTCAAAGTTGCATAAAACCCATCTTGTGATAAACAGGAATCTTCCTTTAATTCAAACTTGAGATGGGTTGTTGATGTGCATATTTGCATGCTCGTGTTCATGTACATACTATATATATAGGTTTATACATATTATAAGTATATGTATATATGCAATAAGTAATATCTCTGTTGCTCTTGTGGATGCTTCTGTATGCGTGCATGCCTCTCTGTGACTGAGAGCCAAGAGGGGCGGATGAAGTGTGGGTGGGTGTGAATGATTCTGACATCATCACCGCCTGCCGTCTCGTCCTCTTCCAGTGCCCTGATACTGACAGGTCCTCTATTGTTCCAGCATTGCGTGGGCTCCCAAGGTTCCCATGTGTTAGAAATCATCCACCCACGTGCTACAGCAGACAGGGGCCCAAGACTATGAAACTGTATACTGAGAGTCTGTGGGCTGCAGGACGGGCCCTGATGAAAGACAGTGTGACTGTAGAGAGAATAACAAACGCCAGGCTCCTAGACACCGAACACTACACACACACACACATACACACACACACACACACACACACACACACACACACACACACACTGTACCTGCAGAGATGCAATGCAGACACACACACACACATTCAAGTAGACACACAGAGACCAAGAGGTAGACAAACACCTACACACATTGTCACGCTACAGGCTTGTAAAGCCCAGACTCAAGGGCCAGTGGGAGTTGGAGTGTGAGGGGGTGGGTGGAGAGATGGGTAGCAGGATAGATGGATGGGTGGTGGTGGATTGGATGGACGAAGAGATTTAGAGAGCCCTGGTTCACGACGGCTGAGCCCATTTCTGGTTCTACTAAAAGCTGGTTTGGATGCAGGCCAGACTGAGTGTGCTGGCACAGGTGAACACAGTCTTGGCTCATGGTCCCCCCCACAGATCATTAAAATACAGAGAGGACAGAACTGGAAGTCTGTATATTTTCAAGTGGAGCTGCTCTCATTGTGTGGCTGCATCTGCATTTATTGAAATCATCTGCAGACCTGGATGAAATACTATTTGCAAATATCTGTGTAGATTCTTTAGTCTGCTTGTGTACCAGACGGTCGGGACATTTTGCACCATTTGAAAATGAATTTAACATTAACATGTGGTCACCAACCTATCGGATGCTAACAGATGTTTTCTATGATAACCCCATAATTTTTGATATATACTACAGCATTGTTATTTGTTTAATGTAAAAATATAGTTTAGAACAGTATAAAACTGGCTCATTTTTCCCCATTGTTCCCATGACTAAACCATGTTTACTATACATGGAAACTCACATTTCACCCCATACTCTTCAAAATGACATCTTGTTCAAACTCAAACTATGTCCTGCTGGTGTTGCTGCTATCATGCCCTTTTTGATGGCATTACCTCATACAGGCTCCCCATTGTTGGATCCTGGTCATCTTTTTTATGACAACACCTGTACTCAAAAACCTCTGCCATCTTGCATCTAAAACTTTGTATGGAAACCCAAATCCCTGGAATTTACTGGGGGCAGTAAAAGTGCGGCTGATGCTCAGTAACCCTGCTATTTATTGATCAGCCAGTGAGTGTTAAACTTCTTCTCTTTCATGCTAACACAAAAGGCTCTTTTGAAATCAGCTCCTGCCTCTGACATAATATGAGAACAATACATATGAGAGAATTACATATTTGTTAAAATTACTTATTGTTCATCTGCATGCTCAAATATGCTTAGTATATATGAGTTAAACTTTCACATTATCACAAATATTTTTTTTTCCCATGAAACAAAAACAAGGATTATCTGATATCATGTTCAGTTTATCTAATATTACAGAGAGTTTTGAAGACCATAGTAACAATATAATTTGATTTTTTTTTATAGCAGTAAAGCTCTTTTGCTCTTTTTTATTGGCTCCAATCAGCAACAATAATTCTAAGAACTAATCCCCCTGAATAAACGTACATGAACATAAATCTTAGTTGAAATAAATCTTGACAAAAAAAATACTTGACACCACTTAAGGAGGAAGTTGGGGTGGTGGAGGGAACTGTGGCAGCAAGTGGTGTTGGCATGAATGTAATGAGTAGAGTAAACAGTCAGATTTTAATCTCTGCACTGTGAACCAGCATGAATATGATTCTAAGGCTGCAAAGGAGCCAATGATTGTGAACCATATTGAAAACAGCTGATGCCAATCAGCCAATACAAGCGTAATTTCAGTGCTCTGCCTGAACTAACACTATGATTAATTTACGATTTACATAAACATCACCACAAACACCTCCAGAATAATAAATTCTGGAGGTACAGACAGTTATGGGCATGGTTCCCAAAATATCCTGACATTATAGCTGCATTTATTGATTTGATTTTTGATTTTGGCCACCTGTAGGCAGTGGAACAAGCCGTAAACATGACTTGATGAATGTCACGATTGTAAGTCCAATACTCACCCTCTTTCTAATTCTGTTTTGTTCTTTGCCAACCTCTGAGGGAAATATCTGGCTCTATAGCTGCTTGTTGTTTGACCTCTTCACCTGCTGGTCATGAACTTTGTCAGTTTGCTGTTTGGTGTTGGTTTGGTGTTGGTAGTATACAATGGGTTTATCAGATCAAAACAGTTTAGCTGCATGCTGGAAAACCAAGAGAGCAGAAAGGTGCTAAAAGCCTCTGTAGAGCTGAGGGGAACTGCAGAGACGGGTGATAACTCTCTGTGGATTTGTCACTATGACTGTCAACATTACATATAGTTATTTTGTGCTTTGTCAAGGTAAAACATTTTGATTAGTGCAGCTTTAAAGTTCTCTTATTTTACAATTTATGAAGAGAGAAACACACTGCACATTGCACAATGCTTAAGTCTGTCAGGAGTCACAACACTTCTGCTGCAGAGAAGTTCTACATGACAACAATCTTATCAATACAACTGGATTAAAGTGCTTGGAAATTAGATTTTGTGTGATCTATGGCAACTTGGAAAAGCTTACCTCGGTCTTGCATCTGCATTTTCCAGTGTTCTTAATCTTCAGATGCTTCTGTGAAACTAGACTCCAGAAACCAGACTTACAGTGGATCCTTATAGTTAAGAGACATGTGTGTCTTTGTTGTCCTAGCTGTCTGGCAGCCATGACACCTTTATGACAGCAGTCTGATCTCGGTGCACTCTGGGAGCCCTCGTGTTGATGGATGATACCTCTGATGGACAATGCCATTGCCTCCAGGACCATTTCCCCAGCGCTCCTCAAGCCTGGGCTGTTTGGACAGGGGACCTGCGGGGTATGAGAGTGAATGGAGACCTGGTCACAATGGCTGAATGAGCTTTTGTACATGATGGAGGGGCTTGCTGGTTGCACCAGAGGGTAAGAGGTTCTAGATGTAGGATTGACTTACCACAAAGACAAAGTCTAGTGTTCTGAAGAGAGAGAGAGAGAAGCTGTTGATGTATTTGATTGATATGTTTTTCTATCAGACATACCTCCATCCTTATAGGTCGGTATGCATCTTATAATGTTTTACTGTTTTTTTCTGTACATTTAGAATCAAGAACTTTGTTGCAATGCTGTGACATAAATAAGACTAAATTGGAGATCAGGTTTAAGATTCTCCTATGTCATGTTGATACAGGCAGTAGATCTGAAACTTTCTAAAACTTGACCCTTACAAAAATGTCATCCCACTCCACAGTCCAAGTTCTGGAAACCTGGAGCTCCATTTTGTGCTGTTATTTTCCCACTGTCTCTCTTCTTCCTTTTGTCTCTGTACATTTATGATCTGCAAATTTTTCACTCGTGTTGAGACATTTTCATCTCGCGTGGATGTGTCTTCGCCTCATTTCACATCACCCAGAGTAAATTTGTATCTGTTTGCATCTACTTGCATCTTTGCATTTGGTTTGGTACACTTGTGGGGATGAGAAATGTGTAGATTCTTACAGAATGTGAAAAAACTTCTTCAATGAGAAACATTTTGGATTGTGACATTAAAAGCTTCTAAATCTCCAAGACTGAATGATGAGGTAGACTTCCTGCTATTGCTCTGATATCTGTTGTTTTCATCTATTGTCCTATGTACTTATATTATTCCCAGTAATCAGAAACTAATGTAAAAACTTTGGAAAAATATTTACTCCTTTTAAACATTATGTAAGTATTTAGTGTCTAGTGATTGCGATCCACTTATATTTACAGAGTCTTTATATGTCAATAATTTATTGCTACCTGTTTGAGCATAATATAGTGTAATCTGACAAATTTGGACATGTTTATTCATTCTTTACATACGTCATTTTTATTGGTAATGGACCATAGTGCTTGCTTTAATCATTTGATCACTTTGTAGTGGGTTACGTAACCATATGTTAAATTGAGATTTATTTGTCTACACTGGAGCTTTATGCAAACCTCCTCAGGCGCGGAGGCACTCACTTATTGCTTTACTGCAAGTCTTTTTGGAACAATGATATGTATTAAATATATTAATTAACTTAGATTTTTTTGTTTGATCTAACTGTATATTACTTTTTCTTGAAATTAATTGAAATTATTGAGATCATATGAAGTTGGCCTCATGTGTTTTTTGGGATATTTGTATGAATAGATTATGGTTTTCGTTTCTCTAAATATTACTGTTTAATTAGTAGATGTTGAGTATTTTTAGTACTTCTTGATTCATTATATTAATCACTTATTGTAATCAAGCTTAATTGCAGATTTACACATTTTGGCACTTATGCATGTATAGGACTTGTTTTTTGTTTTTTGTCTTAACACTCCCTATTGGTCATTTATTTGTCCATAGGGTTGGGTTAAATGCCGCTCACGGCTGGTATATAATTTAGATTAATTATGTGTCTGTTAGACCCTGATGAAGACTTTGAGTTGATACGTGTTGGTCTGTTTGATTGCCTGTGCTCAAAAAATAAATGTATTATTTCACTTGAAGACGAAATGCCTTAGTTTTGTTTTTTGTTTTCTCCATTGCTGTCTGCGCCACTTAAGGACTAATATTCAGCAAGACTTCCTGGATTCTGCTTTTTTGTTTGTTTTCACCCACAGAATGTAACAGTCAAAGTTGGTTTCTTTTAACTATGAAGGTGATCCTTCTCTGTGTGATTACCTATCTTAGTTTGGCAATTAGGACTCACTCAAAAATATTGTCATAGAACTCCCTTTAGTAAAACGTGGTATGTGGACCTTGTGATGAGCTCTTCCTGTCAACTACATGTATCATTGTTTTTCACTGGTTTTGTTGATGTATTTGAGCTGGACAGTGAAGCCGTACTCTCCAACCAGCACTTTTCATGCTGTGTGTACTCACTGGGTGCTCTCTGGTGAACAAGGCCTTCTATGTTCACTGTGCTCAGCAAACACTGTGATTGAGTGGTCCTCTGTGTGATGATTTGCGGAGTCAAACTGCTGCTGGATTTCCTGGCTCCACACCAGGCTGGACACAGCAGGTCAGAAGTACCAACCAGAGGGAGCCATATACCAGAGTCCCATGGCCTGAGGCTCTGGTATCCACTTCGCTTAAGACGCAACATCCAAAGGAGCCTTTGCAGGAAGTCTCAGATAATTTAATGTTGTGCAGCTCCTCAACTCCTGGCCCAGCTTGACTGATTGTGCAATGGAAATTGAAGATTTACAACTCCTGTAGGAGTCGCTAATCACTGGAGACAAGAGGCTTGAGGGGGGGGGGGATGAGCAGAGGCGGCCTGCATCAGTGTCCATCGCGGACTACGTCTGACTGAGTACACACAGGTCTACTCACCAGGCTTGTTCACCAACCCACAGGTACTCAGACTGACACACAAGCTCACACACATGCAAACACGTTCACTCTGACATGACACACATGCAAACACACGCTCCTTGTATACCTCCTTCAACACAACGGCCGTCTTGGGAGGATGTGCGGAAGACATCGCATATTTCCTCCTCCCTTTCTTGCTGTTCGGCGGTTTCTGTCTCACATGTGTGAGAGGCTGAAAACAGACACACAACGCAGAGCGGCTAAAAGGGAGAAATACATTTGCAGGTGGCCTAAAATAACAATAAGGATGAAAAGAAAGAGAGGATGTGTGTCCACTGCTTCCAGCCCCTATGCAAGCAACTGGATCAGGGATCACAGAGCAGAGGGCAGAGCAGAGGGGCCAGGAATAAAGGAGAACAGTCTTGTTACATTAAGTTTCTCTTGGGTCCATTTCATTTGACAAAACCCAGTGTGCTCGCAGTCTTCGGCAAGGTGATACAGACATGTCTGGGACAGAACCTTACTGTAAGATTTAAAAAGATAAGAAATAACAAGAAGCAGAGTGAAATGTCTCTGAGGACTGCTGGCTTTTATGTCGAGCATTCACAGAGATCATGTTAGATGAGCTTTAATTACTGTCAAAGACAATCCATGCATCATATCACCAATGTCCAGAATTTAAATGTAAAGTGCCCCTCCACTCAAAAATGTGTTTTGCTTATTGTTACTTTACTTGAATGTTTGAGCGTCTCTCTGCAGAATGATGTATGAGCAAAGTTTGATACTAGAAGTCCTCACATTGATCTGCTGAAAGTGGAAAGTTTCTCAGTGCTCACATTAAATCTTAGTTTAAGAGTTTGAGCATGATTTGTGACATCACAGCTAGTTTGGAAGCCAATCGTGGTCCAGTATGCAACTTACGCAAGTAACCTGAAGCCTCCAACGCACACGCACTGAGAATGGACATTTCAGTGAAGTAGGAGACATCTGGAATATGGAAATTAAACCTTTTAGAGTAAAAAATATTTGCATATTCATAGATTCAGGATTTTTCAATGAGAGAGAAGAAGTAGATGTAATTTTAAAAAATTCTAACGAGGTAATTAAACTTTTTATTGTGGAAAAAAACATATCAGACATAAATTAATATTCAAAGTAGAGTATTTCTATGTCTTAAAACATGTTATTTAATAATTATTTTTTATTTTATTTTAATATTCCACTGTTTCATGTTCCATTTTTGTAAGCCACCAAAATGAAAAGAGATCATTTTAATCTTATCCAACTTTATTAAAATGCATTCTCACAGACAGACACACCAAACCTCCCAGTCCTCCTTCAGACACACACCCCTACAACTTTATCTCACTGTTGTTATCTTAACTCTCAGTATCTCAGATTTTCACAGCAGCTCTTCTACATCAGCCTGGTAGGTTTGTAGAAAGAGTCTTTGATGTTACCAGCGAGCCGCTGTCTCAGTACACAACACCAGCGTGCAGATGGAGCTTGTGGAGCAGAGCGCAGGGCCCACTAGGAGAATGACATGCTTTAATTTCTACGGTTGCCTCTCGTAGAGCTGACCTTCACACCTCCGGCGATCCATCAAGATGTTTCCCGCCAAGAGCCGGAGCCGAAGCAGAGCACTGGGTTTTCAAAAGAAACGTTTTTCCTGTGTAGCACAGGTGAAGGTCCAGAATATGTACTTCAGACATTAAAGCATCAAGTGCAGCCGGTGTTATGTGCTGCATGTCATCCATTGACTTTCTCTGTCCAATTTTTCCTTTTAGTCAACACACAGTTAAAAGAAAACAAAACATAAAAGCTGGAAAAAACTCAAAATATCAGGATACTTTTGAGTTTTGAGTCTGAAACATTCAGAACTCAACTTCTCAAGTTTTTAACAAAATTACAAACAGTTCAAAATAATCTTTTGTTTAGTAACTTTTCTTCTTCTGAAAAACTTTCAAGTTTTAAATGCACAAAGTAAAAATTCTTGCAATGATAAAAGAAAATTTAATTTAATGATATAACTTTTGACATGAAAATGTCTTCTGGCAGTAAAGGTAGTTGGAGCAAATATCTTTTTTTGTTTAGCTTAATCAGAATTCACATCAAGGTGAATAATTTCAGGTTTTTACAGTGAACTGTATACTGTCTAATGAAGTTACTATGGCTACATATATTTGTAAAAAATATAATATATAAATGTAATGTTTAAAAACTCACTCAGCCTTAGAATAGTTGTTTTAGCTAATTGATGCATTAGGATGACGTGAGATTATAGATCATAAAATAATCAATTCCAGTAAGTACCTGTATATAGACTGTGGTGTCAACTACTGTACGGTATTTCTGAATGCTTTGAGGTTAACAGTCAGCATGACACATTTTTCATTAATACAGTTTTATCCAGATGAATGAGTCATAACTGGAAATGTTTTAAAATGGAAACGGTGTAGCGCAGCTGCTCATGAAACCACAAGTTGCATTTCTCCACAAATGCAACATTTTTAGCTTTGTGCCGGTGACGTGGTCTACTTGAGAACTTGCTTGGCTGAATATTCTGGTAATCTGTGCTTTTAGTGGCAATATCTTCCGTATGTTGAAACCCTGCTGTAAGAATATTCCTGTCAAGGGCTGAGAATGAAGTCACTGACTGCTCCAAACTCTGACGAATGTTTTCTTATTGCTCTTTGCCCACAGAGAAGGTTGTATTCAACGAAGAGGAGTTATTTCAAGAATGTTTTCTGCAGCCGAATCTGCTTTTATAATCACGGCGGAGGACATATTGCCGGGATTATATCCGTCCTTAATTTTGGTCGCTACCGCAGCCATAAATTCACTGCAACTGTCAACTCAGCTGTAGTGATGGAGTGTGGTATTCGTAGAAATGTGTTGCCTGAAATAGAAGCAAATCAATTGATCTTAAATCAATAAAAACAGAACAAGGTGTAGAAAGCTTTCGACGAGGTAATAAAATATGTCTTTGCTCCCTTGATGAACTATTTTCCTACAGATAAGTGAAAGGGAAACCTAAATTTTCTGCCTTCTTGGGTGTTTTGGCATGGTTGTACATCCCGCAATCACAATACCACCAAATTAAATCTAATCCATAAATTTGGCCACCCCTGTGTCTTTAAAAGGAACCTCTATGGTGAAAGAACAACATTCCAGTTTCATTAGTTTACACTGCTGATATTAATACTATCATTACAATTGGACATGGTTTATTTTGACTACTATTACCACTAATACAATAATAGACCCTAATAGAGGCTGAGTGAGGGGGGAACCGGGCACAGGATCGACTTGGAGTTATTCCACCCCCAGCAGCTGCAGCGGGGGCCCAGAGGGGTCAGACGTACAGTAACACTTGACCCCGACTCTGTGTATGTGTGTGGAACAACCATCCCACCCTCCCGCCAACTCTAGTCCCTGCAGACCAGCTGAAAGGGCAGTAACCTCTGAAGGCTTTGTTTGGTTGGCCGGAGTCTGAGCATAGGCCCACCATTGTAAGTCTGGGGACTCCTATGCTCAAGCTCTTGTTTTCTTTGGGAAGCAGGAAATTGGATGACTGGCTACCTGCTACAACAACATCCTGTACTTGAGAAGCCGTCTTTTCACCCATACCCACCTATTATTTCCCTTTTCCATCATACGCAAGTGGTCAGCCAGCAAGGTTTTTTTTTTTTTTTTTTCTTTCTTTTTTTTTCCCTCTGGTCCTGGGGGCCCCGTGCGTGGGTTTGTCTAGGTTCCACTCAGGTTGAGATCAAATTGGCCCCATCCAGATGCTTCCGTTGAAAATAGTGTGCAGGGGCCAAATACTTTAGCTTTTGGAGCCTGACTCCACCTTGTCAGGTTAATGGCCCTTTGTGAGCTGACTGGAATGACAGTGATGGTGTGCAAAAATGAATGTTCCTATTCAAACACAAACACACACACACACACACACACACACACACACTCAGATCTATGTACTTATATGTGCTGTCAGTGCTTGTCAGGTCACTGTAGACCAATCAGAATGATGTGCGTTGGGTCTACAGGAGGCCACTTGCCACTATGAAAACATTCTTAAGGATTATGGTGCTATAGCCAGGATCTAGGTGGGCGTTGATGAGAGCTGATTCCAATCTGACCTCAGGGATATCCGACCTCCATATGAGATATTAATGAAGATAATTATGCCATCATCGGAAGGGATTTCGTAAGGAGCTTTTTCTGTCGCAGGGGCTCTCACAGAACACCCATATTTCACATCAGGCTGTATAATCCCTTTTGATAAGATTGTGTCCCCATACAGGAAGATTTTACTGAACTGTGTAACTGTTTCATTGCATCTGGGTCAATGCCCATGAGGTGCATGAACACAAATATGCACATGAACATATGCTTTTAGCATGATAATCAAACTGAATTTCCATATTGTTTTCACTTTATTATTCAGTTTTATTTTCAGTGTCTGTTTGGAAAGTTACAGGTGACGGCAAAGGTGCAGCTGTGTCTATCTCATCCACGCTTGTCGCTATTTTCGTGGCGCTTATTTAGTCGTGGCACAGAAAGATGACATCCTCATTCTCAATCACGCCTACGCAGCTCTGATTGCCGGTTGTTTTTCAAACTATGGAAACAATCATTTAGGAGCACAACACCAGACCTGTTTTAATCTCTGAAGAAAATCTGAAATATGGGTGATAACTCAGAATTTTGGAAGTAAGCTGCTTAAAGGGATATGTACTGTCTGCACACATATGCTGTACGCACAGACACACGCATGATTTATACCTTTGATATCAGCAACTTACATCAAACACAAATGAAAGAGAAGAACTCTGTGGGCACCGACCTGCTTATTATTTTGCTCGAAGCAATTCAAATAATGTCTGACCAAGAAGTCTACGTGATAAAGGCATCAGCCAAGATTACAGATCCTATCTACTGCTGAATCACAACTCAAGTGTTGCGGGTGGAAGAAATTATCAAGATATTTTCCCCATTTTGCAGCAGATGATTTATTCTATTTGCAGAAACAGGCAACATCTGTGTTTTATCAATAACATTCAAAATGTATAAAAAAGAATAGTAAAAAAAAAAAAAATCTTGACAGAAAAAAACTATATTCTAGGAAAAAACTTACAAAAAAAAAAAAAAAAATCATATTCGGAGGCACTTATGGCTTGGCAACACTTGTGCAGTCTCAGTTATACCAGGTGGTTGTAGTCAAGCGTCAAAGGCCATGATTACAATAATGGAACCAAAGGGGATGCACTCAACCACAATCACATCATGGTCTGATATGTCATCACTGGCCTTAAAACTGCTGTACGGACTTTGTCACTGATCTACAATGACCATAGATTTGCCATTTATGTCATCATCTTTAATATCTAACCACAGTCATTGCATCAAGAGGTGGCCTCTCAAACAGAATATTTATCATTGGTTTATAAAAAAAAAAAAAAAAAAGCAGTTCATTATGGACATAAATCAACTATTTACAATAGAAAACAACAAGAGATGCCCAGTGTTTTCTGCCTGGGAATAAAAAAAAGTCTTTAAAATTATTTGATTCCTTTCCATAGAAATGGGCAGAGGTTGCACTGTGCTGCATTGGTGTCCAGTCGCCCTTTTTCTCCGAGGGACATTCGTGTCTCCTTTTCACTGCGCCGGCTTTCTTGTTCATTCGGAGCTGGGCGAGGCAGCGGAGTCTATGTCGTCATTTTCCAGGTCGTTGGGTGAAGCTGACTGTCCTCCTTTCACTCGCTTCCACTTCATCCTCCTGTTCTGGAACCAAACTTTCACCTGTTGCAGAGAAACAAAGGAAACTCTACATCAGAATACGCGTTAACGTTGACAGAGACAAATTAAAAATGAGTTCATGATTTTAATAAAGGTACTGTGTTTAATGGTCCAATGCAATGTCATACGTGGATAAAATTGTTGAGGTAAATCTGAGCTAAATTTGCCTCAGATAAATTACCTCTTGGTGTCCCCCTTTTGCAGTAATTTTAGATAAATAGCATATTTATTCATAAGTGGATTGGCAGAAAATGAATCTGCTAGTTTTTTAGTTAATTGTAAATATTTTTTAAGCAAAAATGCCAAGAATTCACAAGTCCTAGCCTCTCAAATATGAATATTTAATGGTTTTCTTGATACCAAATTGAATATCTTTCTTGTAATATCTTGTATATGACGATTTAAATTTAGGTTCAGTAAATTGTGATTGGTTGACATTGTCAGGGACAAAACCACTGATCTAGACAATAATCAGTGGATTAATTGATACTGAAAATAAACGTTAGTTGCAGCCCTACTATAGTATATAACCATTAAAGGACCAGCGTGTAGGATTTAGCGGCATCTAGTGGTGAGGTTGCAGATTGCAACCAACTGAATGCACCTCCCCTCCCCCTCCCCTTCCAAGTATGTAGGAGAACCTACGGTCGCCGCAAAAATGCGAAAATCTCTCTCTAGAGCCAGTGTTTGGTTTGTCCATTCTGGGCTACTGTAGAAACATGGCGGTGCAACATGGCGGGCTTTGTGGAAGAGGACCCGCTCCCTATGTAGATATAAAGGGCTCATTCTAAGGTCACAAAAACACAATAATTCATATTTTCATGGGATTATACACTAATTAACACATACTCATGAATATTATATTCCATTTCTTCCAAGTCTGTTCCGCTAGATGCTGCTAAATTCTACACACTGCACCTTTAATACTACAAAAAAAAGTGTATATACAAGTGTCTATACAAGGTAACACTAACGCAGGACTAAGAATTGCAGAATGTATTTTTTTTCATTGCATTTGAACTTGTAACATGATCACCGTGGCTTTTCTTTCTGTTTTGCAAATTTTTTTGCAAAATTTGCGACACAGTCAGCAGAAAAACAGACAAATAATCCGCCTCAAATCTCCCTGTGCATTATATAAATTGGCTCAGTTTGCATTGGCCTTGCAAGGAGCATGAATAGCCAGTACAAAGCACTTGGCTCAAAAATCTCTCCGAATGCAGGCAGAGAGTATCATATTGACAGTTGGTCAAAGGAGTCACCTATCAGGATGTCAGCCTACACAGGATGTAAGTTTACTTGCAGTGTGGGCCATGCTCATCTGTATCACTGTGCTGCTCTGAAATGAGCATGATATCATGATTTAACTGCGAAGTTGAGAATAGCAGCGAAAACATACACTTCCTGAGAGTCAGGAAAATAACAGGGAAAAGGACTGAAAAAGCATCTGAAGGGAGAAAATCTGTGTTTGAGATTCTCACTTAAGATGTTTTAGAGTCTATAAATCCTCCAGATTGAATGATAAAGTAGGTCATTGGTCTTTGCATTCCAGGACGACACACAGAGGTATCAGTAGGACATCGTTTATCTGTATCTTCCAAAATCGTTACAGATCACCGTTGAAAAATAAATCAGTTTATGATGTGACAACACTGTGGTTACGTGTTGGTTTAGGCACAGACACAACTTGGTTAGGTTTAAGGGGAAAGTTCATCGTTTGCGTTAAAATTACTACTTTGTTAAGGTGAGATGGCCTTGTCGTCATGGCTACAATAATAACCACGTGGTCAGCTCTACTCATAAGGCTGATATACTGTAGCAGATTAAGTGATATAAATGTTTAAAACAATTTGTATATTGCACATATAATCTAGCATTTGGTGATTTTCAGTAGTTGAAAGTAACAAAGTACATTTACTCAAATTTTTGTACTTACAATTGTAAGTAAAATTTTTATACTTTACTTAAGTATTCAAATTTTATCCTACTTTACACCTCTACATTACATTTCAGAGGGAATATTGTACTTTTTTTCACCACTACATTTATACAATAGTTGCTAGTGTGCAGATGAGGATATTGCATATAAAATATATAATAATCTTATAAAATATAAGATTAAAATAGATTAAACTACCCAGAGCTCCACTTTGACAACATTAAAATGTAGATCATATGTTAATGCATTGGATAAAGTATTTCAGTAATTCACATATATACATATGACAAGTATAACTCCCTGAATGGGCTCATTCTGCATAATAAGTAATTTTACTTTTGACACTTTTAAGTAAAATTTGCGGTTAATACTTTTGTACTTTACTTTTATTACTACTATACTACTTCTTCCACCACTCGTGATTTGCTTTTCACATTCTCAGATTAAATAAAGGATTAAAGACAGCATCCAATAATTAAAAACACATAAAAAAAACAGTGGTTGGAATGTGTCAAAATGCAACGACACAAAGCTTTTTTGGACATTTTGGAGAGTTC
Organism: Thunnus maccoyii; assembly: GCF_910596095.1. Classification (NCBI taxonomy): domain Eukaryota; kingdom Metazoa; phylum Chordata; class Actinopteri; order Scombriformes; family Scombridae; genus Thunnus; species Thunnus maccoyii. Next base: position 6,612,612 of record NC_056552.1, read on the forward strand.
TTCACTGGACAGCCATGATATGCGAAAAACTGCGATCATGCAAAGTGTTAAACTAAATTCACTGTGTAGGATGATTGTAGCAACTCAAGGCTCTATTTCTCTGTGTCCATCCAACCTCTGCACTGTTTCAGTTTAGCATCTAAGGTCAGGGAAGCTTTGGGTGACCTCTGCACATCCCACCCAGACACCCTCCTCCCCCACCATGCAACTCTGGGAGTTAGATAAATCTGTTCCCACATACTGAAGCCCCCTCATCGCCAAGTTCGTCTACTCATCGTGACTGATTGAAAGGACGGCAAAAAGCCAAAGCATGTAGGATGAGTTGGAAAAAGTCAGCGAGTTGCAGTGGGAGCTTCGCTTGAAGATGGAACCTGGCTGTGTGAATGTGTATGTGTGTGTGTGTGCGTGTGTGTGTGTGCTCCAGAGGTCTGGGAAATAGATTTAGGAGTAGACGGCAGTATGTGTGGTCACTGTGGCACCGTGGCCTCATTAGGAAGAGCTGGGACACTGGGCTTGACAGGCAGACAGGGGTTTTATCCAGCAGCATCTACACATGTTAGCCCGATTTCATCAAGTCTGGACCTGCCGCCCACTCATTAAAGCTGCATGTCATTCTGCTAGAACCACAGGATGAAAAATATTCAGGAAAAAACTGTTCATTGTAATTTAAATGCGATGTTTATGCATTATCATTATTGTATAGTGGAAGGAGAGACGTTTATACTGTGGTTTCTGTACACCTAAAATAAAGATGATTACCTTGTTGGAAGATTTGTTTCTTTTTAAAAACTGAATGCCTCTTAAGTTATTGTGGTGTTTTCTGTGTTTTTTTGGTAAAATTCCTAAAATTTGAAGATATTATGATCTTTATCTCTCTGTTTTTTGGTAAAATTCCCAGAAATTCAAGAGAAGCACAACAGCAGGAATAGAAAAAAAACCCCAAAAAACTATTTGTAAATAATAACGGTAGCTGACCGTTGTGCACTTCTTTTGACAAAACCTTTTATTGTTTCTAATATTTAATTCTGAAAACAAATTTCCAAGCTATAAAAATGTTGGCATCATAAACCCTCCTGCTACATTTTGTATTTTGTTTTGGGTGATTGATAGGATCCTGATATTTAAATGAAATGTTTAAATTTCAGAGATTTTAAAAAATGAATATGAGCAGATAAGACAATTGATAATTATTACATTTTTCATGTCCTACTGGGAGCCGTATGCAAAAGATTCGTGGTGTACCTGTCTCTCTGTGAGGTCCAGGTTGACGGCGATCTCGTAGCGGCGGAGCCTGGTCAGGTAGTTATGGTGGGTGAACTCAGCTTCCAGCTCTCTCAGCTGCTCTTTGGTGAACGCTGTGCGCTCTTTCCTGGCCTTGCAGCTGGAGTCCACTTTAAAACTGGACTCCTGGATATCTGGATGGGAAACAGAAAAAGAAATGCATTTTGTGCTTTGTGGGTTTGTCTGCTCACCCCATTTGCCTGCAACTATTATTATCAAAGCTGGTTCCGGTTAAATGGAAAATATTCTGACCGTATTTTCTATGAGGGTGCAGTATGAATTTCATGGTCCTTCTCATCAGATTTATGTTGAATAAAGAACAAAAATGTATATGTCCGAATGTTCCAATCTTTTCTTTCTCTGCTAGTGGATGTATCCTCAGCTCTGTTCTCATTTTATTCACAGCTAATCTGATTTGAATTAGCTCTGCACTCATTTTGTGACCAGGCTCTTGCTGACTATTAAGCAGACCTTATGGACCAACAAACCACAACTCCAAAGACACTTTAGTGGGAGGCCCCTTATATAGTAAACACCAAAACCACCACTTTAAAAAACGACCACCCTGACTTGAGCTTATGAGACCCGTCCACCTGTATTCCTATATATGTGCATTTGCATGTATGTATTTTGCCTGTCTGCTTTAATTTGTCTACTAATGTGTATATATAAGTACAGATTTGTACATTTATTCATGGTGTGTGTGAGAACATATCGGTGCAGGGCAGGGGCCACCAATCCAGCCACAGAGGGACTGAGTTAGGAGAGGAATGCAGCGGAACATCGTTAAAGCCTCTAACAAAAGAACAAAGGTGCGGATGTGTCCAGGTCTGAGCTCTACGTGTGTGTGTGTGTGTGTGTGTGTAAATGTGTGTGTCTGAAGATTTCCCTCCGGAGCACTCAAGAGAGACTCACATTAACTCATCTCTACATGACAGCAAATACGTACATACATCAGGAAAAGCCTGCGATGTCTCTATGGCGGTTGTAAGGGTCAAATGGTAAATGTGATTTTACCTCCTTTGACGTTAAGTGTTAAAACTTTTTTTGTTGTTGTTGTTGTCATGTGAAGAAACCCAGCCTAATTATCCAAGCTTTCACAAAACAAAAGTTGTGCAGTTAGTTTATTGCTAAGATTCAGGGATGTATCCGCCTCTATATTTCAGGAAATGATAGAATTTAAAAGGTCCTTTACCAGGAATATTATTAATGAAGGCTAGTTGGTTTGACTTTCAGTAAAAATCTCTCCTGTGTATTGAAGGGAATGAGTTTGGTAATAATTGTGCATTGGTAGCGACACTAGCAGCTGATGTAATCTCTAGAAAATGGTTCTAATTTGTCAGAGTGAGAAGTTTTGCTTGGTGCTTGCCAGAGCATTGGGCCAGAATGTGAAATGGACTGCAATACCTGGGCCAGATGTGACTGGGCAGACCAGGACATAATGTGTGCATGTGTGTAGTTTGAAGTTGTGCATAACTGCTTAAGTGAACAAACGCCTGACGTGTGCGCACAAAAACAAAGAGCTGCTATAGAGTATCCATGTGTCATGCTGAAAAACCATCTTATTGTTGTTGAAGCGTCATTACTGACGCTCTGCCGGCACTGCCTGACCTCATCAGGTCTGGTCTGGAGCTGCGTCAAGCAGGTTTAGCTAGACTGAACACCTGGCAGGGCACATTCTGGCTCTCACTAAACAGGCCCCCAATAAATATCCTGCACAGCCAGAGGCCGTAAACTTGCGGGGAGAAGGCTTCTGCACCCAGCAGGGTCCCAAAGACAACAGCATTTGGTGCCTTTTTGTGCGAATGGTGCTAAAGTAGTTTCTCTTAATCAGGACTGAATAAAAGCTGTTGTAAATTAACGATTGTTTTAAAAGCAAAAGCCTCTTGGTGAAAAATGCATGTTTGATTGATTGCATAATTTGTGTGTGTACAAGTGGGAGCCATGATTTCACAGTGAGTTAGCATGTTTTATTGGTAACACTTTATTTAACCCCCTATTAGAATTTATTAGCAGTAATCGATTAATAAACGGTTTATAACACACTATATCACTGTAATGTAGTCACAAGCAGATATAAGGACATTTTAAGTGTTTATTGATGTGTTTGTCAACAACTACAACTCCTCGTATATGCATCCATGAATGCTTGATAAAATAATATAATACAGTTATATATAATGAATTGTCTTCATGAGTTTATAACATATTTATTAACACTTGTTAACCCGCCTGTGAATGATTTGTACATGTTGATGAATGTTTTAGAGCACATTATAAGAATTGTTCATGAGTGTGATCATGCAGTTATGTTATAAATTTATACAGTGTTATCAAGCACTCGTTAAGTGTTCATAAATCAGCTGTGGATGTGTCAAAAGGAGTTTAAATTGTTGACAAACACATTTGACACTTAACATGTACGTAGCAAAAAAAGTATTTATATCTGACTACATTACATTATAGTGTTTTTTACCATTTATTATTAAATGTTTATATACTGCTAATAAATGTTAAGTAGGAGCTTACTGTTTGATATTATAATAAAGCTTTTTTAATAGATGCTTTTGTTCTCAATTTACCAGACAATTCAATATAATACTAATACTAATACTAATACTACTACTACTACTAATAATAATAATAATAATAATAATAATAATAATACACATCATCATTATAATCATAAATAATTACATATTATATTTAATTCTAGACATAAATTATTGGTCAAACTTTGCATTAAGGTCAATATTAGTTGCCAGTTTGATTTTAGGCTTTTGGAAACATGCACCACATCTCCATATCTGCATAAATACACACAGACACAAGCAGACTGTACAGCAGCTCTGTCTGTAATATGAATGCCTTCAGGACATTTTCCTAATATATGCTCTTCTACCAGCTAGTCAATACAAGACTGAATGGCTCTTTTCTGAAACCAAGAACTGATGTAGTGGTCAGACATGTTGCATGCACTCAGTGGGAGATTGTGTTACAGCTTAACGACAGGAAAATGTCAATGGATAAGAATGTAAAAAGTGGGCTCACAGGCAAGTGATTTTACCAGACGTGGTCTGGCATGTTTTCACTGTTGTGAGTGGAGGTTACAATAAGGTAAGAAGGGGGAGGATGGGGGGAGGGGGGGTAAGGGGGGGGTTCTGTACTCCCCCTACCTCCTCTTCAATTAGGTTCATGTCTGTTGCAGACATTTCCAAATAATTATTCGTGCTCTTTCTGATCAGATATGGGTTGTTACGTTTGGACAAATCACAGTGACGCACTTGAGGTCGAGTCATACTAATGTGACACTATCTGGACTGTTATGATGGAGCAAACTCCACCCATCAAATACTCTAAGTGGATTAAAGTAAGATTTGTAAAATGCTGAGCCAGGAATTTTTTTTCCATACAAACAAATGTCATTTAAAATGTTCAAAAATAAATTCTATAAAGTTTTACTAGAGGGTACATGAATTTCTCTGAAGTAGAAATGTTATTCATTGCAAACGTTCTCTCTCTCATTAGCTATATAATGTAGGTGCAAGTATCAGTCTCACTGCATAAATCATTATCTTTGTGAGGGGAGTGAAGTAAACAGGCTGTCATTTTCCTTAGTTTAGAAAAGTGAAATGTGAAAGCTCCAGATGTGTTGGACGTGGTTTTATTTTCATTCTGCAAGCGTGAAATCCAACGTATTTAAACTTTCACACCTATAAATTTAGCTTAAATATAAACATTTCTTTTGCCCTCATTGTTAATGTTTCATGTGAAACTTCTAGAAATTAATTTGTCATGGATATCAGTTACTTTTGCTTCCTATTTGAAAGAGTGACATATGATCGGGGGATGAATTTCACTATAATCCCAAAGCATACAGTGCTACTTATTCCAATGCTTACAACACAAATCTTACCATAAAGAGAATGTATGGACACATTAACTCATTCTTTTGTGGCAAAATGTTCTGGAAATAAACTCTGAAAAACTGAAAATCACTGAAAATAATTGCTGAACATTATTTTTTACTTGATTTCTGCTGGTTTTTGGAACAAAGTCTGAAATTAACAATAATTTGCTGATTAACGAATAACCACAAAATGATTCATTTCACTTTCCAGACACAAAATAAATACAGTCTGAAGCACCTGTGACTTTTGACCACAGATGCCTGATGTCACCTTTTTGCCAGCATCTTGAACGTTATAAAACAATGGTCTATTTCCAACGGATACAGGGGCGTAATGAAACGTTCAAAAGTCCCATTAATCATTTTAAGCTTTTGAAAAGCCTCGAACAATAAGAGGATGCAACTGCTACTTAAAATGTGTGTCTTGAACACAAAAGTCTTGTCACCTACTCACCTTTCACATAGCAATCTGGTGAGAGTGCTGCTTTAAGACCAATTGGTTGAGGAAGCAGATAGAGAAGTTGTGTCAATGCCAGCTGTGGCACAAGCTACGGATGAAATTCTTAACCTTGACATAGTCAAAATTTGTTGAATGTTTACTGGTGAAACAATGGCATCTATTTTTTGCAGATGTTTGGCAAAAAAAAAAAAATAAATAAAGGGATTAATATCAGTTTTTCATTTTTATTCTAAGTAAATAATAAAGTTTGCCAGATCAAGAGTTGTGCTGCTTCTCTGGCATATTCCTCCCATCTTTCCTATATATTTCCACCACTATATAAACCACTGTTCAGCAGAAAAGGAAGAATGTCCACTATCATTTACAATACTCCCAAATGTGCATTTTATTACTGTATTCCTTTTATAAGGCTCCTGTTATTAATTTTTGGATGTTCTCATTTTCCCATAAACCAGCACACCCCATCTGACTCCCATCTGTCCCAGTGCGCCTTGACTCACCTGTGACATCTCTCTTCCTCTTATTGGAGCTCTTCTTGTCTGAGTCGGCCGATGCCACGCTCTGGGGCGAATATTCTCCCTCCAGGCATCCGGACACGGCACCTGGCAGCCGTTCTCCCCCTACACTGTCCAGCTCAGGCCCTACGCCAGCCCCTCCGACCCCACCGCCACCTACTGCTGCGGGGGTGACGACGGGCGGGCAGGCCTCGGACGCTCTCACCCGTGTCTCACAGGGGTTGAACTGCCAGTCAACTCTCTGATAACCCCCCGGGCTCTCTTGGTACAGTCTGTCGTCACGGGGGTAGGCTGCGTGAGGCGCAGTTGGCACCAGGCAAGAGCTGGAGAAGTCTGTGTAGGCCAGGAACTCGGGCTTCTGGTGGAGGGAGAAAGGGGCCTGCTGGTAGGGAGACTGCAGATTGGCTCCTGGGACCCCTGAGTGAGGGTTCCTCATGCAACCCCAGATAGGGCTGCTGGGATGGGCGCTCCGCATGCAGCTGCTGGCTGGCTGATCCATGGTGATGCAAAAACCTTCACACACTCTCGAATAGCGTCTTATTACAAGTCTTCTTTCCGTGTTGAGGAGTTCAAAAACCCTCCTCACAAAGAAAGTTACGGTGGGAAATCAGTATCTTTGTCACTCTTGAGAAATATCCAGTTCAGCTGACTAAATGCACATCATCGTTTCATTGCATCCACCTCTGGAATACTCACTTCTGGCAGAGGCTGTTGACTCCTCCACAGCCCAGAACGCGTGAGGATAGACGCCTTCCTGTGACAGCGTGTTTCCCTCTCTCTCTGGGAGTGTGTGTGACGTCCTTTAGAGCCTCTGGTCCTGATACACTCTCACACACTTTCTCTCTGTCTCTCTCTCCCTGACTGATCTGACTGGCTTGTGGCTTGGTAGGAGAACTGCATCCGCAACTGCATGACTCCCCTTCTCGGGCTGGCTGTTTTCACAACTCTTCTAAGGCATTCTTGACAAGTGAGCCCTCCTCCTTTTTAAACGTATAGGTGGGAAAGAGTGGCAAGTTTATGGAGTGTAACGTGAGATTGCAGAGGAGGAGCCCTGCCGGCCACATGTTGGTAGTACCCTCCAACCAACCCTGCCTCATCAACTATTAATCACGGGGGAAATTTTATATGCACATCTAATGGGCTTTCCAGACGTGGGGCTTTTTAAAGGGACATTGTCTGTAAAATATAAAGCGAGCACCCACCCACATGGGAGCTGGGGACCCCGACTTATTCCAGCTCCTTAGTGCTTTCTGACACCCAATTTAGTTCCTTTTTTGACACCCTTTAGAGGAAAGTTAACCCTAACCCTTTCCCTCTGCACTCCTGATCCCTGCCTGTCCTCTCCAATCTAAAAAGTCTTTCTTTCTCTCGCTGTTTTTATGACTGTGGAAGCATGTGTGTGTGCGTGTGCACGTTTGTGTGTGTGTGTGTGTGTGTGTGTGTGTGTACTTGTGCTACACACCCAAATCCACCTAGCTGGACTTTCCTTAACGTTAAGGTGATAGGAGTACTGGATTTGATATTGGCTCTACAGGCTCTCACACCTCTTGAGGTTTTCTCACTTTACTGAAACACAATATGGAATTTCAGAGCCATATTTCAAACATACAAGCTAATTTTTTTCTCATTGAAAACACTGACTGAGGTGCCTTTTTATTCTGTATAATGTGTTGTGTTTCCTGTGTGCAGCTCTTCCTACTCATTACTTCTGAGATATTAAACAGCAGTAGCAATTGTCGGTGACAGGAGTCACATAGCAAAGATGTAATTATTCAATTTTCTGATCACTGATTTTTAATCTCGGCAGGCTACTCATGATAGAACCCACTTCCCCATGAAGTAATGTCTCTAATACCATTAAAACCTTTTTGGCTAAACCAAAGTTTGGACTCAATTTCAGCGTATCCGTTACCCAATAAACCCACTGAACCAGACTTTACAGAAATGCACAGTTTTTCTTCATACTGCTCATATTTGTGAGCTGAGGTTTGCCTTCCTTGTGTCCTCACTTTGCTCCTGACCTCAGACAGAGGGGGAGGTGGATCACACCTCTACCGAGAAGGGAGAGAGAGACAGAGAGAGAGAGAGAAAGCAAGATCAAGAGATAGAGACAATGAGAGAAGAAGAGCAAAAATAGGAAAGGGAAAAATAAGATTTAAAAGTGCACCTTAGAGAATGAGAGAACTTGTTTTGTACCTCTGTTGGTGACTTTGTCATAGCCAGAAAGCAAGAGAAAGAGAAAAAAAGGGTCGGTTAAGAAGAAAGTCTTTCAATATCACAGACCAATATTTTAGTGTAAAAAGTAGCTACAATTACTCACTATCACTCTTGGGATACTAGAATATAATCTGATCCTCTTTTGTACACGTCGATTGCCACATAATCATTTAAGGAAATAGAGAAGAGTGGAAAACAGATAGAAGGAGAATAAAAAAAGTGAGCAAAAAAAGATCAAAACGTCCACCGCCCCAAAGGCGAAGGACAGAAAGAAAGTAACACAAGACATAAAAAGAAGACAAGGGACAAATCAGATTAAATGAAAGCCAACGAAACTAGGAGTGGTCAAAATGAAATAAAAAAGAGAAAGTGGGCTAGAGAAAGAGAGACAGAAAGGAGAGTGTTTGAGGTCACACACCAAACCCTTTCCATTTACCCAGCGAATTGTTGAGCCATGAAGCATCCCTTGCTTTTACTGGCAGTCGGAGTCCTGGACGCACCACAGGGAGCAGGGGTTACACTACATTTGTGGTCAGAGCAGGGGCCATCTGTGTGTCAGTATAAATTAGAGTGTGTGTCTGTGTGTGCGCTGAGAAAATATACATCATTAGTGCATGTTTACGTGTCTCAGTGAAAGAGATAGAGGGTGTTTATATGTATATGTATATATTCCGTGAATGTTAAAAAGCAGACAAACAGGTTTTGAACATTACCAAAGGATACTTCTTAAGACTATTTTTTTTGTGTGTGTGTTGTCAAGAAATCCCATCATCATTGCAATGGGTGACATTACTATGAACACACACACACACACACACACACACACACACACACACACACATACACACACACACACACACACACACACACACACACACACACACACACACACACACTGTGGTTAACTTTGAGTTGATCCCACATACAACATCCTGCTGCTTGAAATACTCACTAGCAAACCAAATGTGTTTTCATCCACAGATGAGAATAGTCCCCACAAAATGCACTGTTTAGTCATGATAGAGTGACATTTGCTAAAAACTACAGTGCCCAGCTTTTAAAAAAAAAACTCTATATTTGTGAAGTCAGAAAGTATTGACAGACAGACTAACAAATTAGTGGTTTTGGTCTGTTAATTTTAACAATAATAAAGATATATAACACTAGATATAGAATATCCTTCAATTACTTTAGTGAATTAGATAAAATAAAGTAGAACAGAGATGCTGGACTGTCTATTTCTCAAGATGAACATGATATCATTCAGTGAATTGCACAATATGGTGAATGTGACTGTTATTTCTGCCATGTCTGTGTTAGTTTAAGAGAGAACCCCTTTGTTTGAGAGGCTTGGGAGTATGTGAACTCTATCTCAATCATACACACCGCAAATTGCAGATAAATGAGCTGGACGTGAGTCACATCTCCCCTCACCCTGCCGACAACCTGTTTCTGTCAGTCTAGCACCGGGTATGTGCATAAGAGTGTGTGTGTTTGAGTGTGGGAGAGAGTATAAAATGGAGAAAAATAGAGAGTTATGCATGTAAGTTAGTGTATGCAAAATGTAAAATGGTTCACTGTATGAAATATGTCCATGTCTGCATGCTTCCAAACGCATTTGTGCATGAATGTGTGTGAACCCGTGTGAGTGTAAAGTGTGTGTGTTTTCATTTGATCCATCACCGTGACACTGGCAGGATTAAGGCCCTCCATCAGTCTCTTGTGTCTGACAGCGTTGACCCCCTGTGAACCCATGTTCACCTGGGTCTTACCGGACTGTGGGAGCCCCTTATCTCTGCTACTGTCCTAGGGACAAGCGGGAGATAAACATGAGAAGGACGGATGGGAGAAAAGGGAAAAAGAGGCTTAATGAAGAACATAATAAGCGAATATTTAATTCCCAAGAATCACTTCTCAGTAATCAGTAATTTAGTCCATGATTGCATGATTGTGTAACTTCTTCTGACCAGCTGACAGACAGATGGGAGCCAATAAACAAGGCTGGTTTCTTTCACTCCTGCTGTTAAAGCCAAGAACCCAATGACAGCGTGTAATCTTCTGTTAAATTAGAGCATTAAAGGAGAATATCATGCACATTTCCTGGTCTATATTTACATGTGGGGGCTCTACTGAAATATCTTTGTATGATTTACAGTTAAAAAAAACTCCTTATTTGTTTCATACTGGCTCTTTATGCAGCCCCTCACTTCAGCGTCTGTCTGAAACGGGCTGTTTCAGCTCCCGTCTCTTTAAGGCCCGCCTCCTGATAAGCCAGCTCTGCTCTGATTGGCCAACTCCAGGAAGCTGCCCCTCGGCAGACTTCCGGTGGTTCAGTAGGCTATGTAGACAAACAATAGTAGTAGGATTTCATTTATTTTTCTGGTACTTTACTTGAAATGAAAACTTCTCAGATACTTCTGGTCATGTTTGAGCCCGAATCCGATCTGAAATGTGAGTGGACGACAATCCATGGAACAACCTTAGCAATGAAGACTAGGAGACAGATAGCTGTTTGTGGGCATGCACAAACAATCAGATGTCATCATGAGGTGGAAGTAGAGGTAACTGTCACAGCAGGCTGAAGCCCTGGCTTTTGTCTTGCAGGGAGCATTTTTACATACATTCACTTCAAGTTATGGAACTTTGATCATGTTAAACGATTGAGTACTTGAGTAATGTGTCAGTATCAGAGGAGTATGCCTCATTAACAGTAAGGCAACTGCATTGATTTTTTGTTTAAAAGATTAGAAGTAAAATATTATCCAAGTATCAAAAGTAAAAGTGTTAAGTCTGAGGAACTGTTCCTTTCGTACTCTTATCAGTGCATCTCTGTTTGCAAAGACTTCCACACCTGCACACGAGCAGCAGAAACTCACATCCTATATGGTCACACGGCCTTAAACTGTTGTGCTATTTTCATATTGTAGCTGGTCCAACAATGCTGGCTATTTAATGCTCATTGCATCATCCTTTATGAGCTCATTGTATGTTTGGCTTTTAAAAGCTTTTCTTCCTGCAAAGCAATATTTCTGCATTTGAACCACAGACTGATTTATTATTAATACAAAGCTAACATGTACAATTTCAAAGTGACAGCATGTAATTATGTTGTGCAGTGAGATGTGAGATGTTTTTAAGCTTAAGTGAACCATACAGTATACCTTTTTATTGAGGTCTGCTGTAAACAAGGAAGACTGTGAAAGAGCTGGACGGGGTTATTCATGCCCAACCTGTTACAATAACCATTTATAATACACAAAAGACCATATAAACGGAGCCGTGAGTGAAAAGGATGGTGTGTCTTTCACTCTTAAGTTTGCCAACAGCATCACCTAAAGTCATTAGCTTTGCTGGCAAAGTGATTGACTGCTTTTCTGACAAATGGATGGGATTTTGAGGTTGCTGGCCAAAACAGAAGGATGCTGCCAGTTCTTCTGGAGGGAAGAAAGATTCTTAAAATTCAAGTGGAATGATGTTTAGGTTCTCTGAATAAAAAAAGCAATAGTTTCATGCACAAAGAGCTGAGACTGAATCAAAACAATAAAGTTGCAAGTCAGAAAACCAAAACAAAGAGCTGAAAGATGCTGATAATTCCCAAGAGTTGAGTGATAACTCTCTGTGGGTTCATCCCCACAAGTGACACCTTTCACATTATACAGTCATTCCATCCTTTGCTGAAAAACATTGATTAAAGCAACAAGTTTGTTATTCAACTATGCCCAAAATGTTTTCCTAACCCAAATCCCATAACCATAACCAAAATTGTAGTTGCTTAACTTCAACCAAAGCTGTTGACATAGCTAAACCATCTCAAAGGATCCAATCTCAGTTGGAGGAATGTTTATTAATATCATTTGTGTCCACAAAATAAAATCTAATGCAGATGCAGAGAATGAAATGAATTTGTGCTAAAGTGAAATGTTTTGTGGTTGTCTTTTTAAATAGCCTCATATGTAAGGTTATTGAATAACATCCTTACTACATAGGATCCATTACATCACCACACAGCCATCATGTTGGGCAAACCAGCCAGTGACATCGGTGGTATTTTATTAATGTTAAAATGAAAAGACAGCATTCTACAGCAACTATGAACAGTACATGTGATCATTGCTCATTAGTGCTTGGGCAGAACAGAACATTTCTCAGAATTTTTCACTAATGGTTCTGTTGCAAAGATTTGGCTCAGATTTTAATATAAATTCTCTGGAAATTTTGGTGTCAGATCCATCATAGACACTATTTACTCCAATAATTCCGATACTAGGAGTAATCTGTAAACTATCTGCTGATTGTTTCTGAAAACGTACTGTCTGGGAGTATTACAGCATTTTTACATGTGCATGCGTGTGTGGGAGGAAAAAATGGTAGGAGGGATACCCACAGGTGCTAATAATCACATATGATCACATATGATTGGAATCAGGTGCTTGGCAACAGTTTCTTGCTATTGTGAGGGAATATTATAGCTCTCTAAGGCTTTGGCCTCTCATCATCTCACATTGTGAAGTTGTTTACCATTTTTCCACAAAAGGTCCAGTCAGATTTTCAGAGAATATCCGACAAGTTTAAGCCAGTTTATACCACAATATATCTGTCAAGATCATTCTTAAAAGTAAATAGCATGGAGGTCAGAAAGGCAATGCTGGTCAGCCGGTCACTGTAAACCTGCATTAATTGATTTTTAACCACTTGGAGGCAGTAGAACCAAGCTGTAAACACAACCCTAGCTAGGTCTCCATTTCCAATTTTAGCACAAATTTTAACCAAATTTCCACAATATAGGCAAAATAAAATTTGAAATAATACACATTTCCATTCATCATCTTTTTTGTCAAAGAATTGGAGTTGGTTGGTTTGTCAAGATCAACAGTCAGTGGTGCTATATTTCCACTTGGGGCCATTAAACCATTTCAGAGGAAGCGGGTGAAATGGGAGTAAGAGTAAGTTTGCCAGTCAAACCTCAAACAGTGAAAAATAGAAAACATGATGGAAATATGACATTTCAGTCTGCTTCATGTATTCATTTGAGGAGTGTTACAGTGTTCTGTCCACACAAATCCCAAATGACAAATGTTTTTGTCTGCTGCTATTTTTTTGTGGAGTGGAAACGTAACTAGACATTTAAGTTATTTTTAGTCATATTTAGCTTTTATTGATATGTCAACTTTCCCACCTCAGCCACGTGTAAATACTTTTTGTGATATTTAGACATTTTTCTGAATTTTCATCATTTCCTCTCAGCTTTTCTTATACACAAATGGAAAATGCAAAACAGGTGGATGTGAAATGAACCTGTTGACATATTTTCACCTTTTCGTGTTTGTGTCCACCTGATGAATAATTCCACTATTCACTGTCCTGTCAGCTCTGTTTTAAGGCCAATTCATGGTTTGTGTGTTCTGCATCCGCAGACAGCTGTGGACTCACCATGGATGCACACACAGTTCCATAAATACTACAATCGGGGGTCCGCGGACACAGACGTGTTCCATATGTGTGCACTAGTAAACAAGAATGCAGCCGTGATAAGTTTCCAGAGTTGTAAAATCCAGTCTATGAATATTATAAACTGCTGCCCAGTGTTTATCTGATAAGCCTTTAAACTTTTGTTGTTCTGTATGTTGCAGAACAACAAGAAAAAGTTGAAAAAAGTAAAGAAACTGCTTAATAGGAATACAGTACATACAGTAGATGAGACAAGTATTCCTGTTTGCTTTTCTAGCACATGCGCAGTCGGCACGATTGCATGTACAGTCTACGTGGTCTCAAATTTTCAGCTGCGTGCAGACTCCCAGGGGTCCACGCAGACATGGGCGGATGGCAAATTTTACATCACACTGACCGACTGCGGCCACGTGGGCGTGGAAAGGATGAATTGACCTTTACTCTCTCAACAGAAATATCTTGCTCTTTAGGTGCTAAATGCTGTGATGAGTAGAGTACTGAAAATGTTGTACTCAAGTAAAAGTACAATTACTCTCATCAAAAAATTCTCAAGTAAAAGTAGAAATTATCATTTTACAAACGTTCTCAAGTAAAAGTAGAAATTATCATTTTACAAATGTACTCAAGTAAAAGTATGAAAGTACTTGGTCAATAAACTACACAAAGTACAAATTACTTTGTGTTTTAATATTGTTTAGCGTGTCCAAGTCAAGTCTCAAGTCTCTTTGTGGAATAATAAGTGTTACATCCGCTGTGTATCAGGTTAGAAATATCCACTGTGCAACATGATTATTTCTAGGGAATGCACTTTGATTTTATCAATATGAAGGTATCGATAATATCACTTTAAAATATCATACCTGCTAGCTGCCTAGCCTACTATTGTTATCTTTAGCCTATGTGTGGTTATCTTGATATGGATGCAGCCAAACAAACCACTTGCTTTGATATGAAGAGCGCTGCATATGATTTGCTTTCTCCAATAGCACAGGCACCCAACACAATACGATGAATGAAGTAGGGTAAACCTATATACAGAGGAAGACCTGTGCGTCATGTGTAAAGCCCAACAGGACTGTTTTATCCGACCATATGTGCTCTCTTCCTATGCCTCTCAAAAATGATTGTTTCCTGAATAAATAACAACTGGTAGCCTACCGAGTGGAAGCAAAGATCAGTTTCACCGCCGACATTCTAGTTAATGAATTTACCATCAGTCATCGCTATAAAACAAATAGCAACCAATGCGAACTAGAGAAAGGCTGATTTCCATCAAAAGAAAGCCATGCTCTGCCAACGAGAGGATTCTGTTAATATATCAGAATCAATCCAGTGATCACCTGACTTTACACAGTGTGTAGTCTACATTTGTTCTGCATAGACTAAATACGTTTTTAATACATCATTAATGGAAAGTGAAAGTATTTCTGCTGGCTTGTGAAAAGGCTACCAGTGGCACAGTGTGCAGGTACTCGACTTGAGTTACATTAGTAGAACAATCGAACCTTAAACTGAAAAGGTATTTGCCTGATTTTCTCAATTTTTGCATTTGCCAAGCTCATTAATATCTAGAACAAGTGCATGTCGTTTTGCACCACAAGAGAGACTTGTTAAAGCTCTCCTGCACACAGCTTGGATGACAGCTCATTACGATTAATGTCACAAAACGCAGAGTAAATAACAGACTAGCTGTAACGAAGGAATGAATGACAAATGTAGTGAAGTTAAAAGTAGATTACTGGCCCAAAGAAATACTCCAGTAAAAAGAAAAGCACAGTTTTAAAAGGAACGTGAAAAGTTACCGTTCCTAAAAAAAGAAACCTACTTATTTACTCATTTGTGTTATGAGTTATGAGTTATTACCCACCGCTGGCTAAATGCTCCTTCTCGGTGTCACCAGCTAGTTGCTAATGTTGTCTGCTGATTGCTGCTGGGCAGGTCATGGCTGTGTGTGTTCGTCACTCTGAGCAACCATGTGTGTGTACAAAAATATTGCTGCTTTAAGAAAAAACAATGCAAATCTAACTACATTGTAGGGGGAAAATACAAAAGAGCAATCTCTGAGGACCCACCTGGTCTTGGATTGACAGTTTCTCACTCCTCAGTAAACATAAGCCTTATGAAGCCTGTTTTATTTTAGTGAAATGAAAAGATTCAGATGCATTAGTGCTGTCTTTTAGTGAGCTATCAAAGGCTAAAAATGGATTAAATAAGAGAAAGCCAGGAAAGAAATTTTTCTAGTGAGGATTTTGTTGAGTTGATGCAAAATGTGACATAATACATCTAAAATTTCCTCTCCTTGGTTTTCTTTACAGCTGGCGGCATTAACTGAAAGCCAAATATTTTCAGTTTTTACAATGTTTTTAAACAAAAATCTGTGAGATACGTGACTTGGGAGTGAACTCACCCTGACACCGTACCAAAATGTGGTGGTTTTTAAATATAAATCGCTCTTCTCTTCTTGTACTGCAGTGAATAAGTAGAATTTCTTGACTCTCAGATAACTGAAACCAAACATGTTACCTTGTCTCATATTATAAGGCCTCACCTTCCATGTTGGGTCATTACAACAATGAAAACAGCTAATCTTTACTTCATTGACACAACACCACAGAAACTAATTTCCCTGCTGCCACAATATCACCACACACTGTATAATATGAGCAGGGCCAGGTTGGGTCAGACAATGGAAGCCAGGCTACTGATTTCATTGGCAACTGCGTTGGGTTTTTGTTCCAGCCACATTCTCACTCAGCTGTGGGCCACAGGATGAGTTAATACTTCATTCATGGAAAATCAATTGAAGACTGCTCTCTAGTGGTTTTCACTTGGAACAGCTGAAATAAGCCCGAACCTTCCCTCATTTAAGAGTCAGATCATCTCCTTGTGGACGTTTTGTCCAAACAAACAGATTTTTTATTTATATATATTTTTTTAGACAGTGATTGGATTAGTGGTTTTCATAATTTCCAGATACCTGCATGTAATAAGAAACACGTTTATCTTAAATCATAGTTGTTTATCTTATTCAAGGACTACACACAATGCTAGTCATCAATCTTTTTCTGAAAGGTAAGTCTTGTGTGAAACAGCTTAGCAGCAGGAAGCAGCATTATTGCCGTGAAGAAAAATCATATATTCACTTGTTTCCAATATTGTGCAATTGATATGCTTCTGTGCTTTTGCCACCGCCAACTCGACAATCAATCCGGATCCAAAAACTAACCTCCCATCCATCATTTTTGATAGTGCATACCAAATTTCATTCAAATTTCAGGGTATTTTAGAAGGTAAGAATCTGCCGTTGTGGCAGAGCTGCTCTCTGCAGTGACCTTTACAGTTTCTGCACACGCACGCAGCTGCAATACAGGAAACCAGAATCATCTACCGAGCTGCGTGTGATCACCTTGGCTATTTAACAGCATGGAACACAAGATAAATCAAACTAAATGTCTGTGGGGTCCAAGGAGTAACCCTGCTTCTGCGGGTGTCAGGAAGGGCTGATCGGACATGCTTGTACGTTTGTGTGTGTATGTGTGTGTGTAGCTGTGTGGACAGTAGCACTATTACGTGTTCATGGATTACCTTCCTTCCCGTCTGCCTCGTCTTGTTTCCAAGCAGCACAGGGCTGGACTTCCTGCGTTGGGAGCTGGGACTCTTTGAAGAGGCCTACTGAGCGCGCTCCCTGGAGGGCAGTCAGGATCAGCCTTGGCTAGCAAACACCTCAAAAGGGAGCGAGCTCTCTGGGCCAAACATTTCCTCAATCACAAACTCTTTGGGGTTTATACTCCCAAGGCACAGGGGCACCAAATCCCTCATGCTCACTGAGTTTTTAAGCTGTGCAGAGGAATGAAGCTGTTCACACACGAAAGAGGCCGACACTGGACCCTGCAGCATTAAGCATAAATAGACCATCTTCCAATCGCACGTCCACATGCATATAAATAAGTTTTACCAGCAGTGATGTAGGTAAAAAGAGATTTGTGTTTTTTTAATCTTTCCTCATATGATTCCTGTAAAAGGAGGGATGCAGGGAGGGACCCTTACAGATGAAAGAGGTGGGTTTTGTCTTAGAAGCATCCTGTTTGTCTCACTGTAGACTTTTTTGCGTCTGTGTGTGTACAGTCATGTATGACTATGGGGTGGGAGGGGTGGTGTTACTATTATTAATCTTTGTGACAAAGTGGATTAGGAAACTTGTGTGTAATGTATAATTTATTTGTTAGTTATGCAATTTATCTTCTATCTACATTTACCTTACTTGTGAAATTGTGATGACTTAAAAACCAGTATAAACCAAATTCCATGCAAATTCTGCACAAAATAATATCAGCTTAATCCTAAACCTTTTATTCCAGTCTTCCAACTGGGATTATCTTTACACATTTGACAAACCAATCTCAACTAATGGTACAGTCACTATTTTTTTCTGGAGCTTTCACCTGTATCGAACGGTTTGCTCTGTTGTTGTTGCTCATGTTGACGTAAAAGATAAATTATTTCTTGACCTTGGAAAGTGAGCTCAGGGTCTGTTTACCAGCTTTTTCTAGAGCTTTCAACAGGATCACACAGTCTTCATCACCTGAAGATGTTTGCTTAGTTGTCATCGAGGTGGACATGTTGACATTTGAGCTCACTTTCCAAAGTCAAGAAAGAATTGATCTGTTAGGCAAACATGAGCAACAACAACAGAGCAGACTCCACACGCCGATGAAGACCATTTGATTCAGATGAAAGCTCTGGAAAGAGCTAGTAAGTGGAATATTGTCAAACTAATGCTTCTCAGAATCAAGAAAAAGTGATGTTTTGAGTTTTTAGCCATGCTAGTGGTGTGGTGCAGTCCTAAAGACTTTGGTGAATTTTCCAATAGCCCCACTTGTGGTTTTAAGTGAAATATCTGACAATTATTGGATGTATTGATAGAAATGTGTATGTATATATGTTAACATTTTCACTGTGAGAAACTTTGCATGCTGACACTAACATTTAGCTCAAAGCACTATTGCACAGCCTCACAGAGCTGCTAGCATGACTGTATGTCTTGATAAACAAATGCCTCACTGGAACTGTGCTGTAACTTTTGAGGATTGATGACATTGCTGTTACTGGTATGTTTGACAATATATAAAGAGACAGCAAACAATATGACAAAAAAGGCCTGAATTCAAACTGCAACAACAGGATGCCAATTTCTACAAGATTCAGCTTCAGTAAAAAAAAAAAAATCTATTTATATGTATGTATTTATGTGCTGAATTATAGGTGCAATCACTGCAGTGGAAATAATGAGAGCTGCATATTCAAGTGAGACAAGTCCAGGCATGTAATGGATTGGCAGTGACATTTCCCACTGTATAATGACAATGTCTGAGCACTAAAACTCTTGGGCTTCAGTCAGAGTAATGTTAGGGTTAATGCGCTGTCTGCCCTGTCAAAGCCACAGCAGACAAGGGTATGATAAGACACAAAGTATCTGTGATGTGAGATAAATTGGCAGTGACAGCCTCCGTTATGATAATTACCCCGTGTGTACATATACCAGTGAAACTCTATAGGGGTTCAGTGTGCGGTCAAGCCAACAGCAGAGGAGGGCATGATATCATGTGTGGTAAAATATGCAGTGCCAGAATAGGCACAAGAAAACAAATGTCTATATTTAGCTGGCTGACGCTTTTACGATGATAGATACTGTACCGAGTGAGTCAGTCCTCAATCAAAAAGTTAAAGAAAGGAAGAAAATAAAAATGAAGGGGAGGAAAGAAATTCCAGATGTCAACAGTAAAGTTTGTCCAGCTCCGGTTTGTGGCCACTGGAGCTTTGTGTACCTGCCCCTGCTAAAGCCATTACCTCCGGCTGCTGCGCTGGGGGAGCTGCACAACAAAGCCAGAGAATTCTCGGAAGCCCTTCAATCAAGCTCTCCAACATCGTCCCGGCAATGCTGCTGCTCCCTCTCTTCATAGCACACTGTTAATTTGACAAGGTGAAAGTGAGAAAGAAGATGAAGGTGTGTGCCCGGATCTTGCGGTATTGTGTAATGTTGGATAAGTGTGATAGTGTGTTTTTGCATGTGTGTACATTACTGCATATTGTGCAGCAGTGGAAAGTACTTTTACCCAAAGTACTGCACTGTACCACAAACCTCATTTAAGTATTTCCGTTTTTTTTTTTCTCCGACTTTACCTCCACTGGATTTTACCCAGAAAACATATAACAGGCGTATAGAACAGAAGATGGAAAAAAGTATGCGGACATCTGAACATTACGCCCATATGTGATAGCTGAACCAAAACCATGGGCATTAATCTGCAGCTGTAACAGCCTCCACTCTTCTGGGAAGACTTTCCATAACATTTTAGAACCTGGCTGCAGAGATTTGCTCTCATTCAGCCACAAGAGCATCAGTGATGTCGGCCGCCGATGTCGGGCGATAACGCCTGGATGGCAATAAGTGTTCCAGATCATCCCAAAAGTGTTGGATGTGGTTGTCAGGCCTCTGTGCAGGCCAGTGATGTTCTTCCATATCAAACTGGGAAAATCATTTCTTTATGGCCCGGGCTTTATGCACGCGGGCGTTGTCATGTTGAAACAGGAAAGGGTCTTCCCCAAACTGTTCCTACGACGTTGGAAACTCACTATTGTGTTAAATATCCTTGTATGCTGCAGCACTAAGGTTTCCTTTAACTGGAACTAAGGGGTCTAACCCAAACAATGAGAAATAGACCAACAGACCATAACAAAAGTATGCAAAAATGTGAGGAGCGAGGGGTGTAATGAGTTCCACTACTGTGAATTACATCAGACAAAACTCTTCATATACAGTAGTAAAGCATTCCATAATTCATTTTCTTATCATGTAATTGTAAGAAAAACAATAATCCCACACTCTTACAAGAAATAATACATTCCTGGCATCCATACAAAGTATTTAAGGTCAATGATCTCTTCTAATTATAGACAGAATCCCCAGATAGAAATATTCTAGTTGTGAACAAATCTAGCACATTTACAAATGTGCACTCTTGTAGCCGGATGGTTAAAGGCAAATGCCATACAATATAACGGTAATGTCCGGCCATGGGAACTTTGTTGCATGTCATATCCCTCTCTCTCTCTCCTGTTTCCTGTCTCTCTCAACAATCAAATAAAGGCAAAATGCCAACAACAACAAAAAACCTTTAAAAAATGTCAAATACTTTCTCGTGGAACTTTTTAGTAATTGTTTGCTTATGATTAAAATTTGCTTGAAGTCAGAATAATCTGGACAGCAGAATTTTGTAAAACGATGACACAATATGTTCATATTATCACAGTATGATCCCACCAAAAGTTGGTAAACTTTAATATTGAATTACTGTTCAGATCCATCCATAAACAATCTAACATATCTAATATATATAAAAATGTGATATCAGTCTCCATAATGAGGACTTTTGCTTTACTTTCACCAATTTTTTAATGCTTTACTTGTAATAAAAAGCTCCTTTTACTTGAGTGAAGAATCGGAATATCTTTTTTCAACACTAGTAATGTGAGTTTCCACTCTTATTCCTCTGATTATGTGCATATGTGTGGGTGTTTGTTAAATGTTTTTCCTGTGTGTGAGTGTCATACATAAAAGGTCTGGGGATCAGATTGTGGTTTTCCAGAATAATCATCCTGTCCTCCAAAGTCCTGTTCAGTTTGCTTGTCACCTCCGTGGATGGATGTACTTCACTTCCAAGATTTTTGTGGATGGATGTACTTCACTTCCAAAATTTTTCCATGTTCTCCTTCCCATGGCTGTGCTCTGACCACAACCAACCCCCCCTACCAGTCCTCCCCCACTACCACCACCACCACCACCACCACCCCTGGTCTACTCTCTTCCACGTAAGTTCCCTCCAGGAGAGAGAAAATGGACCGCATCACTTTCACTTTGAATTGAGCTGAACCAGACGTTGCTCGTTGAGTGTTGTATAATGTGATGATGAAGCCTGGGTGGCTTTCTCATGTATCTAATCCAACCATGGGTTCCCCCGGGGGCTTTCTGAGAGATGTTTTGCAACCACGAAATGAGAGACAACTGCCAAACAAGTACAAGGAAATATGATGCTGTGTACACGGCTTGTTACAGAACTGACTGCCAAAGACATTAGTGGTGATCAGCTTCACTGTTTTTGTTGCTTTAAATTCACCCTTGAGCATGACACTGAAAATGTTGCTTAAACACACACTACTCAGGTCTCTTACACTTTTTTTCCCACTGTTTTAGTGTGGAAAGATGAGAATTTTATAGTGTAAATTACATGAAATTTATAACACTTATGCTTTTAAAATTTCAGACATAACACTGCAATAAAACATCACATTTTATGACCTTCTAATGATACCTCTTAAATAAAATCTCCCTTTTTTGAATAACGTTAGCATTTTGATGAATAATAAAAAAGAAGATGATGTTGCCACATTTCAAAGTGATGAATGAGTGTGATGTTCAAATGTTACAACAATCAAATGATAAATCAGACTGTTTTCACCATTTGAAAAATGCATTTTAAAGGGCACGTCTAACAGTTAAAAAAAAAAAAAAAAAAAAAAGGACATTAAATATAATGATATATTCTGTGGTCTTTTGCCGGTGAAGCATTTTATAGTTTCTGCTAAAATCATGGATGGATGCTCCCTTCTGTGTAACAGTTATTTAGGGGGAACAGGCTATCAAACCACTTTGGGAATTTCATCTTTTTCAGAATGTGCACAAAGAGAACAGACGTGAAAAGAGAGAAATGTGAGAGATGGTCTGTAGTCAGTGTTAATACCAGACAATCAGATTTGTCTTCTAGTATTTCTGGTCTAATTTCACACTTAAAATGATGCTTTGTGGTTGCTTACATTATCAGCTGTGTATATATGCATGCAACTTCTGCTATAGTTTATCTCTCAAGGTTACACTTATGGACACTTTTCATGGACACTCTTTCACGTCCGTCCAAAATTTCTTTTTCAACGTTACACATCATTTGTTGCAATTGTATTATTTTATTTTACTGCCTTTTTTCACATTGCATAACAAGTGTTGTCATGGAGCTTTAGTTTCACAGCCAACCTGCTTTTCTGCATGTGTTCTCAATCACCAGCATCTACGGACATCTTTGACCTGGTGTCTAATGGCCAGCTCTATCCAAGGAAAGGTCCAGTCAATCTGTTATATATGAATCTAAATCTACATAAGGACTGTTTGGACCTGATGACAGCTCAAGGATCAGTGGATGAGAATACCTCTTGAAGGGTTTTTATACAACACTGCCCTCTACCTCATGTTGAGGGAGTTTCAGACATATGTGGGATTTAATCTTTGGCTTTGCTCTCAACTCAGCAAAAGATGGTATTTATTTAATTATAACAACAGATGATAAAATGTGAGAATGAATGATGAAAGATAAATTTAGTTTAATTTGGTTTTCCCAACTTTGTTCTACATGTGGCATGGACCAGATGTAGCCTAATTCAAAAACTACTGTGTACTTAGACATCACTGTAGGATCGTTTTTTAGGTTGTGGCCCAGGAGAGACTTTGACTGTTCATTTATTTATATATCAATTTCCAGTGATCTCATAATAATAGTTTTAACACAACAGAGTCAATGAAATCCGAGTTCTGAGGGGTAAAAATGTTCTCTGCTGCTTGTCAAAAGGGAACATAATATTCACTTTTACAAGAAAACATATTCTGATATCTCAATAACTTTCACAACTATCTTGAGACAATAAACAGTTTGTAAAGGAATTAAGTGATGGCAGGTGGAGTCTCTGTCTGCAAATCTGTCAACTATTATGATGCGAAAAGTTCTGAGGAAATACACAGCGAGATTGCATCGCATATTTTTTTTTTTTCCCCCTTTGTCCACAATTTATACAGCATATCGTAAGATTTCAGATCTTACAGATTTGTTTCATTTATTGCCTAAAATACTTGGATTGTTTGTCCGTTTGAAAATATGGGCCACTCAACCATACTTTCTGTGTCTTCACAAGTTGTCCTGCCAGGGAACAGAGTGAAAACAATTACCCAAACACTACACAGTCAGAAACCACTGTGAAGCAACAATCCCGTCCAAGAAAGAGGAAACAAAAATGCACACCCTTTGGACCACAATGGCTTCAACATGTTTAGTAAATTAAATTTAATACCCATCGTTCAGAAGAGATTGGAATTGGATAAATTTATATTGAATCACCTTGTTACTTTGCAGCAGATTCAGTAATAATTGACCCTTTGGCACAGAAACGTGGACCTCTTTTCAGTCAACTTTTCATTTTAATGAAAATAAAAAGTTTGTAAAGGTTTGTGGGACACTGGGGACATTGGTCCTGTCCAGTGCTTTAAGCTGTTCTTGCCAGGTAATTTTACAAGCCCCTGTGAAGACAGATCTGACAGGAAAGAATGGGGAAGAGAGAGCATGGGAGAGTATAAGAGGGAGAGAGATGATAGAGCGTCTTAACATGTGCCAGAGAGAATAGGAGTTCTTCTGGAGGCCAGAGCTGCGTGTTGCTAAACCCGAGCCAGAATAAAGGCTTCGCTGTGACCTTTCTGCTCCCCTCAGGGAACGAAGGTGATGGCTGGATGTCAAAAAGAGAAAGGAAGCGTAGTTAAATCAAGAACTCCTTCTCCTCCTCCGTCTCCAACTCCTGCAGGTCAGGTGCACTAGGGAGCCTGGGGTATGAGTAGATTCATAGGTTGGGTCTGAAATGTGTAGCGTCTTCTTGTTCTGCCAAACTCCTGTTGACATGCGAGTCCATGCCAATAGAAACATTTTAAAGCTCCTTTTACTGACCCCATGAACAGTGACCTGTGAACATTTTCCAAAAGAGAGAGAAAAGAGAAAAAGGAAAAGCAACTCACAATTCTTTCTGGCTCTATTGTGGATCCCCATCCCTGACTTCCCAGCTGGATGCTGAAACCTCATTCTGATCGTGATTGAAACTGGCGGGGGTAATCATGCATCAATATTTGAGAAATTCCTCTGTATGAATGGAGCTTGAAGCTTTTTGGGGATAAAACAATACTTTCTTACAGCATGTATTTACCGGATGAATTTCAGTTTAAGCAGAGTGAATCCAACCCTTGGAAATCTTTATGTTTAACATTTTGAGAAGAAAAAAAACTGGTAATCATTGTCTTTCACAGTGATAACTTCATCCAAGTGGATAGAAAATATCATATGTTATGGTTAGTACATTTGAAACTGCAGCAACATCTATGAAAAATAATAAATGGTGTAATACCTCAAAAAAATATTAAGATAAAATAAATTTAAAAATCTGCATTAACTAATTTTGGGGGGCATTAGGGCATTAAGATTCAACACTGACATTTTAACACCTTACAAAGTTGTCATAGTGAATGTGTTAGCAAGCCGCTCGGTAGTATCAGGGTTTTATTTAGCCGGAAACAGCTGTGGCAGGACACAGAGCTGGTGAGAGTGGTGACACTGAATCAAAACAGTAAGATTCTGGACTGTAAAACCAAAACGAAGAGCTGAGAGACGCTAAAACGCTCCGCAGAGCCGAGGAGAGCTGCAGAGTCATGTGATTTTCTGTGGGGTCATCACTAAAAGCAACACCTTCAAGTGACACATAGTCATTTGATCCATTTTAAATACAAAAATATTGATAATGCAGCTTTGAGTACAGTGTACGAGCCAAAACTTTCTGTGCTGTTAATGGCCTCCCTACTGTCTCTCAGTCTGATAACTGCAGCAACACCTTCACATCATTGAAGCTTCTATTAAGGAGGCCAAATTATTTAATATACCTCCAGATCTGATAAAAAAAAATAGATTTAACAATATGTGACAATCTTTGGAGTTTCTAAATTGGTGATGTATACCAAACAACTACTCCAAACTGACTTTAAAGTAATTTTTTCTTGCAAATAATCATCATAATCAGCTTTAAATGACTGAAAAAGCTCCAAAAACAGTGCAAACTCGACAAGATGACGACAAGATGAAGCCACATGTAATGAAGACCTCCCACTGTGAGAACATGCCGTTGTTCTGTGACATTTAAACAGTCTAAACCAGCGCAGGTGATGTGGTAAAGTGGGATTTACGGTGCACAGATATCATTTATCACCTATCATTATCATTCCATCTGTTTTACACTCAGGCTTGCCACCCTACAGTTTCATTAACCACACCCACATCTGTTAAGCAGGTGTTGGCATATTAAAAGCTATTATTGGCATTAACAACTGCCTGGTGTCTTATTCCTAAAGAATTAGAGTAAATAAACCATGATCTTGAGCTGCATCTCCTCTCAGTATCATCGTCACGCATTATTGTTTCATCAGTGACTGTTGACCATGATCCAAAATATGAAATCTTGTTAAACTGTGTTAATATTGGCCAAAAACAAAGGCCTAGGATTTACGATGGTGTGGATTTTGCCAAATTGAGAACCTGTAATGCATTATTTTATTTTATCTACCCTACTTATTTATTTATTTTCTCTATAAAACAATCCTCCAGGATATATATATGTATGAGCTATTTTATGGCATGGTGAAAAACTATATGGTCTACAGAATAAAATTTGCAGTATTCCCAGGTACAAAGTTATAAATATTGTTTTACTTCTTCTTTTTCTTTTTCTTTTTTGTGTTTTTAACAAAATTTCTTTGCGGTATATACTGATTTGTCTAGTATTTAAGACATCATGGTGCATATTACAACCTGAGGTCCCATGTATAAATGTATTCTTTTATGAAAAATAAACAAACTGTCTAAATATAGTGTCAGTCTTGACCTCAATGTGATATTTTTGACACCAAATATTCTCTGTTGTTGCCAGTGGGAGCTGCCACAGTAAAGACAATGACTCAACGGCCATCACAAAAAAAGGTCAAACAATACTCGCGGAGGACCACTGTGTTTGGATTTGCTTGTTTCTCCCCATGTGAGGTTGACCCAGATTACGCCACCCATGCGCTCCCTTCTCTCCCACATCTGTCTCCAATTGACAACAAACCAACCGAGACCGTGACCACTCATTATTCATAGACAACGAGTTACTTTTGTGCTTCACACCAGTCCGGTTACGTCATATTTGTTTATGCTGTTTGACAACGAGGCCCTGCTGACTGAAAAGGCTACATTGTGAAACTTTTATTGAGGTTTATTTCCCAAAATTGGCTCCCTCATGGGTTAGGTTGTCCTGATATACAAAGAGTAATGGCAAGTGTGATTCTGTTACATCACTGTCATTTGTTTTGGAGTTTGTTGCGGCGTTGGGCAACAGAGTTTCTTTACTGAATCTCTTTAGTGAAGCCCTACTGTATGTGATATGTAGAGGGAATGTTGTATTTTGTATAACCACAAGTGGGAGCTATGTGACTGCGTACTTCATTTGATGTTCTGCCATCCAACCTGGACCACTTTCAATCCTTCTGATTAAGAAAAATACATATATTTTCTGCTGAAATCCAGCTCATCAGTCTTGTATTTCCACAGATAACAAAGTGAAGTTACAGAATCCAGTTATGTTAAATATATAGAATCAATATCATTTAGTATTTGGGACACAGACCTGCACCACAGGTACCTCTTGGACTTCTGGACAAATATAAATGCACTGACATTCATAGAGGACTGCCTTTTTTCACATCCCGCAGTACACAGATGGATTGTTGTAGCTCTTGGACAAGAAGAAGCTAGAATCGATCTAGTCTGTGATGTGGCCTGGTCAAGCTCTTACAGGACCGTCTCCAGAGGGAACTTGGACGTGTGTTTGGATATCTTTCACACAAGGCACAGTCTGTTTCAACACTTGTGAACCTCTGCACTCCTCACTGGAGGATAATTTAACATCCGACTCAATAAACAGGAGTCACTGGTGTCTTTGCACGTGTGCTCAGAAGTGCGTACGTAATTGAGGACTGGGAAAAGTGCGTTATGTGTGTGTCTGACAGCTTTGTGCGCTTGTGTGTCAGATGAGGGACGGTGCACAGTTCAAGCCCTAAAGCACATCTTGTTTAGTTAAGCATCACAGTGTTTCTGTGCTGCTGTCTCGACCCTCCCTCCCTCCCCACTGCTCATCACTCAGCCTCGGCTAACAGGGGAGAAATAAAACCGACTGAGACACCCACACCCTCCCTCCCACCCACACACACACACACACAACACACACACACACACATTCACATTATCAACCATACTATATGTA
This sequence comes from Thunnus maccoyii, assembly GCF_910596095.1. Taxonomy (NCBI): domain Eukaryota; kingdom Metazoa; phylum Chordata; class Actinopteri; order Scombriformes; family Scombridae; genus Thunnus; species Thunnus maccoyii. The sequence continues at coordinate 6,640,648 of NC_056552.1, forward strand.
CAGTTTCACAGAAATGTATATACGTGTGCGCACGCAGGCACACAAACAAAACAGTATGTGCTCCCTCGGCTAAATCACCATCCTTTACGCAATTGAATTTGAATGGGAATGTGAGTCAGGGTGACTAAACACTTCTCGATGAAGCGTATCCACTGTTTGGCCTGAATTTAACAAATTTTGTAGACACTCCACCCTGACATGATTGATTGAAAAAGAACAATTGTGTGCATTTTACCACCACAATTGTGAGAACCATTGCTTGTTATTGACTTAAACTTTATTTTTTTAAGCCCCAGTGAAACAATGCATATACATAATCCTCAAATAAACAGACAAAAGGGTAAAAGTTTAGAAAATAGTGGCAATTAAAGTGCAGGCATTCATGCAGTTTGGTGGGTGAGTGTATCTGACCTGGCCTTCTCTGTGCCTTCCCTCAACCCTACCTAGTTTCCATTACTTGCTTGCAAAATAAACACACCGAACCATAGGAATGTTATCCCAAACTTACTAATTTGCCTTGATTACATTAATATTTTTTCAGTTGAAATTGCCCTTTTCCCCTTCCTATTGCTTGTTGTTTATTTTCCTTTTTCCCCTCCCACTCTGCTCCTCCTTCCCCCTCTACATGCATTGCTTTCACTATTAGCACACAATTAAGGGTGATTAGTTGTCAGACGGATGCCCTGTATTTCCTGTGTGTGTGTATGTATATGTGTACGGTGTATGAGTGGGTGTTTATGTTGTTGTCTGTTTATGTAATCATGCAAAAAAAAAAAAAAAGAGTGGAATAATATAGGCTGATCATATAAGATCCACTTATGGGGTCAAGGAGTAAAGTTAAGGATTTCCTGCCTGCCTCTGTCCTTTGTGATCTGTAGATGTATTGAGAAGTATTGAGATGTATTGAAATGTATTGATCAAAGTTGTATTCATATAAAGGGTTCAGATGACGTAGCTCCCCCTGCAGTCACGCCACAACTCGTTTAGTCTACACAGAGATTTTACAGGATTTCAGATAGATCTTTTCACGTGGAAACTCGCTGCTTGTATATGCTATTTATAGATGCTTTTACACAGACTAATTTTAGAACCGTGACGTGTTTGTTTTTGCAGTGTTTGGAAAGATTGGAGCCTCTGATCCTCTCTTATTCATCCCCATATAACCCATTGCTCATAGATGGGAGGGCCGAGATAAGACGGAAAAAGAAACATCAGCTGGCAGCACACCACGTTTTAAAAAACAAAAAATTCTTGATGTCATTTTATTGCCCCCTTTATGATTTCTACAGGTTTGTCTTTTTACATCGTGTTGTAAAAATTGATAATTTTGTGGGATCCCACTAGCATAAAGTATTATCTGGCCAGATCAACGTCACTTTCCACTACTGAGCGCGGTCCCAAGATCCATCACGGTAATGGAAGAGTAACAAAGCCCACATGGATCTGCAGGAAAACAGAAGAAGGTGTCTGAACATAGTAACAGCCTGCGCTGGTTGTAAAGACATTATGGCCCAATCATGTTTCTGATACTCAGATGTCAGCTTGACAGGCATCATGATTTTGCGAGGCAGTGAATCCCTTTATTGCTATTTCCAATGAAAAGCCTCCGCTGGCTCACGGAAAAATATTAACAGGTGTTTGTATGTTTTGTGAATCTGTTGCAGCTGCGTCATGTGAAAAGAACACTTCTTTACATTCTGACTTGGGTCGTAACACCGGGCTTTTCAGCGTCGCTTGAAAACATATGGTGCTCACAGCCTTGACCGATACCTTATATGCTCAAGTAGTCCTAATTTTCCCGATGATTATTTATACAGATTCAGAATGTAGACCGTTGCTCTTGGTAGAACCAGACAGTCCATAACTCACTGGGCCTGAGAATAAAGCTTTTAGTCATTTTTTTCCTCTTATCGTAATCCCATTGCAATATGCGTTGATTTATCGTGTTTTGAATTATGCTTTGCTTGTCGGCTATGTCATTGCTTGGAGGAAAATGGCAAGCTGTTTCAAAGCTCGTCTGTGTTTCTCACTAGTATACGCCATCACATGGGCTTTTATCTTACTTTGCTGGCCAAAACGCAAGGACGGAGCTTATCATAAAAGGCTGATCAGAACCTTGAATCTAACCGTAACCTCGCCGGAGAAGTAAACATGAAGAGGAACAATAAAATCGTGGCTTAGTAAAGAGGCGAGTTTGTGTCTTTGGGACCGGGCCAGAAAGTAAATATGATGACAACAACTCCTGTTTATTTGTGTGCTGTTGAAGAGTCTTCTTTTACACAGGGCTCAGAGACATTCTTGTCTTTGATGAAGGGGCTGGCATGCGAGGCAGGGAGACAAAAAGAAGAAGAAAGGAGAGAGGGAGAGCAGAAGAAGAAGAAGAGCGAGAGATTAAGTGTGTGGATATTCTGGCAGGGAGCGGAGGCAGGACGCCAACAGAAACTCTGCTTTTGTGTGACATGGATACACAAAGTTCTGCGCAATTGTGTCCATGCTTACGTGCATAAACACATGCATAAGCAAGGGCGTTTATACAAAATGCATGTAAAGACACCTACGCATAGAGACAATGCACATAGAAACACAACCAACAAATATACCCATATATAAACACCAGATACACACACACACACACACTCATGCTTTTCTCTCTAATTGGATAACTCGACATGTGTTTGTTCATAGAACTGTTTTATTAAATAATACAATTTAATACAAACAATTTAACACACTAGCCTAAATATTTAGAAAAATCAATATGGGCCCCTTTCAAAACTAACAGCGTTGCACAATAGGTGGGGTAGTTTCACCAGGCTTAACAATATTATGGTAAGAAGCGATTAATATCAGAAATAATGTTTGAACAATTGAGGGGACATTTAAAACAAGCTTCAAGATTAACATCAGATTTCACAGTAGAGCTAAGTTTGCTATTGAAACACCCATAAACAGCCCTTCCTGAGTACGTCTCTATTTGTACAGCAAACACAACTACAAAGACAAAATGGGATTTCACAGAAGAGCCACTTTCTGACCCACTGCTGCATCATGATGGTTGGGCTTTCATGGCTCCACTGTAGCCCATATTATTACAATATTTCATTTGTAAAAAATCACCGATGAGAGGAGGAGTTAAATTATGGATTTAAATTAGAGACAAAATTCTGTGCAGAATTTGTGCAGAAAGTTATTTTTGTCCAACAATTTTGGGCAATAAAAAATAAATACAGCCTTGTGTTTCTCTGTATTTATGAATTAAAGGGGACCTATTATGCTAAAGGAGATTTACATTTCTTTTTTGATTATAAAGTAGATCTAGGTGATATATAAATACTGTGAAAGTATCTAAACGCTCAGTCCACAGAGAAATGGCTCGTTTAAAGTCAGAAACTGTGCCTTTAAACGAGCCGACGGGACCTTCCCGCCTCTCCTGAAAGAAACAAAATATGTTTATTTATGTGATTTACCTCACTTATGTGTACTTGTTTCATTTCAGCTCAGTGTGAGAGTCTCTACTGCATTTTGTTGTAATTTATGGTCCCGCTAGTTTCTCTCCTCTCCTCTGCTGTCTGTGTTTCACTGAGGGTGGGGCTCACACACACACACACACACAGACGGGAGCAGAGGAGAGACAGTCGCAGAAGAAACGCAAAACCTTCAAAGGTTGGATAACATTATCCTTAGCTGTGGCCATTGCAATTTACCAGTGAGTTTTATTCAGAGCCCTGGTTTTACCTGGCTACAGTAGGCTACAATCCGTTACCTGTGGTTGTCCTGAGCATGGGTCACCCAGAAAAAGTGGCGCCAAACCGGACAAAAGCTGAGTGAAAATTGCGAGAGGAAATGGTGAAACACGTGAGAAATGGCGAGTTACTGCGTGAGAAATGGCGAGTTACTACTATTAGTTACTGGTACCATTACTACACCAACTGTGGGTGGGCTTTCTCCTTATTGGTTGCTGCACTCTGTCAATTAGTTTTCCGCTGTGCCAGCCTCATCTAACTATGAAAAATGTGTCGATCTTTAAATAAAATTATAAAGTCATTAATGCTATAGACAGTATAAATAGACAGTTAAGAACAGTGGAATATAAATAGATGACATACCGTCAAAAACTATACTTATAAATACTTCATCAATAGGTCTATACAGGGCATCAAGGTATGTGAGCTATAGTGTTGAAGAATAACATTTTATGGTCTGTAATATTGAAAAGCTTTTAACGTTTTTGTATAATTTAAAAATGATAAGTGTGGTTTTACAAATTTCTGAGCCCCGCCACATAATTATGGCATCACTCACCCAAATATAACCATAAAACATGCAAATGTTTGAAAATAAGCCACAAAAATGAAAATATTAAACTGAAAAAAAAGGGGCATAATATGATCTCTTTAACTTTAGCAGCAAGAAGAGACACGTGCATTTGTTAAAAGATTATGGCTCCCAGAGGGATTGTGAAGCCTGTGTGTGTACGCTGGGGGGGTATACAGAACCAGTCAAAAGTTTGGACACACCTTCCCATTATCTTGAATGAGTCTTTTGACTGTGTGTACCATTCTGCCAGCTGCTGATCAAAATCAACTTGACTGGGCTCCTGACATCGTGGAGTAGATCTTCAGAGTAAGTGAATCACCACTGCTTGGGGGTTGTACTTCGTTTCATGGTGCATATTTTTGCAAGAGGACATTTTTAAAACTAATACAAATTATATGGATTTGATACATAAACTCCTTTGTCACTTGTTTTCAGTTGCTCTCTCAAAGCTTTATGTGTCTTTAACATACATAGTGTTAATGTATCATATTTTAAGACAACTGAAGATGGAGAAAATGACTTTTTTGCCTTGTTTGTCAAGTGTTATAAATTATGCCCATGTAGACTAAAAGAACTTGTAATGAGACAGCAATGCAGTAACTTCCTTTTATAGGGGCCAGTCAACATTAAAATAAGCAAGTGAAGAATTTTGCTTACTTTTAGGCATAAAAATTATAATTTGTCCTGTTCTATAAACTACTTTTACAGTCTATTTACGTATATGTCTGCCGGTGTAACTAGAGCCCAAACCTTTATTCTAAAATATTTTTAAAATTCAATTGCCTCTTGTGGTGTTTCATACTTTCATTCCTGGACTAGGAAAAAAAAGCAACCACATGACCACAGTAAATCTCATAATTTCCACTGCTAACTCATCACTGTTGACCTATGGAGGGAGTAGACAGACATGACACACGTCTGCCTCACTTCTTGTTCATACCATCTCCTGCTAGATCCAGATCCCACCCTCTTCAGTGCAGGTGTCATGACCAACTAGTAGGAAATGCCGATACAAGGACATGAAACACTAACTGTTTCTGATCGGACAATAATTTATTATGACAAAAATGCCCACAGAATATGGCAAGGGTAATGAGGGAATATGTTTAATCCAGCGAGACATCTCTCTGAGTGAAAGAATGGTCAGAGACAAGACTCGTGTCTATTTATGTAGTCTGCGTGTGCTGTGCGTGTGGAGCTGCATTCACAGAAGCCTACAGGGGATTTGCCTATTCAACTAAATCGTGGCACCCTTATCTCTCCCATTTCGTTATCTCCAACATGGTAATTGCTGACTTCCAATCACGCTTGTTTTCCTCTAATAGGGAGACTTTTTCGTCTTAGGACTGAGTTTGCTCTGACTTCCCTTCCGAGTACGGCCCCACCTCCACACTGACACACAAGAAATACCCACGGGAATACATAAACACGCATAGACAGACACACACCCGTGCGTCCTTTGTTCATGCCATGACCATGGGGGGAAATCACTGACTTCTACTGACGGGACTTACAGGACACAGTATGTCCAAAGGGGTCTGTGGAGTGCTCATTATACTCTGTTCTGTAGTGAAAAATATTGTATCCTTCATAGTATCAGCAGGAGGCTTGCTACATTAGGTTTCTTACATGAAAAGCAACATTAAGAGGATGTAATGTGGAACAGTGGAATAGTACAGCTTCATCTTTGGTTAAAGCCTACTGGTGATCCAAACAAATATAGCGTGTCCTTGAGAGACACATGTGTTTGATACTGTAATCCTGAGTTGCCAACACTTTTGGAACAGGAATACAAGTGTCTACTTTGATGATGCTCTTTTTCAGCCTCGTTAAAAAGAATTCAAAAATAGAAACTTGTTCTTGTCTTGTGTCCAAGCGCATTACATTTATTTGCTTACCATGACCTTGATACAGAAAACACCGCATACACCCCCACCGTGAAACATCCACCATTATGTCAGCATTTCATTTCCCCTTCTTTCTCCCAGGAACACACAGTCACAGCCCTGTTGTCCTTGGCGGCCCCGCGGTGAAGGGGAACTGTACCACATGTTGTGTCGCGGTTAACCAAGGGCCGACCACTTTAAAAGAGCCTAAATCAGTGCAAACCATCTTGTACTAATTCTCTGGTTGAGGATGAGAGGAGGGGGATAACCTGGTGGATTGATTACTTCACCACAGATATGATATGTGTAACCTGGGCTGGTTACATGGTGGTAGACCACAATGACCAGGCGCCACTTGAGTATCTGTTGGAGTCTGTTGGAAGTGGTTGGTTTCTGACAACTTTGTTCTGTTTGAAAAGGCAGACTTGACAATGAGGGCCAAACAAATGCACTTGAAGAGCTAGAAATTTGACACTTGAAAAGCAAGAAATATAACACTGCTTTTGGATTATCACAGACCAGTGTGGAGCATTATGGTATTAGGAGTAGAGTCTTACAGGCTTTACTCTTATTATTGTTTAGAATTTAGTGATTTCATCACAGTTACTAATCTAAACTAGGGGTTAGCTTGTTTACTGTCTTCGCAGGAGTTGGATGCGAGGTTTGACATCAACTTCATCTCTGTATGTTCAGTGGAGAGACAGATCCGCTATGAACGTTAGCTTGGCACAGGTGCTGGAGACGGGGTTTTTTGAAATGTGCAGCTAGCACACGTCTCATTTTCGTTTATTACATATGTTAGAGCTAATGGAAATGACTATATGCAACGTGAAAGGAGTTATCGTAGAATTGTCGTCCAACTGTGTAGTTCTGCTCAGTTGTACGGAGCGTTGCTTTGGATTCCCGCTTCACAAACCAGCACCAGAGGAAGCTGTTTTCAACGAAAACACTCTGACAAACCCACTGTAAACTGCCTAGCAAGGAGAATGAATATTGGACTTGTATTCATCAGGTGGTCTGCACCATAACTCCAAATGAAAGCTAATGTTGTTCTGTGTCTCTTTGTCTGTAAATAGGAAACTGTTTGCTAATGTGTTTGCCATTACAACTTCACTGCTTTACAACAACATGTCAATGTTGTGTTGACAGTTTGTTCTGCTGTCTCTAAGCAGTCAAACAAAATTCATGCAGCTTTAAATACAAAAAATGTGTTGGAGTTGTTAGGAGACACCATAGACTGTGTATAAAGATCAATGAAGCGAAATGTGACGTCACCGATTGGTTTGAAGCCCAGAGTTGCCGCTTATGGTCGGCACCATCTTTTTTCCCCTTGTTTGGAGCCAGGACCTTCCAGATAAGGAATGTGGGATGTTGACTTTCACGCTCTGGAAAACACGGCCCACTATCTCAGAGCGAAGCTAATGCCAGCTTACTGGGAACGTCGAGTGGTGCACACTTGGGCTAACGCTGGCTACTTTTGGCTAAATTGCACCAACAAGGCAGTCATATCATTCAAGTAACATTATACTTATGAAATATTGCAACAATATTCTGACTCAGTGCAAATGCCCGGGAGGATAACAGGTGAGTAAACTGTTAATCACAGCTGTCAGTCAACGCCCACACCTTCGACATCAAAGCGTTTTGATGATTATAAGTCTTCAAATTTCATTAATGGAGCAATAATTTCCAAAATGACCACTAGCACATTTATTAGAGGTCCTGGATTTAGCGATTGAGACCATAATAACTTACTGAAAACAGTTATTGACTTAGCATTTCTAGAAAGAAATTGACGCTTTTTGAATGGGAGCCAATTGGAACCATCATCAAGTGGCTGTGTGTAGCATTGCACTCTAAGGTACTTCCCCTTTGGCTTCAACCTCAAGCCGTCATAGTTACTGCTTGGAAGACACCTTTGACAGAGCTGAGCTGAGTAACAAAACAAACTGTTTTGAGCATTACAAATAATTACTTTTGCTGTTGAGTGATTAGTAACGTAATAACTTTTTTAATGGGTGATTAATGAATGAGTTACTGATGACATGTTTCAAGACGTAGGAAACTGTGACAGAAAATAAGTGCAATAAATAAGCACACCCAGAAACAAAATTTAAAGGTGCAGCTAACTTGCAAAAGATCACAGCATTTCTCCCCCTGCTAGCATGTTTTTCCTGCTTCTTGGTATCGATGGCAGGGCATTTTTTTTGCATGACACAGAAGAAGAAAGAAGGTGGCAGCAGCGGTGGTGGAGATGGGAGTTTGGCCACGCCACTGGAACAGTTGAGTTCACTGAGAGCAGTGCCTGAGCGTGATTAGCTGAGCTGCAGTGGTGCTTTGCCAGCTCCAGTGAAGCCAGTTCTCATCTGTCAGTGAGTGTGTGTGTGTGTATGTGTGTGTGTGTGTTTGTATATGTGTGAAAGAGAGAAAGAAGGAAAAGAGCAACAGACTGAGAGAGACAATAAGAACAGAGAAAAAGCAGAGAGAGATACTGTAATACTACTCGGGATTGGTATGTCTTTACTGCCATTTGAAACTGAAGCGATGTGTGGCCCGGCACCATGGTTTCCAAGTTACACCCAAAACAAACAAACAAAGGAGTTTGGGCAGTACGTGTGTGTATGTGTGTGTGAGGGAGTGAAAGATTCTAAACCTCTCTTAATTTCACCGTAACAAACGTATTCGCACACACACACACAAACACACGTGTGTTTGTGTAATGACACGTTCTTCTCGGGGATGGATTTTCCTAATACAGTAACGATGACGCAGGGCGCCGAGTAATGTTGCGGTGTTTCAGTTCATTAGGAATCTCATCGAAACCTGTTCATCACATTCCTGACACTTAGCGTCACGTGTCACTGTTTTCAATGCGATGCAAATATAGCATCTGACGCGTCTGTTTGTGTTTTGGAAAACCCAGGTACAAAGTCACCAAGGGAGGGGTGTGTTGTCGTGAGAATACACAAGGGTGTATAATTGATACCAGAGATGTGTTAGCAATGTCACTTTGATCAAATTTCTCTGTAATCAACTTATCATTTGTGTCAAGTGTATGTATATAACTGGCACCTGCATTGAGTACACAAGCAAATTTATTCCAGCATATAAGGATATTGCTTTCTTATTTTTTGTTTATGCCTGTGTTTATGCTTGGGTGTGGGACACTGGGACCTCTTCATCCTCTCCAGATTTTTGTCAGCTAAGGTTTCGGGGGTTAGCTCATATGGAAAGCTGATTCCAGAGCTTGCTTCATCTCACATGGTTTCAATCACCTTTTTTCCTGCAGACCTTGCAGGTTCTGACGCAGACCTTCGCTCCAGGACTCCTCAACCTGGACCAGGGCAGGCACTGGGGAGCAAGCAAATTAGGGAGAATGAAGAAAAGAATGGGAGTGAGAAAGCGAGGAGGGAATGAGAGCATGAAAATGAGTTTTCACACACCTCTTTGCTCCTTTTCCTCACGTCTCCTCTCGTCTTGCCTCGTTTCGTCTCCTATCCTTTTGTCTCTTGTCTCCTCTAGTCTAGCCTTGTCTCCTTTTGTCTCGTCTCCTCTCATCTCCTCTTTCCTTTTCTCTCATCTCCACTCATTTCCTCTCGTCTCCTTTCCTCTCATCTTGTCTCAACTGCTTTCCTCGTTTCCTCTTTTCTCCTCTCCTCTCATTTAGATCAGTCTAGTCACATCTCCTTTTGTCTTATCTCCTCTCCTCTCATCTCATCTCGTTTCCTCTGCTTCCTCTTGACTTGTCTCTTCTCATTTTGTCTCCTCCCGTCTCCACTCTTCTCCACCTTTGTCCTTTCCTCTCCTCCTCTATTCTCCTTTCATCTCGTCATGTCACCTATCTCATCCTCTTTGTCTCCTCTTGTCTCGTCTCCTCTCATTTTGTCTCATCTCCTCTCTTCAGCTTTTCTCTCAACTCGTCTTGTTTCCACTCCCGTCCTCTTCGTCTCCCTTCCTCTTGTCTCCTCTCATCTCTACTCCTCTCCTTCATTTTTCCTTTCCCCTCCTCTCATCTCTTCACATCTTGTCTTGCTTCCTCTCGTTTCCTCATCTTGGCTTATCTCATTTTGACTCCTCTTTTCTCATCTGCTCTCCTCTCGTCTTGACTCTTGACTTTTGTTTCCTTTCCTCTCGTCTCCCTTCCTCTTGTTTATTTTCATTTGTCTAATCTCATTTAATCTTGTCTTTATCAGGCTCTAATCACATGACAAAATGATGAATAATCTTGTGAAATGTCTACTTTCGCTTTTGTAGTGGATTGTAGAGCAAAATCTCATCACTGAGTAGTATTCACTGTCACGTTCAATATTTTGTTTTATTATTGGGGGGAGACAGTTATAAACTCACTAGATAGATGGGACAAGGGCAGGAAAAAGGACGCCAGCCGTCATATGTTTTCTTTGTCTTCCCAAAGTAGCAGCGAAAGAGGAAGTAGGCTTGTGCTGGTGAGAAAAAAAAACTCTGAATGCATCAGAGACTAAATTAAACAAAAGGCCTTTTCTTCGCTTCTCAGTTTGCTGGAACAAGCTCTATTCTGAAGGATTTCCCTCAACACCACTCTGGGTGTCAACAGCAGGATTCATGGAGGCAGAGTGTGTTCACATGGATCCTGCGGAGAGGAGGGGCAGCCAGGGGTCACCTCAGGTCACCGGCAGGCACTGCAGGAGGATGTGACTCTGCAGCCTAACAAGGGTCTGCTGATGCGGGCCTACACATCCCATCTGTCAGTGCTACTATTCCTCCTCACTGGCGGGAGCGAGCTACATGCAACAGTGAAGTTATGAGGGAGTAGCAGTGGGATGTTTCCTGAGGGAAGAGAGCGGCGTGATGGCCACCGAGGAACCGCAGTGCGGTTCCTTCTCCTAGTTTTGTTTTCATTCTCAATGGGGTCGGAAGTGTTATTTGGGTTAGTATTCAGAGTGCTGGTTTATAAACATGACTTCTGTTCGATGGGAACTTCTGTCAGAGTCTGGTAGACACATTTTTGCCTCCTCACTGCGTAGGAGAACAATAACATGTCATCAAATACCCAGTGGATGGTCAGAGTAGATAAATACTGTACCATGACTGTTTGTACTGCCTGTTTCTAACAAGCTCTTGGCTTTTAGTTCTTATTTGTCATTTGGCTTTCATTTTAACAAATATGATCTAATCACACTAGGGGAGAAGCAGTGCTGCATAAATAAAATGATACGTCACGTAATCTGCAGTCATTCTTGCCAGGTGTTAAAAAGTCGCCTCAAGACAGAGACCCATGTAAGTTAATTTAAAGGAAAATTACAGTTTATTATAATTTAACTTATTTTTCACAGTTTTGGCTGTTCTTTTAAAAAAAGAGGTCAGATGGGGAAAGAAACACAAGCAGTCAAGCAATCAGACAGGTTATAAACAAACCCGCAGGTTAGCAGAACTTATTTAGACCTGATTTGATTTGCAGAACTTGCTTGTGTTTGACACACACAGAGAGTTTTTATGTGCACTGACAGATTGTTACTGACGTGTCAGGGGCCACATACCGCTCTCGTGTCTGTGGGAGCATATAACTCCCAAGGAAATGGTTTTTACATTACTGTTTGTGTATGAATTAAACAATCAAGATATGTTGCTTTAGGTGGTGAGCTTTAGTGAGATTTAGATTAGAATTTTTTAACTTTGGAGAGAACCATTCTTTATTCTAAGCATATATTTCCCAAAATGTCAAACCAACTATTACTTTAAATCTTCAGAGCAGTAATTTCTTTATTTCTTATGTTTGCAAGTTATGTATTTTCATAGTCAAAGCCTGTTTTAGGTTGTGTACATTTCAATAACATAAAATATCCCCAGTCCTAACCATATGAAATTGCTGTACATTTTTAATCATTTTCGCTACTCCAGCTCTTTCAAAAGACTTCCGTGGTTAAACAGTGGTTAGAAAATACAGTCTCGAGGAAAAAAAAAGTCAGTACTGTGCTGTACTGTCTGCATGGGCCAGACAGGTCAGTTGGCCAAGCCGATAAAGATCTGCTGTGGAGCTGCATTCTACAACAAACAAGTGCCCCGATAAATGACAGGACGGGGGGGAGTTTACCCAAGGCAGCAGACATAAACACAGCAACCCTCATGGATGGAGGGAGGTAATTTAGATATACCACCACCATTAGCCCAATTAGGGTTCAATGCTTATGAATTCACAGGGCTTTCCCTGTTGCCAGAGAAGGAAAAGGGGAAAAGTACACCACAATTACATGTGTTCAACAAAAAATGGCAACAGAGGAGGAAATGAGAGGAAGCCAAGGTGAAGTCTGAGCAGCGGAGCTTCTCCTCAGCTGTCTGTAAGTCGGCCATTGAGGTAGAGTTGCACCGGGAATCGCCGGGGGGCTTTGGTGGAGCGTGCTGGCATTTCTGACACTGATCCTCCACTGACTTAAACAGAGATAAGACATCTGGTCGACTCCCTCTTTGGGTCAGACAAGCAAACTTTATCCGAGTTCAGTCTGATTGAATATCACTTTGTCTTTGACAAGGGGATGACTGCGCCTAAGCTTTTAGAAGTCTTGATACGCAGGGTAAGTTTGCACTGATTGAGGTCTGCAGGCCCTTTTATTTCAGTTTGATATCAGATATTCTGGAGTTTTTAATGATCTGAAAAACACTTTGTGTGAGTTGATACCGAGTGTCCCAGAAGCTTTGAATATCAGTCACACCTCTAACATTTCTCAATAGAAATAATTATAGATAACATGTTATATTTGCAGTAAATAGAAAACTGGGTTAAACTGGTCTCCATGTTCAAATGTTGAACCAGTAAGTCCTCAGGCTGCTTTGGCGTCTGATGGAGTTGATCCTTGAAGGAGCCAGCCTCTATTTCAGGACTGCCCCGGCCCCAAATCTGCCATGACTCGACGCACCCACACAATTGGAACAATTGCTGGGGCAGGAAAGAGCGGTGGAATTTCAGAGGCCATGCCATCATGCAGCAGAGTGAATTTCCTCCAAGCTCACTACTCCCTTGCATAGATTGTATCAAAGACTGAGTGTAATAATAGTCTGTATTTGTCAAAGTGGAGTGGAGCTAGGCAAGAGTGCAAAAGAGCAACAGTTTGAAATAATTTTGATAAATAACATCCCGGTTAATGATGACAATTGGGATAATTTATCACCAACATACTGAATCAATCAGTATGATGATGCTTATGGAGTGTGTCATGCATGTAATTACAGCGGAGAGGTGTAATATAAATGTTTAGCGAAAAAGTGACATCTTATTAATTCATCTGTGTAAAACAAAGTTGACACTTGGGTTGAACTTCAAGGAGCCTCTCTTCTTCCTTTCTCTTCTTCCTCCTCCTTCGCTCCATGAAGATGCTTATCCCCTGGCCTCATTATGTGAGCAGAAAAAGGCCGTGGCCCTGTTCTTTGTATCACATTTTTAGGGGGTTGTTATGGTTTGCAGATGTCACCCTGCATAGCATTTGGAGGGAGTCATTCCCTGGTGCTGTCAGGCAGAGACCCTCCTTTGCTCTCCTGTCTTCTCTCTTGGGTGCGGCGTCAGGGAGGGTTCTGTGCAGGGAAACCCCAGAGGGTGGATGCAAACGTGGCCTCGAAGTGGGGTAGATACACTCACAAATACAGGCTTATTCTTGCATATGCATACCTGAACACAAACACATGATGACATTCATTCTTTTGATTACAGTCATGGCACAAAACGAAAACCCCTGCAGGCTTATAATTACACTGATGCATTTGTCTGCTTTCTATAAAACACTCTGTCTTTTTGTCCTTCTTTTGTTCTATTCTGCCTTCTTGTTTTCACTTTTGTAAATAGCTGTTTGTCCGCATGGGAATGTAGTGTAGTCTCTTACTCATCTAACACTCCATCCCTACAAAAGAAAAAAATCTTATTACACATCAGGACAGCTGCTAGATCATGTGTTAATGATGCAGTCATCCAGAGAAATAATGCAAATTTGAGGAAAACGTCTCCCTCCTGTTGACCACAAATTCACACCCAGCAGAGGGCCTCATGTTTCCCACACCTTCTCCCTCATCACTGTCAGATTGTCTGGATTTTGATCTGAGGGGAGGAGCCCTTTGTCCCTCCACTGCAGTTGAGAAAAGAATAAATGTGAAGGGAGGGGTGAGAAAAAGACATTGCATCTACATATAAATATTTCTTGCATTGAAGCCGCAGTGTGGGTTTAGTTTCGAGTCAAAGAAATGCACAACAATTTTATGGTGGAAAATTGTCTCTTTGCAACTTTCTGTGTCCAGCAGTAGCCAAAAGTGAAGTGAAAAGTTTGTAAATAGCTCCAAAATGACATGTTAAACTCAAAGTCTGGGTCAGTCAGTCAAAAAATATCTTCAGTACAATGACGCATGCTATAACAAAGCTGACAGGGTGATTTTAATGATGCTGTTTCAAATCCAGCTTGGGCCTTTAAGGGAAAGCAAATGTTCATGCACCACTGCATTATAAATGGATTTGATTTTGAGGAGTACTTAGGCACAGGACCAAACTAGGCTGAAAGGCCCAGGGACTGTAAACTAATATTGGTTTACAACACATGGTCCAGATTTCATAACAGACATTAAGACTCAATCCTAGAGGACACTCTTGTGGAAAAAGGATGATTGATGAGTATAAAGTCAGGTGTGTGCGTGTGTGTATACGGTGTGTGTATCACAGTGTGAGCGCAGTTGGTTGGTCGCTCTTTTCAAGGAGAAGGTTTGTCTCTGAAAACTCCTTCTGTGCACTCCTTCAGTGCTGTGGTAGCACAGAGTTGCTTCCAGAAGTGGCATGCAACATGAATTTGTTAGTTGACAGAGCATTAAAGGAGCAGCTTATTCACATTCTTACAGAGAGTTAGATTAGAAGATCAATACCACTCTCATGTATGTACCAAGAGGCAACTACTACAGCTTAAAGCTGAAGCCAATGTGGAAGTACTTTAAAGTACAATGGTGGTTGCTACATGCTGGCTCCAAAAAATCCCTGGCTCCAACTGACTCCCATTCAAAAAGTGTGAACTTCTCTTTATTATATCATATAAATAATAAGTCAGTATTTTTTTCTACAAGCTTCTAATATGTGTACTTACATGGAAAATATTGCCCCATTAATAAGATTTGAAGACTTGCGGTAGCTTTGATGTCTACCCTGTGGGTGTTGATTGACAGCTGTGATTGACAGTTGGCTCACCTGATGCTCTTCCCAGCTCCTGGACTTGCACTGAGTTGGACAATTGTTGCAATATTTCAGTAAATTGAATGTTACGTGATTACAATTCCTGCCCTGTTAGCACAATTTAGCTGAAGTTGCTAACATTAGCCCAAGCATGCACTGGTTGGTGGGCTAGCATTCACATCGGTCTGAAGTAGTGGAGCGTGTTCCCAGAGCATGAAAGGCAACCCCTTATTTGGAAGGTCCTGGCTCCCAACTGAAAAGATGCAACCGACCATAAGCAGCATCTCTGGGCTTCAAACCAGCTCCAAAGCAAACCAGTGGGTGATGTCACACCTCACTACAACCATTTCTATACCAGGCTTCATCAACAGACCAGTTAGTTAGCTTAGCTTAGCATAAATACTGGAAACAGAGGGGTTAAACAAACAAGACATAAATTTGTGAGTTTTAGAGGTGCTTGCTGATTTTGTTACCTTTGGACAGAATCAGGTTAGCTGTTTCCCCCTGTTTCCAGTCTGTATGTGAAGCTAAGTTAACCGGCTGCACAAATATGAGAGTGGAATCAATCTTCTCAACTCTTCTTCTTCTTCTTCTTCTTCCTCGTATTTACCTGTTCCTTATGCAGGGCTGCTTCATGCCTTCATGGCCTAACACATACCCATAATTCAACCTGTACACTGCAAAGAGTACTAAACACAAACAAATGATTCAAGAACTGCAAAAGAAAACTCTTATTGTGTTCCTCCTCTCTATTGCCTAGAAATACAAACTACAATATTTGAAGGTCATGCTGCGTGTCTGTGCACCCAGTCAAATGCTCAGACATGGCCACGTTCCAGGTTCTGGCGATGGGTATCGGCATGCATGCTGGCGCTCTGAGTCATTACAGTAGTTCTGTAAATAGCAACCCAACTAAAGGAAATATATCTGATCAAATCAGAAGTCAGAAATCAGTGTATTTTTCCCCTAACCAGAGCACACACATATACAGAGAAATAACTACATGCATACTGTACATGCACATACACACATCAGATTTTTTTGATGCACTCTGCCTTGTCATCTGAGGATTAAAGGATAAATCAACCACACCTTTGCTGGGATGTTCACAAGTGGCTGACTGCATCTCATCAAATTGTTGCCACGCTGCTTTATTGCTGGTTGAAGGAGAATCAGAGCGGTCTCTCTTGACATTTCCCATTTACACTTTTGATTTAGATTCTATACCAGATGACCAGCACTGTGGTTTTACTCAGTATTCCCTGCGGTCAATATATTTCACTCAGATTGCAGATTTTCCTCCATGCAAGTGCAGCATGTCAGACCATAAGAATGAAGAAGTGATCAGTGGGCTTTCACTGCAGCCTCTGCACTCTGGAAAGGCTCCCACGAAATGGACTGAGATGCTACAATAACTTCACAACACACTTCCAAGCTCCCAGAGACTACATCCAGACTGCAGTGCAGTTGTTAATCTTGATGATACAGGATTCACAATGGCTCCACTGTGGCTGCACTGCTGTCTCAGATCTCTTTTTTCCCCTCGATTTAGGTGACATGCATCTGATATTTTATTCGTTGTCTTAACTAGGGGTTACTTACACACGTCTAAACTTTCAGATTTGTAACTCTTTGTGGTACAGAGAAGGAAATGTCACATTTCAAGCGGTCAAAATGGCTAACCATCAGATTTTATGCTGTCTTTTACAGGTCAGACATGCACCGTGCCTAAAAGATCTGTTTAATTATTTGTCATATAATTTTAAGATATGGCATGAATGTGATCTTTTCCTTGCTGAGAAATAAATGGCAAACCACATGAAAATATCTTTTTTTCCTAGTTTAGGATGTTATTAAGAGACCGCATGTGTGCCACAAAAGTGCTGAAAAACAGATGTGTGTTACCGTGTCAATACAGCCTGCGTCCCCACGAGTAACATGTCGGGTTTATGCTGAGTGTGTAAATGTAGCCCTGTGGTGACATTTGCGTGAATTGGAGAGCGCAGTCGTATGTCATTTTGCTTTGCTTGAGGTTTCGGTCTGATCCAGGAATGTGTAGGAGGCCCCATACATGGTGACATCACCTCTCTCTGTATTACTCCCTGGAGCTATAATGATGACCAAGACAGAGCAGTCTGGTCATGACCTTTTACTCTGTCAATGAAGTCCTTAAAGACAGAAAGATGCAATTAGCTTTAACCAGTGGTGATGACTTCCTGCCACATAGTACGAAAATGACCTGAAAATGATCTAAATGTGGTTTGTTGATTAGTTCAAGAGATTTAAAAACACTTCAGCGGATATCTGTCTCACGGATCTTATAGTACAAGTTATACACATTTTCAGGAGAAAAAAAATACTCGTCTATTTGATGATTTTGCAATCTTACCTTAATTTCACAAAGGCCATAAAGGGAAAGAAGTAGTGCAATTAAATACAACAGTCATTTAATAGATACCATCTCTGTGAAACATACATTTTCTTGTCAGTCAGTGAGCTGTTGATTCAAGTCTATAGTTATGTATGAGCCTGTAGTTAGTGCTGAAGTTAGTACTGTAGATTAGCATTAGCATCACAAGATGGACAAAATATTCTACTCTTCTTTCAATATGCAATACCACCACAAAGAACAGCCAACTACAGTACAGAAGTAAAATCTTATTTCCAGGTTCACATACTAGCTTTTTCCTGAACTTTCAACCCTATTTCACCGTTCTTCTGGAAAAAGCTGGTAAGTAAGTTAGAATTTTTATTTGTGAAACAACTGTTTCCAAGGTCAGGAATGAACTTTCAAACTCCACTAAGTACTAAGTGTCAGCTACTCAACAGGCAGTATTTACTGCAGGGTATTAACTTATTATACAGTGACTTACTGTAGATTAACTCCTTTCTGCACTTTCTTTTGGATTTTATTGTGAAAATGTGAAGGTTTGTGGTAAGAAAACTGCCAGAATACTGTGCTGGAGTGGATAAGCTGATCAGTGTTGCTCTGAGCCCAACTGGTCAATGTTAGAGATTGACAAGGTAATAAAGTGCTAAATGGACCATTAAAGGTGTAATATGTAAGAATTATGTAAAAAATTTAGTTTAAAACATTCAAAAATTAACTAAAATTATAAACAGAATGTGAAGAGATAATAAAATTAGACCTTCCCTGACTTTCTTGGTTGCTTATAACAGCTGGTGGACTGATTTCTATGTAAAGGTCTCGGGAGGGTTTTGCTGGGAAAATCCAAAGGATGTGATGTTTATGCGTGCTCCTGAGTGCCTTGCCTCTCTCCCGTCCCCCTACAGTGCAAACAGGGTACAACAGCTAACGTTAGCTTAGAAACGGAGTCCACTAACGTCTGACCCTGAGCTGGCTTTCTTCCTACAAGACAGGTAAGCTAACATTACTGCAAAGCATGTGAAATATATTGTGATATTATGGTTTTAGCTGGCTAATGTTAGCGCCACTACTCGCTACAGCGTCACTAAATGAATGGTTGTAGTTTTAGGGATAAAAAAGGTTTGAATCCAAAGCCTGATATATCTTATTCCACCATAGACATCCGTTGTTGTCCGAAAACTACTACTACTAACACGTCACTGAGCTACACTGCCACTGAGTGACATGTTCCCTTGCCCCAAAGACTACAGCTATGGTAGTTTGTTTAGGAACGGCTCCAAAGACTAATAACAGCAATCACATTTTCAGTCTCTGGAGAGCAGTTATGTGTAACAGCTTGATTCCACCGTCTGTGTCGCAACCAGCTCTGACGCAGCCGGATCGCAGCCACTATAGTGAATGTTTGTGATCCCAGAACTCCCAGAAGCGGCTCTCCGCTCTGCTCCACTAAACATACGCACCTATCTATTTTTGACGGAAGCTACATCAAGCTGCACAGAGCAGATGAGCCAGGTAGGAAGTCAAACACGGGAACAGCATAGAGCATCTGTCAATTTTCAAAATAAAACACCCTGTGCACACTCCCAATCATATATGACATCACTACATCAACATTATGTTATAACTGGTGCACCAGGGTGACACCAGGCCAGAAGTCAATCGGTCAGAGGATATTCGTCACCATGGACGATGAGAGGTTCATCTTGGAAGCAGAAAATCACAAGATTTTATATAACACCACTGCTGCCATGAATGCCCCGGTCCCTGGCTTACTCTCCAGGTAGAGGGGTGGCTCTCTTCTCTCTGGCGTTGCCGGAGCAAACGCTCTGCTACTGAAATGCTCATGGTGGGGTATGATGCCATGCGGAGGACAGAATAAAACCATGTTGCAGCCGGAACGCAACGCAGCCGTGCCTGGTGGGATCAATGCGTAAAGCAGACGCCAATGAAGGAACATGTCACCCAGTGCTATGGTGTGACTCAATTATGTGTTTTTAACCGTTTTTGGACAACAACGGAGGTCTTCGGCACAGAGGAATAATGAATATAAGGCTTTGGATACACACACAAAACTTGTAAGTAGGATCAATTCATTGTTGGTTTGACTCTGCACATGAGATTTGTTGGAAGTAAGAAAAATATAGAAAGCCTATAATCACCAGCCTTATCCTTTATTGTACCTCATGTTCTAGTTGTGAAAATCTTGTATTCTTGTCCTGCTGTATTACTTGACTGTATTACTTGTTGATGGTTTGTTGGTCAGTCTAGTGATTCTTTGTAGTTTTTACTGCACAGATCTTGGGAGCAAATTAACCTCTCTAACACAGCAATTGATAAATCTGTAAGGAACATCTATTATAAATTAAAAACTGAGCTGGTTTTTGAAATAACGAGTTGGTCAAACATCAAAAGTGATGCTAATGCTTCAAACACTCTGTGCCTATAAAGTAAAGCCATGGTGGCATGTGTGTGTGTGTGTGTGTGTGTCCACAGTAACTACAAATGTGTTACTGTGTGCAAGTGTGTGCTATAGCCCAGAGTGAGTATGATTCTGCATTGGTGGTCTGTGTGTGTGTGTGTGTGTGTGTGTGTCAGTGCTGTGGTGGTCTGAACCCTGAGCTGGCTCCCTCCCAGCAGCTCCGAGGCAGAGGCAGAGGCGAGCCCCGCTGCCAGGCCTGGCCCCACTGTGGGAAACAGCCTCTGTGTTATTGTACGCGCAATGAATTGCTGATGACGCATTTGTTTATGCGCTCACTCAAATAATGGGAACATTAAATATTTGGCCCAAATAATAATAATCCATTTCCTTGCCACCACAGAAATATGACTAATCACATGAAAATTAAAAATAAGCAAACATGCTGTCAAGTGATTGTATTTTGTGGATATGATGAAGATTTGTCCACACACACCCTTCGTGGTGAACATTACCTCAGATTTATGTGCACCATTAAGGGGATCCACCCTTTACATTTGGGCAGCTGCATTTCTTTGGAAAATCATTATGTTGCAAGAGTGATTGGAAATTCTGCAATGATGTTTTGAATTTTAAATAATGTCCAGAATTGAAGACTGTCCATCTTTGCTATGTCTTCAGTGGAAACTGTATGGAAATTCTGATCAAAATTATGAATCTTTGTTTGGCCGCAGCGTTTGGCAGCAAAAATAATGCCCAGAATTAAAGGATGAATCAAATTGTGCTGCATGTGTACCCTCAAAGTCAGCATCTTCAATGGAAACTCCCATGCAAATCCTTCCATCGAAAGCAGAGAACTTTCCTTTCACTGTGAATCTGACCACAGAGCTGTTATTCCCTTGTGACAGATATTCCTCTGACAAGTGCTATTACACTCTCCCACAGTCATTCTCACACGCTCCTCGCCTCAAATGCAGTGGGAGAAAATTCTATAAACCAAAAAACCAAAAGCCAGGACATGTGAAGATCAAACACAGGAATATAAAACTATAAACATCACACGCATACGAAGGGCTCTTCACGGGCCAGCAACTCTTGACTGACAGGCAGCATGGTGGCTGGCATGTAAAACGGAGGGAGGTCAGGTCTATTCACTGACTTTCCTGTTTATATGTGGCGTGATTTGTCTCGGGCTGTGTTCGTCAGCTGAGCGGGAGGCGTGTTTAGAAATGGCTGGCTGGAAGAGAGGACAGGGAAGGGTGTGAGAAGTTTGAAGGAGAGGGGAGAAGAGGGGACAAATTTGACGAGGTAATTTGAATTCCTGAGGTTTGCTTGTGAGGTTAAAGGGTGACTGTGTGCCGTGACAGCATTGCAGAGATGTGAAGAAGAGTGGAAGGTGTAGCATGAAAAGTCATATATGTTGGGAGGTGCAGTAGGAAGGATGGCAAGCATGCAGGTAGGCTGCTTAAACAGAAAAAAATGCATATGTCCAGTAAAAAATTCAAGAGCACAAGATTAAGTCATTAATTGACCACCGGTCAAGACAAGTCAAGTCCATTTTTTTCTGTGTAGCCCAATATTACAAATCACAAATTCGCTTCAGGGGGGTTTTACAGTCTGTGCAGCAATACAACATCCCCTGTCCTTAGACCTTTGATCCAAATAAGGAAAAACTCCCTAAAAAACCCCTCTAACAAGGAAAAACATTGAAGAAACCTCAGGAGGAGCAACAGAGGAGAATCCCAGGATGGACAGACATGCAATAGATGTTGTATGAACAGAAGAGAACACAAAATATTACAAAATACAGCACTGAACAGGATAACAAAATCATAATGGATTTATAATATATATAAAGAATGTGGTGCGACTTCCATCAACATGGAGACCTGGCGGGAGGATAGACTGCAGGGAGACTCACATCACACCATTCACATAAATGGGAGAGGAAACAAGAAGAAATATTATTCACAAAGGAGAGAAAGAAGGATAAAGATATCATTCAGATAGAGAGACATGAGGTGAGACTGAACTCCTGCAGGATGGGGAACCAGATCTAAAACCGACAGCCAGGGAAGCAGAGAGGTTCCAGGATGGGTGATGGTCCAGCAAAAGATGCCGGAGAGACAAGAGAGAACAGGAGGATAAAAAGGGAGAGAGCAGGAGAAAACAGAGAGGGGCACACAGCCTGGGCGCTCATGTGCTAGTGGAACAAACAAACAGAAGATTAGAGAGATGCAATGGTTAGAACCTAATGAACTTGTCTCTTCTGATCTGCATCTACCGTAATGCTTTCTCAGCTTTCTCTGGTGAAACAGAGCAACATTGCATGAAACAAGGGCCTCCATCTAGGCTCGAAGGTATGTAACATTGAGTGGCAGCATGAAATGAATGCTTGACCATATTAGAGGAAGCAGAAGTAGGTGCTTTTGTGATATTTTGAAAGCCTACTGTCATAGTGAGGGCCGACACATGATGAATTGTGTGAATGGGAAAAACGGCGTCCACCTATGGACAGTTTCTCCTCAAATGCACTCGTACGTACAAAAAAAGAGAGAAGTTCAAACTTTCTTTTCAAAGCACTTCCTTTGAAGCATACTGAGGCCCTAACATGTCAGAGAGGATGCAGTCTGTAGCCACAGGTGAACAATAAAGCATGTTTTCCACAAACTTTCTTGAGAAAGTAGGAAGCTTGAAACAACTCCTTAACAGATGTGCAGTATTTGTTTTTCACCGCAGCTGTTATTTATCAGTAGGTGGGAGTAAACCAAGTCATCTTGTCTGTGTATCTTTCTCATAAATCACTACTGATCAGCCTTGATCATTTTGCAGACTAGACCATGATGAAATACTATAAGTCACATACAGTGTCCGCAGGGACAAGATCATATTTATTGTTCACACAGCCTGGGAAAATAACCAACCCAATGCCTAACGAATTTTAAAAATCCTTTATTTATCAACATTAGCCCAAGCGGCAACAACCACGGCTTGAAATTGAAGCCACTGCAGAAGTCCCTTAAAGTGCAATACCACTGACGGTCACTAGATGCTAGCTCCAAAAAATCCTGGCTTCAATAGACTCCCATTCATTAAAAAAGCCAACTTCTGTCATGAAATACTAAGTCAGTAATTTTTTTCAACGAGTCATTATGGACTCAATCTCTATATTCGGGCCCTCTAATAAGTGTGCTGGTGGTCATTTTGGAAAATCATTTCTCTATTAATAAGATATAAAGATGAATAGTAGTTTTGATGTCTGCTATGTGGGCGTTGATTGACAGCTGTGATTGACAGTTCACTCCCCAGCTCCGAACTGGCAGTGAGTCGGACTATTGTCGCAATATTTCAGTAAATTTAATGTTACTTGATAACGACCTGCCCTGTTAGTTAGTTAATGTTAGCAAAAGTCTGCACCGCTTGGTGTTCCTGGTAAGTGAGCGTTGGTGTGTCTCCAGAGCGTGAAAGGCAACACTCCTTATTTGGAAGGTCCTGGCTCCGAACAAAAAAGATGGCACTGACCATAAGCTGCAACTCTGGGCTTCAAACTGGCTCCAATGCAAACAAATGCGTGACGTCACACCTTGATACATCCATCTTTATATACTATATTTTATTAAAATCTCCTTTTCTAATTTTTTTCTTTGGCTTTTACTTTTAGGTGATAAATACATTGGAATTTGTAGTCTTCTGCCCCAAAGGGAAAAAGAAGCCGACTTGAACAAAAGAGGGCTCAGGTTAAGACATTACTAATGAACACCGTTGTCTGGGGACTTGCAATGTCAGCCTGCCTTCCGGCATTCTTATCATCACCTACACAAAACCTCCCCACCAATCAAACTGGATCCTGGAAAGGAAGTTGAAAATGTCAAAGGCTATTAATTCTGCCGCAGCCTTCTTTGTCTGACTCTCAGAATACTAATCGAGGAGTAAGAGAGGGCAAATCCTTTTTTAAAATATCTTTTTCTAGGGGTTTCTGTGAACAAGCATGTGAATGAGTGTGTCGATTATAAGGAAAGTGAAAATCTTTCAAAGACAAGCATGGCTATAACTCACTGCCTAGGGGGAGTGAGAACCATGTAAAACCCTGTTATTTTAAGATTCAGAGCTTAGACCACCAACACAATAAGGTATTCACATTTTTAATAGCAGGTTGTTGGCAATGGTTAAGCCTTGTTTCCTCTTTAATAGTAATGATATCCTGTTCTGCACTCTTTCTTTCAAAGGGACTCAGGTAAAGCATGGGTGGGACCTTCCGTTTCATGACATATTTTGTCGAAGTGATGGCTTTTCTTTGTGTCTGTGCATATAAAGGATCTAAAGTATACTCTTTCATGCACTTCCTACAGACACAAACCCTTTAAAGAAACTCTATATATGTTTCATTTGAAGGAGTCGCACTGTGTTTTAACAGTTATCCTCGCTTGAAGCTACAGCACTTCAACAGCACATGCGCCCTGCTATTATCATATTACTTTGGTTTGTCATATGCTCTAAAAAACCAAAACCTTACATGCTGTGGTTCAAGTCATTTAGGGCATTTTGTGTGCTCAATGCAGCTTGCCTCACAAGACAATAAGCATGTTTTGGGGCTTTTCTCAGACCAATTGTTCCCATACCACTCAGATGCATATTTGTTAAATATAGCATGTTTTGATCACACTCCAATATGGGCCCTATCTATGTCAAGTGCAATTTTGCTTAGTTACTTCAACAAAGCCAATGAGGGACTCTGCGAAACATATGTGATGAATAGCCTGCTGTATTTTATCAACCATTTAAGAATTCTATCGACATCATAGAGTTTATCTGCATTATATCCACATCAATGACATTTTAACCTTAGTACGTATTCTTTAAAACTGGTATTTTTTAATCAATTCAGTTCCTACAACTTGAATGGATTACTAGTACTACCGATACCATTGGTAATGAACACCACACACTGCAGCTTTTTACAGTTTTTAGCCACTTTTATTTTATTTTGTGTCTCACCAAGCATTGATGTCTCTCAGCAAACTTCACAATATAAAACTCTTGGCAAAGAGCCAACGTAAATAAATGAAAATTTGAAAATGGTAAGCCAACAGATGAACACATTTTTTTCAGGGGGTTTTGGGCCAAACCAGAAGCTAGTGTAAAAGTCAAGTGATAATTAGACCCACATTTGGTGATAACAAAGATGGGATACCTGTGTATTGTGCCATTTTTATATGAAGGCCCTGTTGCTTTGAGCTCTGCCCTGTAGTGGTCAAATACTGGGTACTCTTTAATACTCCTATTTTTACATCAAACCAGAACCTGTAATGTGAATAAGTTGCTATTACTACCAGTTCCACTGAGAATGAACAACAAACTCTGCAGCATTTTACACTTTTTAGCCACTTTATGTGATACAATTTTAATGGTTCTTACCAGCTCATCAAACCATGGGCTGCTTGTTCTACTGCACATTACCTGCCCAGCTTAAAAGTAAGTAAACTTTATTTATAAAGCACTTTTTTCAAAACCAGAGTTACAAGGTGCTGTACAATGCAAACAATTGAGACAAAAATAAAATAAAATAAAAAGTTAAAAACAGGAAATATCAACATAAAAAATAAAACCATAAAACTACACAGAGGGCAGAGACAGAAGTCAGATACAACAATAAAAACAATAAAAGCAACACAGAGGGCAATCACACATTACGAGACAAAGCGCCTATGAAACAGATGAGTTTTTAACAGCTTCTTAAAACTAGCAACAGACATTTTTATAACTAGGGGATGACGGTTCCAGAGGGTGGGGGCCACAACCGCAAAAGCATGGTCACCCTTGGTCTTAAGCCTGGTTTTCAGGACAGCCAGAAGGCATTGGTCAGTAGACCTCAGTGATCTCACCATGGCCAGGGGACACAATAATTAAGAAAAATAAAGTGGGGCCAGCCTGTGTAGTGCTTTATTTTATTAGAATTTTAAGATCAATTCTACATTCTATTAGTAACCAATGTAAGTTGGCCACCAACACTGGTATGATGTGTGACCCATGTCGTGTATCAGTTAGCTGTCTGGCAGCCGCATTTTGGACCAACTGGAGCCAAGATACAGAAGAGCAACTCAGGGTTGTGAACAGTGAGAGACAAAAACATGAATTATTTTTTCCAGATCTTAAAAGGATGATATAGCTTTGGTTTTTGCAATGCTTCTTAGATGGAAGAAACAGGATTGGACCACTTCCTTTATGTGACACTCAAAGTTCATGTGTTGGTCAAAGTTTTTTGAGGCTCGCTTAACATTTACTGCTAAAGGATCAATACACTGCTGAATTTTCTCAGAAATGCTCCCCGGGCCTATAATAAGGACTTTTGTTTTGTTAGGGTTAAGTTGGAGGAAGTTATCTGACATCCAGTCCTTGATAGCTGTTAGGCAGTCTTGCAAGGTGGAGAGTTTTCTTAGGTCATCTGAATTGAAAGAAAAGTATAGCTGTGTATCGTCTGCATAGCAATGATAAGAGATACACTTAAATTGACTAGTTAGGAAACCAAAGGGGAGCATACTCCTAAATGGCATAAAGTGAAAGTAAGTAAATGAAGAAATTTAAATATTGTAACCCAAAGGACTAAAATATTTTTTTCTAAATAACTTAAGTTGTTATTGGAGTGGCATTCATTAAGTGGTAAGAAAGAGGACTCAAATGGGATGCCCATGTTGTTCTGTATCAGTTGAACTTATACTGTAAGTAACAATAGGAATTATCAATGATAGCCGATTGTAATACTGCCTAAACTAGATTTGAGGGGATCTATTATTACCCCTATTACTTTATTTCCAGCTCTATATTTTTATTCTGGGACTCCACTAGCTTTGCCTGATTCACAGTTCAAAAACTCCTTATTTATCTTATACTGGCCCTTTGTGCCACCCCTCAGTTCAGCTTCTGTCTCTTAACAGGCAGTCTTAGCTCCTGTCTCTTTAAAGTCCCCCTCCTAATGAGCCCACTCTCTGTTCTGATTGGCCAGCTTTCCAGAAGCCTTAAGTTACCTCCAATGTAAACCCAACATTTCCTCCTTTACTGCTTCATATTAAAAGCTTTTACATGACTATATAATGCTAAAGTTAAAAACCAGTCTACACAAAACATATGGAGACATTCGGACCTCTTTGGTCTGCGGATCAGTTAGAAATAATGCAGGGAGGAATAGCACAAGCAGAAAAACACTCACGGCGTGCCAGCTCAACTCAAGTCATCGCTCAGCATGACTACCCCCAAAACAACAGAAAAATGCTGTAATGTTAGCAGACCGGAGCAGTGAGGTTGTGCGCTGTGCATGGAGCTGACATCGGCATGGGCTGAAAGTAGAAAAAAAAGTTGGAAACCAAGCGTTCAGAGCAGTCTGCAGCCAGTGCTTTTTGCTCACATTACTTCTACATATGTTTACCTCATTATTTGATACTTTGGCCACATTTAATATGGACATCCAACATTGTAACATTATATACAGTATAGACTGAAAATAAGGTAAAGTATAAAAGGTCATTTTTAAGAGAGAAATCATATGAAATAAAAGTCAAAAAAGGTGCACAATATCAGTAGAAATCAAAAATGTTGTCTATTTTGTATTTGATTTTATTTATTTTAAAAGGCTTCTTCGGCATGCCCATGAAGAGCAAAAGACAAGTGACCCTTGCCTTTAAATGACTGAATTTGTGTACAACATTTTCCTTTCAGTGCGACATCACAAACCACCAGCTTAAAGAAAAAACATTTCTGTCTCAAAAATGTTTTCATTGCCACTGTAATTCAGCCTTAGTCCTTGCCAAATCATAATGCATATTGGAAAAACTGGCAGAAACATCAAAGCCCAATGATAGTGAAGGAATACTGTTGATACTGACTTGGAAAAGAAACACACAAATAAATGGTGAAACAGGAAATCCTTGTGTATGTGTATTCGTTCAGCAGGTTTTGATCTGAAATCTGACATCCTCGTGCCATTCGAAAGTTTTTTTTTCCCCTCCAGTTTCTGTGGTTGTGTTGAAAACAAAAATCATCTGTTTAAGTGGCTGTCCTCCTCAAAGCCATGTGGCCAAATGTAGCCTGAGACTGAGACTGAGGGCTCAGGGGTTGGTGACTAAGGCAAGACGTAATGCTTGGCACGGAGACATGAGCTCTTTTTACCCTTCCTCCAAATTCCCTCTATTTGGGGTGTGCAAGAGGATCAACAGGCCAAGGTGCAAACTGTTTTTGTGTGATTTAAAAGGTTGCTCATGACCTTTCTTTCTTATTTTTCCCCTCTCTCAATCATCTTCCCCTATGTTTTTACTATACACTGAGTAATAAAAAACAAAGAGCTTATAAACCTCACTTGTTCTTCTCTTCTCCCAGCCGTCTCTCCTCCCTGTTCTTGTTGTCTGGAAGCTGGACAGCCTGAGGATGATGGGAGCGTGCTCAGCAGACCTTTGAGCGTCTTAAAATGGACATATGTGTAGGAGCTTTGTTTGAGTATGAAACCGCTGGCGGGGAGCGTCCTCGGTGGCGTGGGTGTTCAAAGACAACCAGGAGGTATATCTATGAAGTCATCTTTAACAGTTAAATTCGAGTTTTCCAGTTGAAAGGAATAACAGGTCAAATGCAGGGGCGAAACAGTTGGATCGGCATGGTTTACTTCATTTACTCCACACAGTCTGTTCCAATGACCTCATTTCCTCCAGGGCATCCCGCTGGACATACCCTTCTGGAAGCTGATCAACCACTCGGGGCTGAATGATATGGTGTTATTTGAATGGGCAGATCCATGAATGTTTTGCACATCATAGTCTTGCAGACAGAACCATTATCCATGTTACCTGCACCTTCTTCTATACAGTCCAGTGCAAGCCAGACCTGACCACACTGAACCAGACCCAGCTCTTGGTGAAAGATCCTTAGAAATTGATGTTGGCTTCATACTGCTTGTCTGTACACATTTGAAGTTTCAGTTCATTCATAATGCTGAAATATGTAATATGTTTTTTGTTAAAATATTATACTTTGTTGTCATAAGCATTTACTGTCTAAGTGATACTTTACCTTTTTTTTTTGCTACGGTCCAAATCAGAGGATGAGTAGCTAAGCATTTTACACAAGGAGAAATCCAAGCGAAAGAAAATGCATCACTAAAAGCCATGTGAGAACGTTCACTCTGCTCAATGGTCAGATGCATCGGTGGGAGCAAAAACATAAACACAGGAAGAAGGTCCATAAGAAGGTCCTATATCTGCCGTTTAGTAATAGAGTTGGATCAAGGTTGAATCACGTTCCCACCACATACAAACCGCTCCAGAGTTCATTTGGAACCGGACTGAGACCACCTCCTCAAAAGGTCTTGGTATGGTCGTTTTGGTTAGCAACTGAGTATGATTACTGTGTTCAGACCTGCCAAACAAATTGCACCAAGGGGGAAAAGGAAAAAGTGTCTAATTCAACCAGACTAAAAAACACAGGTCTGTAAAAGCTCTTCTGTAAAGTCCCATTGCTTGGCGGAGTGGCTTGCTACCTTTCTGACTGACAATGAAAATAAAGTCTGTTCAAACCAGAGTTGATGTACTCAAAGTGACATAAGTTAGTGTGAAATTACTTAAGTATCATAAAATCCATGCCCATATCATGCAACTTTAGTGTGTAATTTCAATTGTCAAAGACCCGGTTAGTTGAGGAAATTTTAATTCGGCAAGATAGATGTTGGAAAAGACATTAATGAGAGTGCAGAGAGGGTTTTGTGGTTCATAAACCAAAACAATGAGCTAAAGGAGGCTCAAAAGCTGAGTGGGACTATACAGAGTTTGGAGATAATTCTCCATGGGTATGTCACTAAGAGTGACCTTTCACATTGCACATAATCATTTGATGTATTGGTCATTTAAAAAAAAAAAAAAGATAGTGCAGCTTTAATTTAGAGGAGTAGTGCATATTCAGCTTTTTGTGAAGTGAGAGGTAAAGCTGTAGTAAGGTTAAACAGTTTACTCAGGAAAACTGGAGAGTCGGGGAGAGCTGGTTGTGGTTGCCTGCTGAGTTGTGTGTTGTGTTATTTCTGGGTGTTGTGGGATTGTTTCAAGGGCTGATGCTCGATTAGAGCTCAGTGTATGGAGGTATCATACCACTGTGACAGCCCTTTTGTTAACCAGTAAAACAGATTAAACCCTGCTCCGCCCAAGTTGAAGAGCAATCAAAATAAATAAAGAAAAAAAGAAAAAGCTCCACGCACTCTTTCTCTTCCTCACTCTCTTTCTCTGTGTCTTTTACTCTTTATCACTCTCTGTCTGTTTCTCATATCTCTGTATCTCCACTGATCTCAACCACCTGTTACCTGACACACATTGGCCCTCAGCCACAAAGCACTGTTTTCGGGATCAGGACAATAGTTTGCCCTAAGAAGAGCTGCTAAATCCATAGGGTGGTGTGGCTGTGAGTTTACAGTCAGCTATTGTTGGCCAACACAATACAGAAGCACATCCCCTCCTTTACTGTATTATGGCAATTGTGCTCTAAACAGCCATTCTGGGGGCTATTCCATGCGCCGAGGTGATTTCCGCTTGCAAAGTATCGTTTTTCAGCTTATTGATGTCTCGTTTTGTCATTGGAAGCTTTCACGCAGAAGGTTAATGGTTCTTTTGGAACAGGTTGTCCTGTGTGTGTGTGTGTGTGTGTGAGAGAGAATGTGTGAGAATGTGTCTGGGGAGGAAATTCAACAGAAACATAGGATGTAGTCAGCTTTTCACCTTTATCCTTTCGCTCATTTCTCTTTCACCCTCCTTGTTTTTCCTGTCTGCCTGTGGGAAGATAGCATTTTTGTTTGCAATGACTAAAACTTTAAAGGCTTATCTCAGCTCTCTCTCTGTTCACCAGTAAACTGAGTATACTATCCTGGAGAATAAGAATGAAGATTTTCAGGATTAGTTGAAATATAACATGTTATGTTTTCATAAGATTTGTCATTTGAGTTGAAAATGAAAGTTTTTTCAAATTACTTGCACCTCATTAGATCATAATCAATCAGCTGCTACTGTGAGTGTATGTGAACTTTACGTTAAGAAGGTCTATTAGGTGGCGTCACCTTGTCATTAAATATCTTTCATTGGTCTTGTTAGCTGTGAGAGGGTGATTGATGGGTGTATTGTCAGGTCAAATATCTGCATCGTCAATATGTTTGAACACTGAGACCCTTTGACCTCTGATCATCTGTTCCCACCAACCTACTGCTACGGGTGTCACTCATGCTAAGTTGTACTTAATTGGCCTCAAACACACTAAGTCATGTGTCTGAGGGGAAAGGCCATCTTGCAGAAGTTACACCTTTAGTCATTCTGGTAAGGCTTTTACTGATCATTCATTAACAACCTTCATTGCATTAAAGCTTCTCTAATCAATATTTTTAGATAAACAGAATTAAACGATCCAGTGAGTTTTTGCAGTTCCACTCAGCTCCAAAGAGCATTTATTTTTCAGCTGGTTGTTTTACTTTCATGGCCTACAACTTTACTGTTTTGGTTCACTTTGATCACTCTCATCAACCCCTGTTTCCAAGTCATAGTGGAGACTAAAAACAGAGTGAATATTGTACAATCATCAGGTGGTCATGCAAATATTGGTCTATAAACCAGTAGATGTATAAATAAACAATTGTTTGCTAACACATTTACCACAAAAACCTTTAAGGTGATAAAATGTCAGTGTTGTGTTTTCAGCTTGTTCCGCTGCCCCCAAGTGGCCAGAAAAGAAAAGGAAAATAATGAAAGCAGCTTTAAAGGAAATTCAGATATTATAAATGCAAAGTGTTTTTCAAAGTGCCAATACTGCTCCGTGTCTGCTGGATATGCAAAAAAGCAACCGTTTGCTAACATGTTCGCCATAACAACCTTGTAAGGTGCTAATATGTTAATATTGCGTTTTGTTATGCAGGTTAAAAGTTTTAATGTAGTTGTTTTGTTGACATCTTGGTTAGTGTGTTTTAATAGTACAGGTCACAGGTCTGTTTGAAATTGAAACTGAATTAACGTATCGACCACTGGGGGGCAGTATACGTACCTTCAGTAGTTACTCTGTCAGAAATACAACCGACAAAGAGCATCATTTGTATCCGTTTGCAATACACCCAAACAATCTGTGGACATAAGATTCATAGTGACACATTGTTTTAATAAAGAAGACAGTCAATAATATGTTGACAGTCAATGTTATTCAACAAGATAATACCAAATTCGTGATCTGCATCGGCATGCAACAGCATTTGTGTTTGGCATCATGTGCACTACATGCATACATCTTTTCCTGTAAATCTCTTCTGAAATGGGGTTTGCTACAATTAAAATCTTAAGGATTATAACTTTAATGCGTACATTGAGGCCCAAGAATCTCAAGTACAACCAATTTTTTATTGATAGCTACTGAGCAAAACTTTTGCAAATTTGGTTTATGTGCCTTGCTCAAAGGCAGTGAAGACAGCTACCTATTCATGTTGCCCACTTGAACTTTATAAACTTTTCCGGGGATGCAAACTTGTGTCTTTCTGGTCACAAACCTTCTACTTTCAACCTTTAAGGAGCTGCAATAGTGTCAGAAATAGTTCGAACATGCTGCTGACTGCACTTATGTTGTGAAATGGTCAATTTATTTTTATTTTCCCACTTCAACATCATTATAAGTTGTCTAGTTCATGGGTCAGAGACATGAGACATTAACTGAAAGCCCAGAGGATTTCTTGCACAATGGGCAGTTCCTTTGCCATATGTGTTTGTGGTTATATCTGCTCTTGTAAAATAAGCCATTCATGTACTGTCGGATTACAGACCGCACTAAACCAAAGCCTTTCTCTTCAATTAGATCAAAGTTAGTATTTGAATCTGAGGAATGGCTTCTAATCTGTGACACAGCCAAATAGTTTCTGGTGTTTACTTGGGTGGTGGCATAAACATAGAAGACCTGGACCATGTTAGAAAAATACATTTAAAAAATATTTGGAAATTCATGTGGACGCGCTCATTTGACTAATCTTACAGGGTCTCACATAGCTCTTTGGCTCCTTGGCCGATTTACGAGTCAAACTTTCATGTCTGGTTGTTCAAATATTTGAAACCATTTAGGTTTACAAATATTTTGAAAATATGGTTTGAACATGAACAGTCCTTGTAACATGCCATCCAATGAAAAGAGTCTTGACAGGGTAAGGAGAATATTGGACTTGGCAGAGACACACATGCACACACACAGCCTGTCTGAGAACCAGCTGGCCCTGGTAACCTCTGGCAGCATGGCACTATGACTTGAGCCTTGTAGCACTGACCCCCAACCAGCTAGAGACAACCCAGGGAGCCATGGGGACCAGAAATTAAAAATGGGGGGCTTCCCATGAGCCCACTTGTGGTCCCTAATTAAACAAAATCACATTCCTTTAGCTGGGATAGCGCCGGAATAGGGGGAGCATTTGGGAGAACAAGCTTCATCCCTTTGAGTTTGTTTTCCCACAGAAAGTGTTGGTAAGGAGCCGGAAGGCGATTCCATCTTTGCCTCAGCAAACAAAATATTTACAAGTCTTTCAAAGCATGGGCAGGACCATTATCTGCTGGGGCTGCAGTGTTGTTGAATCATTAATTATCTGAATTCCTTAATTTGGCCATGTATCTGAGAGCACAGCAAGGTTGACTTAAGTCATGCGGTTTGTTTGGTTAATAAACACAATGGGAGAAGGGTTGGTTTTATCCTTTAATCTTGCTTTAACAGGGGCTCAATGTCTTGACATTACTGAGCTTCTGAGAGACGAAGCCATCAATTAGGATTTATAGACATGCAGCTTTGGATGACCTCTTAAGTGAGCCAACAGAGAGATCTGTCAGTAGAAAATAAAGGGATAAACTACTTTCTCTTCTCATACTAAGAATAATGACTCCTCTGTGATGCCATATGAAAAAGTTTCTTTTGTAGCAATTCAATCATTTCATCATTTCAATGATATTTTGTTCCTGAGGTTTTTTTTAGCTGTGTGTGTGTGTGTGTGTGTCCAAAAATTATGACCTGATCATCAGTTAAATCTACAAAAAACCAAGAGCCAAAACCAGCTATGATTTGTGGTCATTTGCATAAAAATTATAAAGCTTTTTCTTGGCTTTTGGCATTGCATACATGTAGATTTAATGGGAAATCACCTGAGAAATCTTGTCAAAAGGTTAAACTGCAGGTGTAGGCTTTTTTAGTAAAAAGATGGAGAGGGAATAAAGATTTAGTAATGCTTACATCCAGCATTTCAAATGAGGCAAAACATCACCAGGGATCTACTGAAAGACTGAAAAGGTAAGGTGAAAAGTATTCTACCATTTACTATATTAAAGGCTGGAGTTGCACCAATGTAAACACCAGCTTGATGAAAAAGTGATTACAGATTCTTGTCAAAAGAACTTCCAGTGTGTGACCTGCATATGGGTTTGTTTTGGCTGATCTTCACGGCTATTTGGCACTCAAAAGCACAAGGATCTCTAAATCCTCTTTTCTCTTTACACTGCATACAGACCACTAGCACCTCCTGTATCTACATGCACTCACAGGCATGGTCCTTTTTTATTGCTGGGGAGACAAGAACATTCAGTTGGTGGTTAACAACACTAAGAGTTTCCTCTGTGAGACTTACTTGGGCACAGTAATGCCTTGAGCCAAATGCTCTGGTCAGCAGGCTAACATACAACACTCACAATTATAATGCTAACATGCTGATGTTTAGCAGGTATAGCTTGTTAGCATGCTAACATTTCCCAATTAGCACTAACCAGAAAGTACAGCTGAGGCTGATGGGAATGCCCTTAGTTTTGCAGGTATTTAGCCATAAATCAAATTTTGACTTGATGATGGCACTATATGAGGAATAAGGAGATCACCAAAGTCATTACAATTCATCCTGTGAGGACATGAATGTGTGTACCAAATTTCATGATAATCATCCAATAGTCAAGACATTTCAGTCAAAACCACAAATGTTAACTTAATGGTCAGAGAATCACCAAAATCATTAGGATTCATCTTCTGTTGACCATTAATGTCTACACAATTTCAAGGCAATCCATCCAATAGCTGCATATTTCAGTCTTGACCAAAGTGCTGGACCGACCAGCTGACACACTGGCATTGCCATCCCTTGAGCCAAGCCGCCAGTGTGGCTAAAAACCAAAAGGTGGACAAGGGAATTGCTTAGTGTCTGGCAGAAATGGGGATAGAAAACAGCCAAACAGTGCAGGGGAAAAAAGAAAAAAAAGATTATAGAAAAGTGAAGGGTGACAATGCCTACTTTCCTCAAAGTGGTTTGATGCACTGGACGCTGTTTTGGGCCACCATCTGGCTTGTTCTGGCCTTCGGTGGCCTGGATTCAAGATCAGCACTATTTCTTCCAATGCCGTCTGTCCCACAACCGCTTACTCTAAACAGCACAGAAAAACAAGTTAATCTTTCCCTCTGGTGCATTTGTAATGACGTATATCCAAAACATCTCGGTTCATAAAATACTGTGGAAAGACAAGGAAGAACGTTGTACCAAAGCCTTACAAGGTTTTTGAAAGTTCAGGTTGTGGGCTACACTACACTGATGATAACTTCTCACAATTGCCCTGTGACTACACTAGTTGAAATGGACCTGTGCTCTTTTGTGCAGAGATTTGGGAAAAAGCTCACAGTTTTTTCAAAGTAAGGTGCATTTCCAAAGCCACAGAAGAAAAAAAAATGACATCACAGCACACATACACATACAATACAAACATATGTTCACACATGGGTGAATGTAAACGCACACACACGTACATACACACACACACACACACACACACACACACACACAACACATGGATAAAGGAGCGGACGGAAATCATCCAGGCAAGGACACTTAACTCAGAGCAGGGACGGTAGACTGTTTATTCATCACCGGGGTGGGTCAAGGAGAACAAACAGAGCCTCAAACATAGGAAAATGTGATTCAGGTGTGTGGGAAGTGAAGGTATACAAAGTGAAGCATATTAAGCAGACAGTGGAAACATTTCTAATTCCATGAGTGGGTGAGAAAGACGCAAATCAGACATCATGTCCTGGGTGTTGTCTAGAAAAATGAGGGGAAACAGAAAAGAAGAGGATCAAATGGCATTTAGACACTCGAGAGGTAACGGGGTCATTCTTCACAGTCAACAAATATTCAGAAATATTCTGCTGTTGTCTACTTCAATAAACTACAAAAGTCCATCTCTGAGGTTTTCTTTTCACAGTCCAGGGGCATTGTTAGGGTATTTATTTGACATCAATGGGTGTGAAGTGACATTGTTTATGTGCAATGTTGTGTGGCATGACATCAGCTACGTCTGTAAAAGCTGGCTTTCAGCAGCCCTGATTACAAAAATTAATGCAAAGCATGAGCAGTATCAGCAGATGTGCCAGACTCATACAGCATGAAGCCATGTGCCATTTTCCTGGGAGGCCGTCTACACCTCCCCCCACCCCCCTCCAAGTCCTTCTTCTAATGTTAAAGGGCCTCTTTAACCCTGGTAATCATTTTAAGATGTCAAAAAGAGCACAGTCTTTCTGAGCAAAGTATCTATCCCAATTGATGTCTGTGGCATTCTAATGGATGTTAAGCTGAAATGATAAAGAGGCTAGTTCAAAGAAAAACACCCCCTTGTACCTTAAAATCTTTAAAAGCCCTCCTCAAAGCCTGTGCAAGCATCTCAACTGGGCACCACCCTTAAATAAATTTGGCTCCACTGCCGGCGACTGCCAAGAATGTAATTGATGGGGGCTGACCAGTAATACTTTGAATGCAAACACTTTGGGAGGATTGTGATGGTTCAACAGCATTTCTAGGAAGGGCCCTTGGTCTCTGGGCAGTTTACTGGGTCCGTGCGACCAATGAGAGAGGTGAAGCAGAAGGCTGACATGTAATGCACACTGACAATTGGTCCTGGTTTTCATTTGGACCTGCTTTTACTACATTTTCCGCCATTAAGTCTCAGAACAACAGAGAATCAACCTAAAGCCCCTATACTGAAGCAGGGGACTCTGCATCATACTCATACAAACCTAAGGCGCTGCCTTTAGGTGATGCATAGATGAGGACAGAGTTTATACTGGCATGCACAAGGGATGGATGGTAAAACCTTGCAATGCAGCTTGAATTAATTAACCCAAAGCACCTTGAAAACAAAACTAAAAGCTCCATCTGTCAGAATGGAATAATTCTCAACACACTTAAACCCTGCAGGTACATACAAACAGCCAGTGACCAGTGTGACAGCCACTCCAAACATTTAGGCTAAATTTCAATAAAAATCTACTGTAGGTAAATGTACATCGTACATTTTTGCATATGCATGTGTGTGTTAAGACATGCTTATGTGTGAGTATGTATGCATCTATGTTTTATGTTCTATTTGGGTCACGCCCGTGTTGCTATGCCAGCACAGGGTGGCAGCTGAAGAATTTGACCACAACATTTATCCGCTTCATTTGTTCCTCCATCTTCCCCTCCATCCATCAATCAACTGACAAAATCACAAATCTCACAGTGCCACTCCCAAGCTCTCCCCCACACACACCTCCTGAGCTACTGTCCTGAACGCTGGGAGATGGATCAATGCCATTGTTCTTCCTCCAGATATTATATATATATATGTGTGTGTGTGTGTGTATATATATATATATGTAGTACCTGGTACAGTGAATACCATTCAATGCCTGACAATGCCACCTCCTGCTAAGGGGCAGGAGGAACCCTTAAGCTCTTAGTATTTTCATCAGTGACTAACTCTCTGGCTTCAACAAACAGGAACAATTTGCAAGAGGCATATTTGGTGCAAAGATGAACTTTATTGCAAAAATAGTATATATATATATATATATATATATATATATATATATATATATATATATATATATATATATATATATAATCCAAATTAAAATATCAGAGGCATGAGGTAAATAAGCAAGAAAATTAATTGGATGGAAAAAATCAGAGTTAACTCTCCTCAAGTTTGGAAGGTCGGGTCCACTCGTACACACTGCCCTACCAGACAACTGTGGGAGACAGACGAAGGTGACAACAGGTCTGACACCAAAAAACATGCACTACACACCTAATGTATACAATCCCCAGTGTCAGGGTTAAGTATACACCACCATTTCAAAGTGTCACACAGTGCAGTCCAACCACGGAAAGGGAGCAGTGTGTCAGCACTTGTACAGAGTCAAGCTGTTGATACAGAAGAGAGGAAAGCAGCTTTCATTAAATGAAATTATCTAGAAATAAAACATACAATAGGTGCCTAACACCTAAAGCTAGCCTTGCCTACTAAAGATCAACCTCAAATGCCGATGTAATGGGGCATGGGACGCAGTGAGCACACAGCTGATGGGAAGGGATTGGGAATCAAATTATCAAACTAACAAAAAACAGTAAAATTACAGTAGAAGAAGGGCCTGGCCTGGTTAAAACATTAGTATAACGGTAAATGGATTGTATTTATATATCGTCGTTCTAGTCATCCGACCACTCAAAGCGCTTTACATTACATGTCACATTCACCCATTCACACACACACACACACTCACACACCGATGGCACAGCCTTCTGGAGCAATTTGGGGTTCAGAAA
This sequence comes from Thunnus maccoyii, assembly GCF_910596095.1. NCBI lineage: Eukaryota > Metazoa > Chordata > Actinopteri > Scombriformes > Scombridae > Thunnus > Thunnus maccoyii. Next base: position 6,679,456 of record NC_056552.1, read on the forward strand.
TTCGGGGTTCCTATCTTTTCTTTGGGCAAGATAGGAGGAGCAGGGGATCGAACCTTTGAGGAGCCAGGGATTGAACTGCTGGTGTTCCGATTAGTGGATGACCCACTCTACCTCCTGAGCAACAGCTGCCCCCAAGATAATAAATATGTACCTACTAGGGATGTGCAGAGAGCCCAGTATTTGTATTCGAATAAAAGTGGACAGAGGCTTAAAAATCCTGTTTTTGTTTTTATCACACTTTTAATTTTAGAAAATTAGTGTTACAATAAGTGTTCATGAGACTTGCTCATGAAGCGTGTGTCAGTAGCTCAGCTTTATCTCTGGGGAACACTCCCAACTCTGGGAGTGATGTCCAAATTAGGAAATACGCGTCATGTAGCAGGTGGATGTGACTCCCCTCACTGAGACCTACTGATAGATATCACAGAGGAGCACAGGAGACACTTAGATAGCGATGTAACTGACCTGCACTTTGGTATTTGACATGGTTTATTTTTCTTCCTGAAAACAAATAATTTTTGAAATATTTGTATGAAACAAGTATCCATAAAAAAACCCCCACTATTTGTGCTTTGCCGAATAATGTATTTGTATTCGGGCACACCCCTAGTACCGACTTTGCAAAGGTACACAAACCCCCATAGCATAATAATGCAGGAGGAGGGAGGTAGGATTCTAGTGCTAAAGCGATAAAAAGACATTATAAATATCACAAGGTTAAAAACTTAAAATACAAAGATAAATACATGTACATCATTTAACAATATCTCTGGGTCTCTGTAGCCACAGCAGTTTGTTGGTGGTCACATCAGTCGTAAACTGAAATATGCAAATAAAATTTGCTACAATAACTATTTCAGGTACTGTTCAATACAGTTAAAAAATGCTATAAACATGGCAAGCACCTGTGGCACACAGAGAGGTGGTCATATAAGCAAAACACAAACAAAAGGATAGCACTAGCCAAAGCCATTCAATGCTACACAATAAAGCTTAAACTGCCATCAGCATTACGGTCAGTTTTGTTCTGGTTCCCTCCATGATGGACCGAATGCTCGCATCTGGCTATCACACTAGCAAGATCAAAGTCACAAAATCAACCTTAGGCTGCACTCATTACAAACACTGCCAGAGTAAACGCCGGTTTGCATACCTGCACGAGAGGGAGAGTCCACCACAACAAGGTGCGTGCAGCAAAGTTAAGGGGCTCTCTACTGAGACCGTGGATGTGTAAAGGGAACTGGATACAGCATCGGAGGCAGGGCCCAGTTCATTCCTATGAAATTTGCTCAGTAGCACATGAAGCCTGCTGTAAAGAAATTACCCAGATGAATGCATACTGTGCATGCTCTATGGGCCCAATGTATGTATGTACACCAGAGACTTCTGGCTAAACTTCCGGTTTAGCCCTCCACTAATTTGTGCGGCTCCTCTAGACTTTCCAAATGTTATCAGACTGAATGGATCAAATTCTGATAGTGGAACAAATCCTTTTGCAGGGGTTGTAACACTAAAAAAATGTATCCACAGTCACTCCTTTTCCCATGATTTTGTGCTGGAAAAATGCTTTTTGGGCCCAAGGTGCATCCGGAAATTGTTATTCCATGGTTTGGCTACTATGTCAAATTGGTTTCATAGCCTGGTGCATTTCATGGACGCTTGACTGAGACCGGTAAACTTTAATCACTTCCTGATCACCTGTTGGTCATATGACTATGTCATGTAACTATGTGTGTGCACCAATCAGCTAGATTCCCACATATACATACAGTGTATATCATACAGTGGAGTCCAAAAGTCTGAGACCACATTCCCATGAATGCTAAAGTGGTATATTAAATAATATACTGTATACTAAATTGCTGTAATTTTAATATATTTGGGTTTGGGATTGTTGGTCAATGTGGAGCATGTAAACACATCACCATGGGAACTTGTGATCTTTTTTATGGGCTAAATGATTAATCTGTTTATTCATGGAAATAAGTACAAAAAAAAGAAGGATTTTGTTAAAAAGGATATCAGGCAATGCATTCTGGTAGTTGGAACATAAGTAGGGAGCCAAGGATTGATACAATAGGCACCAGAGTAGTGGACTACATAACACATTACCAATGTCCCACATCTGCATGTGCCTGTACATGTATTTTGAACATGACCCTCTAATAGTCACAAGAGCAGTGAAATCAGTGAGATCAGGATGTGCAGATCTAAAAACAACCAATTGAGGAATTTCTGCTACACTCTGCTTTTATCTGATAAAAACACAGTTGCTGATTATACTTTCTTTCTTTACCCTCGACTTTACCCCTTCCTGATTTGAAAGTGAAGGGTCTCCTCCATGCTCGGGAGTGCTGATAGACTCAACATGCCCTTATTTAGAGAAGCAGGGGATGATGAGAGTGTGAGATGGAGGGATGTACAGATGGTGGATGGTGGGACAGGGGTATGAGGGACGTATAGATAGTGAAGGTTTATTGGTTTGGCCTTGACCCCAGGGCTTTCCCAGGTCATAAGATTGTCCCTAGGGACGTCGGCACCGCAAAACCCAAAGATGGAGCTCTATGATAAAGCCTTCAAGACTCCTCCCTTTCCCGTTATCTTCATCTATAACCACCACGAGGGGGGTAACAAGGGGCACATACTCAACAACGCCCCCCCTCTTCCTTCTCCTATATTCCACACCAGCTGCATTCCTCTAATGCCCACGGGATGGGTTTATTCCTTTTTCTTACATACTTGCGTATGTTTCACACATGTATGCTATAACGCTCGGTACACACAGACACCTTGACACACGCACAAACACAGACGCACTCGCAGGCACAATCACACTCTGATCTCAGATTTGATAGATGTATGAGGCCCTCTGTGAGTGTATAACATGTGTGCCATATGAAGCTATGGCCCCAAAGCGAGATGACTCCATCACTTTTCGAGTATATGCTGACAATTTTGTAGTCGCTGTCCATTTAGAAAGCCCATCTGACATCAGCTTTTTACTGCAGTGATGAGGTTAGGGCCCTCTGTGGACAGCCGTGATGTATTCCCCCACATCTGACTTGCATTTGTTTACATTCATTTATCAAAGCATTTGATGTAGCCTGATTTATTTGCATGAGCATTTTTGTTTGTCCCAAAGGAGGTTTTGAACCAAAAGTTTGGAGTTCATCAACAAATACTTAAGCCAAGCAACATTTATATGAGATGTCCACCGAGGCTGGTAGAAAATACTGTGTTGGCTTGTCACTGACATTAATCTAAAAGGCTTTTAAAGGTTATTTTTTTTCTGGACAGTTTTTCTGTTTTTTTAAGTTATGACATTCCTAATCTGTGAAATATTGAAATATTTGTCCTGTTGAACACTGCAATAATGACTTTCAGATTACCAAAACTATAAACTTTTTTCAAATGTTGTCTGTAAATTTGACATTTTCTCTTCTTCTCTGTTACTCTAACATTGCTACAAACAGATTTATCATTGCATGAGGCTTTATAATAAGATGGTGTTTATGGACCTCAAAGGAAACACACCTCCCCATAACTCTTGTAGTTCACAGATGAGGAAGTCTATACAGTATACTTCATTGATATTTCAATGTGGAAATTTTAGGAAAATGTTAACTCTGTATAATTAAAAAAGCAGTATGTCATGGACAGATTTGTGATCATTAAGTTTTATCCTCAATAATGAGGACTATATCAATAGAAAATGTGCTGAAATACCCAATTAGTGCCCCAGTAAACCATTCGCAAATATTGTAAAAGTGTGTTCAGACAAACTGCAAAGCACAATGTGTTATTTGTGTAAATCTGGCAGCTGGACAATGCACTCTGTTTATTCACCCCAAACGGCCAAGCTGTAGCTGTAGCTAACTAGCAATGTTTGCGTGCTCAGTTCTCTCCTCTTTCTCTTTCTCGTTTCTATACGTTTACAGTACGAAATAGATTAATTAAGTCAATGGATAATGTTTTGGTCAAGTTGGAAACGATTTTGATTTGCGCAAATGTGTCTTTGCTTTCTTTGCACCGCCAAGAGCAAATTTGCATCTGTTCACTATCACTTGCGTCTGTCCATTGACATCGTATACGGTAACGCCACCACAGAAATTTGCCTTCTGTCTGAATGCATCTTTAGAGAGAATTTTATCAATATACAAAAATAATATGAACACTTTTTTCTTCACTAAAAACACTTTTTTGGGAAGCAGCAAAGGTTGATTTTTTTCAGCCACTTGAGGGCAGCATAACAAGCTGCAAGTACAAAATCCACATATTAAGACCTTAAAAAGTTTTTGTTTTGAATATATTACCAAATGTTTCTCTAATCACAAATCCAGTTGACACGAAGCAACACAAGCATTCAACTGGAGTTGTTTCTGTCCACTTGATGAATGTAAGTCTATTTACTCTTTTAGCTCTGATATGGTCTTCACAGACTAGTTGCTAAATGCTAGTTGCTAACGTTGTTTATCATTTGTTGCTTGGCAGGTGGTGTACAGTACAGTGGCTTTATCTGAGTTTTTTTTTTATTATTAAAAACAGCTGCTTGCCATGGTTTGACAGTAAAGTTGTGGGTGGTAAGACCAAAACAATGAGCTGAGAGACGGTAAAACACACAGAGCTGAGGGGAACTGCTATGAGTAACCCCTTTCACGTTACATGTAGTCATCTGACCATGACCCGATTAATGACGCAGGTGCCTGTAGCAGGTACTGCACAGACCAGTGGATCTGCTCTAGGCCATGCAGAGCTGGAGAGGAGGGACGATGTTTGAGGGAGGTGATAACTCAATTCTTCCATGGAAAAGCCTGAGTCAGAGGACGAACATCCTCTGTTACATGTGTCTCTGTTGGAGTGGGCCGCACGTTCACGGTTATTAGATTACGGCTGTACCTGCTTGCCTTGCATCCCCCAGATGAAAGTGGTTAGGACAAGCCAATTAGGAAATTATGCTTGATGTTTCTAATCAGACACTCGGCTAGAACAAAGAGAAGACAAGACTCACCCTGGCCCATGGGGCTAGAACGCACGGATGTGGCCACAAGTATGTGTGTTTATATGCATGTAAAATCTGGATGAGCCCCAGTCCTTTGCCGAAATAAGGAACATTAGTTCAATCACTCAACTTGTGCAGATATGCAACATCACTCCCCAGTGCCTCCCTGTTTTTTCCAACATTAATTACAATTCTGAAAACAAATATGGTCTTTATTAACTAACTACAGATTCTGCTTTATGACTAAATATCGTAGTCACGGTTGTTGTTTAGTTGTCCATAAGGACCTCCGGGCAGGTTTACATTACAAAACTGCCCTAATGAAATAGAAAATATCATGTTCAACCACAACCATTTTGCATGAATTGCACTGCTTTGAGCTGCTCTCCTTTCACGGACTGAATTTCAACCATAGTGTGCCACGGTTTTCCTTTGACCCGGGTTCAAGCGAGAGAAAGGGGTGATTTAAAAAAACCCACAAAACCCAACTGTTGTTTTAACCATTTAAGAGATTTTGACCACAAGCCAGTATGCTGTAACTGAATCCACTTTTATGTGCTCGTAAAGCCACTTTTTCACACCACTATGTTGCCTGTTTGTGAAAACCCTGGCAACAAAGAAGCTTTTGAAGTATTTTTATCAATACATGCAATTTCATTACAAGTGGTACTTACAGTGATGTATGTCTGGAGAAATAATCATTTATTTCATAAAGGCTGGTTCCTTTTTATTGTGATGTGATCTGTTTAGTCTGTTTTTTTTACAGACGACAAATGCAGATTACACTCAAACTCAAAAGTAATGGGCCATCAAGCTGAAAGTTTTTCTTTCATTAATGCAGTACCATGAGTGCTACACCAATATTTCTACGCTGCATAGAAACAATAACAAACAGGATTAAACAGAGAGTCCATTCAAATTTCAAAAAGCTTATGCTTTTGACTGCACATATGTCTAAATACCATTGCTCCTAGGCAGCTGGCCTGTAACATTATCACAATGTAAATGTATATTTGGGGTACATGTTATCATAACCATATTGGGAAACCTTGAATAAATTGACTACATTGTACAGAGTTGGAACAAACTGAGCAGATAGAGCAGCGAGGTTGTCCATGGGTCACATTATGAACATGAGGGGTCACTGTTAATATCCTCTGTGGGGGAGATCACATCACTCCAGAGGGGGAAGGTTTGGCCAGGAGCCATGAGACGTCAGTTTGTCATTGTTTCACCTCGCTGCTCACTTCTCCAAAGAGCCATAAGAGAAAAAAAGTCAATGCCAAGTTAACTGTACTCACTGCATTTAACACAACTTTGCTGTCAAGTAGGGTGAGATATTGGACCAATTCATTCCCTCTCTTCCTTTTCTTCTTTCCTCCTCCTGGTTGCTTTTTCACCCTTTATCATCAGTTCCTGCTTTTATCATCCTTGTCAGCTGTCTCCCTATCTGTCTCTCAGGAGGGCAAATTGTTGTTCTAATGAAATTGTTCGACTTGACTTTGGAAGCACATTAAAGGAAGGGGTGGACAACTGTTAATACTGCTTCTGCCAAAATGAACAAAACTGGCCAAAATAAGTACACTGCCCCCTTGGAAGCTGAACTCAAACACATTTAAGGAAACACAAAGTCTATCTCGTCTATGCCGACACGAAGCACTTATCTTTCTTCTCTCCTTGTATTCACATTGTTCCTCTCCAAGGTTTTTTTACTTTCTGTTTTAGGTGAAACTTTCTCATAAATGTGGGCAGGCTGCAGCAACACATCCACATTTTTGGATTGTCGAAATGACATGATTTGTTTTCCTTTTTATTAAAGTTTTCTTCACAAAGAATAGAGGAGGCACAGTGAACGAAGTCTGAGTCATGAGACTTAAAGCCAGTCGACCTCTCCCAGGTGCCTTGTATGAGAGCCGCAAGCACTGGGGTGAGTGTGATGATGTTATGGGATTATTTTTATAGAACTGCAGCATGAGGACATTTTGCCTGTGTTGCCATGAATTATTCAACCCCCATCTGTGTTGCTGGAGAATGCAGTTTTTTTTTTTTTCTCTCTCTCTGCGAAAGAAGGAGCTGCTCTTTTTCATGGAGACGGAGATTAAACGCTCATTGCCTTTTTTATATGACGCGTCTCCTCAGATGTGCGTTCTGCTGCCAGTACCTCGTCCTCAGTGAGCTGTTTAAATTCATGACATTGCTGCCTGCTCCCACACTAGATGCCCTCCTTTCCACTACCTCCACGTGCACACACATATACCAGCATGCATTGTGCCACACGCACTTCTTTTTTTTTTCCCTCATGAAAAGCCACTTTGCCAGGTTTGCCTCCCTGCCAGTTCTTTCTCTGTGCACTTCAACGACTGAATGCATTGACTTAGTGTGTTGAGGACCACCAAGAAAGTAGATGATGAAAACCAAAGAAGCACAAAAAGTTGCCAGATTTGCTGGCCTGTAAGCTCAGTGCCAAAGCACTAAAAATCCCATTGTGACAGCACACCCACATACAGGTATTTCAATGCCTCAATTGAGAATGAAGTCATTTGTTTCCCAGTTTTCCATAACAATGTCTGAGATCCCTAAAAGACATCAGTGTCATGCTTCAACATAACATCATTTTGGGATCTGAGGCCAGCTGTGGACAGGTGAAATTGCTTGGAAAAATAGGAATAGTCAGAAAGTAAGCTCAAGGGAAAGCCCTTGTTTTCCTTGCATCATTAAATTGAAATATGTCTTGGGAAACATAACTGTTTTTGCTACCACTAAGCAGCACTCCTGCCATGTCTGGCACGGGCCTTAAAGTGTGCATCACTATTTTCCAGCACATCAATAGTGAAAGTGGCCTGTTTGGGTGAGAATTAAAATAGAAGTTACAGCCAATAGTCAGTCCGCATTAAGTAGAACAGATGAGGGCTTCTGTTATGACTCCGTAGTCCCGTCTCCTCAGTCAGTCACCTCCCCACAAGAAATGCTCAGAAAATATAAGGTTACGTCCAACTAAATCTCGGCGAGATGGAACAAATTTGGTCCCATATGTATTCACTCACTGGCATTAAGTGCTCTTATGTCTCACTGCATTAGGAGGCATATTTGGTTGGAACACAGATTTCTGGCCAGTAAGTAAGAAATAAGTCCAAATATTAGATTTGTGGCAGTGGGACTTTATATAATAAGCACTCTGGTGAAGGTCCTGATTTAAGAAGATTGAGGACTGCAGTAGTTGACCAACAAAGCAAAACTCTTTGTTCTAGCTTACTAACCAATTTGGTAAGCATTTTAGAAGTAGAAATATCACGCACATGTAGCTGTACTCGCACGAATGAACCTTACAGTATGTAAATATGTAGCTGTACAGTATAATTGCAAACACAGAGAAACCGCTGCTGACCTTTTTTTTCTGGCCACGACTTCGCGAATGTCAGCAGCATCTCAATCTCTTCGCTGACCAATCTTTAAGTATCATCAAGTGTCATAGGGAATGTCAACAAGCCCGCAGTGAGCCGCAGTAGTTGTGTTAACGCTCTAAACATCCTGTAAAATCATTATCACTTTTCTTTAATACGTTTACCACCAACGCCGGTGGTTACAAGAATTCCCCCGTCATCTTGTTCTTATCTGAACTTTTTTTTTTCCAGTGTATGGCTCTATGAACAGAGTTGATGTTACCATTGTCTCAAATTCTATATATTCTATGTTTTTCCATTATTTATTGTTATTATTTCTTGTCTGGTAATTACAGTCGCCAGGAAAATTGTTATATTCTGCAAAATCAATCATTTTTTATCAGATAACATTTGAGTAAAGTGTAACAAAAATCAGCTGACGCACACTGTCAACACTCAAGGAAAACGGTTATTGAGTGCCAAAATGTAGCTGTTTAATTAATCAAGTGTTGACAGCTTGCAGGAGGTAATTTTACTCATCATTTATTGTCACGTACAACAGTCTGTAAGCAAGTGTGCAAAGATTACTTTTCTTGTTTGACTAACATTTCTAAGTTTACAAAAAAAGGTATAATAATCCTTGCTGTGCACGCATTAAAATAGTGAAGGTCTCACATATGCAAATGTCTTGTAATAGCAAGATCAGCACCAAATGTAATCTAAACCACACACATTCAAGTCCCTCTCTCTGTACCTCTTGACTTCACTCTCCAGACTCAGCTGCAACTAAGCTGCAAGGAGAAAAATCAGATTGAAGTAATTATTGACACGTGCACGCATAAAAAAAGGCAAGCATTGATTGCTTATCATAAAATCTTATTGTATTGCTTTTGTATTGGCAACACTTTAGCATTTCTTATTTGTTAAAGATAACTGTCTCTTTTCCTCTCTCCTTCTTTCTCATCCGGTTTGCACTTGTGTTTCACAACTTCACTGAAATGTGCAAAAGCTTGGCTGATTTACTGAGTGTCAGACAAGTCGTGATCTCTGGACTTTACAGACAGCCAGTGGCAGTAAAACACACTCCCCATATGTAGCCCACCTCCTCCACTAATGAAGCCCATAAACCAGACTGTTTGACAAGCGGCAAACACAGCTGAGAGAGCAGGCCGTTTTAATCGCGCCTCTGGAGGGAGACCAACACCTACAGGGAGAGGACCCCGGGACACGCCGACATACATCAGGCACGACAGGGAGGCCGGAGGCCCCATGCACGGCTCGAACAAGGACCGTCCCCGAGGTCCTCGCCTGCACAGGTGCATGATGGAGTCACAGGGAAAGAGGTCAGAGTCAGGCTTCACTGCAACTGACTGACTGTGCAGGATTGGAAATGGTTTCCTTTCTTTTTTTTTTTTTCTACTGAGTCAGGTTGTGGAGTGGAAAAGCGTTATGTCATTCCTCGTTGTGATCACTGACCAGGGTTGTTACTCCAGCCTGCATGGGTTATGTTTTTGGTCCTTTTTGTCTGTTTGTCTGTTAGCTAGCAGGGTGCTTTTTGCTGCATCTCCACATCCACACGCACATAAAAGTTTTCTGTTATTAACATAACAAATTTAGCGGCTTGGGCAGCCTTGGTAGAGGTATTTACTTAAGTTTCACATGGAGCTAAAGGCCAGCTGTAATGTATTAATACCCACTGTAAATTTGTCTCTTCACTTGGCATTTTTATACTGGGTTTTTATCATTCAGTGTTTTATGGCTCCTGTGTTTAATTGCTATGATACTAAACTAAGCTTTACTACCAAAACATTGCAGGAACAGTCCATTTCAAAACAGACCAAAACCAGCCATTATCCATTTTTATTTTAAACAAACTCATTCAATTTAATATGTTCTGACCTCTGTTGCACTGATACTGCCGCAGGTTATTTCTGTTTTTTGACTGTTCAGTGCCTGATGCCAAAACATTTTATAAACTGGACTCAAGATGTGGGACATTTTCAAAATTAAGACTAGTTTTTCTATCGTGAAAGATTAATCAATTTCACATGGTGCAAGAAATCATTTAGGCAAAAAAAAAAAAAAAAAAAGAGCTGAGAGTTCCATTGGAAAATAAAGCAACAGATGCTGAACCACTCCGAGACAGAGCCTGCCAACCGAGGGTTTAGCAGAATGATTCCCCGGCCATTTTTTTCCCCTGATCTTGCAAGGAAAATAAAATCTCTCCTTGGCTGTAGATTAAGCATAGATGGAGGGGGTCAACCTTGGTGATGCCTTTTCATCATAATTTATACTCCATCTGCCTGCTCAATCAGCACCTCAGAGACACCCAGCTCTATTTGTCCACAGAACCTTTATTCCTAATGGATATTGCAGCACCTTTCAGTGACCAGCGGAGAAAAGCATAAACTACACACACTTATCTGACCCATCATGAGATTTATCCTGCTTTGCTCTCTAGCGGGTACTGTAGATACAACAGGAGTCAGATGGCACCATATTACTCAAGACACAGATACATGTCTGATAGTGTCTCCAAAAGGAAGACATTAACTTGCAAAAAGTTTTTCTTTCTCCCTTCGGTGCTCTAAGGTTTCGACACAGCAGTCCATTTGGATGGCCTTCTGTTGTTATTCACAAGAGGATGCATGTTTTTAATGGCGCAAACATCAGTGGAATCCAACGACACTTTGCTTTCTCCCTCACTTGTTGAACTTGTAACGTGAACTCGAATGTTTGCTGTACATGTCAGAGACTTTTGGCTGAGCAATCGTATGCATTATTTCAACTAGATCTGTACCATTCAGGGCAATACGTAATGCAAATGTGTAATTACAGCTAAGATTTGTTAAATTGTACTAATTTAGTCCTTGGGGTTTTTATGATTTAGCAGAAATATACCTTAGGGCAATGAAATCTCTCAGAAAATATTTGTATTGCAGCTGGATTGAAAGCAAAACATCCTCCCAACAGAGCCACATAAGAAACATCTCAAATGCAGACCAAGCTCAAGGATAACTTAGAAAATTATGAATCAATGTCAAAGATCATAGAGATGACTGAAAAGGTGTAGGCTGAAGCCGTAAATCCGTGGTGCAAAGTGATAAAACTCTCTCAAGTACTGCAGTAGTTAGATTACTGTCTTTTCTTCTTATATATCTTTACATTTCAGATGCAAATATTGTACTTTTTACCCCGCTACATTTATCTGACAGCTACAGTTACTGGTTATTTTACAGATTAAGATGTAACATACGATATGTGATGAGTTCATAAAATATGATACATTGTTATTGATTATAGTATGTAAAAAAGTTAACATTAGCTCCTCCTTGGCGCGCCTCCAGTATCCTACTGGTAAAGGCACATACCACATAACCATGACGTCTGCGTTTTGATTCCAGCAGCGAGCCTTTGTTGCATGTCATGCCGGATCTTCTCTCCTGCCCCCTCCCCCAAAAAATACATCAGCTCCACTTCTACCAGCTACATTAGCTACTTTAAAGGTCTATATAATAAAAAATATTCATATGTACTTTTACTTGTTTTAACTTTTACTTAATTAACATTTTAACTGCAGTACTTTTACTTGTAATGATTTTTTGCCACCAGCAGTTGGTTCCAGCTGAACATTCTGTTGCTAGTAGCAACCACAGTTCTTTAACTGGTCACCATGTCGTCAGATCTGTGACCAAATAAATTGACATTTTTTATGGACTCTCCAAATGACTTTGTTGGAGGATTATCTGTAGATACATTTTTAATTATTGCTGTTTTGTGATTCTTGATTTGTAATTTGTTAGTTTACATTTTTCTGCAAACCAAGCTAGCCATCATGGTAGCCCTCTGAGGCTAAGTAGCACAATCTAAGTAGCTAGATAGATAGAGCTGTTAATTTACTGTTGGGCTAACTGTTGATGTTTCACTTTATTTACTTATATTCTTGTTGACTCTATATACATGTAAATAGATTAATTGCTGTTTTGTACTTCCTATGGGGACTTAATATTGATCATTACTGGTGATAGCCTACTTCATTTCCTCTTATCATAAGGGACAATATACCTAATTTGACAACTATAGTCTACACTTTGTGAATTCAGTTTTCTTGTTACTGTGTTATTTCATTTTTTTTTACAATATCTTTGATCTAACTCTTGTAGTCAATATAATTGAAAAAATGAAAATAAAATCTGTTGTATTTAGTCAGTCAGTTGACAGGAGGAATGAAATGAATGAAATAAAATACTGATATTAGACAGTAAAATGGGAGCATTTTCAGCCTCTCTACAAATTTCTCTGTCAGGACATCAACATTATGGGTTAAGGGAATTAGTAGTAGTTGTTCTGACATACCTCTGCTCCACAGTTGTAAGTATCCAGAGCCCATTTTTGGTTTTTTTTGAATCCTTGGAAAAGCTGTGATTTTTTTATGCTAACATTCTGAGTACATCTTTACAGACTCAGTGGGACATTTGCCTTGATGAGGAGAGCACACCTCCTTCCTCCCATCCTCTCCGCATTCTACAGAGGCTCCATAGAGAGTGTACTGACCAGCTGCATCTCTATCTGGTATGGAGACTGCAGTGTCTCAGACCGGAAGTCCCTACAGAGACTGATGAGGACAGCTGAGAAAATCATTGGGACTTCTCTCCCATCCATTCAGGGCATATCACACAAACGCCGCTTGACCAAGGCTACCAACATTGCTGGGGACCCCACTCATCCCAATAACAGACTGTGTGCACTTCTGGCAAGAGGTACCGTGGCATACGAGGCAGAACTTCCAGGTTCTGCATCCCTCCAATCCCCCCCTACCCCACCCCACAGTATAGTATGTTTATATAATTAACTTGTCAGTTTTTAGTATTTTTTTATTACATTTGTGAGCCAGATGCAATGTAATTTCGTTGCACTTGTCCTCTGTATAGTCTGAATGACAATAAAGTTAATCTTGCATATAACATTCTGAGTAGGTCTTTACAGACTCAGTGGGATATTTGCCTTTTTGTCTGCTGAGTGTTTCCTAACAAACCAAATTTTACAGCCTGAGCCGAATTGGCCTGTACAGACATATTCAATGCCAATGTCTTTATAAGAAATGCATGTGTTTGTTTGTGTGCGCAAGCATGACTCTAGTGTTTGGAAATCCATGAAATGCACAAATTGTTTATCGAGTTATTCACTTTTGATCGCATCCCTTGTGTTTCTTTTTTTTTTTTGACAGATCACAGCTGTATCAAGTGAAAAAGTTGTCATTTTATTTGTTGATCAGCCGTTTGACTGCAATGAGGAAAACATACAAAAAGTACTCAGCACTACGCCGGTCCATGCCAGGTGATCAAATACGAATCAAGTCATGGAAGCGGAGATGATTAATGAGTCACAGGCCACACACACAAAGGAAGAAGGAAAATAAATAAAAGAAGCATTTGCATTCATTTAACTTTTTATATTTGATTTCATCAGTCAATTTCAGTGTCCTTTTCTATTTATATAAACAGTATCATAATCAAGACCACCAATAAGATTTTTAATTGCTGACTGTTTTAGCAGTATATCTCTGTTTTAGCAGTGTGCTCTTGATGTTGCACCATCACTAGGGAGGAGGTTAACATAAGAATGCCTCTCTCTTTGATCTTTTGCCCCTTCACTCACACACATATGTTGCTCCTCTCTGTAGTTGTTGTCAGATGTGACATCCAATACCGCATGGCCCGGCTCGCAAGATCTCCTGCTCACTAACGACTAAACACGGCGTCGTCCACTAAGCCCCCTCCGTGGCTGTGGAACATCTTACTGAGTGACGGGATGGAGCTCAGCTTAAAGGAGAATGTGAGAAGGAGAAGGAGGAGAGCCATTTAGGGGCTGACTGGCTGGCGGCTCCAGCAGGAACACGAGGCACCTGCACAGAGTCATGAGACAGCCTGCCTGGGGCCCCGATGGAGACTTATGGGTGCTGTCACTGGTCCAGGGCCGTCTCTTTACTGTCACGCTGCATGATGGAGCCCAGAGAGTTGCTTTATAATCGCGCCGTCTATCCCGCAGACAGACACACTCTCTCACAGGGCAGGCAAAGTGTTTTCTTTTCCTTTTAGCCTCAGTGAAGTGAGGGATTCTTAAGGAAGAAAAGCTGAAAATATCGAACAGGATAGAATATTAAAAAGTTTCTGATAAGGCACCTTTTTTAAAGGGTTTATGAGTTGTAACTACTGACCTTTATTAATGGTTAATAAGCAATCAATTACTACTTAACAGGATCAACAGGAACATCAAGCTTGCTTTACCTTTCACCTCCACTGGAACATCTGACCTCTGACCTTCTAGGAAAGGGACCAAGATTAATTTATAAAGTACTTATGTAACATTTACAACTGCAGACTTGGATTATTTTAAGTGTGTTATTAATTACTTATGAACATTTCCTTGCAAGATAGATTACAAGACTTCACTGAAACATGAGGTCCAATAGAAAAGTATATTGTCTGCCAATAATGTTCATTATAATGCTGTGTCATGATTATTACTATAATCATTATCATATTGCTGGTGCTGTTATTAAATAATATGATTAATAAAATAAAACAGGCGAAGCACTTCAGTTTATGCCACTGAATGGGTGAAGGACTGGTGAGTCATCACCTTAATTAATTCATTTTATTAACAACAATTTACAACTGCAGACTTTGTGTTTATTACCCTTTATACTGACGTACTAACATAACTGCAGACATGATTCTTTATAACCCTTTATTAATGACTTTATTAACATTTATTAGGGCAAACTTGGTGTTTATTACCCTTTACTAATGACATTTAAACAGTTATAGCTGTAGTTGTAGTTGGTTATTACCCCTTATCAATAGCTTATTAACGTTTCTAACATTTATAACAGCAGACTTGATTTCAATTACCCTTTATTAATGACTTTATCAAAGACTCAACAGCCAGAGAGATATTTCACAACCCAAAAGTTCTTATTAACTGAATACTAAAGTATCCGTAAACAATCTATCATCCATTAATAAAGTCATTATAAGCACTTTGTAAAGAGTGACTTATTAGAAAGTGATACAATAGATCCTAATCAAGATAGATAGATAGATAGATACCTTAGGGTTAACCAAACAACTTCATAGAGAGGAACCAGGAGTGAAATCACCCTAATATTAAATACCATGAAGTTCAAAGACACTGCAGTTGTTTGATGAAGAAAACACACTTAACGAAGCCTATTCATCAATCAAGCATCTGCTTCTGCCCAAGTGTGTGGTCAGAAGGAATCTCTGGCATGTGGAGTGTGGTTTTAAGGAGTGCTGGAAGCAGCCACCTCTTCAGTCTTGCTCAACAACACAATGCCGTCGACTCCCTGAACGATCCGACTTGACTCTTTGGGATAGCTATGTGAAACCCATGGAGACATTGAGAGTTCGTGGCATTCTCCTTTAATTAATCAGGGCGAGGTGAGATCAAACAGCCTGCACCACTCCCACGCCAGGGTGGGAGGGGGAAATACTCAAGCTGGGGAATTTTACTGGTTGTTGGGATTTTGTTGAGTACTGGAAAATGTTTGTTTCTTCTGCTTATCAGAATCAGAATCGGAAAAACTTTATTGACCCCCGCAGGGAAAGTGCGTTGTTGCAATTGCTCAATACGCACTTAGGTGGATTATGTTTGTGTTTTTCATTTTAATAATGTGATAAGTGATGATAACCAAACACAAACATATCTGGGTCATGCCCTCTCTTTATAAATTGAGGGCTTTATTAGTCCAGATGCGTGCATTTAAAAAGCTTGGGAATCTACAGCGTAGTCTGTCAGTTTCAACACCTGCGATCCACTCCCTCATAAAAACCACTTTGTTTCACTCCCATGGGTGACTTAAGGGCATGTTATACACTATTGCCTCCCCAACTGCAGGTTTCACCGGCCTGCTGACATCCCAAAAGTCATCTGTGTTTATCAAAGGATCACCGTCGTCATGGATTCTGAGGACTCTGAGATGACCTCACGATTACCTTCGAGATGAATGGTGAAAAGGTCCAAAGAGAGTGAGCAGAACTGCTGATTATGCAATGCTTTATCAAGGAGAATTTGATTAACAGAGATTAATATTTGAATGTCTCAATAGTTGCAAAGCAATTCCACATTGATCTGTAACTGTTAAAAGCTGTCAATTTGCATTCAGAGTACAACCAAATTAAGTTCAAACAGCCATCAGAGTTGATTTCATATAATGTTGAACACCTGCTCTAAAGTCATATCAGCTGTACTGCAATTCTCCTTAATGGCTCTATTGTAATTCTCAGCTGTAGTAATTCATGTGTCAGTAAGTGTTCATTTAAAATATAACATTTACTAACACTGGAAAATGTGCTATATGAATAATTATCTCTGTCATTGTGGACAAATCTTGAATTTTTACTGACCTTTCACTGTATTTCACCTTCTACATTAACACCCGTGTGACTTTCTTTAAGACTGAGGATGTATGTGCCTCCATTTCTCCTATATCAGTAGACTTATGTGCCCGAGATGTGCACTAAAACTTTAAATGAAAAACCTGTTGACACGTCCACAGGGACAAGAGGAGAGCTTGTGGGACTGCAGCTCTCTCTTCGGCTCAGCTGGCCCGATAGCTAACGGGCTGCCATGAGGTGTTTAATGGCTGTGTGAAGTTCCCACAGGGGATGGCTGCTGGGAACATGGATGAATCCGGGCCCCTCACTCCCTCCTGCTCTACAAACACAGCTACAGCCCAGTGATGGATGAAACAGGCCGGAGCCTACCTCGGTCTTATTTATGGGAGCAGAAAGCACTCTCCCCGTCTGTCCGCACACGGCGCAGTGAATGCCATCACATGGTGGGGGGAGAGGAGGAAAAAAGAAAAGACATCTGACATTGAAATGAACTATACGCTTGTAACAGTTCTTCTGGAGATGGGAAGTGATTGCAGTTTGTAATATGGACATTCCAGAGATGGAAGCGAGGCAGACCACCAGAATTATCCTGAGCTAGTCTGCTATTCCAATCATGTTCACCGTCGTCCACGGGTTGCTGATCCAGAGACCTGGAAGGATTGTTGACCTGCACTGTTCTCTGCTTTGGCACTGAGTGGGTGGTAGGAAAGGGTCAGTGTAATAGGTGGGAGCTTCCATTTGACTATTTGGGTGTATACGTGTGTGTGTGTGTGTGTGTGATCAGTACCTATCTGACTCTTTGTAAGAAAAATATCTCCTTATGTCCATCCCCTTTTCTGTAGGATGCATCTCAGTGCTGCAAATTTGTTTTGACAAAAACAATAATTTAGCTACTAGCAATAGCAGAAGACAACAAGCTAACACAATGTTAATTACTTGTGGTTAATAGTTAAATCCATTCATGCTGAAGTCACTTTAAACAGGGAAATTCTGAAGCTCTAAATCTTTTACAAATGTATTCAAGTCATACTGTTTTATGAGCTGAGATTGGTTATTCATACCTCACACTGCGGTTTGCAACAATTCTAGACAAGCTCTGCTGATACTACATAGTGCTTTCTAGCTGGAAGGAACCAAGTATATATAATATTATTAAAGCTAATTAAAAACACTTAATATGAAAATAGAATTTAACAATTTCTAAAGTTATCCGATCTCAAATATCTGAGGGCCACAGTGCCTCAGTGTGTGAATATGTATAGTTATTTGAACATTCACAAGGTGGCCAAAAGCATGTGAACCATGTATGTTAACACCCAAAAAATACACCCATATGTGAATGTTTAACATCTCGTTCCAAAACCATGGGCATTAAAATGCTCCAATAACAAACTGCAGGCTTCTAGGAAGAATTTCTACTAGACTTTAGAACTTAGCAACGGGGATTTGGTCCCGTTCAGCCACAAGAGTATTAGTGAGGTTGACCACTGAATTTGGGTGAGAAAACCTGGCTTGCAATTGTCATTCTAGTTCATCGAAAAGGTGTCGGATGGGGTTGAGGTCAGGGTTCTGTGCAGGCCAGTCAAGTTCTTCCACACCACACTAGGAAAAACATTTCTTTATTGACCTGGCTTTGTGCACGGGGATGTTGTCATGTTGAAAGGGACAAACACAAACTTTTGCCACAAAGTTGGAAGCTCATTTTTGTTTTAAATAATATCATGCGCTGCAGCATTAAGTTTTTCCTTCATTGAAACTAAAGGCCTTATAGAAGAAGAAACAACTCCCAGGTGTCCACATACTTTTGGCTATGTATTGAAGTGTATGTATGGGTGGCGTGGTGGTCCTGGGTGGGCAATTGACGCCTCAAACTGTGACCTGAGCCATTTCAGACCTGGAGTCTGGTCACAGAGCCTGATGGGGATTTAAACTACAACAAGGCTTTACAAGAGGGTCTGCATTTTTTAGGCAACATAATACTGTGCAGAAGTGCCCTCTACTTAAGGAATGCCTTTCAGAGCCACAAGTTTTTGTTTTTAACATTGTGGGTTCTAATATTACAAAACACATAAACTTAATCAGAAAAGTATGATCGGAATTGTAAATTGCACAGCAGTTGCTTATGTGTTTTTTTTTTCTTTTAGTGTCAGTTCAATGCTTAATAAGTGTTTCATCACCGTCCAGACTGAGACCGAGTCTGAACCAGACACAGAACACATCATTTGTATCACAGCTTTTGGAGGGAAAAAACACAGTGTCTGTGCTGGGTGATTAACTGTTGACACAACGGCAATCAGGTTTTATTTATTGGAGATATTTCTGAATGTGCTTTGTTCTTGCCAAGTTGCGGAAAAATGTGATCGATCATGTCATAAAAACCCTTCCCCATTGATGCAGCCATTTTTCAAGAAGGTGTCTGGCCTTGTTGTCTGGCAGTCGTATTTCATTTGGCGTTGAGCGGTGTTATTCAAATTTGTTGGAGAAAAAAAAAAGCTGGTTTTTTGTAAGCAAAGTAGTGCAGAGACATGCAATTTTCCCTTCAAAGTCAATGATACTGCCTTCCTTTAAAGTGCTGTTTTTTGACGTACAATGATTGAGGCACCATACACAGTAGCTTCTGATGGTTTTGTAATGTATTTAATTATCTATATTCTTCTAGGTCGCTTGTCCGCAAAAGAGCCCAGAGAGGCATCTGCTGGGTGCATCAACTCTCTCCAAATCTATTCCTCATCAGTGGAGGTAGAAAACATACAGTTTGCTCTGTGTTCCTTCCTTCTGAATCAAATATGCTGACAGGGAACGATCTCAGCATACTGCGATAACGGCATGAAAAGAACCAAGGCCTCTCTAAGCAACAGTGAAATTCAGGCTGAACAAAATCAGGACAGACAGAAAGTGGAGAAACAGTGTTTGTTAAAGCAACGGCAGTACATCATTTTAGATGTTAAAAGTTATGAATAATTTATCATCATAAACACAAGCAAGAGAAACAAACCGGTGGATTGTTTTTGAGTCCCGTCCCAAGGCTTCTACTGATCTCTGTGAGAATTTGGAGATGATGCAAAAACTTAATGCTTAAAATGGAAAAAGTGCTCCTCCGACAGACAGATGGAAGACTATGAGTCATAAAAAGAGACACTTTCTCATAGAACCACTCTATGAACAATTAGCTTTTGCTGTCATAACAGCAATAATCCTTACCACGCCCCAGTATCAGACTACTCCTCTCTCACACCACATATTTCCCTGTTAAGACCTCTCTAGGAGAGAAGTGAACAGGGCATTTGATAGTCATGCCCGGCAATCCATTACGTTGCTGTGCCAAGCAATAATTACACATTTCTTGAGAAAAAGATTAAGTTGCTGAGGAAAAAATTTATAGCACAATGAGGGTTGATACTCTCAGAATCAACTGTTTCACTGAAAAAACAAGGTTCAGGGACATTGTATTTCACCACAGAGCAAAAAATATGCTTTCAGGGACCTTCTTTGCAACCTGGGTCAAGACTGGGACGCTGAATTAGGCATACAGTTCCAGAGTCTCTTTGACATCTGATAAGGGCTGGAGAGCTGAATTGATCCCGATCTTAAACTCTCCTAAGCTGGGAAGATTGAGGAGATATCTGCCTTAGCCTCTCCTGGGTCGTGCACCCATGGCCACACGGATAGGAAGCAATTTCCACTGCATTTGGAGCTGATTGCGTCGAGCTGGTCCAAGGGGGTCAGAACGAAGCACACAAAAAGAAAAAAAAAAAGGGAACTGACGCCTGATTAATCAGCCTAGAATATAAAACAGCTTCCATCTGGGGGCAAAAAT
The DNA here is from genome assembly GCF_910596095.1 of Thunnus maccoyii. Taxonomy (NCBI): domain Eukaryota; kingdom Metazoa; phylum Chordata; class Actinopteri; order Scombriformes; family Scombridae; genus Thunnus; species Thunnus maccoyii. Next base: position 6,700,072 of record NC_056552.1, read on the forward strand.
CTGAATGTTCTGCCTGTTTATATCTGTGTAGAGAAATATTATCAAGCACAGGGTGAAAGATGTAATGCTACACTAGCGCTCTAAAATAACCTCCTCCGCTGAGGAAGTGTGACACAAACATACAAACAAGCACAAAGGCACCGGGCTGTCTGTGGAAGTAGCCATAAACCCTCCGGGAAAAAAACTCCAGTTTGTTGTTCTGGGAAGGAGACAGTCTATTTTGCAATGCCAGTGAGCTGAGCATGGTGTCTGTGGTTTTTCAAGATAGGCTACACTAGATAGAATATCCTCCTCAGGAGAGAGTAGAGCCACTTACTTTCAGCTAAAGGGAGTGAGAAGGCTCAGCGCTGCTAAGCCCAGTGTGCTGAGTGGTGATATAATGCCACAGATATTAATTTGATTCAAACTGGCCAAAGATGCTGTTGTCATCGGCCAGCTCCTGTCCAGAGAGCTTTGTCATGATCAAATTCAGCTGTAATATACCAAATAATTAATGAGTATAAGGGAAGGGAGAGTATAGGGAGAGTTGGATCACTAGTCATGGTCTGGTGGGCACCGCCACATTAATACAATCAGCATCATTGTGGTTAGCGATGATGACATCAAGAAAATTGGTTTGATTCATTTTTTTGTGTTTCTGTTAGGATTCGAAATGAGACGAGAGTTTTTGGTTAGAGACTGACTACTGCCTGTCATAAATCTGTTTCTCATGGGCTACATAATCCCCAACATGCCATGTCTACCACCCACATGAATGCTTTGCTCCTGTTTAAAAATCATCAGCTGCGGATTTAATTGTTTCTGTGTGCTCTTAAAGACGGCAAACTTTAACGATCCCTCTATGCATTTTATTTTTCTGAAATGCCTCCTGAATTGACTCCTCTTATTGAAAACATGCCCGGGCTCAAGTGCTTTGGGTGACCAGTTTCCATTTGATTACACGCGTGTGCTTCTGTTAGCATATACTGTACGCAACAAGTCCGTGTGCCAGCGTGCAAAAATTGGATGGACATCTCTGTCCATTACCCAATAAATGGGTCCGTTTTGCCTAAACACCATCTGGAAATGACATGGTTGCTGATAGAAACTCCTAAGTGCCACAGAATGAAACAGACATATTTAAGAGATGATGAGAAGCAGCATTTACGGTACTTTTTTTTGCGCTCCACCCTGGGAGGGGAAGCTGGGCTGGGCTTGTCAAGACCTGGGTCACTGTCTTAAGAAAATGACCAGTTGACAGCGAAAAGCGAATTGAGTCAGCTCGTTTCATATGAACCTAAGCAAATTGATTAAATGTGTTGATGTCAGACAGAAAAATGGAATTTTGTCGTAACTGGTAAAACGTCTTGAACATGCTGTGTGTGGTTTTCTACTGTCAGACTTAATTTGAGGACATTTTTTAAACGAGCTTTTGCATCACTGTGTTGTTAACTACATTAGGAGCATTTACACAGTGGAAAATAAACTGTCTGTCTTTAAAAGTTTGGCATTAATAGTGCATCGATGATTTGCTAGCGCGGTTAGTTTGTCAGTCTGTTTGTGACACCCAACAACCATAACCGACTGCTCTAAATAAATCAATGTAAAAACCAGTCCACCCTGAAATCCCGGTGGAACAAACTACACGAGCAATTGGTGACGAGAGGGGAACATTTAGTTAGCTAACTAGAGCTGCACCTCCTAGCTGCAGCTAAATAATACTTTTCTATCATGTTGGCCGACCAAACCAGGGATCAAAGCTGAATGAACACTGAACGTACATTCAACAGGTGTAGAGAATTTCAATGGGATGTAAATATTGTTCTGTGTCTGCTAGATGTGTTAGCAACTCTTTGCTAACTTTGCTAACATGTTACTCTAGCTATGAAAACTTGATAAACGCATCAAGAATCTGTGAAAGACAGATTTTCCTTGTTCTTTTTTTGCCCTCTAATGGCCAAAAATCACATAATGCAGCTTCAATAGTAAATTGAGTTAAATATTATATTTTTTATTGTCTAGTAATTTCCTATTTGACACTCGAACCACTGTGGTTTCCTGCAACATTTAATCAAACACCAGGAAAAAATTGTAAATGCTTGACTAGTGAAGGGAGGAAATGTCTTTGCTATATAACCTTACTTATGCTTTTTTTTTTTTTTTTTTAAAGATTTGCAATTTCACTGTCATACATGCACAACATAACAGTTTACATCATGTCAAATTTATACAGACAGTTTTAATTGCATGTGTGTGTGTGGAGGAACGGACCTCGCTTATGTCAGCTTTCCTTGAGTCATCAGTCCCACTGACCTCAAGCTAATTACCGAATGACAGGTTGTGTAAACTCTTGATACTACACGTGTTAGATTGGCCTTTACATGCCCCCTCATTCACACAGAAAATACACACACACACACACACACACACACACACACCACGAAATGTACAGCAGTTACACCAGACACATTGAAGCTTCGTCTCTTTTAAGGGGGTTAAAAAGTTGCTGAGCTGACACTTAACTTTTGTAGTTTTTCCACAAATATCCACAAGCAAAACACACAAGTTCAGCACTTTTAAGCACTAATTGCAGAATGGAAATATTTGTTGAAACACGTCACTGAATTAATATTTTCCTTGGTATTTGCATGTACATAAGGTGATGATTAAGCAAGGAAATGCACTCTGCCTCCAGAACCTTGGGGCTTGCTGTGGTTGTTTAGAATTGTTTGTTGACAGCCCTGTTTCCTATCCTCTGCACCTCCTGTTGTCCTGAGCACATATGGTTGGCTCGCCTCTCTACATGCCTGGCCTCGGCTGAGAGACTGAGGCTTACATGGCTCAGTGGTAGCACCCGACCCGTATGGTGCTACTGTCCATCTCTGGAAAAGTGTCACCTACTTCTTAAGTCTTTCAACTCATGCAGAGATAGTGTATTTCATCACATATCCTCTAAAGTTCACCCCGTATAACAACACGACTCACTTACTAAGATGCTGCATGCACAAGTTAACATAGGAGGACATCTTAGGTCTCGCCTCTGGCCTGACCCCAGCTTCTCTCCCTTCCCTGCTGAGAATTACACTCTCAGCTTTCAGGAAACACTATCCACTTTTCAAAGCATGCATCGTTGGAAGAACACAAAATTAGTTGAACTTGTGCTTTCCGCGTTCCTCATTCCTTTAGGCAGCCAGACATCTCTTCTGGTTTCCATTTGTTTTAAGCTATTAGCGCTCATGACCTGATAAGGGAGTGGTTGGTGGAATACAAACATCCGTCTCCGAATACATCCGTCATTGTCCATATGTGTTTGACTGAAGCAATAATATCCGCTCTTGGAAAAGTTTGACTCGGAAGACCTGGATGTGAAACTTCTGGGGTGTAGCAGCGTTTTGACTTTATGTAATCCTTGACGAGGGTCTGAATACTTTGTGCTCTAGTAATAGTAAATATATTCCATCTCAATAAAGGTCTTGGACAGCCTGCAACATTGTGAGGCAATTGAATTGCACAGGCAGCTGACCAGAAACACAACACTTTAAAGACTTTTATAGGGGTTAGTTTTTGGCATCAGAGAGAAAGTGCCTCACATGCTATGAATGTCACCTCAAGTCAGTTTCCACTGGTGCTCTTGCAGTCAACAGAAAGGAATTGCTTGCTTTTGTAAGACTGGCAAAAACACGCACCGCTGAAGCATCTCTTTATTTGCAGATGATATACAGCCTATTTTATTTGACTGTCTCTTCTGCATTTGGCAGAACATCAGTTAAGTCTGTGTTGACAGTGCCTAAGCCCTTCAAGTGGCTGCTTCCTAGACAACTTTCTGGCCATGCACTAAACAACAAGCCTGCACTGCACAAAGCTGAAATTAGATATTTTACCATTCCATTATATGAGTTCAAAGGAGGAAAAAGGACCTAAACATGCATTTGGGAGCAGTGTCTCAACATTTATTCCATGTAGATCCTTCTCTTCAGTTCGAGTTAAAGTGAAGACGTGGCACTGCACTGACAGCAGCATTGTTAGGAAACAGTGATTATCTAAAGAAATTGTTAGTTTAAAGATAAGCATCTACACAGAGAAAAGACTGAAGGGCTGTTTAACCGGATGAAAATGGCATAATTCTTCTCCTATAATGCAATCCATTCATTTATTCTCCCACATTTGGATAAGGAGGAAGCCAGCCATCATTTATTGTGGCCAGTATGTCTGTTCTATAAATATTCCTTATAGAGGCCTTAAGTCAACCAGAAACTGTTTGTGAACTTTTGGTGTTATGTTAACCTAATTGAATCCTGTTTCTTACACTTGTAACAGAGCAGGGATCCGCTGGGACTTTCTGCACCTGGTATTCAAAACTTCATCGATGACACTTAACATTGAGGCCTGAACAAAGTGTCATAGGCCTGTTGCATTTGTTGGGAATAGATCATGTCTGACTTCTCGTGCACCTCAGTATTCCCCAGGTCTGTGAGGGTCACTTGTGGGTCACGGTATGCGCACACAGTAACGCAGGGCAGATGCTTTGTCAGCATCAATATATTTAGGTAATGTTCATGTACCGCACTTAAGGATGTGTTCTTGAATTTCCTGGGAAACTTGTTCCCTGGTAGTTGCCTTAAGTAAAAGCAATGCATGTCTGTTCTCTCTTAGAAAACAGGACTTGAAAATGACATAATGACTGCACATTATGGATGATGTAGTGAAATTTAATATCAACTGTTCTGCACTGGCATGACAAAAGACGAGATTTCAGTCGCAAGAGTCCAGTTGCCACAGTGATTTTCTGTAATGTTTACGTTAATTTTATTTGGCCCTCTCTGTCTCTGTAATTAAAAATTACAATTGCAGATAAACACTTGATTTAGTTGGGTACATTGTCTGTGCCTGGATTGCATAACTCCTGTCTAAAGTTTCAGTGAGCACTGGTAGTACTGTTGGCAAGTGTGCTCCAGATATGACAAGCATCCACAGAGCTCTCAAATTAAGCAAAGAGGGATTCATTTTGAACTCTCAGACTCACAGTGCATCAAGCTTAAAGCCTTGAGGGAGGAGAGGCGGACAGGAATGATGTTGAATGATGGCTATGGCTCATATCCACCCTCATAAACAAAGAAATGTCGGTGTTGTGACTGAGCAGAGATCTCCAGAGTGACGATTTGTCTTCTTCTCACAAAAGCTGTGCACGCATTCCAAATGGTAGAAAAACCTCAACTTCCTAATTGCCTGGCATTTCTTTGCACAAACACATTTGGAGATTTCCTGAGAATGCATGTACAAATAAAGGTGTAATTAATGTGACACATTCAAATAATAATGATAACAAATGGGCCAGTTCTTTCAAATATATCTGCCTTTACTTTATTCATGTACTGTACAGTATTTCATTTCCAAAGTCTCTATCATACTATATGACAATAATGGCTATCATTTACTACAAAAAGGTTGCATAAATAATTTAAATGTGGAAATAAAAAATAAATATGCAGTTCATTCTTTATAACAGTCCTTCTTTGTGTCTGTAGAAAACAGCCCTCCCTCCCTCCCTCCCTCTCTTAATGTAACACCTCGTCAAGTGAGGGCACCACTGCATTAGACCACACAGGTATGATATGTACAATCACTTTTATGCATCGCAGCTCTCGGCTTACGCGACAAACCCCTTCCAGTTGCTATTTCAAACATACAATCCGAAAAAGAAGCAAACATTGTCAGTACAGTTTAGGAAATCAGGAAGCAATATGAGCGGTAAACAGCGGAGTGCTGACAATATGCGGAAACATTGTGAATATTCTTCATGAAGTACAGTCCCATCTGAGGCACGGCCACGAGGAAGGAAGTTGTGTTGGTATCGCCACTTCCTCTTCCTGCCGGATTTTAGCAGTCAATACAATGATAAAAACTGAATTATTGTTTTCATCATGCTATTTTTATTCCTATATTTCCTGTCTGAGCTATTTACAGAATGGGAGCAGAAAGGAGTGGAGGTATCTCGAATCCTGCAGGCGAACACAACGGATGGATTTTGGCTGTGGATGGTTGATTGCTGTTCTATTTGGCCCGTTACAAAAGAATTCCGGCTGTGGGCGTACTGGAAAACGCTCTGCCTCTAGGTAACAACACAACCCCGCACAATTTTCTGAAGCCTCCTACACACATGTGCACTTTCTGGTGTGTGATTCCAGCAAACAGGAACTGGCTATGTCTAGAGGAAATGGCTTTTTATGACTCAAATCCTAACACAGGAATGGGCTCATTTAGTAATTAAGAGGAGTCACAGGAATGCCCAGTGCCCCCGTGGTGTTAGTGCTGACAAAAACCGCTTTCTCCCTCCTTCCTTTTTCTGTTGTCTCTCCTGACTCTCTGTATCATGTCGTGGGAAAGGCGCTACTGTAACTCACAAGCCTGGTTGGGGCTGTTGCAGCTTGGAGAGTGCTGTAGGGCTGTCCTGATGAGTGAGGCCTTTAGTGGGTTGTCAGAGAGCTGCCTGGACCGCGGTGCAGCCCAGGGCCTCTCAAAACCTGTCAACATCCCACCGTCAGAGCCCCCAGAGCTGCCACCATCTCCTCTACACACAGCCAAAAGGAGATGGATTACAACCACTTTGGAGCGAAGATACACCTTTTCAGCTTTAAACAGAGCTGCGGTGCGGTGTAGCTCTGCATCCGCTGGATGTTTGTACAGGTGGGTTTGAAGCCTCAAGAAGGACTTCTCATTATGCTTAGAATCTGTTTACGGTATGTCAGAGTGGAAGTCAGAACCAAGCGCAGGGAGGTTTTTAGCTGTTTGGGTGATCAGATACTTGTGTCATATTATCCAACATATTGCTACATCTCCTGACCAGTCACAGTCATGGCAAGCCCTGGCATTGATGGTTTGTCATGCAAATAAGCAAAGTTCACAAATATGCTGACGAGTGGCTGAAAAATAAAGACTAATGACTTAAAATCAGCCCAGCAATTAGCTTATGAATTCGCTCTCTTAGGAATTTCTCTTGCATCTCCTCGCTATTTGAAGGAGATATGTTGGTTGGTGTGTTGTGTAACATGTGCGTGTGTATGAGTGTGCTTTTGGTCTCTGTCCTCAGATGCTGAAGAGCAGCATCAGTACGAGTTGCCCATCAACGGCGTGTTGTTCTTGCTCCGATCTTGAGACAAACGACTGTGTTTCTTGTTGCGCTGTGGCTTCGGCACCTCCTTGGGCACTGATTGGTTGTGGTGAGGCCTGAAGCGCTTGCACTTGCAGGAGGTGACCACACGGATTTTGTAAGTCCGAGTGTTGCCGTTAGGACACTGCAGCTGGACCCTCCGTGTCCGGGAGTGAGCCGGGATGCAGCGGTAGTCCGAGGCGCTGCTCCTCCACCACTTCCCGCGGACGATAGAGTTTGGCATGAGGTGTGCGGGCATGCACTGGCCCGAGCACACCAGCTCTTTGACAGGCTTGGCACTGCGGCAAGATCCGTCGGTGATGTAACGGGTGGAACGCAGCTCCCTACAGCTCAGCTCCGAGGCACCTGGGTGGAAGAGCAGGATATCACAGTTACACTCATGGCTTCAGCCCAAAACAAACACTTTGAAGTGCCGCACACTGGAATGGACATTGTGCAGGTTAACTGTTTCAACACTGCAGCTGTGTCTAATTCCAGTATGTGCTAATTTCTATGACTAAGTGTTTGCCAACATGAACTCACTGATTGTGTTATTTGTCTGATTTGTATTACCGAGCATGAGTAGAAAACAACATTGGTCAGATTAAAATTGCACCATCGGGTAGCTGCATTTAATTTAAATTCTGACACATTATAATAAAACTGCAGCATTTCAATAAATTCAATTTTATATGAAAATTTGTACATTTAGTTAAGATTTAAGCCAATGAGATCAGAGTTTCTGAATTTGATTCATGGTCGGATCATTAGCTGACGACAGGGTTTGACAAAGAAATCCAGCTGGCAACAATCACCTGATAGCAAATCCAGACCAGAGGGCCATTAAACAGCTCAATCAAACCTAATGGAGGTTTGAGCTGGAAGAAAAAACTGGCATACATCGTTGGCCCTCAGGAAATGTATGTGGTGATGGAAGAGTAAATAGCTGTCTGGTTATTTTAAGGCAGCGCTGCAACTGTACAATTTTGAACAAACTGGACATCTGCCAGACTGATTTGAGACAACACATTCAGCCTGTAATCCTATATTTTAGCTGCAGCTTTTTAACAGCCGTATGCATGAGTTATTGTCCCGTGTTTTTTTTACAAGCAGTGTGTAAAAAAGGGGCAAAGGAACTGTCGGTTAAGAAATGATACACTCAGAGAGGGATCTGTTTTCCTCTGTGGCTTTCTTCGCAAAAAGGGCTGAACAAAGGATTTATGTGAGGTGACTTCCTTTTTTTTTCTCCCCTTGAGAACCTGATCTGGTGTTATTCTGTGGCTGCAGCTGAAGGGGACCACAGTAGTATACAAAGCCTACAGCATGCACCGAGCAGCGGTTTGCACCAATTACCAAAAAAGTCAAGTCGTCTTGTTCATCGAGCCTTGCTGTGTCACTCAATACTCGAATCCAGTCACACTCTTACTTACATTTCCTGCTCTCTTCTCTACTGTCAGTCTGAAAAACATCACTTAAAAAAAAAAAAAAAAAAATTACACACTAGACTACTGTACTGTACAGCTTCGTGAGCTGTTCCTCTCCCTCAGCAGTGAGAGTCAAGCCTTGGGAGAGGACTGGAGGGAAGCCAGTCAGTGGTCAAAACCTCTGCTGTGACCCCACAGAGACCATGAGAAGCCATCCCCGGATGAAAGCAAAGAGATGGATGAAGAAAATAATCCAGGAGATTTGTGTCCCCCTGTGTGAAACTCAACACATATTGCTCCTCATCCACTATGAAAACAAAGAGATGCGTTTTTCCATCCCCTTTTTCGGGGAGACTAATAAAAAAAAAAAGAAAGTCATGTTAAACGTGATCTTGTTTTGCGATTTCTAATCCAAACTCCTGAAGAGGCAATACCCTCAAGAGACGAAAATCAGCCATACTAATAACTCTTGACTTGTTAATTATCCCTCTCAGCTGTTTTTCTTCTAATCTAATCAATCATGTTCCTCTCTGATGTCTGATTTAAAGGGCCGTGATTAAATGAAAGTAAAACTGTACGAGTATTGCACCACCCATCTTGAATCCATGAGAGCAAGCGTGAGATTATTCTACACGCACAGCCCAGTCAGAACTTACAACCTTTACTGGCCACAGGTGGGAATCATTCTCAAAGGCAGTGTTGCATTTAAAAAGCAATTTCGAAAAACCCCCAAAGACATCCCACGAAGAACAAACTGTGGGGTTTTCTATTTGGGTGACATGTTGTTGCAATCAAATAGGGCATAAGTAGAGCTTGACTAATAGTATAAAGAGAGAAGGAAATAACCTGGAAGACAATGTGGAAAAAGCCCTGATGTCTCCGTGAATGCTCCACTTCAAATTGTGTAGGGGAAGAAACCACAAGAATGTGTGTGTGTATGTGTGTGTGTGTCGCTCTCATCACCCTCAACTTTGGCAATAGATTAAGCAAGAAAACACCCTTAACACACACACAGCAGAGTTTCTCTTAATCAGTGAATCAGCTTTAAAAAAAATGAAGTCAAGGCAGGTTGTATTTATGCAGATTCACATATTGGGATAATCCAGTGATTCACTTCCAGTAAACAATTTTTTTTTTAAATATCCAGAAAGTCTAATTAAACAATTTACTCCTTTATAATAAAACAAAGGCGTGCGTGGCTGGATGAAAATTTAATAACTACCTTGTCAAATGTATCTTAAAATTATGAGTTATAAATGAAAGGCACTTTAAACATTTGTGGGGTCAACGGGGCATCACGCAACTGGAACCACAAGTCCCACAAATACTGAAATCAACTTAACTAACCACAGAAAGAAATATAAATATATATATTTAACTTTAAATAATCTAAAACTGAAGTATAAATACAGGTATTCTGTCTACACGTGTACAAATCGCAGTTGGGCTTACAGACTCACTTATGAATTTGTTTTATATTTTCATGTTCCCGCGCACTTGTTCTCATACATGCGTCTCTTGCGATGAGGTCTCACAGATACACGTTTAACCCATTATCTCAACGCATTTATGACTACTTTATATAAAGCGTTGGTGTTATTTACAGTTCCGTTTTATACATTAGGCCCAAAGGTTCAAATAAAATTACTGAGTTTTTCATGTTGATAATCATTTTAATAGCCAACTGCGCAGAATTTATCAGGCAGCTGCTTTTAATTTTATTTCTTTGCAAACAACTTGAACGTGTCACTTGTAAAATTTTATGACAGCCAATTAGCTTAAAAGAATACTTACTGTAGGAAACTGTGTTTGCAGCTCTTCCACCGTTCTTCGCCCTGTTGTTCATAGTGTTGTTGTTGTTGTTGTTATTGTTGTTGTTGCTGCCGTTTGACGCTTGTAGTGTTGCCTCCTGGGGTGTCCGACTATTTTCTCTGTACTCCGGTAAAATCTCCGTAGCATCATTTTTTAGTACCTTCCATCCCTTCACAGCGGTGCAGCATCCCTGGAGCACCAGGAGCGCAGCGCTGGGGACGAGGAGGGCCAGAGACACCTGCATGCTTGTCGGTCGGCGGCAGAAATAAAGCGAGCGCACAAGGAGAGAGGAGGTTGGAAAAAAAAAATTACACGACAAGAGAGAGATGCCCGCTTGGACAAGTTGGTCAGTTCCACCCCTCTATGCAAGAGGCGCACACGGTATTTAAGCCTACGCAAGTTTTCGTCAAGGCTGACAATTAAGCGCTTACACAAAGTGGGAGGGGTTGAACCTGGGCGAAAAATTCATTGAGAAAGAAGGAGGGGAGAGGTTTGGATGCGTGCGCAAAAGAGAGGAGAGGAGAGGAGACAGAGGGAAAGGGGGTGAGAAGAGAAGAGAGGAGAAGAGAAGAGAAGAGAAGAGAAGAGAAGAGAAGAGAAGAGAAGAGAAGAGAAGAGAAGAGAAGAGAAGAGAGAAGGCAGATTAAAAAGGTGGAAGGAGAGAAAGAGTGAGAAGGCAGAGGGAAAAAAGGTGAGAGGAGAGGAAAAGAGAAGTGAGAAAAAGGGAGAAGGCAGAGGAAAAAAGTGAGAGGAAAAGGAGGAGATGAGAGGAGAAAGGAGAGAGAGAGAGAAAGGGAGAAGGCAGAGGAGAGAGATGAGAGAAATGGGAGATGAAGAGAGGAGCACGCTTATGTTGGAGTGTGTTGATTGAAACAGCAGGATCTGCGATGTTGTTGTTGTTGGAGTTAAGTGTATAAATGCATCTTTCCTCCCCTCAATGATTTCCGCAGCATTACGTGTCTCTTTTGAGTTGGTTTATTTTGGACTGCGTCTCAAGGCAGAGAGACATGAAGCTGCTGCAAACATGCGCCTCACACACTCCTCCTAAGAGGTTTCACTCAGCCTGTCTGATATATAAGGCTGTGCACAAGTTAATAATTAATCTCTCACATTAATTACCCAGCATTATAGCTCTCTGTAGAGACAATTCATTCATCAAGCAATGAAACGTTAAATATCCCAGCAGGGCCTTATACTTTTCCTGCAGTTGTGAGTCCACTGACCTTCATCCACTCCTTCCTCCTGAAATAAGAGAGCACCATGTGTTGTGTACATGATTTAAGTGTATGTTTGTTACGGGGATCTAATTATCTGTATCCTGTTATCTGGTTTGAATAAAATAATATGGACTGGATGTATACTCTCCTCCAAGTTCTTGGCATCTCTCATGTACCAGTGACATGATGAGTGCTGACAGATGGAGGCTCCTTCATTCAAACACTGCCCTCTTCAGGGAGAATAAACAAGTCAAGTCTTGTGAAGGGAAAAAAGATAGGATTAGGGGCTCATTAGCATCAAACAGGGCTTCTCTACTGCCCGGTTCCTTCAGTGGGTCTGGGAACATGTAGAGGCAAGTCAGAAGAATACCTTGAAAGATATAAAAAATAAATAAATAAACCAAGAGAGATGCGAAAGGGAATATCCCTTGCATACATGTGGTCAATATCACTGCTGTGACACATGTTGTACCCATTCATTTGAGGCACAGAGATGCTTCCATAATCACACATGTAGGCCTCATGGTCCATCGAGTTTTATGCACGCCTTAAATCAGGGTTTGTAGAGCTGCGGCCGCCTCGTCGTCCAATCCCATTCACGATGGTGGACATAATTGGGGATGAGACTAAATTAAAATAATGATATTGTAAGATGAGTCCTAAATACCAGTCAGTCAACAACATCATTCTTTTGGCTTTTCTTTACTTCTGGAGGACCTGCGACAACAGATCCTTTCGTCTTATGTGAATATCTTTTAGAGGCCACTCTTTAGAAGTGTCATGTACAATTAGCTTTTTGAAGTTTTACCACTATCATAATTTGCATTTACAGCAACAGTGATTCACTTGTGTGAATGTGCTTGTGTGCACTTAATTTAGAAATTCTTGCCTGTTATTTAAAGCTGTTACTCAAAGCCAGATTTGTGATGTTGTCAGGAACAGTATTATGTCGTGCCACAAAGACTGAAATGAAAAATGAAAATGTGGAAAACAGAGGGTTGGTAGAACATGAGTAAAAGGATTAACTGGTTTTGGCTGTAACATTAAAGCTGCATTAATTGATTTTTGAGGTCAGCAGAACAAGCTAAAAGAAAACACAACAAACACAACAAACTAAGATATGGTGAACTTGTTATTAAACAGTTGCCATTAACACTTCCAGTGGACATGTATCAACATTAGCATTTCTTCTGGAGTCTTGTTTCTTGCTAAATTGCTGCTAAATACTCCACTATGTTCAGCAGCTAGTCGTTAACTTTGTCTGCTATAGAGAGAATAGGAGGGCCTGCTGGTTCTGGAAGTGTTTTTCCCCATCCTGCAACCTATTCTTTAAACAATCTCCTCAATATTACTGAAGATAGAAATGCAAGACTCTTCTGGATAATGTAGCAATCCTATAGACTTATATTATGATCATTAATTTCAATTATTTCCACTTCCTTTCAGAGAAATCATGTTTTGTCCGTGATTTTGGGGGGCAGTTAAGAGAACTAAGAGGAGAAGAAGCCATGGGCGCAATTCAGAGCGTAAAGAATTCAAAATGCCTCATCACTGACTTTGTAAACAATATCCATCGTTACTGTACACGCAACATCTATTGCACGTCTGTCTGTACTGGGAGACGGATCTTCTGTTGCTCTTCCTGAGGTTTCTTCCATTTTTTTCGTCATTAAAGGGTTTTTTTTTTCAGTGGTTTTTCCTTATTCGAATCAAGAGTCTAAGGACAGAGGATGAGGTCAATTTGTGATTTGTGATATTGGTCTATATAAATAAAATTGACAACTGAATTCACTCAGAAGTGACCCAGAGAAATTAAAAGTAAACTGATTCACTATGTAGATTATAAAATCAGTTTTCTCAATACGGTAATCTTAACTGAATTTTAAGCTTGGTGATTGGCTGTTTCTTACTAAAATGCACATCAGGAGTCGTAGTTAACTTCTTATCTTCGATTTTTTTTTACTAAAGAACCAGATATTTTCTAATGTAGTTGTTCATCTTTTGTATTGATGATTTAACCGGGAGAGTTTATGATGATCTAAGCTGTAGAAGGGCTCAAACTTTGAGTCATGTAGATGATTTTTCACTGGAAACAGCTGTCTGCTGCAGCTGGAAATGAGTTTGGCGAGAGAGGAGTTTGCAGGCCAGAAAACCAAAACAATTTACTAAAAGAAGCTAATACGCTCCGGGGCTACACAGTTAGGTTTGTCACTACAAGCAACACCTTTTTACTCAGTAACCTGATCCATTGTCAATAAAAAAGCATTAATGTGTAACAAAGATATATTCAAAAAGCAGGTCCACTGGTGTCTAAATTTCAAACAAGAATTGCTCGTGTTCACAAGTCTTGATGGGCCTGTTGTAACATTTATGAATTCTGAAGTTGAGCATGATTCTCATTTCATATGCCAAGAAGTTTCAAACTAACAGTAGACAGTTATGTCCCCCTATTGTGTGTAACCCTACAGCTCTGAGGTTGTGCCAGAATTTTTTTAGTGAGGGATGGATGGTCCCACTGTCTACACAAAGCCAGCTCTGATTACAGCCTTCTCGCCGACATAGCGACGGATGTCAGTCACAGTCTCAATTTAGACCTCTCTGGGTTTCTTTATAGAGCCCTTGGGCCCCAGCACAGTGTTTTTTATCATGATAACAGTACAATGAGGCCCAAATAACAATCAGATGCTCACCAGATTGCAAGAAAGCCTCCAGCGCTGCAGAGGATGGTGGAGCGTAATTTTTATGGAAATGGGGAAAAACAGTGTTTTCAGTCCATAAACAAACCATTCCAGCTTCTCATGCCCAGTGTTTAGTCGTGTGATTCATCGTACAAGTTTGTTAACTACTTGATCACACAGGTTAGAAACAAATTTCCCTTTTTCTCAGTATAATTAGAGGCCAATGAAAGTAAATAAGGAGATATTATTACGGTGTCGTGAGTCCAGAATTTTGCAAAGTTTAACTCTTCGTTTGAGCAGGTGAATTATTCATAATGTGTCCGACGCAATTATGTAAAGTAGGTTCAAGTTCAGCTTTTTGGCTTCCCGCATCAATCCCTAGAAAGACATTACAGTCAGGGCTGAATGAATGTGAGTGAGAGTGAACGTGCACAGTTTCAGTTTTTTCTGGAGCAAACGGCGAAACGGTGCATAAAGTGGACTGGGAGATTGCTGTCTTAGGTGTATTGAAAATAATAAATGCATCATGCTCACATTAGATTAAAATGTCTGCAAATGTCTAGTAGTCCATTGTGACATGCTTGATAATAATGATATTTTGTATCCACACAGCATTGAGTATTGGAAACTGTCGAGTATTGAAAGTGGCCGTTGGAAGTCTGGACTTTTTTTTTTTTTTTTTACTCAAAGAACTTGTAAATATTATGTTTGAGAACTTTGGCATATTTTATTACATAGAAAAAAAAGGATTTTGTGGAAAAACATGTTTAAATTCTCAAAGTAAGTTATCAAAAAAGTATGTATTGTTGGTAAGTAGGGCTGAGCAATTTCAGTATTTTCAAATTGTGATTTTAACGGTAATATTTAATTCAAAACAATAAGTTGTTCAAGCTTGTCCCATAAATACAATATTACCATTCATAAACTACATATGACTCTGATATGATGCAGTGTACCATATTCTGTCTAAAATTTAACAACAAAGCAACGTATATTTATAGCCTTTGGACTGGAAAAACATGTTAACTGTAAGCATATTTTGAAAATATGTTCTCCTCAGATGTGGATCAGTGATAAACATCTCAATGTTTCAGTGTGGTTTGAAGAAAATTCCTAAATGTTATTCCATTTGAAAAGCTGCAAGATATATCTACGAACAAATTGGAACAATTCCTACTCACAAATCAAACATCAAAAGAACTTATATTAATTTATCGCTTGTGACAGGACAAATCTAAATTAGGGAGTGCAGATAAGGCAGCTCATCCTCAAAAAAATCATGTGGACATGTGTAAACATGTAGATACACTGTATATTAGCGTATCCAAGTGACTTTGCAATTGAAATGTAGATTGTATCATATCTCTTTGGTAAATTTGAGTAGCTGCACATCTGGATATGTTTAGCTCCATTTTTGAGATAGACTACATGAACCATGATGTACTGATTCACATGTCACAGTACAGCTACCTTTTGCAGTACATGGAACAGCTTTTTCCACATGAAAATATCTAATAATGGCCCTTATCTAAAAAAAGAACATGCTTGCACCAGCCCTGCTTACAAAACTCACTTAATTCTAATTGCATTAACACGATGCTACAGATGCTACAGTGAAAATTGTGCTGTCGGACTGAAACGATCACAAACAAGTGTGTTGTTGTGCTGCCATTTTCACTGCACTCATGATTTGTACATGTGTAACGAATCTAAAAATCGGCAAAGACTACAAAGAGGCCTGTAACATTGATCAATTGTTGTGCATTGACACTGACCTTATTTGAAAGTGTTTCATTATTGACAGTGGCTCTGCTCTTTATCACTTTGTATATCCTGTAGAGAACTCCACAGCTTCTCATCACGCTTCCCAACGGCTCGGACAACTGATTTATCAACTGTTCATATACACACATTTCTTTTCAAGCCATGTCTGTGCATTGTCACATAATGAAAATGATTTATCATTGCTCAGCCGAACAATACTGGAAGGGAATAAAGTAACACTCGAACAAAGTGTCCAGTCCAGTGAGATGTTTACACGGTCTGGGTTAGTTTCAGGCTCTGATTCATAAAAGGAAGTACAAGAAAAGGAAAGTGAAGGATGACACTGAAGATTGTAAAACTGATTATAGTTCACGATGATGCCTGTAATTTGTATTTTTCTCATGCTGACTTCTAACTGTAAGAACAATCTGTTTGTCTGTCTTTGAGTTTTTTCAGTAGAGCTGGAGGTCAGTGGAAGGTGACTGGCTGCTCCAGGGTAGCTCTCGCCATGGCATGATAAGCTTTACAGTCCAAAGTGGGATTCTTCTACCACTCTGATCTTTCATGCGGTTTCCACGCGGGAAAACAGAAGATTTAACTCTGGCTGTTATAAATCAGACTCCAGCCATTTTCATTGTTTGTCTTTGGGCTTTTTAGAGAATCGTCAAAATAGAAAGTACGCCCATTGAAACAGCCCTGCAGCCAAGTAGTAGGAACTGTGGGAACTAGCCTGGCTGGACCTCAGAGACCACACTAAGCTGTTTGCTAACCACCCCGAGCCTCTCAGCGCACCGCTCACCGCCAGCACGCTGCCTGCCAGCCGGTTGCAGGTGCTATTCTTAGCAGTGAGAGAAATTACCCAACAAATTATTCACTACACAAAGTAGATGCTATCTCTCTCTCTCTGCGACACAATAGCCCAGTGTTTTGTCTGCTGGTTTGGTCTGAGCCTTTACAGTATATGTTGTATTGTCATTATTGTGCTTTAGCTTTCATATAGCCCGGGATGTTTTTGGGATCTACTAACTGGTCCTGTACAGACTGGTTCTTGCCCAAGCAGCAAATTCATTTTTACATATTAAAACCCTATATAAATGCCTGTAAAGATAAGAAATATGCACCACAAAGAATCATGTCCACACATATAGACAGGTGACAAATTAAAGAAAAAAACGGTACAGGTCTGAATGCTTGACCCCTACGGTGAGGAGATCCAATGACTCTGTTATGCTTTGGGGGGCATTTTGCTGGCATGGTTTGGGTCCACTTGTCCCCTTAGAGGGAAGGGTCACTGCAAATCAATACAAAGTTGTTCTGAGTGATCAGCTTTATTCTATGATGTAACATTTCTATCATGATGGGACTTTCTCTTCCAGGATGACATTGCCTCCATCCATAGGGTACGAGGGGTCACTGAATGGTTTGATGAGTATGAAAATGATGTGAATCATATGCTACGGCCTTCATGGTCACCAGATCTCAACCCAGTTGAACACCTATGGGAGATTTTGGAGCGACGTTTTAGACAGCGCTCTCCACCACCGTCATCAAAACACCACATGAGGGAATATCTTTTGGAAAAACAGTGTTCATCCTTCCAGTAGAGTTCAGAGACTTGTAGAATCAAAGCCAAGGTGCATCAAAGCTGTTCTGGTATCACGTGGTGGCCCAACAACTTACTAAGAAATTTCATATTGTCTTTTCCTTTAATTTGTCACCCGTCTGTAACTTTAAACCTGCATTGACTGATTTTTTGGCCACTTGCGACGGAAACAAGTTGTGAACACTGTCACTGGATGTATTAAGAGAACTGGATACAGCATTGGAAGAAGGGCCCCGTTCACTCCTACAAAAGTTGCTCAGTGGTGCAAGAAGCCAAAGAAGACACTTCTTGCTATAAAGAAATTACCCGGATGAAAACATACTGTGCACGCTCTATGGGTCCCAGCACCCATGGATCGTGCTCACTAGAGACTTCCACTGATCGAGACAGCTAACCTCTGGTTTAGCCTACTGGCTAACTTGAATTGGGGTAAAACAATTCAATTGTTCGGCTCTTCTAGACTTTCCACGTTATCAGATCGAATGGATCAAATTCTGATAGTGAAACAAATCATTTTGTGGGGGTTGTGAGGCTAAAAAAAAGTATCCACCATCTTACAGCGTCTCCTTTTCCAATATTTTTATGCTTTTTGGGCCTCTGTAGGACCCAAAAGTTGTAATTCCACCTGCCTGCTCCTATCGTAATGGTTTTTCCTGCTGGTTGTACTACAACTGAAGGCTTGTTGAAATAAGGTAAATACAACAACTAACCACATAGTCATATTTAAAAAGTCACAAATCTTAACATACAATATTTCTAAAAATATATGTTAGCAACTGGTAGTTAGCAATGCAACACACCTGCTTTGGTCATATAAAGTCAATATATTTAAATGTATAGTTACTCATTGTTCTATTTTTAACAGTCTGATTAGCAACTTGAGACGGTCCAGACAACATTTTGGCTAATCCCTATAAACAGATATATTATGCATATGAATGCAGATCAATTTTTTAAAAATGTATTAAAAAGCTAAATCATTGTCAGAAAATACCCATGGGTTCTGAAGCCCGGCTCTTTATTAACAGTGTGATGGCTACCTTTGTTTTGTCTATTGGTGGAAGCATTGTATATCATTCTCAGATAAAGCATAGAGGTCCTGACCATATTTTGCATGAAGGAGTTCATTTCACCCCTCTGGAAAATGATTTATTTTTAAAAACTATTGCCCTGTGTCTGAAAGACCAAATCCAGTAGGGTGATAAAAATAGGCCAGGCTCTTTATGCTTTATGTGATGCTTGACGTGCACTCTTTTCTATTTATTCATTTATTTATTTACATACAATGGTAGCCATCACAATTGTTAAATCTGTCACAGCTCTCCCTCTCCCTTCCTCTTCCATCTTCTCCAAACCGTTTGTTTACCCAGCCTTTCCACCTGATGGACTTCCTCAATTGTTTTTTCTCCATGTTGAATGTAGCCAGGAGTTTGTAGGGTCAGCCAAAAGTTCTGCCTATTTTTGTGCAAATTAATATTTTTTTATTTAACTCTGGTATGCATGCCTCTGATTTATTGTAGCATTACACACTATTAGAATAAATTAGATACTGTGTGTGAAAGAATTCCAGATTAAAGGTTTTTGCTCAATGTACAAGTAAAGACCTTTACATTTAATGCTGTCAAAGAAAACATACATTACATAACAAAACAAATGCATTTCAATGTTGAAAGCAAAAGCTGTGCTTCTCTAAGACCAACTGCTTTTGAACTTATTCCTAAACACCAAACTGAGTGATAAAATGTTGTAAAAGTGTAATTTTGCACATGCAAAAGTTTAGTAGACGTGCACATCCCATAAACTTCAAACAGGTGCTGGACCAGTGAAAGAATGTAACAAGGAAAGATGAAGGTCTGCACACTGTAACTCTCTTAGATACAGTTTATTGATATTGAGACATCCACCAGTGACATTTTGAGCTACATGCTCTTCCTCAGACTAAACAAAATTTATACAGTCACCATCTTACAGTAATAGACCATAGGCTCCACATGATCTGTTTAAAATGCGCATGCGCCACTCACATCCACAGTTGACTCAATTCGTGTAGTGACATGTGTCACTATGTGGTTTGTCCAAGAGGTGTTGCTGTACGTAGCTGTACACGGTTGACTCAGATTTAGTAGTGACAAACACAACACTGACATATCATATCACCTTTTAAGTTTATATGTCGAACTTGAAAGCAAACAATTGCTTATTTACAGATCCATTAGTTACAGAGCAACCTTATAATTCATCTGGAGTCGTGTTTCTGTCCACCAGATGAATTTCAGTCCAATATTCACTCTCTTTTTGCTTTGTTTTTGGTCTATCAACTCTTGAGACAAATATCTGGCTCTTTATCTGCTGAATACTTCAATATGTTCACCAGATAGTACTAATACTAACTGTGTCTGTTTGCTGTTTGTTGCTGAGCAGGTAGTGTACAGTGGGTTTTTAGAGCTTTTTCTCTGAAAACAGCTGCCTGCTGCAGCCAAAAACAACAGTATGAGAGCACTGAGAGTGAACCAAAACAGTAAAGTTGCTGCCTGATAGGTAAACCAGTGGTTCTCAGACTTTTTCATATCAAAGACCCCTAAACAGACACAAATATTTGATACGATTTTGTCCCAGCATCAACCATCTGATAAGATTTTCACCTTTAGATGTTTTATTACAGAAAGTGTATGAAACCTATGACCAAAATAGTCATTGTGTTTTTTATGGATGGAATTATAATGAAAATAAATGATTCCCCTTTTTTGCTAGAGACCCTCTGGAACCCTTGGGGTACCCAGGCCCCACTTTAAGAACCAATGATCTGAAACTCATTATAAAGGTCTGTAAAGCTGAGGGGAGCTGGAGAGTCACCGATAATTCTCTGTAGGTTCATCACTACGAGTGATGACATAAAACATTACACACTGTCATTTGATATGTTGTTATTATAAAACATATTGATTATAGCTGCTTTGAAGAAATAGTTTGACATTTTGGGAAATACAATTATTCGCTTTCTTGCCAAGAGTCAGATGAGAAGATCCATACCACACTCATATCTGTATGTTAAGAATGGAGCTGGATGGTAAGCTGTTAGCTTAGCGTAGCATAAATACTGGAGGCAAGGGGAAACAGCTAGCCTGGCTTTGTCCAAAGTTTGAAAATATGCACCTCAAGGGAGGAAACAGCAGCGTGACTCTCTGAAATCTGTCCATCCACCCATATGGATAATCTGTTGCTTGTAGGCATGTTTTTGAACTTTTGAGAGAGCCAGGTTAGCAATTTGTTCTGCTTCAGGTCTTTATGCTAAGCTAATCTAACTAATTTAGGTGGCTTAACCATTTTAGGCTACACCTCAATAATTATTTGGACATGAGGAGTAAATCAGACACTGATTTAATGGCTACAGTAAAGCTACTAGGGCTTTGGTTTTAAAAAACACTGCAAGATTTATGTGCCGAACATCAACAATGATTTGTTAAATGAAAGACGTCAGCTGCGGATTTACAAGACTGTATAAGTGTCTCTCTCAGGGTGCCTTTAGCTGCTAGCAGCTGCTGACTCAGGATCTCACATTGTCCCGTACGTCATAATCTGCACCTTCCCTTCACTTTAAACTGCATATTATCAAACAGCAGAGCAATAAAATGACTAAATATAAAGTTTAACAGACATGGAAGTGAAAAGGGTAATTAACACTGTGGAGAGCCAGGCAGAAGATGAACTGTTTGTCTTTGGTCTCTTCTTAGTGGCTTGACATGATGAAGCTGTCATAAGCTCAATATAGAATTGTACATCTGTGTTTTGTGTTGTTTCAGTATCTCTAAAAGCCACATCTAATCATGTGTCAACAAAAGAGCCTATAATAAGTTTCATCATTATTGTTTTATAGGAATGTGAAAGTTTAACTTTTTCAATTCCATTCACATGTCTGTACTTTAGGATTGGAGCTGGAGCCAAGAGACCGTTAGCCTAGCTTAGCATTAAGAAAGCAGGGGGGGAAAGCTGGACTAGCTGCTCCCTCTAAAGTTAAAAAATGCACCTATGAACATTAAAGCTCACTCATTAATTAACTTGTGTCTTTAATCCATAAACAAACGGAAATGTAAAAAAGACAATTTGCGGTTTTATGTGTACGAATCAGCCTAGTGCCTCTGTTAATTCAAGCTGCAGAGACAAAGCTAAGACTAATCCAGCTAAATTCATGAACACGTTTTTCTCTCTATTTTAACCCCCCCGTCCAGACTAAAATGGCGTTTTTCTCCCCCGAAAAAGGAGTTTTTCCAAAACAGCCTCCAGAGTGTGTAAATCTGAAAATGCTAGCTTAGTGTTGTAGTGTGTATTGCAAAAACTGAGCTCTGTAGAAACACTGCCATATTGGTGATAAAACAGATAGTGACAATAGAGTAGCATTTCATTGTTTTTCATTGGCATTTCATTGGAAGAAGAAGAAAGTACTGTCTACTTTTATAGCATGTTTAGAGTTAATCACAGCCACTGACCACCATTCTCTCGCTGAAACTGTCATAATCTGCTTGGAATTAACAAATACCATCTTCTTCTTCGCTGTTTTTCTGTGGCTGACACAGCCAGTATGAGGAAAATTATCCTTATCAATTTGGGGTTATAATGTGGACGTAGGTATTTGCAAAACGAGCTGAAACACCTGCTGTGGATGCATGTCATTTCTGCACGAATTGCATTTTAGAATTTCACCAGCTTAATGTAGAATTAGTCTCAGAGAAGTCAGTGTGCCTGGTTTTTACTAGTGATAGTTACGATACTTACCACCCCCAGAAACCACAAATTGTTTTTCCATTCTGGTTTGCATGCAGACTAAAGGAACAAATTAGTTTAGACATGTTTGCAGTGGTATTTTGTAACTTTGGATGCTACCCCATGCTACCAGTCTTTATGCTAGGTTAGGCTAACAGTTTCCCAGCTCCAGCTGCATACTTAAACCTGCAGTGCGGAACTTCTACATATAAATGAACATCTGTTACATCCGAGCCCTTGCCAAACAAAATCACACAATGCTGATTAAGCCTATCATTGCCAGGTAAATCTTTCACAGTAAACAGAGTTTTTAAATTTGGTGTCGGTGGCGACATTCCCACGCTGGCCGGAATGTATACTGCACATGCACTATGGGCAGAGCATGTGCACCAGAGACTTCCTCCTTCTGAGCAGCTAACTTCCAGTTAGCCCTCTGCTAACTTGAATGGGAATAAAATAATTTGTGTGTTTTTTCTAGGCTTTCCAAATGTTATCGGACCGAATGGATCAAATTCTGATAGTGAAACGAATCATTTCACAGTTTCTGTTTTTGTAATTACTCTCACTGCCAGAAGGGGGAGACAAAAGTCCCACATTCCAGCTTTAACGCACAGACATGAGAGTGATATCGACCTTTGATCTTGTAACTCTCTTTAAGAAAGTGAAGTGTGTTTCCCAAAATATTGAACTATTCCTTTAATAGTTCCATAAAACATGATAAAAATCCAGTCAGATTCAACTTTTTAACTTCAGTTAATACAATCGTCGGTCATGTATGGATATAAAGTATGGAAGCTTTTATACAGATTGTAGCTTTTTCAGTGTTGAACTACCAGGAGCCAAATAATGACTGACAAGTGTTTTTGCAAGCTGAAAAAAGAAATTTCACCAAAGCCCAGCTTATGAAAATATCAGCAGAAGTGTGCTGTGATATATGTAGGTGGTGAATGAAAAATCTGGTGCTGCATCAGTGCTATTGCCGCACATTCTTTCTGAATGTCAAATCTCCCAGAATACTTTGCAAGGTGTGCTAATTAAGCATGAAAGTACAAACAGGCCCAGTTGCTGCAATGGCGAGAACTCACATAAGGGCTGTCTGCGTGCAGAGATGGTTATTTTCAAGGCTTGGAGAATCTCTCTCAACTTTGCTTTTTACAAGATTAATAAAACAAGATAACCAGCATGTGAGAATAATCCACCGCCCTTGTATTTAATCCAATAAAGGCTAATTATAAGCAGAGGGATTAAAAAAGGTCATGCCTCAGCTTGTCATGTAAAGGTGCTGCAGCTTGCTGTCAATTTCAAGCCCACCCACTGTGCAGCTTCCTGAGAAAGTCCAGCCTTTCTTTTATGCAGAAATGTTTCCTGTACCTTCTCACAATGAATGACTGCACGTGGATTATTTGGACAGAAACAGTTGCATGCAATATAAATATGATATGATCATCACAGTCATAGTACAACAGAGAGCATATTGCAACAAACCTTTCACTGGCCTGAGACTAATTTTTACATGAACAGGGTGGATCCCTTCCACACACGAGAGTGCTGTCATAATGTGCTAATACTGAATGTGATGTAAGAATACATAAAGTGTATTTTGCAGTTGTGCGCATACATATTTTTAAAAAAAAATCTATTCAGGTTTTTAAAAATCAAGATGTATGATTTCTCATGAACAGGAAGTTACTTCACCACCTCCGTGAACTTAAAAAATGAGCTTATTAAAAACCTAGACCATGCCTTGAAGAAAAAGCACTAACACTCCTATTAATGAAGTGTACACTGATACAGTATTAAGCTTGAGTAGTTACTGTGTTATGAATATGAGGCAGTTAACTTTGAGCAGGTGATGCTAATTGAGTGCTACAGTCCATCTGGAGCTGATTAAATTAAATATTTCGGTATCACTCAAATACAATTCCTGTAACAGGACAGGCACAATATTAAGCATAACCCGGTATATTGTATTTGCATGCTTATAATGAACAGATATTTCAATGGTAATGGTTCGGGGAATTCTTAATTGTGCTATTGAGACTGAACTTGCATCCTGCTGTTTCAGAGCGTTGTGCTTGTGCAGTCAAATATCCAAAGTCTGGTGACACAATGGATTGTTAATGTACAGACTTTTGCAATTAGTGTGGTTGCAAAATCTGTTTTAAAGCTGAAAACGAGGCCTGTGTTTCAACAATGTCACCCGACTACTTTTCCACAACTATTAAATGTCACTCTACAAGCATGGCTCAAACAGTTCTGTATGACGGATGTTTTTGTTTATGGATAAGTTTGGGACATTGTTCCTCCCACAGTAATCAAGTGGTTCCTTTTAAGTGTTTTCCATTATTATTACCATGTATGTATGTCTCTTCTTATTTTTCTCCACAAATCAAGCAGTACCAAAGTTTTCAGTAAGAGAAATACACTGATTCCTGTCACTGTTTTAAAAAAAAAAGAAATCTGAAAATACTGGCTTTATTGTCATATCTGTGAGGGGGTTTGATGTATAAACACAAGACCCGCAGCAAGTGCAGTAAAAACAGCAGAGTAGACAGAGATGAAACAAGCAACACCACGGGCACAGGCACTTGGAAGCAGATCTGAGAAGCGTTCAGCTCCAAAGCCCATTCTCTCTTTCTCCCTTGTTCTCGATATTTCCTAATAATTAGTGCTGCGCCACAGATGTGCACGTCTCCCTCTTCACCCTATTGCCTTTTCCACCCTCTGTATCCTCTAAATGCGAATGCGGGATATAAGGATGAGGATTTAAAGAGTGCATCATATGCTTTCTATTTCATAAAGCCATTAAAAGGAGGACGAAGATGAAAGCTGAACGGCCCTTACGCAAAAAAAAAAAAAATGCTGTGGAGAATTATAGGCAAGCTTATTTAAGTACTCTAATCATATTTTGAGTAGTTTGATGAACCCAAACATATGGAAAAGACGAAAAATGCAAGTGACTTTGGAAGTTTGAAAATCAACTCACTGGGCTTCATAAAGCCTGTGGGAAAAGGGATACATGAGTCAACTAGTAATAAAATTTTCAAAGGCGGCTGATAATTTTATTTAGTGAGATTGTAGGAGAAAAATTCAGATCCTGGGCTCATTTATGGAGGCCAAAAATATCTGCGACTGATTGGATATCCTGTTTCTCGCCAGTGAATCATTTGCCCCATAAACAAGTATAAAACATAAGCTTCCGCCCATATGATTCAAAAGTGATGAGTGACTCTGAGATCACATGAGATCGGGAATGAACAAGACAATGAATCAGTGCACACTTTAATCTCCGAGAAAAATAAAACAACACAGACGTAATTCACTTTTATTTGAAATGTAATAACATCCCACACAATCGGGAAACCAGATCCATCTTGAACATAAACGTACCTTTCCTTAGAGTCACTAATTAAAGTGTCACTGGTGCATGCGACTACGCCGACGACTGAACGCAGGAACTTGTCTGCTTTGATTCCGGCTTTAGTTATAAACATTTCCACCGGCAAAAAAAAAAAAACGCTGCTGCACATAGCTGAAATAAATGGCACTTCATCACACTAAGTCCGGCGCTGTTATTGATGAGATTTCAGAACAAGCATCCTGGATTCCTTCAAATAAACTGCACAGTGGGACCTATAACCTGCTCCAACACATAATCCCTCCATTTTACTCGAGCTACTTCCTGACCTTTGGTTCTCCCTCATGAATGCTGTACCTGGCATATTTCTCCTTTAGACACTCTGGATGTGGAGTTATGGATGTAGATTACAATAGGTCTTGTTTTTTGTTTGTTTGTTCCACCTTCTCTGTGCTACAGCAGACGTCTCCATTGTTACATCCATTTAAATTCTCAACTTGTAGTTATAGTTTGAATTCAGACAGAGTAAGGAGGAGGTCCCTGGTTTACTGGGGCCCCTAAGGGACCACACAGCTGGTCTGCAATAATTGCTGTGCAAGGGACCGTGGAGAGAAAAGACCGTGCAGAGGGTAGAGAGAGTAACTCCAATTGGTTTAAGCTTTCTCAATAACCCTGCTGGACGTCATGCTGTTTGACTGGACCATTCCAGGTGTGCCGGTCCAGTCTTGTGAAACATAAAATAGCATTTGCATCAACACTTGGAGATTCGGACTTGGAAAGCTTCCTCTCGCTCTCTCTGTCATCTCATTCCCACTCTTGATGTCATTTCCCCCATGACTTTCCCCCTCTAACCTCTCTCTTTCTCTGTTGCTCTATTTTTGTCATTTGTCCTCATTGCTCATCTGTTGAAACGAGGAGTTTGAACAGAGGTTTGCCTCCATCTACTGGTAGAAGGATATCTTTTACTGCATTGATCTGATGGCTGTACTGTAGGGAACAGTTACTCTGTAGAATGGGGTTAACTAGCAAAACATATGATGACATTTTGATGGATTTTTTTGCATCAATACTTTATTTTACAGGCCTTATTTTATACACATTTCCTGGAAATTTGCAGGTAAGACATTTTGCAGAGAAGATGGTGCAATTTGATACAAATTATAAGAAAAACTGGGGGGGGAAAGTGTTAAATTGGTTTAGTTGGTAAGTGCCAAATCAACATATTTTGTTTGTTAATTTGTTAATTAGATTCTTAACAATTCTTTAACTGACAGAAAAAAAAAACATTCTTCTCAGTGTGTAGTTTTGTTTGTCAAATGATATATTAGCATAGGGGATTGTTTCTTAAAAACTATAACGTGTGAGTGTCTATCAACAATTTCAGTAACACTTTATTTTACAAATCTCTTAGTTTCCTTCCAGTTTCCAGGACAATTTAATCTAACAGTAGCTGAGCTGCTGTGTGTAGCTGTTAATTCTCAGGACATTTCTTTGGAAAGGATTAATGCAGTTTGATAGTATAAGGGAAATGAGTTTTTAAGATCCAACTACACACTGAATCTGTTTTCTGTCATTTAAAGAATTGTTGAGAATCTAATTTACTGAGAATTTTTGCAACCTAAACATATTGAGTGGATACTTATGAAATGAACCAACGAAAGACTTTTTTTCCATTTTTCTGCTGTGCCAAATTGCACAACCCTCTCTGTAAAATGTCCTCAGAATGAACCATTACGTATTACAGCAAATAACTATTTCCAGGAAATCAGTATAAAAATTAAAGGACCTGTAAAATAAAGTGTTTCCCCTTTTTTATTTTACTTGTTGCCATGGTATGAAGTATTAAGACAAAGTACAGAATGAAAATGGTCATTACAGATAAAGCAAAGTTAAGTGTGAAACAGACACAATGAGCACATTGAATTAGGCACTTGGCAACTATAATGTAACATATTTAAAACATCCTTTTTCTCAATGGATACTTACACAAAACTGAGTACATCTGATCACAGCCAGAGGCCGGGACCCCCTCGGAGCAGTCGCACCTTAAATCTGATGGGTCATGAAATGACTTGTAGGATAGGAAAACGGAAAAAGCATATTTCTCTACACATGATTAGATTTATTTTTTTAATTTTTGCTTTTTCTGGAATAGTGGATAATTTGACCTCTTTAGGGAGTTAAAAATATTCAAATAAAACAAACTGAGGAAGGAAAAAATTATTTATTACTCTACATCTATGATTGCTCACAGATGTAGAGTTGGATACAGCTTTAGTACATTTAACTGCAAATATTACTATACTAAGTATACTACTTTTAATAATGCTAATAATACTATTACTTTTAATGGAGTATTTTGTCATTGTGGTACTTTTTAGAAAGTGAAAAGTAAAACACTGTACACATGACAATTTTAATAACGTAAGATTTAGTGACTGAAACTTTGTAAAATGAGCAAGTATGATCTTGACGACATTTTCAGATACCACATTTTCACTGACCAGTAGGTACTGCAATAATGACACATTTAACACTACAACACTACATGTGAACTACTGTAACTAGTATTATATTACAAATTCAGTTGATTCAAACATTTTTGTTGCATGTACAATTTAAATATTGATTTTACTGAAATGATAACTCATTGTTTTTACACAATACAACAAGGACAAACATCCGGTCCCTTGTTTCTTGGAATGCAATCAGTATTAAATATAGTTTATGGGCTCTTTGTCTTCAAATGAATTTGTTTTGAAGGATTGTAGTAACATAATTATCAAAATATAGGTGCAAAATACTGATTCATTACTTGATATATCTGATAAACCTGGCCTTGCAAAGTACACCAAATTGACCTGTTCCCCAATTCAAATCCAATATTAATGTGAAAACTATATACAAACATACATACAGCACTGCAGTGTTTTGGAGATTATTCTCACATAATAATTGGTGGATTGATAACTATTCTTGCAGAATACACACGTCATACTATGTCTGGGAGTCAAAGCAATAGACCACTCATGATAAGATGTTAATACCTCAGCCATTTATTTCTTAAACATAAGAAAAAAAGGGACTTCTCCAAGGTAAGAAAAACAACATTGCAATTTAAAATCAAGTGCACTTCAACAATATCTCATTCTATAAGGGAGCTGCTGTCCCTTCCTACTGTGTGAAGTGAGATTGACAAACTCAAAAACATATCGAAAGAATCAATCTTTACTGTAAGGCTTTGGGTGGGGTGCTGTGTCGTAACTGTTGTGATGCGGTCTTTGAGATGTCAGTGGCGGTGACGCACACGCACGCACACACATACACACATGCACACGTGCACACACACATGTATATATATACCGATAAACTGCCAATCCACAACCCGACAACATCACAACAATGTCCTCTGCGACATCTGTACATAAACAGATATGCAACTATGTGACAGGATAAGACGTTGACTGTGTAATGGACAGTCAGGCAGTCAGGCAGTGGGCTCATTTGTGCTAAAACTCCTGCTTTAAGCCTTTTTATCAGAATGGGAGCAAGAAGATGACAGCTCTGGTGTCAGCACCTTACCTGAGCCAAACAGTATTTGTAAGTCTTTTCCAGTGTTTGAATGCTCTCTAGAGTACCAGATGGATGGAGTTTATTGCTTCATGAACAATTCAGATAACTCCAGCCAGATGAGTTTCCATGATCTAAGATATCAGCTGTCAGTCACCAAGGGTTTAAACATCTCAGGTATTTGCCGACTTCAGAGCAGATGGCGCCACATGAGACTACAAATTTGTACTAAAATCAGAGGAAGTTATTTGTGAGTCTATTTAACATACTTTTCTATGATAAAGAACAAAACTACCTGACTCCATTTGTATTATTTAATAATCCTTCTCTCCAGTTCTGGTAACTCGTACAGTTTTAAACAACCACTATGAATGAAGTACAATTACCGTCTGGCCCAGCTCTGACTACCATTATATAGGTGACTCATCCAAAAACAACATGGATAATGACATACGTAGTTAACTAAATGGTAAAGTCGGAGAAGTAGGTCACAATCACACTTCCAGGAACATTTCAGAGTTTCCTACTGTACAAAAAATAGCCTTCTTTATTAGCAGAGCTAAATAATTAACCTATAATCAACTTACATCCTTGTAACAGGAGAAATCTTAAAAAAAAAAAAAAAAAGTTACTTTGAGGAGAAAAGAAATTAGAAAGAATGTTTCATCTGCAATTTCAACTCTCTAGATCCAATAACAAACAATATCCTATCTATATACAGTAGTAGGCCAGTTATGACAGTAAAATGCAGCAATTCACAATTGCCTTAGTGCATGTGACATACTTAGTATATATAACAATATACATCAATGGCATTTCACATTTGACATTCTCGATAATACATAATATACCTTGAGTATAACCCACAAAAGGATGCTGACACCTTAGTAAAGAAAACAAAGTAAATTGACATTACAAGGTTTCACATTTAGGAAGAAAAAGAACAGAAAACATGGGGTTAGATTGTAACTATTTATGATGTTATTAGTTATAATCACCATAAGTAATACGCAATTTAAAAAGAACTTGTGCAAATCACTAGTTATTGAACAGCAGGTGGCAGTGTTTATCTGTTACTCGATGCATTAGAGTGTTAAAACAGCTTTGTAGCCATCATAGAAATGTTATTTTTCATGCATTCTTTGACATTTCACCATAACAGGAAAAGTTTTACAATTTTGACATTTCAATAGTGGCTACAAAATAAATGCAGAAAGAAAACTTCTACAGTGGCTAGTTTGGCTACCATTGAAAGTTTATTAGCTCTCATCTTTGGGAGCAGTTGGAGCCTTGAACAAAAACTGTCAATGATTTGGTCATTAAGCAGGTTGATGTAGGCAGTTGATGCTTTAAAGTACATACCCTCATCCTGGACCGATTTGAAGAATTTTGCCCCAATAATTCCCAAATTTAAAGATATATTGTATATAAAACTTAACAAGAAAGACTTGTTGCTTTTTGTGTATTCAGAAGGAGGGCAGTATTGTAGAGCAGATGCAAATATTTGCGAGTGAGTGAAACCCCAGTCTATCTGTATGACAACAAAGCCAATCATAAACATTTATCAATGGCTTTTGCACAACACAGTAGGTCACTTGGCACAGACTCGGTGTATATGTGTTTGTGTCAGGGCACAGAGGTGCATGGTTCTCTGTCTGTATACAACAGTACATATATAATAGTTGATGTCTTGATTACACATTTATCTGATAGGGAAAACTTCATTGTGTGGTTTGGGGTTCATGATGAGGTGATGGGAAAACACAGTGTGACACATGTGCTAAATTATACTTGAAAACAGTCTCATTTGAACTGCCTCATCAGATTTATCTTGCCAGACACTTCACCAATCCTGATAGAGGATGTGCGTGATCGAGTGCACCGCTTTATAGATCTGAGACATTTTCAAGTGTATGAGATGGTTGAACAACAGGGCTCAGAGTGGACAATAACAACCTGTGCGTGAACCAGCACTGAGACCATCACCGGGAGCCGGAATCAGGGAACGACACGGTGCGACTGTCCTCCTGGCCAGTGAGTCACAGACTACGGCAACACTCGACATTTCAATGCATGTTTTGAGATCTTATTTGAAGATTTGATTTTATTAGACGAGGCTGTGATGCATCTTATCTGGCTGCATTCATTTAAATTTGAGTCTGCATTACACAAAATCTTCACACTGTTTATAAACACTTTTGACTGTTTTTTTTCCAAACTATGTAGAACTGAAATCATCGTACAAGTAGAGAGACTAGAGTTCCAACCAACAATTCACCTGACAAATATTATCTTGATAAATCAATTAGTCGTTTGATCTATAAAAACATAAGAAAATTGTGAAAATGAATATCACAATTTCCTAGCACCAAAGGTCAAGTTTGGAAACCACTTTTTTGTCTAAAACCTGAAGATATTAATTTTACAATAATATAAGAAGCTGAACCATCAAATGTTCGGCATTTTTGCTTAAAAATTTACTTTAAACCGATCAAAATAATTTTAATTTTCTGTGGATCAACTAATCAATTAATTAACTAATCATTTCAGCTCTACTCTGGACACTTTCATCTCTGGTTTAAACATTTGATAGTAAAATGAGCAAAATCTAACCAACCCCCCTCCTCATGCCTAAACCTAACCAAGAGGGTGCGTCGCGTAGTAAAGTGGGTGCGTCTTGCAGTAAAGTGGGTGCATTGTGCAGTAAAGTGGGTGTGTTGTGTAGTAAAGTGGGTGCGTCGTGTAGTAAAGTTGGTGCGTCGTGTAGTAAAGTGGGTGTGTTGTGTAGATACTGTGAGTCCGCAGATAGGCTACTTGGATGACAGTTGTTTTTAACTTTTAACTTTTAGTACATACTGCAGCTGCCCTTACAAAGTACATACAGTAACATGCATACAACTGGGACATACTACTTTTTCTGTCATCACAGCTTCTGTCTATGCGCTGTCATTGGTCTGTGCTCTCTTGGTAGCTCAACTGATGTGACATATTGTCATCTGCGCAGAAGATTATGGGTCAGAATAGCCATAAAAGCATGCAGGCTTGCATACTGCAAAATGTGACTGGATGTAGTAGGACATCCTGGTACTTTTGGCATACTGCATTTGACGCACCATGTATCGGGACATACTAAATCTTTTTCTGGCATACTACATAGTATGGTAGTACGGGTATCAGAACGCACCCAGTGACATCTGCAGATCTCAGCTGCTGCTAATGCTCCTATAGGTGGTGCAGGTTGCCATGTGTAAAACTGGTCTAACAATGACAGAAGAGCTCCCTCTAGTGGAGAGTCACAGCCTCCTAAATATCAATACATGAGCTTGTGAAATAGTTACTTACATTGTATTGAAATGACAAGTGTAGCTGCAGAATCACTTCATTCTCGTCCAAACAAGCCAAGTTACTGATCTTAGCAGAAAACTCAAAACTCCTCGATTTAGACAGAAAGAAAGACAAAAAAAAAAAAAATTTGGAAATGTTTTGAAGAACCAAATGTACAGGTGATGGGATGAGTGTATCCTTGGACGTGATGACATGTACGCCATATGTATCCATATGTATCTTATGCTGCCACCTGCATCTTGCTGTATATTATGAACAAATTAGCATTACCATGGAAAACACCAGTAAACACGATGATTACATGCCTCAGTATCCCATCTAAGCTTGGAAAAACCCTGCAAGCAAGTTTTACACAATTGTGATATGAAATATCACAATTACACAGAACATTTTACATGCACATCATATTTGAATATTAATGCACATGTAAGTTAACAGAAAAATGGACGAGCTGTGCAAAAAGTTGATTATTCTGTGATGTCATATACAAATATAACATGATATATAAGGACTTAAGACATACTGACGATACCTACACGTTATAGACACATTGCTCATACATTCATATATGTCAACACTTAAATATGTATATACAGTATACATGTATATATTCATATGTATACAGATATATCAAAGGAGGAATAAATAGTGCCATTAATGAGGTGAGATGACCTAGTTTTTCATTTTTCGTTCTAGTGAGACATCTATCCCCCGGGAATCATGTTAACAGGCCCCACCAGGCCATTTATTCAAGAGAAATATTCATGTGAGACATAGTGGCTGAACTACCAACACTCTATAGTCTGCAAACTGAAGTGATGCTGGTGGTCATCCAGCGAAATAGTTTAATACTTTCCATCTCAGACTCCCTCGTTCTCACAGTCTCTGTCTGGAAATTGTCCACTTCTCTCTGTCGGAGTGACCTGCTGCAGGTTTTAAAAACACTCAAACATTGTCTTTCCTGGCACTAGGTCTAGTTTACAGTATTATGCCCAATAATAAATAGTGTCTTTCAAAATGTGTTGCTGAACTAACGTTGCCTATATGTAACAACTACAGCCTGAATAGTCATATTTAGATGTGATTACATTCTATATATCTGATGGGGTATTGACATATATTGCAATGCTTTAGTACATACAAACAGAAAAGGCTTTGTGATTTGACCCTGTGTGTGCATGAAGTCAGGCATAGTAAAGTACTGTATGACACACACTCAGAAGTGAGACGAGTGACATGTTGTGTATGGACCTCTGACAAACTGTGTTGATGAAACAGTGGTATTGGATACTGGCCGAATAGCTGTGTCAGGGAATTGGCAGTGGACAACTCTCTGGCGTGATGACTGGAACTTTCTGCTGGAAGTGGGTGGCATCCTTCCCTGGTGATCCATTTGACAGTTTAAAACTCAGGCCTCTAGTTTGAGGGTGGTAAACTGGCGCAATTGGCCTTTAACACCCTTAATCTAATGCCATGTGGCATTGGTAATGTTGTATTATGAATATTCAACTGAAACTAGATATTTATAACAGCCGGCTATGAGAAATCTCTTTCCTCTTCAATTGGAGAACCTCTTGGTAGGACTCACACAGACTTAAGTACATCCAGTCTTGGCCGGTTACATTTGAAAACTCTTTCTTTTTCCTTCCAGTTTGGTCTTCCGTTCACACTATGCCCAAGTTATTCTCACCTGAATACAGAGAACTTCAAAAAACTGTCTCCAGAGAGGATGAATTTAAAAACTGTAGCCTTGCGTAATGCTGCGGTCCAGACAACTCAAGGCTCAAAAATTTCCAACTTCCCACTTGAAAAAGTATGATGGAACAGCTCTCAAAGTCAGAGCTCCCACTGGGAAACTTGGCCAATTTTAAGGTGAACACCATAAATGCTTAGTAATCAACTTAAGGCCATATAGTCATCTCCCCGCCTAAAAACACTGTAAATGGAATAAGACCGATTATCTTTGTAGAGTGATGTCAATCGAGCTAGTTAACTAGCTTTATGGAGAAGACAGGTTTCTTACAGTCAGCCATGTTGACTGTTTGCGTTTGGTGTTGTGGAGTGGTGGAACGCTTCAAGCTCAGAATTGAAAGGAACGCACCATTATAGTGTGGACAAGAAAAATATTGTTGTTTCGGAAACAATGAGAGTTGGGGACTGCGTTACAGTACAGTTTTCTGTTGCTTTTAACCCTCTCTGTGATCATCTGTGATCATTTTAAATGTCAGTGCAGCCAATCACACGGCACAGCTGTTGTCATTAAGCTGTATTTATGTTTATCTTGGCAGACGATGACAATAAAACTAGTAATCTTATTGACTTCTAGTGTAGTAGTGAAGGAGATACTTGAAAACAGACCTATCTATATGACGCAATAAAACCACTATTTTATACTCATTCAGTTGTCTGACAACAGAAACAGAAAAATATGTAAATACAATATTACAATACAGTCTAGGTGATCTCGGACAGAAGGAACAGACTGAACTGAGGTTTAACCAGCTGAGAGGAGTAACCAGACTGTCTGTCCTACTCTCCACCTGATGTTGGCTGAGATGCACAGTTGCGTTGTTTGCCGACCAAAAGAGGAGGGAGAGATTTAGCAGTGTTCCTGTTGATTAGTGTAATCTTTGCAAATCAACGCACGTGTAAACAGTGTTTTCAGAATTAGCTGGCTTAGTGTGAACACAGTCTGAGTTGCCAGAAACATAGAAATACAAACAATTCCAACCCCTAGCTTATGAGAAATATACCATAAACTCTTGCATACAAAAAGTATGTATGTATTATGTAGTAAATCAATAAAAAAAATTTTGACAAAGTTGTTGTGTGTAACTACAACACTGACTCAGTAAAATCCTGAGTCACTTCAATATACATGGTGCTTTTTAAGTCATCATAGGAATATTATAAAGGGCTTAAAATAAATCAACATCCTGCCTAAAACTGAAGATTGTGTTTTGACTAAGACTCTCTGTAGTCTTGTGTTTAAACCTCTTCTCTGCATCCTGGATGGATGCTACTGAGATAATGAAGGTCAGCTACAGGATACTGATGGTGAATATAATTACATTTTTTCATGCGGTCCTGTTCTACTCATCTCCTGCTGCCTTCACTAACAGAAAATTAGAATAATCTCAAACAAATGTCACTGTTACTTAATATTTCTTATGCAACTGAAGAGAACTGAATTTAAGTCACATTAGAAGTGAAATACTGTGAATAATCATTTAAAGATGTAGAACAGACCTTTCCTTATGTATAAAATGATCTTGACCATATTTAGCTGTAGTGAACGTTCGTCATATCAGTTGCTAAATATGTCCGGTACATGAACGACCCACGCAGCTCGTTATTTTTAATTAGCTCGACCTTTGCTGTTGTTGGTGTCGGCTTCGCTGACACGGCAGGTCGGGGTCAACAACCTTTTGCGCCACTGATAAATTTTATGCTACCGCCGTCAAACTAGAGGCCAAAGAGTCAAGGATGCTGACAGCTTGCTTTTTGATGTGTTAGGGTGTGAATAGCTTGTAACTTGTTTGTGCATAAAATATCTGCCCCTACAGGTAGAAGATAAGAGAATTATGGATTTTAAGGATCGAGTGGACAAACAAAAGGTTTTTTCCGGTTTTCATGGAATGTTTGGGATTTTCCTCCATCCGTTCACAGATCGCTTTCTGTGTAACAAAACTGACTTATTTTGCTTCTTTGTTGCATCATGTGTGGCCTTTCAATATTTATTTTCATCATAGCATTAAGCTATTTTTTGGAATTTATAGAGTACTCCTGCTGGCGGAGACATCACTGACATTCCCGGCAGTGGAAAACTATGGAATGATTGTGCTATAATCTTCTATTTTGTAAAACTATTTAAGGAATCTTAGAAATCAGGGCGAAGTTTTCACCTTCTAAACTTGAAGGAATGCTTTAAGTAGCTCAGCTCAAAAATGGACTTGAGAGCTTTCAGGTACTCGAAGTGTGACGTCTGCACTGCATCTGTGTGATGTAGAGTTATAAAAACAGTATGAGGGGTTTGTTTGTATTAAATATCACACTCTTAGTAGGAGCAGGAGGACTGATAGAGGTCTCCTTACAGAGCAGCAGTGACAGACATGAAGTTTAGAAAGAAAACATGTATGTGTGTGAGATTGTGAGTGTATGAGGAAGTATTATCTGCGTAGATAAATGCATGTATATGTTTGTGTTTCAGAATACCCCTAGTGTGTCAGATGAGTGCTGGTTTGGTCACGGTTGGGGTCAGTCTCCGAGAGCAGCTGAAACCTGTGAAAGGCATGATGGGAGGAGACAGGGTAGAGGGTCTCTTAATATTTACGCCTCCCCTGATTTTCATTTGGTCTTTAGTTTGCCCACCTCCCCGTTCAGCTTGCCCTCCTTTGCCAGCTTCTCGTTTAGTTGGCACAGTTGGCGAAGGAAGCCGTCGTTGGGACCGATCTCCCTCTTATGCCTCACGGTGGCCACCGCCAGCCGGGCATCCATTTTATGGCGCAGCATGAGGTAAGCAACAACCATGGTAGGGGAGCGGCTGTAGCCTTCTCTGCAGTGTACGTACACCTTCCCTGGAAGATACAGACAGAGACATAGGCTGGTTTTACAGAATCACACAAAATATAGGCCACAATGAGATGCTGAACCTTCTCATCAGTCACTTCAAAGGATAAGGTTGGTGATATCCTGTATTTTATTGTCAACAAAGCCCAGGAAAAAAATAACACTGTGAATCAGTCTGTGCCTCTTAGTCCTGAATACTCCTATTCATACTGAAGACATAAATCTTTAAAAACAGGCCCCAAACATATAGTTTAATTTTTAAAAAAGGTTACATAATTGCGTAACACAGAAAACAGATAGATGCTGTAGTTTTTTAGCAAAAGTTACTCAAACAGGAGTAAACAGTGAATTGGTTAGGGACTATTTTATGTCGTGGATTAATACACATTTGGTGCTCTAGTGAGTATTTCCACTGTTCAAAATAAACTACAGTATTTGTGTTCATGGTAATGAAGGAACAATACAGTCACATACAGTCAATAAGACAACAATGGAGATCTCTGGCACAGAGGAATCAGACATATCAGGCTTTGGATACACAAACAATACATGTTAGTTGGATCAATTCATTGGTGGTTTGGGTTTGCACATGGGATTTGATAAGAAAAATACAGAAAAATACAGAATAAAACAAAGACATCTTTCAAGTTTCTTTATAGTCCTTCGTTAGAGATGATAATTTGCATGCATTATCTTTCACTAAACACAGTCCAGACTTCTCCATGCAACTTAAAGGACTATATATGGAGCCACATACAGAAGGTTATTCTATCAACATGCTCAAGTTTTTTAATCCAACCAAAGTACAAAGCAGGTCATGAATAGTGACAGATAATCTATATTTTACGCAGTAATTATGTTATATTACATATTTTAATTAATGTAGGTGTTACAGATTTTGCATCTATACTCAAATCCACATTAACTGATTTTCTGACTTCTAAATGCTCCATGATGTTCATCAGCTAGTCGCTAACTTTGTCTGTTTGCTGTTTGGGTCGGGGCAGGTAGCGTACAGTGTGTGCAGGTTTCGGGTTTTGCTGAGGAAACTACATAATGAGAGCTGTGAGAATGAACCAAAAACAGTAAAGCTGCACACTGGAAAACCAAAACAATGAGCTGAAAGACGCTATAAAGGGTCATTGAGCTGAGACGAAATACACTATTGCTATTATAAAAACACTGATTGTAGTAACTTTAAGGAGCATATATAAATGATAAATATCTAGGGTAACATGAAAAAAACACAGGATTTCTGCTTTCTGGCGGTTTTGTACTTTAAGACTGTGGCTGAAGAACAAAAACTTAGAGGAAGAAAAATGAGGAAACAAATTAACAAAGAAAACAAAGGAGAGAAAGAGTGCTAGGGAACATATGCTGTGAACAAATTTGCCTAGCGAAGCATCTTCTCTGCCAGGAGATGCAAATATAAGACCTGACCTCTGCTGCAGACTCGGCAAAGTCAATCATCTTGACTGCGCCCGCATCTTACAGCGAGCCCACCTCCTGCATGTAGCAAAGACTCCGTACTGTGTGTGTATGTGTGTACAGAATACATGTATGTTCGCTGTGCTGTATTTGTATTTTCATGTCCGTGTCTTTCTATGTGTGCATACGCATAAATCACGACTTGTTTCTGTTTGCCTTCTAAGACGTGTCTCTGTCTAATTTACACTTTCATTACTGACTAACGAAAACCCCATGAGGAATCTCACTTGGCAACCTTCACAGAGCAGCTGATGTGCTGGGCTCAGGTCAGAGCTGCAGATTCTGCACTTTGTTTGAAACCCAACACCTTTGTGTGTCCCTCTCCTGGTATTATCCCCAACATTTCTCTCCTCTTTTTCTCCTCTGTTGTATAATCCCCCTCCTCCTCTCCTCTCCTCCCCTCCTCCATAGTCCACCCAGAACAGTCCTCTGCCAATGAAATGACCTCCTCAGTGCCTAATCACCCTGCTTGCCACAGATCAATGCTGATTCTACTGTATCCTCTTGTTAGACACATTGGATCTCTGGCTCACAACTTCACTCATTTTCTTACTCCATCACTCAGTCACTAGTTTCCTTTCAGTCTCCCTTTTTTCCTTTTTTCTCTTTTTCTGTTTTTTGTATTATTTATTTCCTTGCTCACCTCCTTCTCAATGACTCACTCACCCGCTCTTCTTATTCATACAAAAAACAGCAACAAAACTTCAGATTCAGTTTTATCTAAAACCTGCTTTTTGCCGTTTAGAGCCACCTGGACTAGCTGAAAATACAAAATATCACAGATATCCTCATTTTAAATGTTATGGTTAACATGTTAGCATAAAGTTGCCTATTTACGTATCATTTGGAGTCGTGTTTCTGACCATATAATGAATGTAAGTCCGATATTCACGTTTTTAGCTCTGTTTTGGTCTCCACCAACTCCTGAGCTGCTAAATGATCCACTGTGTTGTACAGTTTAATGAT
The DNA here is from genome assembly GCF_910596095.1 of Thunnus maccoyii. Taxonomy (NCBI): domain Eukaryota; kingdom Metazoa; phylum Chordata; class Actinopteri; order Scombriformes; family Scombridae; genus Thunnus; species Thunnus maccoyii. The sequence goes on from NC_056552.1 coordinate 6,739,750, forward strand.
TTGAGGAAAAGATTTTTCTCACCAATGTTCAACCAATATCTACATTGTATTAAACAATATGTGTTTATACTAAGCCTAATCACAAATTTTATTCTGTTTCTACAATAATATTATTAGATATAATAAAGCAGTTTCTTGTTGCTGTGGTCCTCTAAATGTTTTTTTATTTTTTCAAACCAGTCAAACAAGTAAACATTCAAATATACTGTAATCATGACATTCAAAAGTGGCATTACATTTATCACCTACATAGTTTGCCACATATGCTAATAATAACAAACTGCTGGTTATGAAACAGGATGTTGTTTTATGGTCAAATAAAACAAGTCACGCATGACAGTGTTTGATATCAGACTGATGACTCCTCTCTTAACAGCTCTGCGCTATAGCTGCTTAAGCTAACATTAACATTAGCTAGCAAATAGCTAGCTAGTTAGCAATTAGCTTCACAGAAGCTAACTGTATGCCACCTGTCATTTATACTGCGACACCTATTGCCAAGCTAGCTGCCTGAAATTGAGACAATCACTTAGATGATTTATTCCAACTCCCACCAATCTGAGACTACTTTCCACTTTCACATGAAGAGGTGTGTCTTTTTCGGTGAACAACATCTTTAGCAGAGTATAAATAAGACACTGGCATGAACATATTAACAACAGCCAAGAGTTACATTGTTGTTGTTGAACCAACTCACAAAATTAACGTTAATTAGCCACAGCTGAGTAGATTTGCCAGTCGTTGCCAGCTGACAGGTGTCATTATAGCTAGTGAAGGAAAGACTAAACCTCAGCTTGCGCAGCTTGAAAAGAAACTGTAAATTATGAAAGTTATAAATTAAATGGCTACTCCAGAAATATAAAAATATATGATTTTTAATATAAAAAGAATTGATCATCTAGGATCAAGCAAGACGTCGCTAATGTCAATGTTCAGTGCTGGACAGCATGGCTTCATCAGATTTCTTTTCCCTTTAAAAAAGCTGCCACTGAAAACAAGGTTGACAAGACAAAACTGAGCAAAATAAAAGAGGGTAAAATGCTCTGTGGACCTGGTTTCATCACTACAAGTGACCCCAATACATGATAATTTTATCCACTTTAATAATGCACCTTTAATGTGCTGGAAACTTTGATTATAGGTTTTACTTGTTAGGTTTTACACTATGCAGTGTGAGATTGTAAAAATGACCACTTGCATACAATAACCTCACATCTCCACTAAAGTAGACTCACACAAACAATGCAACGATGCTGTTCCTCATTAAAATCCTGGACCTACGACCTTTTCAGAGCTTGCAGCTGAGGGTTGCAAAATGTCAGATAAGGTTGCACACAGCAAGATGTCACACTACAGCGATACCAGGCAGCGAGGCGACGTGAGACACTTTCTCCTCAATTCCCCTTCACTCCTCTCCCTTGTTCTCTCTTCTCCTCCACCATCCTCATTACACTATCTCTTCACTCCTGATTTACCAGCGTTGGTGCACCTTTGCCAGACTGCCTGGGAATTAAGATGCCTTTTCTGTGTCAAAGCCGACAATAAATCTATGCCATAAAATACAAGGTGCAGCACAGTTAACACATCCCTCGCATGTGGTGACAAATTGACTAAATTTAGTTGCAGATTTGAGAGAGCTGGGGAAAGATTTTTTTCTCGTGGGGGAGGGCGAAAGCCTCATGGTGCTCTCTGAAATGCTGCACAATACAGGCGCAATATAGAATACGCTACATCTGACCTACTACTGTAAGTACTGTACATCAAACAGATAATTCAAGACTCCCATGTGATTCCTGCCTAATTTCGAATGTTTCTCATACATCATTTCATTGCACTACTTTACGCAGTACAAAAGGGTCACCTGTTAAACATAACTAAGCTGTAGAAGGGAAAAAAATGAGTTGGGTTGGGCTTTGGCGCTACAGGTGTGTTATGCCTGTATGCATGACACATTTTGATAATATTGATATCCAGGGACATGATCTGATAATGGAATATGGAGCAGGGCTCGGGAGTGTGTCAGAATTAGCCTGAGATGCTCAGGGCCATCATGATTATCTTCTGTGTTCACTTTAAGATTCAAAGCAAAGAAGCATATTGAGACTGAATCATTAAATGACGCCTTGTAGCTCGTGTCCTTTGTTAGACGAGCAACAAGAGAGGCTTGTTTTCATGTCTCAACTCGTGGGAACAAATTACTTTCAAGTGGGAGCTATTGAAGTGAGAAAGACATTGTGGTCCCCTTTGATCAGCTCTACCTTTGAGGGGTTTTGTTAAGACATAAATTCTCAATTCACTCACTAAAAAAAACTACTTTATTAGTACCGTTCCTGCTTTAACTTTTTCTCATTACTTTGAAATGGCGATAGAAGAAAAGTTCTGAATACAACGTTGACATATTATCACCTTTTCAGTTGATTGTTAGCAAACAGTCGCCTATTCACCATTTATCCAGATGATACGCAGCAACATTAGCATTCATTTGGAGCTGTGTTTCTGTCCACCTGGAAAATGTAAGTGCCATCTGCCTCCTTAGTTGTTAAATGCACTACTATGTTCACCAGCTAGTTGCTAACTTTGTCCATTTGCTGTTTGGTAGCGTACAGTTGGTTTATTGATGCTTTTTTGCTGAAAACAGCTGCCTGCTCCTGCTGGAAACAATACTATGAGAGCGATTAAAGTGAACGAAAACAGTAAAGTTACCAGCTGTAAAACCAAAACGATGAGCTGAAATATATATAAAGGTATTTATTATAGCTGCTTTTACTAAAACAGTAAAGTTACCAGCCATAAAACCAAAACGATGAGCTGAAATATAAAGATATTTATTATGGCTGCTTTTAGCATTCAGCCCATTAGCCCAGTAAACCCACAAACTGTGCACCCGCCAAACAGAAAAGGACAGAATACAATACAAACTGGAAGTGAGCTTCACTTCAGACACAGATAAAAACTTCCACATATCACAGCAAACTCACCTTTGCCATTATTGTGTGCAAGGGCCTTGTCGATAAAGTCAGCCCCCTCCTCAAAGAAGGCACTGAGGTCGAACTGCTCGGTGTCATTGGCCTGGATACCGTGGTACGTGATGCCCGTGCCGGCGTAGAAATCCACACTGGTGTTGACATGCATGAAGGAAGTGCCCTCTGCCACATTAAGAACATGCGTCACTCCAAGTTTCTGCAGGCGCATTGCATTCTGGGCTACGAACCTGGATTGGCGGGATGAGATTCAGAATCACAGTGGAAAAATGCATTTAATTTAAGCACTTTCCGATGTCTGGGACAAGTCTACTGCACTGAAACAAATTTCATAACTACTAAAAACTTATTGGGTGCCACTGTGGAATAAAACTTTTTTGTTCTGCGACAAGAAAAATGATGAGTGTACAGCAGCAGAACAAGACATCTCACACAAAAAAATAGCACTAATAATAACACCTGACATATTCTTTTTTTGTCAGCAAAGGAGTGTGTGTCAGCACAATTTATTTTAAAGTGATATTTTGACTTTATAGGTTTCATCTTTCACGACAACTCTGCATGAATTTTAGTGAATGCTATGCTGGCAGAATCACAGTGTCTCGTTATACAAACACTATATCTCATGGGAGGCATTAAAGTAGTTCTGTCTGTTGTTTAAACAGGACTCAAACTAAAATGTCTTGTCTTTTCATAGACTTTATTCCAAATTGTGAAGTTGATCAGCTACAATTAGACATTAATCTATTCACAATTGTTTTGATTTCTTCTGTGGAGAAGGCTTATAAAAGTGATAAGTAAGTTAGTTGCCTCAACGGTTGCAAGAAAACTAAAAGCAGAGATGTCAATCAAGCACAGTCTATTCACACACAGTCCTGAGAAGAGGTCCAATAAGTCAAACTAAGTGAAAACACCTGTGAAGATGGACGCTGAGTGTGTGAAGGGCCTTTAAAAACAATCAATAGGGATATTGAATTTGCAAAGATTGAAAACAGAGAGAAACAAAAAAGATGAACAAATTATTTAAGTTGATTTCATGAATCAATCATTTCAGCACTACTATCCACTCAACCTGACTGTCCTAAGTCCCCACACATTAAGTCTGCTCATACATTTTTTTAGCAAATTTTAAGTAGGGGTAAGCCAGTCAGTGGATGTAACAGCCAGTATGAAAGAAACATGAGACAACACTTACCAGAACCTTGAAAAATCACGTGGATATGTCATACTTGACCCGAAAAGCTGTTTTCAACCATAGCATGTAAATTCACTCAAGCGATAAATTATTTTGAATGACAAGCTGTGTTTATTGCTTCATGTGTCATAATCATGATCATTTGACAGGTTATTTAGTACTTTAACACATCCTGAAGTTTGCCATGTCAGAGTTTTTCAGTATAGAAGCAATTCAGGTTTAACTGTCAGGAGTCGTTGTCGGGATGATAGAAACAGCTGTTTTCTTTCATCCCTCTGCTAATGCGGACACACTGTGTGTGTTACAGCAGGCTCCACTCTGACTAAACCACTTCACCTACAGTTTCCCAAGACAAGGATGAGGAATGTCTTGTGTGTGGGGAGACATTTAGGTCATCCTTGCCTGGGGAAGTGTGGGTGCAGTGTCTCTTTTGTCTGCACTGGTCTGAGGCATGTACTGAGGGTGCAGAGCACTATATCTGTCACAACTGTGACAATTAACAAAAAAAGAGAATTTATCTTAGTAATACAGCAAACGAAATGTGTTATTTTTACAGTTATACTGTTGATTTTTCTATAAAAGTTATAATGTTCATACTGTTGTAAAATGTTTGATGAAATTGAAAATGAAATGTAATAATTTTTTAGTAAGATAAAGGACATAATGTGTTTGCAATTGCATATTAACAAGGACATTGTCAGATATTTTAATAAAAAGAAGAATAATATAAACAAATCAAGTTTATACCGTTGCTTTTCTTTTGATCAACCCATGTTACTTTTATCCCGACTGACAGGGTCGAAAGTAATAACGCGCAACCTCCATTCAAAGTCAAATTATACCAAAGGCATTTGTACAAACTAGCACCTGGTACTGATAGACCACACATGCAAGTTATTGATCACAACAAAAAATAGTCTGTCTGTAACATTATCTTTTAAACTGATGTTTATCTGAAAAGTGTTACTTTCATACCGGCTCTGCCCTACTGAATTAGCAAATGAGAGTCCTCCGTGTAACTTATCACAGTAGGAAAAGCACTGGTGTAAATAATAAAGTTAATAATGGCTGCTTCAGTTTCAGGGTTCTTGTATTGTATTGCATGCTGGCTCACTGTCACACTGTCATGGCTTCCTGGGACACTTGAATACAACAGAGCCATTGTTAATGTTATTAGTAACACCTGTGCTTTCCCTACAAAGTCAAAATGTCTGTGAAAAAGGCCTGTTTTATGCATTTATTCATGTATCTACCTTGAATTAATGAGTGCCCTTCTCCTGTATACACGCCTTTAGCCAACATACACTATGTGACCAAAAGTATATGGACACCCCTGTCCACATACATGGTTTTACATCCGCTTAAAGGAAACACTAAAACATACAATGCAAACATTTTAGACAATAGTGTGCACTTATTAAGATATATGTTGCTGAGCTGTAAGAAAAAACAATTACAGGCAATATTAAAGAACAGACCATGGTAGAGAGAGAAAGAGACGTCTACAGAGTCTCATCTTAATCTCATTATACTCATCCTGCTCCACTCCTGCAGCTTCACCTCTGTTTTTCATCTCCTCAACTTACAGGAAATGATCAATCTCTTGTGGCCCCCCTTCCTCTTCTATTGTACTTTGTCTCTCAGATCTACAAAACTATATATTTTAGGCCTTTACAGAGCAAATAAACCCATCCGGCTAACAAACCATAACAAAGGGATACAAGGTTCTGGCTGCTCCGTCCAACTTGGCTCAATACCTGTGTCCACTGTTACGATCCAACTTGGCCAAAGGCATTACCCATTGATTCTAAATAAAATGAGTCTTTTATATGTTGAATTAAAGTTTTATGGAACATTTAGTGTCACCGATTAGCTCTACAGAATGTATGTTTAAACAGCAGATAGTGCACAATATTGTTATATTGAGTAACTAATAGAGACAGGAATTTACATTTGTCATATGCAAAGCATGACTTCAGACCAGTGGAAACTTCTTCCTTTCTCCAGTGTCTCACCTCTTTCACTATGAAATACATTAAGCATGAGAAGAGAGATGAGTTCTTCAATAAAACAAAAAAAATTGAATGATACCAAAGCTTTGATTAACTGTATAATTCCAAAGTTATGGTGTAAGCAAAAAATATATTGTTTTAGTCTATATTTGTTTTGCCTATCCTCAGAATGAAGAGCCATACATCTTCATTTAAAATGCTCACCCTGACAGTGCTCTGTGTTTTTATTGCTGTATCTGCTTACTGTCAATATGAGGCTGGTGAGCTGAGGCTAGGTGACCCTGGACAGCTCCCTAGAGGTGGTGACTGCAAGGCCCTCTCTGCAAGAACTAATAAAAAAAAAATCCTCACTGCCACCATTTTGCTTTATGGCCATATGAGGCAGGATGAAGCAGGCCATCTGCCTGTGTCAGCTGCAGGGCAGAGACTCCTTCAGACGTGATGGAGCGAAGCAGAGCTCCATGTGGACTCCAGTCAGCTATAGAAGACATTCACATTTTTCCCCTTTTTATTCAGAGTACAGTATGTGTGTAGATTTGGACTGAGTGCAATAGAAGTGTGTCAATATAAGCTCATGTGCATAAATAATTGAATAAATGCTTACATGTACAGTCAGAGCACTTACTATGCAGCATAACTACAGAGTACACCATTTTCAAGCATGTGTGGAAGGGGAAGTGACTTTACTGAAGTATCTGAGCAGCACTTTTCACATTTACTGTACTTCTACAGAATGCAGAGGCACACTGGGTTCAAGTGAGTTCACAGCCAATGGCTCCTTTCCTATTTACCTGCCCTGTCCCAGCCCCCTCACCCTGGGATCTGCAGTCCCCCAACATCCATTATTAAAGACCACCTTCACAAAGAGCCAAAGTGTTCCTCAAAGCAAACAACCACACCTTAAGTCTGTCCCTGAGCTGCACACGGTGCATTCATTGTGCTGACTACAACTTATCTGAAAACAGTGTAAAAGTTTGAGTTCGGAAAATACAGTCATAATCCGTTCAGGGATGGAAACATTTTACTGACTAGCTGATTAAACACAACTTCTGTGCCAGTAAATGTTGGTTAATTGACAAGGCCAAGTGATAATCATTTTTCAACTTGTATTGGTTGCTTGTAAGGGCCTAATACCTACCTAAGACATTTTAGGATGGGTTTGCAACAACTCTGGAGAATGGCCAGACTGGTTCAAGCTGATAGAAAGGCAACAGTAACTCAAATAACTGCTCGTTACAACCAAGGTATGCAGAAGAGCATCTCTGAATACAGAACACGTCAAACCGTGAAGCAGATGGCCTGCAGCAGCAGAAGACTTCACTGGGCACCAATCCTGTCAGCTAAGAACAGGAAACTGAGACTACAATTTGCACAGGCTCACCAAAATTGGACAACAGAAGATTGGAAAAACATTGCCTGGTCTGATGAGTCTTGATTTCTGCTGCAACATTCAGCTGATAGGGTCAGAATTTGGTGTAAACAACATGAAAGCATGGATCCATCCTGCCTTGTATCAACGGTTCAGGCTGGTGATGGTGGTGTAATGGTGCGGGGGATATTTTCTTGGCACACTTTGGGCCCCTTAGTAGTTTGTGGAACCTGGAACATCTTAGGTCTCTTCTTAAGACTCTTAATGCAAAGGTTAAAAATCCTAGATCTCCTTACTTTGCTATTCTAATTGGAAACAATCAGTTCAACCCAAGAATGTTGTTCAACATTGTGAGCAGTGTCACTGATCCTCCCCCAGGTCAGATACTAGATGTCACCCCTGGGAAATGCATCAAATATCTTTCCTTCTTTACCCAGAAAGTCTCAGTTATTAGAAGTTGCATTTCTCCCTGATTCACCAATAACGGTTGAGAAGCCATGTGCAATTTCCCAATTTGCTCATTCAATCCCATTTCTCCATCCTTTTTAACTGATATAATCATGAAGATGAAACCCTGAACTTGTCCTTTAGATATTCTTCCAACTGTTTGCTTTTATTCATGAAAATAATATTTTTGAGAAATTCCAATCTGGTTTTAGAAAAAAACTGAAACCGCCCTTCTCAAAGTCATTAATAACTTATTGCTGTCAGCTGATGCTGGCCATAAATCCATTCTTGTTCTCCTGGACCTCCTTGACCTTCTTGAAAACTAGGTGGGTATCAGTGGCACCACTCTGAAATGGTTCAGGTCATACCTAAAAGAGAGACACTTCTGCACTGGTATCGCTGTCTCCAGGTCAGTTACAACAGGTTTTCACTGCGGGGTGCCCAAAGGCTCTGTGCTAGGTCCGATCCTCTTTTCCATTTAGATGCTCCCTCTGGGCTACCTTATATGCAGACACAATATCAGTTTCCATCTTTACGCAGATGATACTCAGATTTATCTGAACTGCGACCCTGAAAACAACTATCAGAACATTACCAACCTGCTAAATTTTCTGAATGACATCCACACATGAATGTCACAAAAGTTCCTGCAGCTAAACACTGATAAGACAGAGATATAAATCATAGGTCAAGATACTGCAAACAACCAAATTTCGAACAGTCTTGGTTCACTATCCCATTCAGTAACTCAGCATTGCAGAAACCTAAAAATTAAAACCTCACCCTTGATAAACATGCTAATTAAATGTTTCAATCATGCTTTTATCATCTGAGAAACATTTCAAGGATTAGAACATTTCTTTCTGTCAAAAATCTGGAAACTGTCATTCATGCTTTCATAACCAGTCGATTAGCCTACTGTAATTCCTTGCTCTCTGGCATCAGCAAAAAATCTCTCTCCCACCTCCAGCTCATCCAAAACTCTGCTGCCAGGATTTTAACTCGGTCTAGGAAACATGATCACATTTCACCGATCCTGGCTTCCCTTCACTGGCTAGATGTTGCTTTTAGAATAGATTTTAAGGTTTTATTGATTACTTACAAAACCCTGAGAGGCCTTGCCCCAAGCTATCTATCAGATCTCTTATTGCCCTATGTCCCCTCCCACTCCCTGAGATCATCGGATGCATTGCTTTTTGTTGGTCCAAGTTCCAGATTGATACATAAAGAGGATAGAGCCTTTGTAATCAGGGCTCTTAGACTTTGGAATGACCTGCCTGAGGAGATCAGGGCTGCCAACTCTGTCTCGTCTTTTGAATCACTTTCAGCTTTGTTTTTGCATTTCAAATATGTTCTGTTTTTATTGTAAAAAACTTTGAAACTGTGTTTTGAAAAGTGATATACAAATAAAGTTATTATTGTTGTTGTTATTATTGCTCTGTTAATAAGATTTGACGACATATAGTAGCTTTGATGTCTGCAATGTGGGTGTTCATTGACAGCTGTGATTGACAGTTGCTCCCTGGCTCCAGGACTCGCATTGAATCGGACCATTGTCGCAATATTTTTGTAAGTTTAATGTAACTTGATTAAGATACCTCCTCTGTTAGCACAATTTAGTTAAAGTAGCTATTGTTAATGTCAGCATGCACTGCTCGGTGTTCGCAGTAAACTAGTGTTCATTTGGGTCCAAGGTAGTGGTGCATGTTTCCAGAGCGTGAAAGGCAACACCTTGCACTCCTTACTTGGAAGGTCCTGGCTCCAAACTAACCATGAGCTGCAACTCTGGGCTTCAAACCGGCTCCAATGTCACACCTCAATATGTCCATCTTTATATACAATCTGTAGTAGCGACATGTATACTGTCTGCCACAGAGTCATTTTAGTATCACCAGATGGCGCCAAAGTAAGACATTTTCAATATTGTATACAAATTGGCTTTAAAGGTCCTGAAAACTTATTTTGTCAGCGATGGAGTTCTAAATGAACACAACATTTTCTGCCAAAGTTACAACATTTCTGGTTATTTTACATAAGAGATTTCTGTATTTAGTGTTTTCGTCTGAGCTTTTCTCACTGGTCTGAGGTGGGCACACTGTCCTGATGAAGCAGATTAGTTAATTTTTTTAATGTTAAAGTCTTGATGAATAATACCTTTTTTTTAAACTTTAACTGATTGTGGTTTAATTAGCTTCAAATATGATGTTATAGAGAAATACTTAAGAGTTGGAACCAAGCTTTCAGGGACTTTAACTCTTTCCACACCACATATCCATACCAGCAACTGAAATGTCAGTAAACATCATGTTATGAAAATATTCTTGTTGATCCTGAACTATAATGAATTTTCATAAACTAGAGTGCCCTATATTTAACTGTGTCCCTGACTAAAAAAAATAATCAGTGCTTTATAGTACCCAACAGTTTAACTATAGATCAGGGCCTAAAATGGGTCATGTGCCCAATTCCTAGCGGACACTATGACAAGAAAGTTTAATGAACATTTTCAAGGACAGAGCTATCTTTCTCCTCATTTGAGTTATGACCTGTAATTGAATAAGTGTGTGAACTGCACCATATGGTGGTGCATGCAATGGTGTTCATCCCTCCAGAAGAGTTCCAGAGACTTTTCAATGCCAAGGCTGAGGAACGCCATTCTTCAAAGATATTCCCTGATTTGGTGTTTTGATGATGGTGGTAGAGAGCACTGTCTAACAAGTCAGTCCAAAATCTCACATAGGTGTTCAAGTGGGTTGAGATCTGATGACTGTGAAGGCCATAACATATGATTCACATCATTTTCATAATTATCAAACCATTCAGTGACCCTTTGTGTCCTATGGATGGAGGCATTGTCATCTTGGAAGAGACCACTCGATCAGGATAGAAATGTTTCATCATAGGATAAAGGTGATCACTCAGAACAACTTTGTATTGATTTGCAGAGACCCTTCCCTCTAAGGGGACAAGTGGACCCAAACCATGCCAGCAAAATGCCCCCCAAAGCATAACAGAGCCACCAGATCCCCTCACCGTAAGGGTCAAGCATTCAGGCCTGTACCGGTTTTTCATTTAATTTTTCACCCATCTGTACATACAACTATTGTGCAAATCATTTGTTTTGATCTGATTGTTGCCAGCCAACTCTGCAATTTAGATTGTAACAGGGTGCAGCTAATAGGATACATCAGCAGAAATGCTTAATGGGTCCCAGTGGTGGAGACAGTGGACAAGACGTAGGCTTTAATCAACAATCAATATCACCTCACCCTGTCTGAGCCATTTGTACAATCACATTACATTACGCTGCCCTTTCAACTTGTTTGGACCAATTATGATACACTTAAATAGTAAAATGTTTTACTAATTAGCCAACCATACACAACCTTTGATTATAGAGTAAAGGAATGTTGTTTTTTTTTGCAATGGTTGCTCAAAAAACAGAACCCAGCAGAGAGCACATGAGAGCGTCTCTTTCAAGCCTACAACACTGTCTCATCAGCTTCAGCTGTGCACAAGACTGCCAGCACTTTGTTTTCAGACTTGGCTGAAGAGATTGGCTTATTCATATTGATGTTTTTGTAGCACTGAGGCTCCGTAATTTGCTTGTATTCTGTCCTGCTCATCCCCAACTACACCCCTCTCTTGGCAGTGACTGGAGCCAAGTGATGGACTGCACAGAGACACTAAGTTTCTCAGGGGGCATCCCTGGATTGGTTCTCTACCATTAATCCATAAAAGTGAGATTAAGAGCAGCTCTGTAAGAGCTTATATTGCATTACAGCTCAGCGAAATATATCTGAAATTTATATTTTCCGTAACAGTTTTTCCTCACTGCCTGCCTGCACTTGAAACCTGAAAATGATTTCAGATATTTGTGCAACTTTGGTAACTTTATTATTTATTTACTCTGACATAGAAGATGTAAGATTTTTATTTCTGTCTAGCACTGCAACTAACGATTATTTTCACTATTGATTAATCTGTTGATTATTTTCTCAATTAATCAATAAGTTGTCTATTCTATAGAATGCCAGAAAGTTGATTACTGTTTCCCAAAGCCCAAGATGACATCCTCAAATATCTTGTTTTGTCCCAACCAACAATCCACAACCCAAAGATATTCAGTTTACTGTCATAGAAGACTAAAGAACCCAGAAAATATTCACATTTGAAAAACATTTTCTTAAAAAAATAATAAATAAGTAATCAATTATCAAAATAGTTGGGGATTAATTCAATAGTTGACGACTAATTGTTTGATTAATTGACTAATTGTTGCAAGTCTATTATTGTCTTTTTCCAAATATTCTGAATATTTTGGTACTTGTGAGTTGATCATCCACTGTATTTTGGCGTACTTTGCAGCACATGTTGCCTACGAAATGTGTTCCACAAGTATTTTCCATTTTATGTGCTGAAACCAATACTGTGAACCGAATCAACCACTTGTCATTGACATTCTGGTAAACACACTGAATTTTCATTATTGAGTTTTATTTCTCAATAGATCATATCTATGAACAGCTGCAAACTGAGAGTACTGACAGTTTTTGTGCTTGTATTAATACATCTCTTACACAATCTGTACACATCTGCACACAAAGTACCGGGAACTGGCCTTACTGGAACACCGAGCTGTAAATTCCTTAAGAGTCGGCATGTTCATTACAAAGCCAATAGCAACTAGTCAACCAACAACCATGGATTTATGGTTTGGTCTCCGCCATGTTTAATATACTTATACAAAATAGACACTGCATGTATGCATATATGTGTGTCTGCATACTGTGATAGAGGTAATAGAGCTGGAATTAAATAACATAGCAGCTATTTATTTGTTCCATAACATTATTATACTCAAAGAAAATGATGTTTTGTTTAATTTTACTGGAGTGCTACTGGAGTGCTAAATCATTAAATATTCTGCAGCTATTATAGATAGTACTGCACTTTTGTGGCCCTACAACAGGTTTTTATGACTTTTATTACATCTAAATTGATGATGAAAATAATTGTTAGTAGGAGCCCTAATTATTTTACAACCAAATTTAAAGAATCTTCATTAAAAGTGTTTTTTCATGTTGTGAGTTTATGTTAACAACCGAATATCAGCTGACATGTTTTATCAGATTTCTTTAAACTGAAAGAACTCCAATAACATGATTACACAAAAATATTTTGTGAAATCATGTGTTTTTATTTTTGTGTTGATATATATGTGTGAAAGTTCAGCAGGAAGTAATAATAGTCAGCTCTTAATGCACTTTACAACAGGTTTATTAACACTGAGGTAAAGGGATGTCTAGTCAATAGTCATCCCAAGACAATTAATTTAAAGGACCAGTGTGTAAGATTTAGTGGCATCTAGCAATGAGGTTGCAGATTGCAACCAACTGATAACCCCACCCTCCCTCTCCCAGCATGTAAGAGAAACTATGGTGGCCAAAACTCGTGAAAAACATGGAATGCCCTCTCTAGAGCCAGTTCTTGGTTTGTCCGTTCTGGGCTACTGTAGAAACTTGGCGGTGCAACATGGAACCACTCCCTATGTAGATATAAAGGGCTCATCCTATGCTAACGAAAACACAACAATTAATATTTTAATGGGATTATACAATAATTAAAATATAATTGTGGATATTATATTCCATTTCTGCCAAATCCGTTCCACTACATGCCACTAAATTCTACACGCTGCACCTTTAAACTAGAGCTGCAACTATTAATTGATTAATCCATAAATCTGCAACTATTTTGACAATTAAATAATCATTTTAGTCATTTTTTAAGGAAAAATGCTAAAAATTTGCTGGTTGAAGCTTCTCAAATGTGAGGATCTGAAGCTTTTCTGTGACATACATGATAACAAATTCAATATCTTTAGATTTTGGACTGCTGATCAAGCAAAACAAGGTATTTGAAAATGTCATTATGAACTCTAAAAACCTATAACAGACATTTGTCACTATTTTCTGACATTTTATGGAGAAAACAATCAATTAGTCAAGAAAATAATCAGCAGATTCATCAATCATTGATTATTTAGAGTTGCAGCTTTAAAATATGTTTACAGAAAAGCATACATTGTGTGATAAATTGATAGGTTTGGTACTATAATTTAGCCTATACTTTGAATTTAGGTCATAAATATGTACACTACTTCCAGTGACATGAGTTTAGGTCTACCTTACTACATTTCTGCTTATAATCAGAGCAGCTTACCACTCACGACTACAAAATCTTCATCTTCATCATCTTCTTCTTTGTTCTACATGAATACACACGAGCCCATTCTTTCTTCTTCTTCTTTTTTTTAAAAAAAAAAAAAAATATATATATTTTATCAATGAAAATAAGCCCTCAGCTGTGATGACTGTCGTCGCCCTGCAGCCCTGGACGGAATGGGGAGCGGCTTGATGAAGATTACATAGCAGTGATACTAATGATGGAGGGATTCATTGAGTAAAAACAGGGCTTTGTGTCGCCCTTCACATGTGAATCAGGGCGTGTTTACTATAGATTTCTCTGTGCCTCCAAAAGACTATTAGATCTATTATTATTACCATTATTATGGTACACTGTTACACAATATCCACCTGTCTGACTACTGCTACAGGCTGGTATTTCGAGGCCAAGCAGAGATTTGTTTACAACAACAGGCGGTCGCTTCGTCCATGATGACAGTGGAGACACCAGAATAACACGCCCGCCCTGCTGCGCGTGCTGCCCGACATGCGACACTGTTGCCAGTGTGGCGTCTGGCCGGTGGATGAGGAGGGCGCATCCTAAACAACCCTGTCCTACCTGTCGGTGTCAAAGCACCGTCGCCGGCGGCGCAATTCATCTGTTGAGGTGATATGATGAATGACTCACGCGTTACCGATGTATATTCTCGGGAAGACCTCGTTGAAGTGTTGTGTCGGTAAGCTGTAGAAGCCGCTGCCGTTGGACAGCAGCTCGTTGAGTTGTTGGACGGTAACCTCGCTGACTGGAGTCGGGACATCAGCTGGCGGCGGCGGCGGCTGCTGCTGCTGCTGCTGCTGTTTCGTAGGACTCTGGTGCTTCCTCATGGCTCTTCTTCTTACAAAACTAATGTTAGACTACAGTCAGCGCCAGACTCGTGTTCCTCGTACGATTGTTCAACTGCATTTTACCTCCGCACGTGAGTCGTGCGCGCGCCGCCTTGTCCACAAGGTGTCTGATGAGGCGAGCGCTCTACAGTTTTCCCATCAATGTCAAGCTCACAGCAGTTTTATATTATGGTTCCGGTCAAAACGTTCAGAGTAAAAGGTTGACAAGATAGATTTTCTTTTTTTACAGAATCAGTATCAGAATCAGGTTTATACACATGCAAGAAACTTGCCTTGGTGTTGTGGTGCATAACAGTCAAAAAATAGAAGGTAAAGAGAAAAATACCACTACCACAAAAGATAGGTTATATAACTATATAAATGAAAATGTACAATAAAAATGTGAAATGTTGCACATATAGTGGGAAAAAGTGAAGAGTTATGGAATTGTACAAGAGTGAGATGACCACATGTCCACATATCTTTGGTAATATTGTGTAGTATAGTATATTATATAATATTATTGTATGGTTTTATTTATTTAAAAGTACTATATAGTAGCCTACAGTAATATAGGCCCAGTAGGCTACAAAGGCAAAATGCATTGACTACATATTTCATCAAAATTGAGTTCTGACTATCTGACTTTGTGACATCTATTTTACCTTGTAATAAATATTATGCCATAGAAATGTATGACTTCTGAAAAAAAAAAGCATTTATTATTTGCAGTAACTACGCTCATGTTCTACAATCTGCCATCACAGCTACTGCACTAGTCATAGGCATATTATAAGGAAAATATTCAGAGATTGGTAAGGATGATAATCAATAAAGCAGTGAATAATCTCAAACTACAGCTAAATATGCTAGCAATTTACTCAAAACACTAGCTTGTGAAATAACCACAGCTAAAGTTACTGACATTTCTTGCCATAATTTAAAATTGTATATTTGTCCCAATGATCTGACATCTTTGTAATTTATCTCATATGTGTATAAATGAAACTGGAGAAAGTAACACCAGCTAAAACTAGGTAGCCCAACTTGGCAGAGTGAGAGTTACTGCCAGCTGCTTGTGACTCCAGTGGATTTCACATAATTTGTGGTTAAACTAGATTTGGAATATACATTAAATTCAAATTATATACTATCACCAGTGGATTAAAACCACAATTGACCATTAATAAAACAAACACAATGACACACTCAAGCATGAATGGAGAGATGATGGCCTTCTAACTGTTCATACATTTAAAACTTTTCTCATTTTATATCAAAGCAGTCTCCTCGTTATGATTAATTACTTTTTAAATTATAAATTAATCATTGACTTCAAAATGTTCTACTTTCTATTTATGTTGTTTTAACACCAGAAAGAGTACAAGTACCACATCCATTGCAATGCCTGTAAATGTAAAAATACATTTTCTTCTCACCAGTCTTAATTAGCTATTTGAAAAAAGAATAAGCAGCAACAGGCGTTATATGACTTTTATCTTAAAACCAAATTCGTAGGTTTTCCGGTATTATTGTGGCTGTTTGTGGCCAGCTTGACGCAGCTCCGTTTCTCCATCACTACCAGTAGCAGACACACCCCACCGGCGGTCAGACGGGAGCTGGATCCGTGGAGGACAGTAGTGACATATGCAAACAAGGGAGGATTTACGAGATGCTGCTCGTAACATTAACAAATTAAAGATAAATCGCAAAGATAAAAAGAAATTTGGGTGAGGAGAAATGAACAAGAACGGTCCTACATGAGGAACTCTTGTAGGTGTAGGTAACAATTAAGCCTGAACAACTGAAATAAAACATGCATAATTATCAAACACTAGTTTAGTAAATACAATCTGGAGCACAGTATGCTTGCACTTTACCTCAGTGTCTACCTTAGTGCTGGACTAAATGTTTCCAGCTATTTAAAGCCGTACATACGTTTCATACATCTAGATAGATGTATTGACTCGGATCACCACTAGATGTCAGCACAAGCCTTTTTTAGTAGACTATTGATTGAGCCTTATTGTTACTGGAGACTATTTTTAGCCCTTATTTGTGTCTTGCCACACTGATGCAAATCTGAGTGAAATATGTGTGATTTTTAGGATTTAGATTTAGGATGAAACTGATTTCTTACAACAATATAGATGCATTTGAGGACATGGTGTGATAAGCTTTAATATATTTTACATGGTAGATGGTAGAACAAACAGGTTCTGCGTTGCTTTTTCATTGTATTTTTTATTAAATTTATTGATAAAAACAAACTCCATTTCCTCACAATCAAATCCAGAAGCCAAAAGTTAGACATTGTAAATTGAAATTACTATCAAGTCTTGTGAAAGACAAATACACAGGACAATGACAGTAAGAGGAAGAAGGAAAACAAATACAGTAAAATAAAATAATACACTGAAATAAAATAAAGTATGCTCTTAATGTTTTTTAAAATGTAGTTATAATTATCAATTTCGCACCGTTTTGTTTGGAAGAAATTCTATGAAATATGTAAAATCATGATGGATTAACAAAAAAATGTAATCTTTAAGAAAAACAATATTTGAATGTAAAAATTAAAAAAAAAATCCCATTACATTCACAATCCATCAGGATAGTAAAATACATAGTAAAATACTGACTTGTAATATATACAACCACAAGATGGCGCCACCTCTCTGTCAAATCAACGCAGGGGTACCAAAATTAAAATACATATGAAACTGTACTTTTAGGAGGCAAAGAGAACAATGATGTACTATTTAACCAAACTAAAATAATAACAACAATATACAGTGAAAAATTTGCTGTAATTAGTGATTATAGTGCGTTGTATTTAACAAGTGACCTCTTGGTGGAAAAAGAGGTTTATACTGTAAGGTACACTTGTGTTAGATGTTTTTGCAAACTGTGTAAAGGGGACATATTATGCTTTTTGTGATTTTCTATTATTTATATATTGTTATGATGTCAGATATCTATGTTAAACATGGTCAAACTCCAAAACTTGAGGTTAAAGTATGTAGAAATGCTCCCTGTAAATTGAAGGGCCAGGCTTCAATCTGCTCTGAACACCTCGTTTGTGACGTTTTTTCTAGTTGTGCATGCCCATAAATGGCCGTCTGTTCCGTAGCCTTTGTTGCTAAGGGTTTTTTTTGTTGTTGTCCCTCATATTGTCCACGCTCATATTTTGGATTGGATTTGGGCTCAAACATGTATGGAAGTATAAGTTGACATTTCAAATAAAGAACAAGAAAAAAGTAGTGAAGTCCTACTACTAGAGTTTGTTTCCAAGTCTCCCTAGGATGGACAAATCATGACCAGCCCTACTCTGCCTCTGATTGGCTAGTACTTGTTGCCTTCGTTGGTTGGCTTGATTAAGTTTAGGCATGAGGAGTGAGACTGGTTAGGGTTAGAGTAAGAATATCAAGGTAAGCCAATCAGAGGCAGTGTAGGGCGGGTCATTACTTTGCCATCTTAGGAGAAAAGATATCACCTCCCTGCTTCCAAGAGCCGGCCAATCAGAGCAGAGTGGGCTCATCGAGAGGGGGACCTTAAAGAGACAGGAGCTAAAACAGCTTGTTTCAGACAGAAGCTGAACTGAGGGGCTGCATAAGGGCCAGTTCAAGATAAACAAGGAGTTTTTTTTTAGGTGAAAACCATGCAAAAATATTCCAGTAGAGCCCCAGATTAAAAATATAGATCTGTAAGTGAGCATATATGTATACATTTAAAAGTTAAATGTGCATCTGAAGTTTAGATCACTGTGCATAGTCTTAGAACAGAGTTGACAGAAGTGCATCTGTGTTTGCAAGTTATTTAAAGTGTGTCAACAAGACAAATATATGACATGTTATGGAATAAATGCCATCTGAATATGAATTACTCTTACAAGCCTTTTGTTTCCTTACATGGCAAAGGAGCCTACTTATACAGCCTGGAGTAGCTCAGTTCACTCGTTGCCTTGTAAAGCCCACTGAGACATTTTATGTGACACCGGGTATTACAAATAAATTTGGTTTGACTCAGCTTGTTGAGATGCTCTTGACCCACTTCACTTAAAGCCCCATGCCAGTCATCATTTTTGTGTTTCCATGGTAATATAAGGAGATGCAGTGCAAAACCATGGCAACAACAGATCGAGTGGAACAAAATTCAAGCTCCCTATTGTGCACACACCTGTGTGTATGTGTGTGTGTTTGTCCATTGTAATACAGGCCTGCACTTAACATCTTTGATAGTTAATGACAGGAATGTGACATTGATTCAGTTCTGCACAAAACATGCATTTAATCTGAAGTAATGAGCACTATGAGTACTAGTACTATAAAGTGTTATATACACTGTCCTTTTCAGGGGTCACAGTAGGTCATTATTCAATTTTTTCAGTGGACCACTCTTTAAAACCCTCACCTGAACAGCAAATAACCAATCGTAGCTTATAGCAAAAGTAACAAGGCACAGCTAGCCTGTCGAGGTTTGGATTTCTCCACATGATGAAGAGGTGTACATGGGGCTGTACTGAGAGCGATACTCAGTATAGAGCTTGGAGGTTGGTGTCTGTTTCTGTAGTCCTTCCAAAACCAAAAACACAAGAGTAAAAGTGTAAGGAGTGGATTAAACAATGTGTGTCTATCTGCTCTAACATAAGCTGCAATCATTAGCATGCCCAGCTAACTACTTTACTACATACCTGACCCAGTATTTCTCAAGGCTAGGTAAGGAATACCGGCTAATTACATTATGTGAGGTCACAGACTATGTTATGTAAAAAGCCCCTTTGATGACTAGTTATCAATGCCACTGTGCTGTGTGGAGGTTAGTCTTGAATACTATCAGAGTTTAGGGTAATGTTTTCAGCTCTGTGATGCTCTTCGTTGGATTTAGGGAAGTTTACATTACAGCAACTGAAGCTAACGTTACCTGAGATATAGTTAAGATTGCCAAACTGAACTGTTAGTCCTCATCCTAAAAGTATTTTCTTTTAACATTTAAAGATGAAAATACAAACAAGTATGTAAGCTAGCAGTCCAACAGGGTTATGTTAGAATGAAATAACATTTTGATCTCACATTTTTTTCTTATGATACTCGTATTATAGGATTAAATAACTTTACACTGCAATATAAGAACAACGGTGTTTCTTTATTTCCATGTGTCTTAAACATGAATCATCAGCTGGTGAGGATGCTGACTTTGTGCCTGGAACATGCAACTTTAGCTTCAGGCTTTCAGCACAATGTCACATACAGTATGTAGCCATCATGGTAATGTTTAAGATCCTTTTTCCAAGATTCTCTATTTATGTAGATGACTCTACAAGTCATCTGGAAACACTTTTCAACCCCACTCATGGAGCTAAAGTAAGCTTAATTAGCTAGCTAGCTCGAGCTGATTAAATCTGCCAGTGACAGTTGATATTTCAGCCGACAAAATCAACAGTCTTTGGCTAGAAATAAGAAGCCTGCTTTAGTTTTCCTCTGTCTGAAATCAAGGATCCATAGTTATTAATAGTTAAAAATAATATGAACTTTGAGTGGTATTCTGTCACCATTATCATAAACTGCATAGACTATGTACTGAACATGCAGAAGGGAAAGCTTGAGGCATATTACCAGTAACTAAAGCTTCAATGCACTGGCAGAAAATTGGACAGTAAATACAGTAAGTTATTTAACTGTATGTTCATATAGTTTTAGTAAAGCCAGCACCCTTACCACATGTATTGCATTTAGTGACCCACCCTTGAATGCAGCTGATTTAAAGTTTGCCATTTTCTTTTCTTTTTAGCAGCTGTGTGATGTTGCAATACAAAAAAACCCAATCAGTTCTTTTTTTATAGCCCATTTTAAAGAAAGAACAGACAGCAGTAGGCATCGCAGTGATAATGTCACATAAAAATGCAGGATAGATAAATTATGGGAGGAATCCTACGATGGGGATCACCATGAGTCCCATCTGGCTGAGAGGGGTCAAGACTTAACATTGATTTAGTAGCATTTTTATTGACAGATTCACTTTCCTCATTCTGCAATCATGATGCTGCATGACCAGTTAATTGGATGACCACCACCTGAGTCCTTCTGCAAATCAGCTATCAGTGACAAGCCGTGGAGTTACACTGCACGCTCAAATCTGATTTCAAGTGACCATGTTCTGACTAATATGTGATATTAGCTTCGTTATCTTGATATTAAACATCCACATGGAGTCTGTAACCGGCTGATTGGAGCTATCTGTAGATTTACAATTACAGATAGTGTATTTGTATTATTTATTATTATAACTAATAAAATTAGTTGTTTTTTTCTTGCAGAATGTGACTGCAAAGTATGAAACATGCCAGATGAGTTGGCTGATGTATGTGAATTGTACATTTTAAATTGGGGGGTTTATGTCATTTGTTATCTTCTGTACTGGTGTAAAGGATTGCAGGAAGTTACTTTTTGTTGTCTTTCTCTACATTTCTACCCCCCAAAAAATCTATACAGAAAGAAGAGCCTGGATGTAATCATTGTCACATCTCCCCCAGGGGCTCTAAGCAGCTCTGACTCTGAAAATGTTTCCATTTGCATCTTCATATTCTAGCAGGGCAACAGGGGCCTTTTGCCAACATGTGAATAGACTTTTTAATATGCATATACTGTGCATTTTTATTTGGGACACGTTGATGTTGCACGTTGGTTGTGCACATTCATTGGAGATGCATTTGCATTTTTATGCAATTCTCAATTCAGTCTTCTTCAAAACATGAGTGGGTGAAATATGCATTAATGTTTTTTCCTCCTTTTTCCTCCTTCTAAGTCTTCATGCTCTCAAAATACTACAACCAAGACCATCCCCGTAAAGTTATACTCATCACTGGCCAAGAAATCCACATTTTCCACTGGCCAGCAGCTTTTTCAGTGCTGTTGTAAAGTAAAAGTTCTGGTGATTTTAAGATCACTGAAATATGGCCCTCAATATACTAAGAAATACTTATAACCCTTGAGTGTATAAACATTTTCTAGATCTATTTGCATCTACATCATGAAAATATAAAGTTATTTTTCTCTTAATTCCTGAAAACCTTGCTGGATGCAAGGTTTCTACTCAACAGCACCCTTTAGCTGAATTATCCAGATGGTCTCTGCATGTGCTGTACTCATCATTTAGAGCTGCCTCTCTACATGCTCACTCTATTGTAATGCATATCTGCACGTGGTGCCTTTTAGCCCTGAGCTCCTTTCATACCAGAATCGCTGCATCTCAATCAATCTGAGCTTCTTTTATTCGCAGTGACCACTGCTCGGTCCAGCTTTAGCCAGAAGCTTTTGTAGCCAGTCAGTAGAAGGTTATTTGTCTTATGTCAGAGGATGTGTAACAATAGAAGTTTCTGTAGGAGCGGGAAACAACAATTGAGAAGTGTGATTGATATAACCATCTGCCTGACTGGCCACCTTGATTGAACCTAAGAAGGGTAATCTAAATGCTGATGCCTTTGGATAGTGCAAAGATCACATGTGAATTTGCGGTTTCAGGGAATTATAATAATAAAACCTCAATCCCAGTGTGGAGGGTACAGTACTGATTTGTGAAATTACTTGGAAGACCGACCGGCAGCCTTCTAGTGTTTGCATACATGTATTTATATGTGCAAGTGTGTGAATGTAATTTAATCTGTGTGTAACCGTGCCTGTCTGGTCTGTTAGTTGGAGTGTATGAGACTGACCTTGCTGACCACTCTGCGTCTCTTCTGGGTGGCCACTCTGTGCCCACATTAATCTCACAGTTGAGAGAAGAGGTCTTGACCTGTAGTGTTTTTCTTTCAGGGGAGGTCATTTTCTGTCTGGGCAGTCTGCTCGTTTCTGATGTGACTTGTAAATGCAGAGCTTTGCTTGTTTACGGGGTAAATTAAGGCCTGCTGTTTACTGAAAAAATAAGTTGGTTTACACTTTGGATAAAGAAATTAGAAAATCAGTTGAAAGCATAGCAAATCAGCAGATAGAGAAGACAGATAAAGAGCTTTGAGACGCTGTATTTCCACATACTAAACCAACACATACAGTATACTGTATATTCTATGGTCTCTATTTATAGGATGAACGACTCTGTAAGAGTCAAAAGATAATTTTTGTAGGGCAGCAACTAATGATTATTTTTGTTATTGAGTAATCTGCCAATTTTTTTAATTAATCATTTAGTCTATAAAATAGTGAAAAGTGCAAAAAGTGTGAAAAGTCACAATTTTCTAAAGCCCAAATTGATATCCTCAGATTGCTTGTTTTGTCCAACCAACAGTCCAAAACCCAAAGATACTTACATAAGAGACAAAAGCAGCAAATCCTCACAATTGAGAAACTGGAAGTGAAAGTTTGGCAAACTGACTTAAATGATGATCGATTATCAGAGTGGTTTTTAATAGCAGAGCTGCAAAGATTGGTCGATTCATGGATTAGTCAATCGGCAGAAAAATAATGGCCAATTATTTTGATAATCAATTAATTGTTTTGAGATGTTTTTTACCAAAAAGTGCAAAAATACTCCTAGCTTCATAGATGTGAATATTGTTAGGTAAACTGAATATCTTTGGGTTGTGGACTGCTTGTCAGGACAAAACTTGACATTAGGTTGCATCTTGGGTTTTGGGTGATTGTCATTTTTCATCATTTTCTGACATTTTATAGACCAAACAACAAATCAACTAATCAAGAAAATAATCGGCAGATTAATTGATAATGAAAATAGTTGTTAGTTGCAGCCCCAGTAGATAATTTCACTTCTAGATTTGAATTGTTACAGGTAACAAGTACAACATCGACATTCACGCAAACAACAAAAAGACCCCCTCCACACATGTTTTAAGACATATAAAAATACTCAGCTTTGAATAATATTTTGTGTCTTCTATGGTTTTTCCACACAAAAAGTTCAACTACCTCATTAAAAATCCTTGAAACCATATCTCCTCCTTCTCCCTCATTGAAAAATCCAGAACATATGAACATGAAACAATTTTTCTTTTCAAAAGTTAAACTGCTGGATACAAGATGTCTCCTACTTCAGTGAAAAGTCTGTTCTCAGTGTATGTTTGCTGGGAGCTTTGAGTTTCCAGATCACACTTGTGTAATTGCACACTGAACTGTGAATGACTTCCAAACTGGTTGTGATGTCATAGTCATGCTCACAGATACAGATTTAGATTTAAGGTGAGCACAGAAAAACTTTTCTTCCCTCTTCAACAGATGAAGGTGAAAACAAACTCTGCACATACATCATTCTGCACAGTGAAGCTCAACCATCCAATAAACAAAAACTGAGTGGAAGTTTCAGACTAACCGACCTCATGAACTGTATTACTATTAATGTTTTTTGTTTTTTTTTATTGGGCAGTTGACTCTCACAAAGACAACCAATGTTGAACGCATGCAGCTAAACAATTCACCATCTGTCCTCTCTTCTCCGTCCAATGAAAACTACATGCAGTAGATTTAAAGGGAACAGTAGTGTGTGTGTGTTTGTGCATATTTGGCTACAATTCTCAACCATTATACTCTCAGAATGTATTTTTACTCTTATCTAACATGGCTGAGCAACCGTTTTATCCCTCTTACCTTATTCCCCTCCAATCATCTAAATTGCTAACATTATAAATGAAGGCATTATTTATAGTAAGTATATTATGCAGATACCCTATAAAACACATTAAAATGTTCTTTCTTATAGTTTATAACTACAGCCTGATTCTCCTACTTACTTAGTTTCATAACCTGCTTTTAATTGTTCCATAATTCACTAAAATAAGGTTTCACCACGATTAAACACTGCCCTGTACGAGCTTACAGGGATCAGAAGGCTCTGCTCGGTGCTTCATCCATTGACATCTGGGAAAACTGATAACATTCTTCTTCGACAAATACTTCTGCTTGCTTGAAACCACAAATAGTCCTCCGTGTTATAAGCAGAGTGGCATGTTTGAGGAAAGGATTTCTCCCATTTTCTGAAATGCGATTTACAGCCGGCATGTTTTTGTTTCGCTTACAATGGCCTCTTTGTCAAACCCTGATTAGGCTTAATGTTATTTCAACTGCGGTGTGATAATGTGATAACCACAGCTACAGCCACTCTGTGTTGTCTTAGGTAATCTGTGTTTGGACTGAATCAAATAATGACCCCGGGAAAAGCATCTGAGGGTATAAAGACAAGGCGAGCTGTTTGTCTGGGCTGACAGCGCCTCGGTCACTAACCACCATCGAGGTGGTTCGGAGGCAGCTGAGCAGAGCGCTGTGAACAGGGTCAATGTAATGATGTACAGTTCATATATAATGCATGCCAATGTGATTTTTATCAATAAATGATGTGTGTGTGTACAGAAAGTTTTTGAGAGCATGATTTCATGCGTGACTTTTTTTTCCGATGTAACATTAGAGCTCAAAAGCTTCAATTCATCCAGCAGTTCAATTATATAAGCTTGTAGATCACATTATATCACAATGAAGGACTTGTTTTCACATTTAACATTAGCCTCCTAATAATCTGGTTACATAAAGAGACATGTTAAGTCCACATCTACATGACCTGCTTTTAAAAGCCACTCAGGATATACTTCACCTGTGTGCTTATGTGCATTTTGCTTTGTTTGTCTGCATAATACACATAGATTTGTGAGTTGTAGGCTCCTCTATTTTTCTATGTCACTCATTTCACTATTTAAAGTAATGGTTTGACATTTTGGGAAATACATTAATTCATTTCTATTTCTCGCTGAGGGTTAGTTAGCAGTTTGTTGTTCTGTCAGCTACCGGCCAGATTGTAATGAAATTTGGTACATATATTCCCAGGAGACACAGTGGACGATTTGTAATGATTTTGGTGACCCTGTGACCTTTTCTTTACCATTATCCCGGGACCAGACTACACTCGGATTAGACGATCATAGCATTATAAATTCTTGCTGTGACTTGGCCGAGAGTATGCACAGTTTATTGAATGAAAGTCAAGATAAGACAAGGTGGGCTCTGTCTTTGTCCTTCCCAGTCAGTAGACGGAGGAGCAGCACTCAAACTGTACAGATGGGATGAATTTGCTATAATGCTGAGGGTGATAATCAAATGTAATGTCTAACTGTAACCAAGTGTTTTAGTCACCTAACCCTAAAAGAGTATTCCACCAGTTTAGCCTCGCACTCCTACAGCACATTGTCGGACTCATATTTGGCCATTTTTTAAAAATATCAATGTCATGTCATATCGTGTCAGTCAGTCAGCAGATATTGTCTTTTTTTATTCCATGGATTTTTCTTCTTTGTCAAAACCAAGCACATACTTTACCCACAATGCTACTCAACCACCGACAGTTGAGCTGTTGATTTGAATGTGTGCTGTGAGTAATGTAGCTACACAAAAGCAGAGATGGAGCGGGCTGCGGAGGTCACTTCTTTTCTGACTCAAGTAACATCACTTCAGGCAATTTATCAGATTTCACACAGCTCCCACTGGAGCCACAAAGGGCTTTATACAACTTTATTTTCTCATATGTAGTAGTACTCCCAACACCTGTAAACTGAATTTCATGTGTAAAATTAGTGGAGTTCCACCTTTAATCATACTGTAGTTGCCATTGTAATTGCAATTGAACATAATCCAGGGTTTTGCAGAATCATCTAATATTGACGTTTTTGTCTGGTCTGGTGATAGAGCATTTCAGCGTCACTGAACACATCACAGAAGAAGAACTTTGACATGCTTCTCTTTTTGTTTGGGGCTTTGACTCACAACACTGGATAAAATAAGCAATTGTTCCAAACACCCCGAGTCTATTGGGTCAAGTCTGATCCCGGCATTACGCAGTCATGAGACAAAAAAGTGTGTTGGAGGAAGTATATCAGCATGTTATCCCATTTCTAAAGAAAGCCGGTTGTTATGACTACAAGGATCACAGAAATGCCCAAAGCTGTACAAATCTACTACATGGAGTTCCACAGAGGCTTGCCTTTAACCAGCCTGTGTGATTGAGTTCATTGCTGTGATTAGCAGTCTCATGGACAGCGTCCACTGGCTCAGTTCTATCTTTAGAGCCGTGCTATTAGTGAGCTGGATGGAGTTGGCGAGACATATTGACATGAGGCTGAAGGGAAGTAGATCAACGTGGCACTGCTGCTGCTGATGTAATTTCTGTTTAATTTACCACTTAATGCTCCTGTTTAGCAGGATTGGTGTTCCAAATGTGATAAATTAGCATCTACTCATGGTGGCTTTACTTACAGAAACTACAAGGCTGACCGGGGAAATACAGTTTACAGAAAGTATATTTTCAAGCCTCTGTATCATCTCCTTCTGATGGATGAGTTATGGGCCACTAGACCAGTTGATTGATGACTTGCATCCAGTGTGAAGTTCTGTGATGACTGAGGATCCTGTGTCAAGATTGAAGAAGTTGAATGTATTGGTGTCGCTACAGGACAGGTCTGCCATGTTGATCTGTTCTGTAGCATCATAAATCACAGGTATAGAGGTGGTTCAGAGATGGTGTGAACGATAAATTTACCTTAAACATATGTGAGCCACTTTTATATAGGGAAACGCAGCTTTACATATACACATTTTCAAGCTCAGATGAATTTTAATTCATGAAAAATTAAAGGAAACATCTGAATAAATGAGTGGAGGATATGACAAATGCAGTTGCTTCAGGGCACGCAAGCTCACTGACTGATTATGAAAATGATGTGAATCATAGACTGTGGCCTTCACAGTCACCAGATCTCAAACAACTGAACACCTATGGAAGATATGTCTACCATCGTCATCAAAACGCCAAATGAGTGAATATATTTTGGAAGAATTGTGATCATCCCTGTGGCAGACATACACAGAGTTGGAGAATCTATGACAAGGAGCATTAAAGCTGCTTTAGAGCCTCACAAAGACACTTTAAGTTGTTTTTTTCCCTAATCTGTAATACATCTGTATTTTAAAAGTGTATTTTTTGTCAGTCTTTTGGGGGCATTTTCCTGAGGACGATCAACAACTGCATGTCAGAGTTTAACACAATTTATAAATCAATATCTGACACGCAGTATCTTTACAAACTGGCACAGTTTGTGTAATTTCCATGCTATGTTCAATAATGTGAACCACACCACAGATTTTGCATGCTGATGAATATTAAACATACTTCTCCATCTCTACCTCTGTAGTGGTTTGACTTTTTCCATCCAGAAATGGCTTCACATGCACTGTCAGGCCCTTGCTGCCTATCCCTCTGCATGTGTGTGTGTGTAACCTTGACAGAGAAAGCTAAGCTTCATTGAGTGCCTGCAAGCACTGTGCTATCTTTAGCTTTTGTTGAAGCTTTTACCACTGGTCTCCTCCTCCTCCTCTTCCCACTCTTTACTCCTCCTCCACTCCCCCTCAACCCACTCACTGTTGGCTGCACATGCGAACATGCACACTTACAGTATGCATGCTTGCACACAACCGAACCAACACATGGTAACATACATATGCACGCTGCATAACTGTTACTGGGCAGATTAGAGGAAGCAACCTACTTCTGGGATAAAAAAACATGAGCTCGATGTTTGTTTCTTAGTGCAGAGTAAAAGATTGACTGTTGTTCCCTGAGCGGCCCTGATTCCTGCCTGAAGGCAAGATGTGCACCATGGCTTCACAGGCTGCACACATGTATTCTTATTGGCCAAAAATGCATTAATTTCATTCAGCAGAACACTCGAATAGAATATAAACTATCAATAAATAAATTTGCCCCAAACCAAACTGTGCTTACACCAATTTAGCAATTATCATTCATCAGAGTCTCTTCTTCTTACAGTTCATTTACTTTACATATGCGTGCTGTATATTGTTACTGATGGTGTGAAATGCATTCCTGGTTGTATGTTTTCTATTTCAGTCTGGTGCATAGCTTGTTGATTTTGTAATACTATTATCCAAAGTCTGACTATTTTCTAAGAGGTCGTTCTAATTTTACAGCAATTGTGGCATAAATAAATGTAGCTCCTTATCGAGGGATTAATTACAACAATACAATCTTCTTTTTCTAATCAAACAATCCCAAAATAGCTTGGTCAATCGACTTGGCTAATCAGCGTTAATCATGTTAAATGCTGCCGTACTGAAGGCAATGCGACGGCAGTCAAACAGCCTCAGGTTCGTGACCAAACTAATCCAATCAGAGAAGTAGTTCCCATGAAGCTTTGGTGTAAACATGCACAACCTCTTTGTCATGATACATTTACATATGTTTGAAACAATTTTATCAAAAGAGAGAACAGGTGTGAAACTGTAACTTCAGATCAACTATTAAATATATAAAATAAATATAATATAATATAATATAATATAATATAATATAATATAATATAATATAATATAATATAATATAATATAATATAATATAATAATAAATATATAAAATATTTGTAAATTACTTTTACTTACTTTTTCTCTGTTTTTGTGGTTGTCTCATCTGTTTGGCTGGTGATTTTCACTATTTTCTTATTGTCAACAAATCTTGTGCAGAATTGATCTTTCTCACAAGTATTGTGTGCGTATCCAAAGCCTGAAATATTTCATTCCTCTGTGCTGTAGACCTCTGTTGTTGTCAAAAAAAACTATTAAAAATATGTCAATGAGCCACATTGTTGCACTGGCTGACATGTTTGCCACAGAGATTAAGGTCACGGTAGTTTCTTCAGAAACGGCTCCAAAGACTAATAACTATAATCGAGTTTTCAGCCTCCGTAGAGTAGTTCTGTGTAAGGCACGGTGCATGCAGTTCTTTGAGAAATTATCCGTGTAGTTCATGTAGGAACATTTCACCCAGTGCAACAGTGTGGTTCACTGATGTGTTTTTAATAGTTTTTGGACAACAACGTTCTAAGTCTAGGCACAGACGAATAAGAAATATCAGCCAGCCTCATTTTTTAAGAATGCATTGTCAAAATGGTGAAAAATATGTGTATATAAACTGGAAAAATCCAACCATAAAGTACAGTATCTTACCGTATATTCAACACTGTCTCACAGTATCACATTTATATTCTCTATACTCTTGTTCCAGCTCTACATTGACGCTCTACGATGTTGTGAAATATTCAGACCCGAGAGTCCATGTTTATATGGCTGCATAATTCCATCAAATCCATGTCTTTTGCATCATTTTATACACATTTGCCCTAAGATTTAGCCTGGCATGTTTGGGATTTCCACTATAATTATACAGCTCTAAAGATTGTAATAAAGTCCAGCTGCACAGCGTGTGACCACAGCGGCTCAGTGAGGAGAAAATACTGCAAATAGGAAGATAATCCTTTGGGTGATTTAAGGAGTAACCTTGAGATTCTGAGATGTTTGTCTTGAATGTGAATAAATGAAGGTAATCATTTTAACATTCCAACTTCTCCACATTAGTCATCACACTGTACATGTACTTGTCATCAGCCGTACAGGTATATCTCTCCTCCCAATGTGTGAAAATTACCTGGGAACTATTCATGCATTCTTAATATCCATTCAATCATGTCAGTGTGAGATTGCCTAATAATAGTCATTTCACACCACAGAATGAGAGTTATTGGTGTCAGCGTGCACCTGTAATTGTATCCTCCTCCTCTCCTCTCTTGCTCTCACTCTCTCCGTTTCTGCATTGCGGTGTCTGAAGCTGTCAGGAGAGCATATGCGGTGTGTGTCACCACTGGCCTCTTCCTGTCATCTCTGCCCTGCACAGACCACCAGGCAACTCATCGGGTAATACGATACACACTTCCTCTGTCCTCTCGCTTCACCTTCTGAGCTTTTGTCCCATGACACACGCTGAGCTGTACAGCTGACAGTGATGAGAAAGTACTGGGTTTTTGTTTTTTTTTGCCCTGTGCGGCTTTTTTTTGCTTCCAGGAAGAGAGAATCTGATTTTGATGTGAGCCTCATATGTTTCTCATGTTTAAATAAGCAGTAAAAAGATTAGGTCTGGATGAAAAATCACATGTATTCTCCTTCTTCTTCTCCTTCACAAATATTCAGTGTATTTTCCTGCTAACCTCCTGCTGTTTTTCACCCAGCTGTTACGTTCTAAATCTCAGTATGTGAGCTTTAACACAGATAAAACACAGCTGGTGAATAATGAATGGAATGGCAAATTGTGGCCTTAATAGAACTACAGTATCTCCAAGTAAAAGCAAGTGCCACGCTGTAGCCTCAAATCCTCTGCATTTCCCTAAAATTGCAGTGTGCCCTTGACAGAATGACAGGCTATTTAGTTGCATTCAACTGACGCCCGAGGCCTTTTTTTTTTTTTTTTTTTTTTTTGGCTGTCGCACTCTCTGAGTTTCCATTCAGGTTTAATAAGTTCCTAATGAAAGAGGGCCAGCGGAAGCTGTTTAAGTCAATCTCTTCTGCACAGTTACAGATCATTGGATGCTCCATTTAGGGTGATTTAAATGTGTGCCATGGGACATATTCCAAAAAGCATTCACACAATTGTTTTCCATTTACTTTCCTCCTTCTACTCTCTTATTATAGTAATGGAGGCTGCAGTGTGTCAGGCAACAGACAAAGGAAAGCACAATGGTTCTACCCCCTCCTCTACTTGGGAATGGCATGATGGATTCAAATGTGCACCCTGGTGTCATTGTAAAATAAATAAAGCTGCATACTCATTCTAGTGAGACAAAATGCTTGTGCCAGCTCTCTGTATTTCACCACATTGCACTACATGAACAAATAACAATGGGGGGAACTGATAATGAAAGACACTGCACCTTTTCTGAGTTTATACTGCTCTTTCATCAACAATGTACGGCTGAAATTGATGAGGAAAGGTGGAAGAAAATGTGGAAATTGTCTGATGTTTATGAGTTCTCAGGATTCACAGGACAATATATTCCATCCTTTGCTTACTTACTGTGTTGGTTTAATGAAATTGTTGTTGTAGACATCATAAATTAAGAATACTCACAGATTCCAATACAGCTATCCTTCTTCCAAAACATGTTTTATATGTACTGCATTGTACTGGCCCTTGTTGGTACAGCACTCCAACCAAGTGGCAACTACCACGGCTTGAGACTGAAGCCAATGCAGAAGTAGGCTACCTTAAAGTGCAATATGCCACCAGTGGCCGCTAGATGCTGGCTGCAAAAAATCCCTGGTTCCTATTGACTCCCATTCAAAGCATCACCTTCCCTCTAGAAATAGTAAGTCAATCATTTTTCTTCTTTTCATTTTTCATTATGTTTTCAATCGCTAAATTCTGACCCTCTAATGAGTGTGCTGGTGGTGGTTGCTTTATTAATAAGACTTGAAGACTTATAGTAGGTTTTGATATCTGCCATGTATTTGATTATGATACCTGCCCAGTTAGTATAATTTAGCTAAAATAGCTAATGTTAGCCCAAGTGTGCACCAGTCGGTGTTCCCAGTAAGTTAGCGTTAGCTTCGGTCTAAGGTAGCAGGGTAGCGGGGTGTGTTTCCAGAGTGTGAAAGGCAACACTCTACACTCCTTATTTGGAATTTCCTGGCTCCAAATGGAAAAGATGGCACCAACAATAAGCTACACCTTCAAACTAGCTCCAATGCAAACCAATGAGCGACCTCACACCTCACTACATCCATCTTTATATAAAGTCTATGATGCTAACATAAAGTCATTAGCACATAGAGGTTTTTGCTAACTGTGGCTGAAATGTTTTCATCAAAAACACATTTTAACCATTGTGCCTTTTCGTGCTCAGATGTTGGGAGCTGATATTGTAAGAGAAAATAGCAGCCCACGTTAGCAAGGTAGAACTCCCTAATGTCGTCATTAGGACATACTCACGTAGTGGGCAGTATAATTCAAATCACTCCCTACTTAAATCAAAAACTGCTTGTTTAATCACATGTCAAGGGGAGGGGGTTGTCTCATTTAGATTCAGTTTGTGTTTTCATATTTATGTGCACAGCCACTGAAAAAGTAAATTTTTTATCACATCACTTTTAACTGATATCATAGACTATAAAGGCATAAAAATGTTCCTATCCTATAAACCTTTACCATTTGTCCTGACACATAATTTCTTAATCATTTGGCAGAGGATGAGTCTCCACGTGGTGGTGTTACCATCCATTAGCTCTCCTGTCTAGACGGGTGTTAAGGCATTTGTGACCTTGTCTCATTCTGCCGGTGATCCCTGGCAACACTCCCAGTTTTAGGTCTTCCTAACAGGATTAAAGCAACGCTGGAGGACTTTGTGCATGTCACCAACAGACACACAGGGTCAGAGGACATGTGATTAAACAAACAGCAAACCATGCCCTGGATGCTTGATGTACAACGACGTTACATAAGACAGAGGGCTGAAAGAGGTCTCTATTATTTATCTTCAGTTTTATTCTCAACACACAGGAGAAACAGTGAAACGTTACAGCAAAGTGTTCAGTGCTTCATCCTGTCAATATTGGATCTTATAGATAACAGGCTAAATCTAGTTATGAGACTAACATGTAATAGAAAACATACAAGAAACATATTAAATGAATAGTTTGATATTTTTGGGAAATATATTTTTTGGCTTTCTTGGTTGATATTATAGGGGACATATCTTCTGTTATTTTTAAACTTTTATGATTTCTATGTTGAACACAGTCAAAGTTACAAAACTTGAGGTGAACGTATGTCAAATGCTCCCTGAAAGTCAAAAGCCAGGGCTTCAGCCTGCTCTGAACACTTGGTTTGCAATGTTACCTCTACTTCCTTATTGTGATGATGTCCGATTGTTTGTGCATGCCCACAAACGGCCATCCGCTCTGTAGCTTTCATCGCTAGGGTCGTTCCATGGGTTGTTCACGTTGTCCACTTGCATAATTCGGATCAGATTCTGGCTGAAACATGTACGGATGTATTTGGGAAATTTCCATGTTGAGTAAAGAATGAGAAAAAGAAGTGAAATCCTACCACTACTGTTTGTTTATGTAGCCTTTAGGAAGCTGGCCAATCAGAACAAAGTGGGCCTTAAAGAGACAGGAGCTAAAACGGCCTGTTTTACATAGAGGCTGAACTGAGGGGCTGCATAAAGGACCAGTATAAATTAAATAAGTTAGTTTTTTAAACTATAAATCAAGCAAAGATACATCAGTAGAGCTCCAGAATAAAAATATGGACCTGGAAATGTGCATGATACGTCCCCTTTAATATTGCCATGTCTGTCATACTTAAAATATAACTCTCCAGTCAGGAGACAGAGCCGGGCTAACTGTTTCCAGTCTTTATGCTGAGTAAACCAAACTGGCTGCTGGCTGTAACTTCATACTTAACAGACAGATGTGAGAGTGGTTTCAATTTTCTCATCTTACCAAGAAGGTGTATAAGCGTACCTCACAAGTTGCCTATAAAATTGAGAGAAAGCTTGAATTTCCTGTATTCTGTGATGACAAACAGAGTCATATATTGTTTTAATTTTTAGAACACAGTGTTGTATTAATTAAGAATTAATTTGGGATGTAAGGGAACTGACATGTGCTGTAAAGTAAAAAAAAAATTACATTTTTTAGACACTGGTCTTTCCAAATCAGTTTTATTCTTCTATTGGTAATTGTCTACACCAGGAATACACTGTAGGAACCAGGGCACACCCGCCTCTCAGACAAGCTGATGAAGTGCAGATCAGGCCAGTTCAGGCCAAAACATGAGCGAATGGAAACTGAGCCGAATCATTTTACAGCCAGCTGCTCTTTGTGCGATTATAACTAATTTGATTCCACATTGGTAAAGATGGGTGTGAATGACCACATCTCCTTGTAGGAATGAAGTCACCGTTGTCATATAAGCACTGCGGGTTGGGTTGTCCTGTGTAGTCATAGACATTAGAGGGCTGGGATTTTACTGCTGACACTCAGTAAAAACCTCCATATAACACAGTCTTTATCCAAGCATGATTCTGAACCACCCTAGTTTGGAGCGGTGGCCTGACAGTCTAGCCAACCTCAGACCCTCAAACAGTGAAATCTTTGATGGAATAACATGAAAAAGC
This sequence comes from Thunnus maccoyii, assembly GCF_910596095.1. NCBI lineage: Eukaryota > Metazoa > Chordata > Actinopteri > Scombriformes > Scombridae > Thunnus > Thunnus maccoyii. The sequence continues at coordinate 6,774,835 of NC_056552.1, forward strand.
AACAAAAGGAATGCTGTGATGGTTTGTGAAAGACAGGGATGAACAAAAAGGCCACTATGGGTGCCTCATTTGGGAGACCAAGCCCCAAATTCCAGATCTGATCCGCATGGGTTCATCTTCACAACCTTGGTCAAGATTCCTGGGTTCTTCTCTCCACAATACAGTTTTCAGTCCAGCATACACACATAATGAGAGAAGCAGTTACTACCGGTGATAACTGAGATATTCTTTTAAACTGAGTAGCAAGTTTGACAAACGCAATTTTACCAGGAAGATTAATAATAATTCATGTCAAATGTTTAGTATTATTTACCCTTTGTTATTATATGGAGTACAATTCAAATTGCAGAATTAGAGGAGTTTTAGCAATTAACTTATAATTATTTTTCTGATTTAAACTTTATTGTATGTGACAAAATTAATAATAATGTACTGAAAACTACCTGTGTGGCATTTTGACTTATCTTTAACCACCATAGATTAAATGTGGGTGATGAAATAGGCAATTCAAAATGCATTGATGAGAAGTCCTGAGCATCATGGACAGTTTGAGCATCTACATTTCCATGGCAACTGAGCAAACTCAGTCTGGTGATGAGGACCATGTGATATGGTGGAAAGTTCCAGAACAAGTAGACTTTGAGTTAAGATTGGTTAACTCAAAGTCTAAATAACCAAACCCAAAATGACGATTATGAAGATTATATTTTCTCCAGATCTGTAAGGCCAGTATTTTTACAAAAAAAATACTGTTTTTATGTCTAATGGAAAGTTATTTAGAGAAAAAAGCAAGTGAGAAAGGAACAGTGACACCAGAGAGAAGGACGACCCAGATATGCATGACCAACCACTGACTGTGGCAGCAGAGGTTCTTCAATAATGTGATCCTCACAGGCCGAGAGAAAAAACCTTCCCACCACGAAGGGTCAGTCCAGTTTGTTTTGCCATGAGCTCCGCGGCTCACGTGCAGTCTCTTCCTCACGTGCGCCTCCTGTCTTTTACAAGGCCGAACAAAACCCCAACAACGACCATTACAGCTGGTCCTGCATCCAGCGGAGAGCCGGAGCACAGGGGTCCCACACTTGATGGAGCTCTGATCTTGATCTCCCAGGCAGGACGCAGTGTCAACAAAAGCCACGTGGGGAGACACGGCATAGCCTCGAAGACAGAGTGTGTGCATGCAGCGGATTGAGTCATCTTTTCTTTTAGACACAGCTGTGATTCACTGAATTTACAAGGTACAAGTTGTCCTAAATCTGAGCTGGTGAGACATTAGCTGTGTCTGAAATAACTCCCTCATTCACTCTTGTACTAAAGGTCTTTTTCACAGCACACATTTTGATTTGATATAGTATGAAAAGCACAGGTGTTGCTAGTAACATTAACGATGGCTCCTTTCTATTCACATGTCCCATTTAATTGTGACAGTGTGACTGTGAGCCAGCATGCACAATACCAAGACCCTGAAACTGAAGCAGCTAAATGTAATTCAGCCATCATTAATTCATTCATATTTACACCTGTGCTTTTCCTATTGTGACATATCTTCTGTGAAAAAGTCATAACAACATAATGAACATTTAATAGTTGGGTAGTAAATTGAGATTATTTTGTTCCATCACTGACATTTGTACTGTCACATACCAGTAATTTACACATCTAGCAAAGGAAAGACTTAGAAGTTCTATCAATAATTTTGTCATCCTGTTTTTCAATGCTGTATATCTGTAATTTTGCTATCTTGGTCTATTCTGTACACACATCTATTTCATGTCTGTTCATCCTGCAAGAGAGATCCCTCCTCAGTTACTCTCTCTGAGGTGTTAAATGGTTTTTGGGGGGAATTTTTCCTTATGTGAATCAGAGGTCTAAGTATACAGGATGTTGTACGCTATACAGATTGTACAGACAAATTTGTGATATTGAGCTATAAAAATAAAAATGGACTTGACTTGACTTAGAGATACTCAAATAAAATGGTGAAAAGCAAATATAGTGCACAAGGTAGCGAATAGGGAGTGAGTTTGTACAGACAGTGTCTTTAAGGTGCAGCACATTGCATAGACTAAGATACTATGCAAAAGTCAAAATACATTTGTGTGTTTTTCCACTGATGCAACAGAGAACAGTGATGAAAATGAAGTTTCTAAGTGTTATGTTCAAAATAAAGTTACAGATGTAAAAGATTGTTCAATTAAATGTACGTATGTAATGATATACTATGTGTATTCTTGTAATATGGTCTAATAGTCCCAACAGCTTTGTTGACTGTTGCAAGTGCAAGTGTGATCTGTCTTTAAGAGTGGCAATTATACACTCACCAGCCACTTCATTAGGAACACCTGTGCAATCTAATGAAATCCAATGCAACAGCTCTGCCATAAATTCTACTTTTACAAAGCTTACACATTTTCGGTTTCTGTTGAAATTGTCAGAAAGCTGATAATTTATGATTTACATTTATTATTGAGGTCGTAGTGGGTGGTAGTTGATTATATTGAAAAGTGTTCCTAATATTTTGTCCGCTCCATTCAAAGTAGAATTTATGGCAGAGCTGTTGTATTGGATTACATTAGATTACACAGGTGTACCTCACGAAGTGGCCGGTGAGTGTGTATGTCTCACTCTATCATATTAAATCACTCTATCTCATTGAATCAAGCCATATAATTCCCAGGTCAGCACATTCCCACATCCGCCCACAGACAGGGTGACACACATAAACAGCTCTGATCTTGATACAGCACCTGAGAGGATGTCTGTGCCACAGCAATCTGGGTTGCAGCTCAGCGGCCTGTCTGCTTTTAAACAACAGTAATGGTCCGGATTAACAAGAGCTGCTGTTTAGCAGCCATTGGGCACTGCTCATGTACACCCCACTAGCTGGCATGCGCCAGATGGGTTTCTGGGTAATCCTAGTGTAGGATCAGGGGTGGCGGTGAGTGTGTACAGAATGGACTGGATTAATTGCTGCAACATCAGGACTAAACATCATCAAACATCATAAAAAAAATTTTTTGAAGGACTTTGCCAGATGTCTTAAAATGCATCGATCATGCATGAGCGCTGCGCCTCAAGAGAACACAAGAAGTCTTTCTTGAAAAGAGACTGAATCTCAACCCTTTGAAACTCTATGTGTAAGAGTAAAGCATGAAATCATCCATGAAGTCATACTCATATCCCCCCTGCAGCTGAACAAGTGAAATGCTTGGAAAAGTTTGCCATAAAGTTTAAATCACAGTAAATATGCCGCCCATAATTTCCTCATGGTTCCCTTGAGTAATGAATCATCCTTGACTCGGAGTCTGCAGAGGAACTAGTGTATTTATGAATATGAATAAATGCCCCCTGAAGTAATATCCTTTATTCACATGAAAATGATTACATGCACTGTCTTTCAGCCAATGGCACAGGATGAATAAAACAAATGATTGTATCCATATGTTTTGGTGCAGGGTCATCTCAGAGGTAAAGGCGATTTGATACAAACAATCAAACCCACCGTGACATTGTGTTTTTCACAACTAAGAAATATGGTCTTGGTGTTTGTTCTTCCTTCATTATAGCCCCCAGGGTGAAAGACTGCACTATGTGGTGAAGTCAAGCTTCAGTTTCCCTTCTCGTCTATTCAATCCTACGGGTTTGGCTCTAAATGGAGGCCAAGTGGCAGTTTTACGACCTTTCGGGAATAAAAAGCTAAAGCAACTAATCCAGCCCTCCCACAAACCTTGTCCCTTTTGAACCCTCAAAGAACCTTCACTCTGCACTGTGCCTTATACTAACAACCAGCCTCCACTGCACCAAACACACACACACACACACACACAGCAATGTCAACAAGGTCGGCTTCCTAGAAATGTCATGATGGTGTGAAATTTGAGATATTTTCATAGTGATTAATCAATACAAGCGAAGAGAGAACACTGGAGAGTAAAAGAGCAAACAAAACAGAGGCTGTCAACAACTGTAAAACTAAAGTAGACAAACAAAATACATACAGAGGTAAAGGGCAGAGAGAAAAAAAAAAAAAAAGATTGAAAATGAAAGACAGACAGTGTGAGGTGGTGATCTCGGGATTCCAGTATTGATTGGAGCTTCTTTTCTAATCTCCCTGCCCCCTCAGTAACCTCAGCTGGATTGGACATCCAGCCACAAAAGCAATTTGACCCCCACCACTGCCCTCACAGGTCACCCTTTAGTGACTGCGGACTTACAGGTTGCCATGGCGATGGAAAATTATGTCTAGGGCCCAGTTGGAGGCTTTACGAGGCTTGGATTTGAGCCCAGCGCCCTGTTGCTTTTCATCATAAGGACTATAAAGAGACTGCAACAGAGCATTATAGCTCTATTGTTATTTATCTGGATTTTTTACAACTTTCTGCAACCTCTGCACCCTTACTGGTTTTAAGGAGAAGAGGAGAAAACATTAGGGTTGTTTACATCCCTCAGTTGATGGAACATGGTGAGCCTGTTATGCTAGCGATGTGGTTATGGATAGCAATGTCAGTCGGTCAGTCCACCACTTTGGTTCAGACTAAAATATCTCAACAGCTACTGGATGGATTGTCATGAGGTTTTGTGCAGATATTCATGGTTCCCAGACGATGAAGCCCAATAACTGTTGTGATCTTCTGACTCTTCCTCTAGCGCCACCGTTAGGTTTACAGTTGTGGTTATAGATGAAATGTCTCAACAACTAATGGCTTGCAATAAAATTTGGTCCTCCTCAGGACAGATTGTAATAAACTTAGTAGAGCTGCAACAATTAGTTGATTAAGCAACTGATCGATCGATAGAACATAAATCTGCAGCTATTTTGAAAATCAAATAATGGTTTGATGCATTTTTAAAGCAAAAATGCTAAAAATTTGCTGGTTCCAGCTCCAGATGTGAGGATTCAAAGCTTTTCTGTGTCATGCATGACATTAAATTGAATATCTTTAGATTTTTGACTGTTGATCAGACAAAACAAGATATTGGAAGATGTCACCACAAGCTCTAAAAAAACTTATAATGGACATTTTTTACTATTTCTTGACATTTTATAAACAAAACAATGAATCGATCAGTTAAGAAAATAATCAACAGATTAAATGATAATAAATATAAATAAATAAATAATAAAAATGTGTTAGTTGCAACCCTAAATCTCCATTTTACTATTGATTTGTCCTTTAGCAAACGAAATGTAATTTTAAGACCAAATATCTGCAAAACTGCCTCAGTTGTGCTTTATGTTTCAAGCTAATTAGGAAATGTTGGCATGCTAACATTCTGAACCAGGAACATGAACATGGTAAACACAAACATCAGCATGTTAGAATTGTCAACATGAGCATGTTAGCATGCTGATGTTATCATTTCACCCAAAGCACAACTGTGCTAAAGCGAAGCCTCACATGGACATTAGCGTGACTGCAGCTTCTTAGTCTTGTTTGTAACCTTTTGTAGTTTGTGCCCCCTTGCAGTCATTGCCTCATGTTTTTTTTTTTTTTTTTGAGGAGAACAGGAAGAAACATTCATGTCCTTGGATTTACTGATGGAAATTTGTGGTTTTGAAGCCTGGTTGTGAGCCTGTCTCTGATTTATGTCAAACAATTCCAGTGATACACCTGTGCGATTCCCCTGTCTAATCCCTGACACCCTGACACCTACTGTAATCCCCAAGGTTTCCCTCCCTCACATGTTTCTTGTCAGCCACCATTACACCCAAGAAGAAACAAGAGAGAGAGAGACAGAGAGAGAGAAATAGGGAGACTGTAAACCTACATGACAGAAACATGCAAAAGAAAAAAGAAAAGCAAAAAAGAAAAGCATGCAGCTCCCGCAGGTTGTACCCCCCGCTGGATGGATCCTGGCACCAATTCAGGAAGTCAATCAAGTGTGCAGTAAACTGTAGGCACAGCGGCACCTTTTCTGAGCTGCAACACAGCATCTTTTGAAACTTTATTCAAGGCAGAGATTCTCAGGCGCAGAATGTTTGGGTGTTTTTCGTTGGCTGATTGATGCCTCCACATGCCCACGGTGCGTCTCAGCTGTTGAAAACACCGCATCATGATGCTAATTTATTCAGGGACCAGCTGTTGTGTCAAGATGATTCTGCAAAAGACATCCTTGAAAGTTTTTAATGAGCTCACCGTTGTGAATAATGGGGACGATGAGGTCACAGAAGTCAAAATGTGAGTGCGTGCGTGCTTGTGTGTGTGTGTGTGTTTGTATATATTTTATACACGTTGTATGTGTATGCATTTATGCGCAATGTCTGTCTTGACATTCAGAGTTTAAGATTGCTCAGCCGCAGGCTTCTGAGTACGAGTCATTATCTCATCATTTCATGCAAGACAAATACACAGCAGGAGCGTTAACACACTTACACACACTTACACACACTCAAACACTGACAGTATGCAGGTCAACAATGTATGACCCATAGATTAGACCTTGTATCCCTTGCATAATATCATATATGAGTGGCAACTTAAGGGATTTATGGAAATGCATGTGGATTAAAAGCTTTTATCGAGAAACGGTTACAGAACCTCCACAAATAGGTTTCGACTGGTCGTGAAATAATTTAGTTGTAATAATAAATTGGTGCATGAAACATCAGACATCAGTTGTTCTGATAACCTTCAAAGTAGTAACTGTGAATGCAAAATCAGCCACTGCCTTTGTCCTATATACAGAAAAGTGTGCATGGAATATTCTGAAACATCAGTATAGTGAAATAAGAATAAGAAATAAAAGTCATTGCCATCACCTTTTCTTCTTTCACATATTCTCATCTCTTGAATGTATGAAAATGAGTTTTGCATCCACCGTTACAGTCAGCAGGAGGCCTGAAAATCGTGTCGGGTTTGTTTGCATTTGAAACACCAGGGATCCTTCACTATTATTCTAGCTGCATATACACCTGCAGTGATATTACTTCTTGAAAAACAGTAATTTCAGGACACAATGATAATCTACGGTCACAGAACACATTATAAGAAGAGTCATTAACTGTCCATTGATTTCAATAAAGTGCTCTCAACACGAAGCTGCCCCCTGCAAATTTCACACAAAGCTGTCTCCTCATTTCTTTTTCGGGGTTGGAGCAACAGTGTAAATACAGTAAAGCAGAGCATCGACTGTGCGACGGTGATGGCCGCAGGTGGTTCAATCCCGCGTGATCACACAACAGGACTGAACCAGCTCACCTCTGAACCATCTCACCACTAATTGATGCAATTACAGCAGTCAGCAGCTGGCAGACTTGAAGGTGGGAATCAAAGTAAATGGATTGTTTTGCTTTGTTTGGGGGGTGCAGGCAGAGGAGAGGACCCCCACCATCCTTCTGACAGCCTCGTTTGCTGATTGGACTATGAATAGGGGGGAAAGGTGACAACTCAGAGCTTCAAAATTTGTATGGAGGTCATCTTAAAATCAAATAAATATCTGAAGTAAAGCTTTTTAAAGCCCAAACCAGACTTGCAAATACCATAAAAAGCAATATTTCCAAACCTGAAGTACAAAGATAGCAATGACAGTTCAGTACAGTGCTTTGATTTATTAAGTCTTCAGTGTTACAAAAATGTACAATTCGTATAAACACTATTGTTAAAGGAACTGAAACTTAACCTCTGTGGCCATGAAGGGAATGCACTTTGGATTATTGTTCAATGGCAATGAAATTAAATATCATCTGGCGCTTTCACACTTCCATTATATATCATTTACAAGAACAGAAATCTTCATCTCCAGCACAAACACAAAAATGTGGAGTAAATATCTTGGGGAAGTATCCATACATTGTGGAACAAAAACACCTATTTAGTGGGGCAGAATCTGTGCAAGCCAGTGAAGGAATATAATGACATTTTTCAGTTTAATTTCATATTTTTCTTCACCATATACCTGCTGCATGAATGTAAATGAGTTCATATATTAGTCCTAAAGTTACCAGGCAAATGCCTTGTTAGAAATCTTCTTTAAAACAAGTGTAGAAAAGCACTTAGGGAAGACTAACGCTATCAAGGTTTCCTTTCAATCTATAGCTTAAGCTTTCAAAGGGCAGCTGCACGATTGTAGAACAAAGTATATGTCAATACTGCTTCAATTATTATGACCAAATCCATTCCTCCTGACCCTAAGGCCATGTGTAATTGTTATTTTGTTGGCACAAATCGCTCTCCCATTAAAAGGGACCATTAAGCCTGGAAGTGTCTCAACAGTGGATAAATCTCCTCAGGTAATATCCACAGTGTGAGCTGAGGGTTCATCTCTTTCTGTTTCTGTTGTGTTTCACCATCTTCTTCCTCTTGAGGATCATCTCATAAAGTTTCTCCAGGCCTGGCTGGACTCCCTGACCGTCCACAGCGCTGCAGCTCTGCACGTGATGCAGTGTGTACATGCTCAGTTCGTGTACGGAAAGCAGCTTCTCCACCTCGCTGACAGACAAGGCCGAATCCAGGTCCTGTTTGTTGGCCAGGATCAGCACCGGGACACCCTGGTTCTCTGAGGTGCGGGTGATCTTATGGAGCTCGACTTTGGCTTCCTCCATACGCTCTAACTCAGTGGAGTCCACCACAAACACCATCCCGTCCGTTCTGCGGGTGTAAGATTTCCACAGCGGGCGCAGCTTCTCCTGCCCACCAACATCCCAAACCTGGAAGGTTATGGACCGAGAAGCCCCCACAGCCACCTTAATCTTCTCTGTGTTGAAGCCCTTGGTGGGGATCGTCTTCACAAACTCCTTCAGTTTGAGCCTGTAGAGCAGAGAGGTTTTGCCAGCTGAGTCGAGCCCGATAACCACCACGTGCAGAGACTGGAAGTTTGGCAGGAACGGCGTGTTTGGAGCGATATCAGTCAGCTGGTTCCCCATGATTCCCAGCCAGCAATTCACACCTACTTAGATGAGGTGACAAATTCCTGATTTAATCCTTTTTTCAGTTGATTGGCATTTGCTCCCTGTCCTCAGAGGCAGATGGGATCAGATGGTCTGGAGACCTTATCAAAACACACACACAGAGAGGGTTAACGTTTAATAAGAAGACAATGAGTGCTTAAAGGAATGTGTATTTGCAATCCAAGTGTTATTTCACAGTGTCACCTGACAAATACAGAGGAGACATTGGCAACAGATAGTGATGATTAACACTGGAAGCACATTTTAAAGTGCTTGATGCAATTTCATCCTGTCAGAATGGTAGTTCCTGTGTTCACAGCTGAGATTTATCACATTACTGTCCCACAAAACAGGCTTGTATTCATTTCATCCGTGGTTGCATCCTTCTAATTCAGTCACTTCTCATTCTCATTTGATTAAATAAAACCATAAACGTCTGGGGGAATTCAGTGTCACATTACAGAGCCACAAACAACAGGTTAATTGGGTGGCTGAGGTTATCTAGATTCTTATTTGCCACGGCTAATCCTCTTAAGACTGCTAAACCTGAAAGGCTTTTCTTAGGGCAGATTGATTTCAGTGCAGTGGATGGATATGTATTCACTGGTACACTCTGCCAACTGTCTATGAGGATTGCTGCAGCAGCACTAATCCGGTTGTTGTTGACATCCTGATACTCATTAAACAGCAAAGAAACAGCTGCCTTTGGACTGAATACAGCCCCAGGAAGACATTATCTACTTATGACCTCAAAAATATTATAGTATAGTATAATTCAACGATTGTAGTTTCAAGAGGCATAATGCACAGTCATGTTTCCGAATAGTTTTAATTATTTGATTTTATTTGAAATAGCTCCAGTGGGAATAGTCTGCCTTAGTTTGCTTTCTCTCCTGCATGCAGCCATCCATATCCATCTATTGCATGTTTTTTTTTACTGTGATGTTTCAATAATGCAAACAAATATGCAAATAAATTAGAAACTTCACCAAACGGCATTAACTTTTAAGGGATCAACTAACAGAGAAAACAACGGTGTTTATATAAATAAAAAAAATACATGCAATGCACATACTATAAAAAATAAGAAACGTCCTCCTCCGTGTATATTTAAAACGTACCTTCTATATGCGCGCCGGAAGCATCATCCAAAAGCAATAAACACATCCATGGTTGACTTGTCAACACATGATGTTTGTCCCGGCGGTAAGGTCCGCACCTCTCCTCCTCCAGCAGCACTGAGGAACTCCAGAGAGAGGCACAGCACCCTAAAGCCCTGGTGACGTCACAGCCACCTGGACCTGCATCTCCACGCCCCCTGCTGGTACAAAGATGAACTGCATGGTCTCTACAGCTGGAGTGAGATTAAAGAATATCTATTACTGAGTAATTGATGCATTCTGATGATAGATTTGTCTATTTTAATTCTGATATTTGAATGAAATGTCTTGAATATATTGCCCTTAGTGGATTAATTTGATTTTGAGAGTAAGAAAAAAAGATTTTCCAATGCAAAAATATTGCTTTTCATATTTTTATATATTTACCTTTCATATGTACTTTCTTGCTTGGCAGACAATCATGCAATTTTCCACAGTTAACACCACTTCTGCATTTAACAGTATGTAGCTCGTCTGCATTGTCGGTCTAACAAGGCATTGGCGCCACCTTGCGTCTATTCTCAAGAATTTTAGGAGCAAACTTTAAGGGTAAAGTTGCTGTATAGCCTTCTCTAGATGGTTTTTGTTTTACTCCACCTTGACATTATTTTCACTCTGAGCTGAGCTGCTGAGGTGAGGTACCACAATATAAAAATAATCCATTACAAATGAATGTTCTGCATTCAAAATGACAAAAGTACAGAAGCACTGTAGTATTGGAGTAAAAAGAGTAAAATTACTCAAGTGGAGTGGAAGAATAAAGTAGCATAAAATAAAAATACTCAAATAAAAAAATAAAGATAAGTAGCGAGCACAAAATCATTCTTAAAGGACACGTTCACAGTTTTTCAAATCTGTCTTAAAACAATAGTCACATGACTAAATGAACATTGAAACAGTTGATTGAAGTGATGAGAGACAAAACGCACAGTCCTCATTCTGTGCAAAAATACATTCATAAGTTTATCTGAAGCTAATGTGAAGCTTCAGCGGTTCAAATTAGTCAAATAAAGAGGATATCCTCCAAAGTTATTGTCTTTTTTGTACCAAAAGGACTCAGTTTGGCAGATATCCATTTGATTTGACTGCTATGAACGGGAGGAATGATTACAGCGAGCTGTTTCAATGTTCATTGGGGCACCTGACTATTGTTTTAAGACAGACTAGAACAATTGTCAACCCGCCCTTTAAGTACAGTACTTGAGTAAATGTACTTAGTTACATTCCTTCACTTTTTAACCACACTTAATGAAGTACCTGCTTTTAATTTGTGTGTAAATGTGTTGAACATACAAATCCTTTTTCACAGCTGCAGCAGTAGAAGTTTAAAGGGTGAGTTCACCCAAATTAAAACAAAACAAAAAGAAATGAATTGCCATCCGTAAGTGAACCTTAAATGTTTAATAAAGTGCAAATTACAAAAGACAAGATCATCAGAGATCAACATCCTGTTTACACAATATCAGGCATCCTGACAAAAAATAAGCTGTTTCCAAAAAATACTGTGAAATTAGTCCCTTTTTAATGAAATATACATGTCCTAAAATGTAAATACACAGTTCTCATACTTAGCATTTTAGGAATTGTGCTTGTTTCAAACAATTCTGAGACCACTTTGCTTACAATACAGATTTACAGGCAGATCAAATAAGAGCAGAAAGCATCCACACTAAGATGTATATTTAAAGTGTCTTAGAAGCGTCTGTATTGTTTTTAATTATAACAATGTAGTGATTGATTATACGGTATGCTAAAACCACATACAGAATAAGATAAAATGCATTTCCACAGTAGTTATCATTCACAGCCCATACAAAAGAGATGAGGGCGCTGTGCTGCCAGAATATTCATTATTTCACAATCCCACTTTGATGTTTTTCATTTAGATTTCATCATCTCACAGGATGTGGGATCGTTGAATTGGTGCCACAGTCAATATACTCAAAGGTGTCCAGAGACAGCTGCTCCGTGTGAGAGAGATACGAGATATTCATTGTCATTCTGTGGGGGGGAAAAGATAACAGTGTGAAGACAGCTGGTGACAGAATCTGCTTTGTCGTGTTTTCGTAATGTTTTAAAGCTGCAGTAATCAATATTTTTTTTATATCATATGATTCTCTCATAGTGACAATCCTGCAGAGAATTATCACCCTGCTCTGCACTTCCTCTCAGCTCTTTTAGACTCTTTGTTTGGCTTCACTCTTGTCAACCTTGTTTTCAGCTGCAGCTGACAGCTGTTTTCAGCAAAATAAAAAAAAAAAGCTCTGGTAAACCTGCTGTACGCTACCTGCCCAGGACTAAACAGCAGACACATAAACTTCGAGACTAACCGGTGAGGAAAGTGGTGCATTTAGCAGCTACAGAGGTAACAAACTTGTTGTAAACCACTTGGTAATCTCTGGTTTTGATAAGTGCTATAAAGTTTAGTTAAGTTTAGTTTAGTTTAGTTTAGTTTAGTTTAGTTTAGTTTAGTTTAGTTTAGTTTAGTTTAGTTTAGTTTAGTTTAGTTTAGTTTCTGGCTCATCCCACATGGGATTTCAAGACACTGCTATTTACAAAAACATGCGTCTTCCAGTGATATATATTACAAATCATGTGGAAAAAGAATAGAAAAGGAAAAAAACAAAAGTACAAAAGGCTCCAAATGAAGTGTTCAGAGAAAAGATCTGTTACATATGTACAGTTTATCCCAATAAAGGGCTTTTTTTCCTCCAAGTAACTGATTAATTTATATATTTCATACATGAACAGCCATCATATTCATTGCTACTATGCTTGCAAAACACACAACTCCAAACTAACGCTACTGTTGCTCTGTGTCTGCTGGATGTGTAAATAATTAACATGTTGCTAAAATGTTAAGCATGTTCCAAAAGGGACCAAACAATTACTTAAATGCAACTTTAATTATTTTTTATCACAACAGTAAAAGTCCAGTGTTGGAGCAAAGTAAAGTGTGTGTTTTTCTATCCCTGACAACAGGAGATACAGTGTCAGTCCAGGTGGTGGTCTGGTGGTGGTGGTGCAGTGTCTAACTTCAAACAGGGAAACAAAAATAGTCTGTGGCTAATATGGTTTGCAACTGAAAACAGGAAACTTTATATTGTGGCTGGTTTGCAGTGCACAGACACGTGTGACACAGCAACACATGCACAGAAACCGTCATCTCAGTCATTGACACACATGTAAATGAATAAGTTTGGCTAACAGAAGCTGACAAGAGGCATCGTGACTAAATACTGAAAAATAAAAAGTTTGTTTTTGTGGTTTAAATTCAATTTATTTCACCGGATTCTAAAAGCAGAGTTAAAATCTTACGTGTCTGTGTTATCGTGTCGTTTTGTGCTATCTAAAAAGAACATTTCTGATTTAAAGATTTGACTTAAGATCATTTTTAAGACAACCTGTTTTGCGGTTGTGGTTTATAACCCTAAACTGCACAAAGTGATGCCTTTAACACTGAGTTTTTTTTTTTTAGATATGCAAACGTGGCTGCATCTTCTGTTGGTTTTCAGATTTGCGATTGACACTTACTGCAGCTCCAGAAATAACGTGTGAATCTTGATAGAGGTTGACTTGCAGTAAGAGCTGAAAGAGATAAAGCAGATGATGTGTGCACGTATGAACAATAATGGTGAACATGGTGTATTATATCACTTTCATACAATATCTCTGATGGAAACTGTGATGTGCTGACAACAAATTAAGGATCATTTCAAACTTACTTTAATCCTTTATCTGTAATAGGCAGGTCGATTTTAATGGTGTACTGCAAAAGTTCAAGACGGGGAAGAAATTAATCACTTGACAATTATATCAACAATATATTTTTATATGAATCATCTTGTGTGAAACTCACCGATTTCTGTGAGCGTGGTTGGAGGGCGGTCATATTCGATATCTTGGTCTTACCCACAACTATCTCAGAGACCAGACCTTGAACGTTAAAATCAACAATCTGGACCGGGACGAAGTTCTCGTTGGTGATGTTGAGGAGATTCTAAAGGATGAAACAACACGGCCGGTCAGGTGCAACGAACACACCTTTCTATCATTAAAAAAAAAAAGTCTCAGGGAACTTTGTCATTTACATAACTACTGTGGCTGTCATGTGAATGCAATTCAGACGGCTCCTCTGCCAGATGAAATAAAAAGATCAGTAAGTTCAGGGACAGAGCTGGAAGATTTAGAACACAGCTGTAGTGCAAATACTGTATATACATACACTAGTTTACAAATCACTGACCTAATTTCATTGCTACTCTGCTTGTAGAATAGAAACTTAGTCAGCTAGTAGTGACACAGACGGAACTGAAAATGTGCCTCAACATTTATGCTTCAACTTATTTTCTACTCTTCTATCACTATGTGAAACATAAATATGTCACTGCTTTTGTATGATATTGTGCTACAGTACACAGATAAACTTGAACTTGAACTTTGACTGATTCATTTCTATACTACACTTAAGCTTCCTTTATTAAATTGGGGACATCTTATTACAGCACTGTAACTGCAATTAAGCTGTATTTCTTGTCTATTATGTTTTGTCTACTTGTATTTTTATTTTATTTCATTTTATTCTATGTTAATATATTTTATTTTCCTTGTCTTTGTCATTTTGTTTTTAAATGTTATGCTAATGCATTTATTTGCCTTATGTAAGCATGTAGAATTGCCTCTTTGCTTGAAAGCTATACAAACGCACTTCCCTTGCCTGTATGAATACACTGTATACAGTATATGCAGAATACTGTACACTTATTCTGCATTTTTTTATATATTAATTATTTTATTTGACATTAATTTTATCATTATAGTCACTAGATCTCAGGGTATCTCTTCTTTTTTTGAGAGATTTCTGGTCAAAACAACACAACAGAAAATCCAGCACAAAACACAATATAACAAGACAGTGTGGATTAAAAAAACGGCAAAAGGAGCATGTGCAATACATGCTGTGATTTACGAGGTATGCATGTGACTCCCGTAATTATAGACAGTAATTACTACATTCTGTATATTTGGTTACCATGGAGACATGTAATTTATTGTCAGATGGAAGTTAACACATGAATAAAATACTGTAGTGTGGTTTATTTGGTTAAGTCCTTATACCTGCTGAGGGAAGTGATACAACAAAGAGATGGCACAGATTTTATACATTACTTACCGTGACCTCCATTTCAACCGCATCTGGGGTGAAGTAGACCATGACTGACAGCACAGACACAGGCGTCAGGGTGACACTCCGGGGGAAGAGGAAGAAGAGGATCAGACAGCAAAGAAAGAGACACACAGCCATGGAGACGCACACGTAGAGCTTCCTGAAATGCAACACAAACGTGAAAAATCGTTTGTATACACTGACATGAAGCAACAACTATGAAGATATCCGTGTGCTTGTGAAAACATAAGCATACTCAGACTAATGCTGCGTTTTTTTTTTTTTATATTTCAGTTAATATCCAACTAAATTTAAACAGAGCAAATCCTTAAATTAACATAACTTTCTTGTCAATATTGTGCAACCTTACAGCAGATCACACACACATACTGTATATCTTTGAGTATCTTGAAAAGCACTCTATAAATAAATTGTTTTATTATTATAAATCCCTTACGTGCGTCTGGGTTTCAGCCTTATATCGTTACATGGTATTACAGCAACTAGCTGGTCTTGCTGACCTGCAAACACAAGGAAATAGAAAGAAATAGTCTTGTTTTTACCACAAAAAATGATGTAAAAGTGAGCCAAATGTGGCTTAACAGAATCAGTTGCACATACATATTGGTATATTTCTGTCTGACTTAGTTCCCCTATTGTTGAATGTTAAATGAAACTGTTATTTGTGGATGAGGAATGGTGTAACATGGTGTCAGGTTTTTTGACAGCTGGAGAACGCTGGATGATTAAATTTAAAGACTAAAAGGGACAAATCGGGAATATAATTCAGAGTTAAGGCATAGACGTTGCTTTAAAAAACAGTCAAAATAGTGAAAAAACACATTTTTCATGGCAGGAAACCAACCTCTTGGAATTCTCCCGGTGCCACGACAAGTGGGGCAGGTGTCTCCAGAGTGTCCGTTTCCATTCATGGCACCATATGAAGGGAAATGCTTCAGGGTTTTCGCCTTTTCCATCTCTTTTGTCAGATCAGGACCCTCTGTGGTTTTGACGTTGTGCCCTGGTGTAACCATGACTCTTTCTCAAGTCCAGTCTAAAGGAGAAGGAGAACAGAGACCAATAAAAGCTTGGAATCTCCTGCTAAAAGCTCAATAGTGCATCAATCGTTATCAATCAGCTCTTCAAAGTTCACATAACAGGCAAATTACAGTCTGTACACTTGAACGTCTCTTTCTTCTGTTCTTCTTGACAGGCTTTTGAGAGCTAACAGAGTCTTGTGTGGTGACCTATAATACCAACCCTTCTCACAAACCTTTAAATGACCAATAAAAGCTTCATTCTTGTGCTACATGAGTCTGAGCAGAGTCCGCGGGGAGTTTATGGTTCTATTGCAACTGTAAAACCCCGTAACACCGGTAGTGTCAGGGATTATTGTGTGATGACTGCTAAGTTTCACAAAGGAAGAAATGTATTAGTTACTTTGGATTTTCTCTAAATGCAAAAGTCATTCCCTGACATTTAGATTATCTAAGTAACAGAGAGTAAAAGGTCTATGAACTGAAATGTGTTGATACTTTTGAAATTAATGCCTGTTAACTTAGATATTCTAGATTTTGGCTTTTAAGTGTCAAAAATACAAGATTCCCATTTCCTGTTGGAGGAAATAGATACACACATTGTTTCTATCAACCGTCTCTTGTATGATGCAATTATTGGCAAATAGTGTTTAATGTTACAAAATTTCACTGGAGGTTGAGGTGATAGCAAAGCAGTGAATCATTCTGTTTTCATAACGGCCACCAAGGCACGAAACTTATGGAACTTGAGCCAAAACTGTTATAAAAACTGTTAACTAGTGCTACATTTTACAACAACCTAGTAATAAATACAGTGGAAGTAGTTTAATGTCTTGTTTAGTCAACTGCAGCAAGCTATAAATGACATAAAAACATTTAAATCTAATCTTGCATGTTAAAGTCAGGAATTTGAACTCAGCAGATGGATTTTGGATTTCTTCCATCTTTCCAAAGAAGAAACTAAACTGGTTTGTTTTGTTTGGTTATGCTGCAGCTCTGCAAGCACGCAGAGGGTCTACATAAAATAAAAAAGACTAACATCCCCAATGCAATGTACTTAATAGAAAGTTTGAGCATTAAAAACACTATGGACATATATACATATATATACATATATAAAGCTGACTTAGTTTCAGTTCCAGTTCCTAAAAATTCAGGATACAATGTTCAATTTAAGGTAAATAAGAAGTCAGACAGCTTAAGTTACTAGTTTAAAGTTTTCCCATACAAAACATCACAATATAAAATATAACACATTGTTATAGATTTAACTACCTAAAAGTATATTTAATCAAAAAATATATTTAGTTAAAATTAACTTCAACACAGCTGCTTACACATTACATCATCATAATCCATTAATATAATGACTCTAGGGCCATTTTTCCACATTATGGCTACCTTGACTTTTGATCTTTTAAATACATGTTGCTAAGACTTTTGTTTTTCAATGCTGGGTCTTAACATTAATTAAAGTTTTTTTTTCTATTTCCATGTTGCTACCTTTACTTAAAGGACCTGAATACTTCTTTGACTAACTACTAACTATTCCTAATATTAGGTTCTGCTGATGAGACTGCATTTTCATTTTCATTAAAAACACGGATTGTACCTTTAAATTTGTTTTAAACCTTCCTTTTTTAAACAGTGACACAAATGACTTCAAATACACACTTAGGTATTTTTAAGGTTTGTTAAGTTTACTAATCTTGTTTTCTGCTCTCATGTTGTGTCCAAAAATATAATACGGCCTACCACACATTTGCAAAACATGCAAGGGAGAAACCATGCGACACTCATTCAGCTGACAGCAGTGAAACCACATCAACAACAGGATATTTCCTCGTCTGTGAACTCACCTCACTGACTTCAGCTTTAACTCCAAATATCACCCAGTGTGAAGACTAAACTGCTGCACTGCTGTTGATTTCTTCTACTATAGTTTAAGTTTTTAGAAAAGCTTCATTAAGATCACCAACAGACTACTTCAAGTCTCTGTAAAAACAAAACTGAGTGGGAGGATCACTTCCTGCTTTTTCAAGTGACAAGTCAGTCAGGCTGCCTTACAGTGGCAGATCACATGAACTGCTTTTGATTCACTTTCCTTCCTTTACAGTACAGTATTGCAACACATGTTCAGTTCACAGTTAAACTATCTAAAATAAACAGTAATTAATACAAATGTAAGGATTACAAGTTATTAGGCTATTTTGACCTTGAAATCTTGTTTCAACTGGGAGTCCATGGGCGGATTAACTTGTTATGAGGCCCCAGAGGACAAAAAAAAAAAAATTCTGTTGGGCCCCTCTGTGCATTGTGTGTGTACTCTGCCATTTACAAGTTCCCATTAAGTACATTGGATACAGCAGACTATACATGTGGGTTAATTATTTGCCCAGACACATAAAAATGAGCCTGAAAAAGGACGGTGTCAGTCATTTCAGCAACTGTCCAGTAACAACATGTTTATATCCAAGTGCGAACGCCCTCCAGCAACCGTGAAATGATAACCCTGATCGGGAGTAAAGGAGGAAAATTGTGTGGTGTTATGATAGAACCACAAGTCCACTAAAACGGACGTTGTCTGGACGGTCGGATGGGTCAGCAAAACAGTGAACTTTAGCACAAGCTCATTTCCCATTTTCTTGTTTCTTTTAACAATGACCACAAAGTTTCCCGTGGTTATGTTGGAAATTTGTTTAATGCTTTCTGGCAGAGAGACACAGTAATTTATGTAACTCTCATATTATGTCTGTTAAATATAAAGCTACAGCCAACAGCCGGTTAGCTTAGCTTAGCACAAAGACTGGAAAGGGGGGAAACAGCTAACCTGGCTCAGTCAAATGATACCAGTGTTGCCAAGTATTTATTAGAATTTATAGCTAAACTAAACTTAACCAAACTCTGACTAGCTAAACTAAAATTATTCAGTACTCAAATCAAGACACTAGCTTAAGATTCTGTAATAACGCAGAACCTGTTGGTCGCTACAACGCTTTTAGCTTTACAAATTCCTCAAAATCTTTTGCAATTGATAAAATTGCATACAACCAACTGACACAAATTAAACCTGGGGTTATCCATTTCCCCGGTTAGTGACCCAGCCTCAAAGAACACGAAGGCTATTAAAATATGTTACCTCATTGTGTCAAAAATGCAGTATAATCAGTTCGCTGCAACCTCTGTACTTTTGACACCATCCAGTGAAACCAGTGCAGAATGTACAGTAGCTATATACAGTTCAGTGTGGCATAATAACCTACATTTAGACATTTTTCATTAACAGAGGGGCAAAGAGACAAGAGAGATGTGCAAATAGTTTATTGGCGGATTGACAGTAGAAGGGTTTTTAAATGTATACACTCTGTGGCAGAAGAATAATTTGACAAGCACAGTAGATATATTCAGAATTATTCTCTAGAGTATGATACTTTAAAACATGGACAATCATCAACATAAGAAAATAAGGTTCAAAAAAAAACCCAACCACACACACACACAAACACACAAAGGAGGAACAAGTCAAAAAAAGAAAACAGACGTACATTAACTTAAACCCGCACACACCACAAACAATGTCAAATCACCATATGTATGCATCAGTAAACTAATAATCATGTTTGATAAAAGGCAATGAAATGAAATTCAATATACTTGGTTCCACTAAGAGATTGAGGAATGTGTTGTTAGAGACATCTCAGTTTGGATTAGTGCTAAATGACAGTTGCTAAAGTTTCGGTTGGTGGTTGGATGAGGACACGTGAAAATGCAGGCAGAGGGTGTTAAAAGATGATGCGAAGCGGATTTTTATTTATTTTTTTAATTTTTTTTTTTTTTTCCCCACTGTGACTGTGCTAAGACCACGAGAACACGACTCATCTCTAAGCCTCTACCTGTCATGCAGGTGTCTCCTAAAAAGCAGTAGAAAACATCTGTGTCTGAACGGTGATCCGCTCCAGACGGTTTTTGTATACATTCCACATGTCAACGTCTAAAATAACAGTACTCTGATACAGAAAAAGATTGCATTGTTTAGGCAGATTTCACTACGATAAATCGAGAAAAAGTCTTACATATCTGTTTGTTGTTCCTACTACTGCACTGCTGACCCTTAACACCCAGAATACCCATGTAGCTTCAGTAAAATCACCTTAAATGACAGCCGGCTTTTCAGAACATTTTTATCTTTTTATGACATTCAACAATATTCATCTTCACTGTTCTACATGTGAGATATAATCTAGCCAAGCCCTGTCAAAAGACAAATTACTTTTCAGAGCCAGAGGAAGCAGCTACGACAGCCATACGAACACTAAGATGAAGAGCTGAAATTACACACTTTTGTCCAGTCAAAAGTACGGCTCCTTCTCCTTTTTGACCAACACATAAAGCTCTATTGCCCAGGTAAACAAGGCATGGCAAAGGTTAACCACAATCCATTATAATCTACAAGTGTTTATATGGTTAATCTAAATTAAAGGCAAAGGCAGGAGAAGCTGTACATAAATGCTTCTTTGTCTCTAAATCGACAGTGTCCGAGAATGAAAAATAAATGCTCCTCTATCATTTTTGTTCCATGTTTTTTTATATTTCAAGTGATATTGTTCTTCTATTAGCTTTACTCTTGGTCCAAATTAACAATCCAACCTTTGAAAAAATCAATTGCATTAATCATAAATAGGTTTTCTTTGACTCTACTTTTAATAACTCAAAATAAATCCTGACACTGGAAAGGCTGAGCGACACACAGGTCATAATCGAAATATATTCTCTTTACATTATGTTTAAAAAGGGTCAAATCAGTTACTTCCTTTTACAGCCTCACAGTAGCCCTCTCACAGCTTTCTTTCCCTCAGTGTTGAGTATCGACAGCTTTGTTCTGGCGATCCTCGGCCATCTGCACCAGCTCGTTGACGGTGTGCAGCAGGCTGTAGCCGTGCTTCCTCAGCAGCCGCTGGTTGAGCCGCTGGTCTCTGAAGCCCATCTCCAGCAGCATTGCCATCAGGGAAGGGTCCTGCCTGGTGGCTGGGTCGATGCCTCGCTGGAGAGGCGAGACAGGGCGGGTAAGATGAGAGGTGAGAGGAAAAGGGAAAAGGGAAGGGGAGATTATGTAGACAATACTGGTCTGCTGGGTTGATGCATCATCAGACAAAAGATGTAGCGCAAATTCAGTGGATTCCTGCCATCTGAAATTTAGTTTTAAACAAAAAAACAGTCCAAACAGAAGAAGGCTGGCTAATCGACGCAGTTTTACATATAAAATAATCAAATTTCAAACAGTATTTACGATCTGAAGTCAAATAAAATTCAAGCCTCAAACTTGGCAATCAAATGTGGAGATTAGGACTTGAACTTGTCAGGTGACACCCAACTTCTAATCAAATACATTAAAACAAACCATTTGGTTGATGGAGCTTTTTGGCAGAGTTACACAGCAACAAAGTTACCTTAATGATTAAATAAATAAAATGACTTCCTCCCTAGTTAACCACACAGGCTAGAGGCTACTGACAGAAATACCTACAAAATTTTCTTGTTTCTATATCAATGTTTCTCTCATTCTGGAGACCCTAAATTCATTTTTATCCTAATTAGATTACATGTTATGATTATCAGCACTGTTCTTTAAATAATTTTAAAGCTGAGTTGTAATTGTTATATATTAAAGCAATTTATAAAACAATTAACACATTTTTATGCATCAACGCTGCTGTAAATTCAGTCATTCTGCACTGTGTGATCTTTATTCCTCTATGGAAGAATGTCTGCAGTTTCTTCCCACTTTAATTTTCTCTGTCGCTGCCGCTGTCCCATGCTGTCAAAGTCACAGTCAGTCCCTGGATGCCGTTCTTCAAATATCACTGCAATTCTGTCATTTCATCAACCACTTGCAAACTTTACGCCACCACCACCGGTGTCTAGACTCTGGAGGATCTCCTGTCTTCATACGGGCCTACACTCAATGAAGACGCTTCACATCAATAGAGTTTAGTCTTTTTCTGTTACTAACCTCAATAAAGAAAAGTATCTGCCAAATCTGCAATGTGATGCACCAGTTCTTCCCATTTTAACCACATTTTTGGAGGGACGACACATTTTTGCATGTTTAGCTGTTATGCAAGTATCTTAAAATAATTGTGGTGTAGAGTACTGTCTCTTTACCCAACTCTTTGTCTCTTCCTGTGCATTTATCTGCACAGGAAGAGAAGAAACCACTTGTTTCTTTTAAGTACTTGTTCTTAGCAATAAAGAAAATGAAAAGTGAAAACGTACCTAAATGCTGCAGTTGTACTTTGATTTGTTTTAGCTGTACATGTCGGCTAGATTGTTTTAAAATGTAGATGTAACAGTTGCTGTGTGGTGTACCTGTATTGTACAGTTTGGTCCAGTGAAGAGAGCCTTATAAGCGGATGCTGCCACAGAAAGGGCCCCCTTGACAAATCCTTCGGTGATGCCTCCTTGGCCCCTGGTACGAAGACAAGGATGTGGTAACGCTGGGTTATGTAACAGTACTACAGGGAACAGCGTGTTCCAGTTACTCTTGTTTTCACAAAAGCAAAGAGATGAAGAAAACAAAAATACTTGTTTAAAGGTGCATCAGATTGCTTTAAGTGTCAGTGATTGTACAGACTGACTCTTCATTATAAGATATTAAATCAAGTTCTAACATGATAAGATGATGGATGTAGATAAACACAAAAGAGAAACTAAAGTGCAGGAATTTCTTCCACTAAAGTTAAGCAGATCAAGTTTTACTCTTTGTTGTATTGCACCTTGGCTGCAGCGCGTTGCTGGGTCTGGGGTTATATGTCTCAAAGGCACTGGATGCTGAGCCTGCAGATCTCGACAGACCAGATGATACTGCAGAAGAGATAAAAATAAGGAAATAACAACACACACACACACACACGCAACTCACATAATATTACAGGAGGAACCGAACCTTCTGCTGAAGCAACAAATCCTGAAAGCCTGTGCTTGTTTACTTCCTTTCTTCCCACAAAGGCAAAATGTGTTTCCTTTCTCGCCGACAACTAAGTAGTGAACTGGTAATTCAAGTCAACTACTTTAACAGAAGGTTGTAAGGCAACACTGAAGTTAAACAGTCCTGTTTTACATTTAAGAACATGTCATTGCACTGATGAACACCTATTAAACTCTGGTAAAGATGTTGATACAGCTTTAGCATGTGTGCCATGCTGGTCCTGAGCCATTTGTGCCAGTATGTACTATGATACCGCCATGTTCTGACTATAAAATCAAGTGACTCTGATAGTAAAACTCACCATTTAAGTGGACCCTTGGTTGGTGTGGCTCATAGGTTTCACAGACCGGAGGACTGGGGTCTTCAGCCAGGTACAGTGCCTCAGACCTGAAACATACAGTAGACAACTGAGATTTAAACCACGTAAGGCTGCAGAGCAGTTAAAATAAATACAGTCCTTTTGTCCAAGCTGTTCTCACAGGAGGAAGATCCTGATCTAACTCATTTCTTGCAGCAGGAAACAGAACAACTAGCTGATGCATGGGTAAACAAAATCTGGAATTTTCCAGTATTTTAGGGTTAAAATAAAAACATACAAACAAAAAAAGACACAAAATACACAAAGAAAAACGTTTTGCACTATAAAACATCTTCAATATCTATATATCTCTCTTTGGAGTTAGAGAAAAGGTTGTTTTAAGCATGCTAACAGAGAGCCCCGTCTGACCTGGGTGAGTAGAGGGTCGGCGGGGGCAGCATGGGGTCAGGCAGGACTGGTGGCGGCACCACTTCAGGAGTGAGAGTCACAGCGTCCAGGGTTTGGGAAGCACACAGCATCTGATTCACACTGCTGTGGATGGGAGGGACAGGTGGAGACCAAGTTTTTAATGAGGTATTCTCGGCAGCGACCACCTCCGTCTGCTCCCGCCTCTCTATCGGTGGTGCCGCCCCGCCCGGCTCGGTGTCGGAGTCTTCCTCTTCCTCCTGCTGTTCGTCTGGGTTTGCTGAGGTCACGGCGACATCAGTGTCAGGCTGCGACATGGCAGAGCTGTACATGGACTCCCCCAGAGGACGACTGGTGTCAAAGCAGTCTGGGAGGACAATGATGTAATCGTCGCAGGAGGAGACTGAGGAGGTCTGGCTGCTGACCTGAGACACAGGAGGAGAGGTTGATGACGTTTGTGGACTTTTTGTGCTTGTAACATGAATATAAAACACACAAAGCAGCAAAGACACTCATGAGTAAATAGGTTGGAAAACTGCAGACATGTCAAGAAACAGATAAGTGTTATTATAAAAAGATTAAACGTGTTTACCTCATCCCAGTCTTCTCCTTTGGTTCCACTCTCTTTCTCTTTTTGAGTATCCTTCACGTTTTGCATTTCATCCAAGACCACGACCTCTTCGTCCTCGTTATCATGATGTGAACTGGAACTGATGTGCAGGTTTTCAATCTCTGGTTCTGGCGGAGGAGCTTATAAGTGGGGAAAAAAACACCAGCGTGAGCATGTAAATATTGCAGGTGAGGCTCCATTAATGAATAATTAAAACAATTAAGCCATGGAGCTGTAATTACATCCAGTACCTTATTAGAGAAGGTAAATTAAGCAAGCTTTAATGTCTCTATATCAATGTTTCTATTGAAAATAAATGCCAAAATTATAAATAAACACAAAAAGGATGTGATTCTCTAACCTGGTTTTGTCTCCTGGCTGATCTGGTTGAGACCGGTGCTTGGAGGTGGAGCTAAACTCTCAACTCTGATGGCACAGATCTCCTCATTTCCTTCCTGCACCTTCTCCGTCTTCTCAGTCACCGCAGCTCTCTCCAGGCAAAAGCTGGGGCCCCGAGAAACAACTGGAAATGTTTTATGGAAGAAAAAACATGACTATCTCATTGTGCTACTACTCCGTTTCTGAGCAGAGGGCATTTTGATAATAGTATAGATAGTTAGTGCAGTGGAATGATAAGTCTCTTTAGCAGCACATGGTGATTTTAATGGTCGCCATCAGGGAGGCACAGCTGCTCCTCACCCTGTGTTTTGTGGCTGCTGTGCTGGGCTCTGCGCAGGGGTCTGTGGTCGGGAGCTTCCTCCAGGGTGAGGGAGCGGATGACCGTCTCACAGAGGAACTGGGCTCCACTGATCTCCTCCTCCCTCTCCTCCTCCAGGGCCACCGGCTCCAACAGCTCCCTCTGGTGCCTCAGCTTCACTCCTGACCAAAACACAACAAATTTAAACCCACATTATGTTTCACCTTAGCTTAATAGATTCTTTTGTTATCTGCTTTTCCAACAACAGCCTTTGTCATATTCATACCGTTAAACACACACACACACACAGAAACTTTCTAGTACTCAACCAGTCTTACCAAAAAGTTTTCTGACCCCTGTAACCTCTATGTCATCTTTTATCTGTGAAGTGATGGCCGGCTTCTCCAACACAGGGGCATCGTGGGGCAGAGGCGATATGCAGGGTGTCAAATCTAGAAAATAGGTAGATTTATAGTTTATATATTTAACATAGTCAAAATAAAGTTTATAAGTGTAGCTGTAATTCTTCATACAAAACTAATAACACCCTAAACCAGGAAGTAGCATCTCATCACTCATGTTAAATCAAGTGTCTCAGTGTTTAAAGCATCATATTTTGCTTACCGACAGGCGTGTTGTTAGGAACCTTCTCCAACTCTTGCACAATATTTATATCCAGCAACTCAAATGACAATAGATCCTAAAAAAAACAGAAGAGATGCAGAAAAATTAGCACATAAGCATGTCAACTATTTTTTTTGGCTCAGTTTAAAAACATGTAAACACCGGAGCTTTCTGAGCGTGCACCTGTGCAGTCAGCAGGTCGACTGAGGGAAAGTAGTAGTCTTCATGGCTGAGGTCCACTGACAATATAGTGCTGCTGTCCTTGGACCTTATCGCCCTCTCCTTTTCCACTGGCCTCAACTGCTCCTTCTGAAGCAAAACACAAGATTGTCATCGTTAATATCGTTGTTCATTCAAAGATGACCATTTATCTAATGTTTACGAAGGCTCCAACTTTAAATGATTAATACTGGAATTTCAAATATTTGAAAAATGTGCAGACACATTTTTAAGAGTATTATTTGTGATTTGTGTTTTTCTTTTCCATCATTATCCTGAAAACTTACAGACTTCAATAACAAAAAGTGAACCGGATAAGGTCTAAAAATTAGTCTTCTATTGCCGAATCATGCTGAACTTTTTTAATGTAAAATAATTTCGTGTTTTAGGAAAATCATTTGCATGATTCATATGCAGCAACAATTAAATGTAAGACTTAAGTATCTCAAATAATGTTACAATTTAGATGCACATGTCCACAGTTAATGTTCTCGCTGCAGCTGTGCAGCGTGTCATCGGATATCAGACTTGCCAGTCGTTTGCTCTGATGTTCGAGTGCGTTGCGGCTGTCGCCGGGGTCGACCACGATGCTGCACCAGACACGCGGGCCAAACTGACACCCGCAGTGCGCCAGCCGCCAGTGGGAGGTGTACGTCCCCTCCATCACGGGAGCGACAAAGGCCACACTGACCACGCCCACTTGTCCGGGCAGCAGCAAGGGGACTGGCACCTCCCTCTTCTCCTCTGACGCCAGGCCGAGGTTTCCCCACATGAACACTAGCTGGGTGCACGCACACACATACACAAAACACAAAATAGGAATACGCATGCGAAAAAGCACAAAGACGACAGCATGCAACCAAAGTCACACAACGGAAAAAAATACATGCGTTCAAGTGAGGCGCACACACACACACACACACACACACACACATTCAAACAGTGACACAGACTTAAGAACTTAAACCACAACATAGATTCAACTGAATTTAAATAATAAACATCTCACACAGAAAACACATTAGTTGTACTGTATTAGGCTGGGTAAGAAATCTTAGCTGGTGTTAGTGGATAAAAAGGAGGCAATGAGTTGAAAGGGGACTCAAAGTGGAAGTGAAGCAGGGGGCAAAGAGAGTGGAGCCTGTCCTCACGACGGGTGGGAGGGGTACCTTAGTCTCTGAGGTCCAGCTGATAGTGCCCGAGTTCCTCATCTTCCAGTATTTGATGAACTTGGTACCAGGCTCCAGACGGGTGCCGTCAGGCAGATTTTCATCCAGAAACAAGGCAGCCATAGTGGGCACCAAGGACGTGTGCGAGACCCCGGGACCCCTAGTTTCAAGTGTACAGAGCATTGTTGAAAATAGCCCTGGTTTCTTATAATACCCATCTCTTTTGTTCTCTACGAATCAAAAAAGCAGGACCCCAGATTTTTTTGCAGCTCAAAAGCATTTTTTCTTAGAAAATCTATGAAGCAGCAGCAGCAGTTTTCACATTGAGGTAGTTCCAACATTTTCCACCACCCCAGAGCAGCCAGCGATACACTCATACAGACTAGATAACAAAGATGGCATATTTTGATTTCTTTTCTTGGAAAAAAAAGACTTTTTTGCATCCATGCTGGGTTCGAGGTACCCAGCACTGTTGGACGCCCTTCCGAGGTGGCGCTTACTCTGGACTGGAGGCCTGGGGATCAGGGGCCGGGGCAGGGATGGGACCTTGGGCTGGGGTTGGACCTGAGGCTGTTTCAGAAGCAGCAGGGGGGGGCAGGGCTGGGACCTGGGTGGAGGCGGAGGCCATGTTAGTCAGGTTGGCTCTGCCTGAGGTAGAGGGCCCACTCCACTGCAGCCCCCTCTTCTCCAGTCTCAGTTTCTTCTTGATTTCCTTCACTTCGGCTCTTAGCTGCCTCCTTTCTGCTTTGAGGCGCTGTCGCTCGGCCTTGCGCACTGTCCTGTCTCCTCGCCTTGGGAACCTGGTTTGAAATGTTATCAGGAAGACCTATTTGTTGACTATCAAGAGTTTTTTTTTTTTCAAAAACAAAACACGCATAATTCATGAATTACAGTGCTCTAGCTGCTAGAACAATTTGCATTCCTGCTGTGCATCTATTTTTTATTTGCTTGTTCTATTTCCTCCAATAATTAAAAAAAAAGGCCAAGTGAAAGCAAAAAAAAAAATGCTAGCACTGTTGTATTGTTTCAAGATGCGGGACGATTAATCTTCAAGCTTTTAGGTTTACCTTAATTCTCCCGACATTCCATGCTCAGGGATGGACAGAGGTGTCTTGGTTCTCACGAGGTTGTGGCTGGGGTCATGGCTATGTCTGCACATCTCACACAGGATGCAGGACGGGCATACACTGGCGGAGAAAAGAGTCAACATAGACAGTTGAGAGAAAAAAAAAACATTAATTGGAATTCTTATAACACTGCTTATAGAACAAACTGGGAAAAAAGGATGTCATAGACAGGACTCATATACACGAAAGGTCTATAATGTAAATAAAACATTATGTGTATTTAGTTTGTATCTTACATAAGCTACTTATTTAGCTGCAGGATTTTCCTCAAAATACATCTTATTACATTAGAAAGTCTTCCAAGCCTACCTGCATTTGTAGGCCCCTTCAGAGGTGAGTTTGTTGCAGCTGCTGCAGTTTGGGGTGTAGCCAAGTGATCCATTTGAGGTGGAGGGACCTGGCCTGGGCCCTATGGGACCACCACTAGCCCCACTGGCCTCACTGACCTCACCGGGCCCATCAGGAGATTTGTGGGTACAGCACTGGCCAGAAAAGTCATTGCACATCCTTTCCACTACCTCTTTCACCACCTCATCTTTAAACTATGACATAAAAAAAGAGTTTTAGTTATATAAGTAGAAGCCGAATGCTACCTTATATTCAACGACACCAATATTAATCATGTATCAAACACAAAATGTTCAAGGTGATGTTATTGCTTTACATCAAATGTTCTTACCTTCTCCATGTATGATCTAAACCACATGGGAGGATCTTCTGGTTTGCTCCCTTTGCTGTCCTTTACAGTGACCTGTGTAAAAATACATCAGACTTGCATCAAACCTATGAAGATTTGTTATATGACACATTCCAGGTGACCTTGATTTAAATAATTAGGCACAAATAATTAAATAATTAGGCCTTGGCTCTTTTCTCTATGCGCATTCAGCAGTAGTGGCCTCTACAAAACTGTAAAGATTCCACCATTGCCAGATAAATGCATAGGAAAATGTTATCTGACCTTAAAATAAATTGATTTGGGGGCAATGACCACATTAAAATAATTTCAGAAATTATATCACAAGACCTTAAAAAACAGTTGCTGATACTGATGCCAGAAATATGTTCAAGAAAGTGGAAGAAGAGGAGGAGAATCTGTTTGGTTCCTTACAGCTTCTCGCTCGGGGGTGACCTGTGTGCCCTTGTCCACTGTCTTGACCCTGGATGGATAAGGAGGAGCGGGTCGGAGGTCTCCTTTCAGCTCCTTCACCTCTGTCTTCAGCGGGCCTCCACAAGCCTGGCCTTTCATCTTGTACACGTTCATGTGCAACTGGTTCCCCTGCTTCTCTGCGCTCTGTTTGAAAAAGTAAGCATTAAAAACACACACCAGGGGGACACCGACACAAACATATCCAAAATGCAAATAACACATGAGACATATTCAAGGAACAATGTACACACGTTACTACTCAGTGACTTCTGATAAAATAAACTGTCGAGTATTCAATCTATCAACACAGCGTAGTTGTGCTTGTGCATATTTATTCACAGATAATTTTCTATTTGTCTTCCTTGGTGCACTCAGTACAGCTACAAGTATGGTGTATGAGATCCTGTCATATTATGTCCTGTGCCTAGAAAGTGGAAGCCACATATGGAGAAGTACGTCATTTTCATTCATGCCTTCCTCTAGGTGGTGAGGGTTGATGTGAAGTTCAACGGCCACTACAATTTCCTATATTCTGCATTTTCTGCACTTATCCTTCTGTAATGACAATGTCTAATGTGTTGTTAAATTTCACCCTGACTTCAGCCAGAAACCCAGCAGTGCCTCAGTACCTTGATGGCTTCTTCATATTCATCTGAAATAGAAACAAATCAACAGTAAGTTGCTTGAACAATTGACAGGTAACAAGTAAAGGACAGGTTCACAATTTTTCAAGTCTGTCTTAAAACAAAAGTCAGCGGCCCATATGAACACTGAAAGAGGTTTTACTCGCTGTAATCATTCCTCTTGTTCATACTGGCTATTTAAAGATCCCCTTCAAATGTGCTTTCAGTGTATGTGATGGGGAGCAAAATCCACACACACATTTTGTGCAAAAATGCATTTATCTGATGCTTATATGAGGCTTCAGCAGCGTGAGTTAGTCATATCAAGTGGATATCTGCCACATACAGTCTTTTTAGCATAAAACTGTTTCCTTGGACAGTGTTTCCCTGTTGAGCTGTGGTGGAAGTATAGTAAAAAAAGAGGGACTTTGACACTAAAAAGACTGTAACATCGAATTATATTTCTTTCTTAATTTGACTCATCAAAGTTAATCTGAAGCTTCATATTAGTTTCAGACAAACTCTTAAATACATTTTTCCATTGAAGGAGGCTTATGGATTTTGTCCCCCATCACTTACATTGTAAGTGCACTATGAAGGGATCTTCGAATGGGCAGTATGAAGAGGAGGAATGATTATGGCAAGAAAAACCTATTTCAATGTTCATTTGGGGACCTGACTATTGATTTAAGACAGACTTGAAAAATTGCAAACCCATCCTTTAACATTTCCTGTATCATGTAGTTACATATAACCTTATATTAAATGTGTATCAGTGTAATCTATATTCTTCTTTAAATAATTTTCCTCATGAAACAATGATAAACAACTAAATAAACATGTATCTCACCTTGACTGTTTATGCAAATCTGAAATAAAGAGTGAAAAGGGTCCGAATGAATAACAAAATCATAATTCTTCAACCACTTAAAAAGGTCTACATCAAAAAAACAGTGCACAATATAAACACACACTCTCTTACCTCTTCATTATCCTCATCAAAGTACTTTACTTGAAAGTGGTTGATTCCGAATGATGCCTTAATCTGAAATATAATTTTAAAAATTTGAGATTAAATTCATAGCAAACATCATATTATAAAATTATAACTTTTTTTTTTCTTCTTACACGTGTAAACATCAATTATGTCACGTTGAGATGAACCTCTACAGCTACAGCTACTGTATTACAACGCCGTGTTAAGCGAACTGAGCAGACTTTCCGTGCGTATTTTAGTGACGTGCTGCCTGGCTTAAAAGAAAATATCTCGTTTGTGCACATTTTGTCGCAACAACATCGACTGTCCTTCAACTGGGTCCTATTGTTTACGTGTCTAGGCCATGTCTGGGCCTGCTTTTCACCAAACTGCGCCAGCATTTAGCCAACACGCTCTGCTAGCAGCTTACCCAAGCTTCCACCGAGTCCCACTCCAATTTGTCCAAATCCTGAGCCAGAAATCTCTTCACATTCCCCCGAAAATTGACTTTAATAGTAACAGGGAGCCCCATGTCCGCCGCTTAGGAGCATATAATGGCTATCATTTGCGGTGACACCGGCCTGTTTGATCCCTGTTGCCCTCGACTGTCTTTTCTTGTTTACATCGTCAGCTGCGTCGAGAAAAATACGGTGACGTTTCTGGCGCATGCGCGTTCCCAACACCGCGTTTTAGCGTCGCGCGGTATTGTCGTCATCATTAAGCTCAACACAAGTGTGGCTGAGAAGTAAGCAGAAGCCACACGTTTACAGGTGAAGTTAATGCAGTTGGGACAATCGTTATTCGCCTGTTTGATCACATAAGATGTCTTCACTCCTGAAGGTGGACAATGAAATTAAAACCAAGGTAAGTTTTGGCTTTTTGAAACTCCGGTTACGGGTGTTTGGTGCGTTGTTGTTGCCATTTGTTTGCTTGCGTGTTAGCCACATTTTGTAGCATGATGTGATCAGATAAGGCCAGGCTAACAGCGGCTAATAGCGGCTAACCGGCTTGTTTCCCGCCTGTTACGATACACCTGTCAAAACTGCCAACAGGTGCTGTGTCGCGGTGACGTTACGCTCCACGAGGAGTGAACTTAAGTTTCTGCTACAACCTCATGTGGATGAATACAGTCACCATTACAGGAGCACATGCACAAAAAGAAGGCCTTACCTGCCAAGTTAGCAAACTCAACAAGCTGCCGTTGACATACCCGGCGTCAAGCCAGCTTAATATTACGGTTTTCACACGTTTATTAATGAGCCAGCCACATTTGTAGAGTCCCGAGTGATAGGTTAGACCACAATTAGCTCACCTAAAGTCTAATGAAGTAAAGCCTACAACAAAATTGAAAACCTTTGGGGTCAGAGTTAAAAGACCACCAAGAAGCCCCAAGATGAATGGTTAAGATTGAGACATAAATATTGATAATATAATGATATTTAGCGGCGGCTGATTCTCCGTTTTTGCACCACTTACACTTGTGTTAGGCATCAGAGCAAAAGCCTCAACGCTATTTAAACCCACTTTCGGTTTTGTGACTCATTAAAGGTATAGTGGTTTTTGGTCTGGTGTGGTCTGGACGGGAAAAAGCTGTGAAATTGCCCTTTTTTATTTCTCACAAATAGAGTAAAGGTTTCACAAATCTGAAAGTGGGTTTAAACAGCATTACAGCTTTTGCTATGATGTCGTACACTTTTTCATAAGTGTAAGTGGTGCAAAAATGGAGAACCAGCTGCTAAATATCATTATTTATGTTTCCCTTAACTTTTCCCCTAATCTCAAATCGGAAGCTGAGTTCACCGTCATGTTTTCAGACATATAAAAATACTGAGCTCTGAATAATTGTTTGTGTCAATGGTTTTTCCACAAAAAAGTTCTATTAGCCTACTTTGTTAGAAATTGTTAAAATTACATCTACTCCTTCTTCCTCCATTTAAAAATTCTGAATCTATTTATATTCAAATATTTTCATTTAAAAAGTTTTCCTGTCAGACACGAGGTGTCTCATACTTCACTCATCAAGTCAGTTCTCAGTGTTTGTGCACTGGAGGCTTCAAGTTTCCACATCACATTTGTCTATGTTGAATATTGGACCAGGATCTGTTTCCAAAATAGTTGTGATGTCACAAATCATGCTCATAGGCCCACCTCTTTAACTCTTTAACTTTCCATTTTCAGCAGATGAATGTGTAAACAGTCTTCTAGTGTCAAACTCTGCACATACATCATTCTGCACAGTGAAGCTCAAACATCTTACTGAAGGAACAAGAAGAAAAACACATTTTTGAGTGGAGCGGGAATTTAATGTTTATTTTTAAGGACAAGTATATAGCATGAAGTTATGGCACATACCACAGCATTTATAGCCTAAGCTAGTGTGCAATGGTGGGCCCTAGTTGGGCTTTTAAAATGCATAAAACTCAGCAGCAACACTCAATAATACATATACATACATTACAACATGAAACTCAACAGCAAAGCAGCACAAACATACCATAAAAGTTTCGTAAAACATCAAGCACCAGATCACTCATGACTACATGACTGACCTGTCTTTAAAAGCTGTTTCAGTTTGAGTTTAAGATGTTCCCACTCATAATCTAGTTTGAGTTCTGTGGATAAAGAGTTCCACATGTTGTTCCCCCGAACCAGAGAAAGCCGTCTGTCTGAGTGAGAATTTACAAAAGGGCACCTTACAATTCCCGGTAGACGCACCTTGTGAGCTCAGTGGAGTTACAAAACTTAATTCACATAAATATATTCCAACACCAGGAATGAAAGCTTGGGAGAGCAATATTTCTGAATTGGGACTTGATTTAGATTGGGACACAATTTGGAAGAATCTCTCAGGTGCCTCTATAAACCCAAATCGCCAACACATCCACGTTGCCATAGAGCCTACTTAACGCTCTAAATTTGACATCAGATGCAAGTGACACCAGATCCATACTGCCCTTTTTGCCTCCATGGAACTTTGGGTTCTTTTCTCCGAACTGTGGAGGAGTGTCCTGAAGTGTTTGTTGTTGAGCTTTGGAGAAAGGTGATAAGTACCCTCTCACAACTGGTGCCGTGGCAACTGGTCGACCTGACGGCTGCCAAGAAGATTTTAGTTCAGCAGTAGAAACCCCCACATGACATTTCAGTTGTTCACCGGCTTCAGTATTTTCTGGGCAGTTCATACCTTTAACTATCTTGAATCAGTAGCTCTCAACCAAGGACAATATATGACAACCCTGATAAAAGAATGTATGAGATTTTATAAACAGATGAAATGTCCTGTGTAACTAAAGAACATTTTGTCATATTTCAAAGAAATGATCTGATATTTGGATTCTTGTCTTATGTTTTTGCAGGTTGATGCTTTCAGGGAACGTATCACTGCAGAAGTAAGTATTGGATATCTTGGAGAGAAAAAAATATGGCATGAGCACTTTTACACACACAGCTATCAAAAACTGTCTGGCTTTCAAGCAATTCCCAATTAACCATTTGCATCTCTTTCAGGCAGAGGATCTAGTTGCAAATTTTTTCCCAAAGAAGTTACTGGAACTTGATCATTTCCTAAAGGTCAGTGACATGTTCATTCAACTAAATGTACATTATAGTTTTAGATCTGTATACATCCTGGTTAGGAGTGGGTGATACGGATTAAAGCCTCTATCATGGTATATGTAGTTTTGTTACCTCTATATCGTGATGTAGTGAACTTCTTTTTCTTCTCAGTATGGATAGTTGAGGTAGAAAATTCCTTCTCATTAATTTTTGACTTAAAAGTTTGACAAGTGTTTGAAAAAATGGAAATGGGAACATCTGTCAGAAGCTCCAGAACAGCTACTAACAGTTGTGATGAGATTTTTTTTTCTTGTTTATGGATAAAATAACCATAAATGGTTTACTGCTAAGCCAGTATGCTACATACCTGACAAAGCACTCAATGACATTGATACAAAAATATATATATATAATCTCGTCATATAGCTGTCACAAAGCATCATTTGTAGAGAAAAATAGTACAGTTGATATCGTTGTTGTTTTTCAGGATCCAATCATAAACATCACTGAACTGAAGGAGATTCACTCGGAGATAAACCTGACAGTGCCAGACCCCATCCTGCTCTCAAACCTCCATGACGGACTAGAAGCGGTGAGGCTCCATTATAAACTATATTTAAATCCTCAATGAAGGCTTAGAATAAATACTGTGTGCAGAGTAGATGTGAGAAATGGTCCTTAATCCTTTTTTTTTTTTTTTTTAAATTTGTTTCACAGCAAAACGCCAAAAAGCGAAAGCTGGAGGATGGAGGTGGGGAGGACAAGGGTGAGTATAAGAGTTATAGGATCCTAGTTGTTAGACAGACACAATTTTAAGTATGAACCAAGGTCAAGAATCATTGTGCTGTGAATTACTGTTGTGTAGCCTCCCTGTGTTTGTATACGAGTAGTGCCATGACCATCATTCACCTCACATTATGTAAACGAGTTTTGTTTTTGTTGCAAGATTAACAAGTTCCATTTAAAGACATTTTACAGTTTTATGTGTATGGCGTCCTTTATACATGATGATCACTCTGGATCCTTTTATGTTTGATGCTTAATTCTTCTACCCTCCTTTTGCTCCTTCCCCTGTCATCCAGTGACTGGCACCAAGGTTTTCGTCATGCCTGGTGGGATGATGAAGAGCAACGCAAACCTTGTCGATCTCATTGAAAAGGTCAAACCAGAGATCAGGACGCTCATAGAGAAATGTAACACAGTAAGTAATGTCTCACACATTAAGCAAGGACCGGACTCATGCATCAGTGGTTTATCTCAGTAATGTTATAGTGCTTTCAGAAAAGGCAACAGTTAACCCTACATGACTGCCAAGACATGAACTGTGCCGTTACAGCTGTAAATGTATGTGTTTGACAGATGAAGACCTTCCCAGACAGTTACTGCAGGTGTTGCGTGGCTAAGACTATTGTACATCTTGACTTGACTGATTGTATCCCAGATGTTGCTCTCTCCTTTTTCTAAGCAGTTTTCTTCTTTTTTTTTTTTTTTAAATTTAGGTCAAAATGTGGGTCCAGCTGCTCATCCCCAGGATAGAGGATGGCAACAACTTTGGCGTTTCAATCCAGGAGGAGACGGTCGCTGAACTCAGAACAGTTGAAGGAGAGGCGGCATCTTACCTCGACCAGATATCAAGGTTTGTAGAAGTCCTAACCATCATGTACATAATACACAGCAGGGCATGAAACTGGTGCTAAATTAGCTCCCTTTGCTGTTAGCTTATTTACTTGTTTGTGTCTTTGAAATTTAAAAGTCTGCTTCAACACAGGTTTGTCTGTCTTCTTTACTTCTAGATACTACATCACAAGGGCAAAGCTGGTTTCTAAAATAGCAAAATATCCACATGTGGTAAGTAAATATTATGTAAAACTATTACAGCAGGTGTAAAGCCAGGCTAGCAGCTCTGTGAGGCTACACTTGGGCACAGCAGTACTTTGAGCCAAATGCTAACGTCAGCATGCTAACATGCTGATGTTAAGCACAGCTGAGGCTGATGAGAATATCATTTAGTTTTTCAATGATTTAGTCATAAATAAAATTATTGGACAAATAAAAATTCTGACCAGATGGTGGCGCCACATAAATAGTTAAAGGTTCACCAAAATGATCACAATTCATTCTCTAGGGACCATGGATGTCTGTACCACAGTTAATGGCAATCTATTCAATATTTGTTAAAATTTTAATTAAAAAACACAAATGTCAAGCTCAGTAGGATTCATCCTCTGGGGACAATGAATGTTTGTGCAAAATTTCATGGCAGTCCATCCAGTGATTTATGAGACATTTCAATCTGGACCAAAGTGGTGGACTGACCTACATTGCCATTCTTAGAGCCATGCTGCTAACATGGCTAAAAATAAAGTAGAATGTACTGACAAGACCAGTGGATATCAAAAAAGAAGTCCTCAGAAGGATCCATTATGTGGCCCGGAATGACAACCGAAAGAAGTTCAAATTAAACAAACAAAGGCACACTGCCAGAAATAAAAAGGCAAGACATGAATATCACTATGCAGGAATCTGTGTTTTGACTGATGGGTGAGACTACAAACATACAAAGAAAGGAAAGAAAAAACACATGGTTGTCGTTTGATGAAAATGGTGCCACCAGAGGCCGCCAAAGCTGTTTGACCGCTCCATTTCAATTCAGGCCAGAAATTTGAACCATTTTCACAAACATGTTACCTTTTTGACTCTTAAATAATGTATGTGTTCATAAATCATGCAGTTTTGTGGGTTACTTTAAATCTAAAAACTCTTTTTAAGAGGTCATTTCAAGCCACAAAGTAGTAAAAGTAATAAAAAAAAAAAAGCTGTGTGGACTTTTTTATATTCACTGTGTAAGGCTGTGGCTTGCTGATATATTTAAATGGTGATGCAGAATGAAACTGAACAATGAATGATTCAACTTTCTCTCTTATTAGGAGGACTATCGGCGCACAGTAACGGAGATTGATGAGAAGGAATACATCAGTCTGAAGATCATAGTATCGGAGCTCAGAAATCAATACGTATGTCACGTTCTTTATTTCTCTTATCACCATTTACTCAAGTTTTAATTTGACTAATAGACAAGTTTTGCTTTTGCACAATCATACTGATGAATGCAATACCTTCTTTTTCTACTTTCTAAGGTAACGTTACATGACATGATCCTGAAGAACATTGAGAAGATCAAGAGGCCACGAAGCAGTAATGCTGACGCGTTGTACTGATGTTCATCCAGCCATCAGAGCGTCCACCCCCTCATATCCGCCCCCCCACCCCCGTCTCCCTGCCATAGCTGTTGAGCTACAGTAGCCTGGCCCTGGTCCACAGGACTACAACTAGACATTCACCTACTTCAGTACAATCAATACAGTCCAGTACAAAAACATAGCTTCCATAGATGGACACAATGCACATGTTTTTGTTTTAATTGTAAAATATTTTTCCTGTTTTAAACCCTTTTGAAAACATAATTATTCTCTCAAAAATTGAGAGACAGATCATAGACAGCAAAAATCGTTATGTATTTTTTAATTTTAATTAAACATTTTGTCCTCAGATCTTTGTGAAATGGTTTCATTTGTAGCTCTTAAGAGAATTCAGAGTGAGTTGGTTTGTTTCATGCCCACTGCTTGACGAATGTTTTTAAATTTTTAATGAAGTCTTGAGACACCAGCTACATCTGGAGAATGTTTTTTTTTTATAGGCAACACAACAAGAAAGCTCTTTTTTTCCACTGAATGTTATACATTACATGATAGTGATAGTAATAAATATGAATATTAAACAGGTGTTACCTCCACAATGACTTAATGGTTTTCAGAGAAAATCCATAAGTCCTCAAAGCATCTCTTATGTTAAGGCATTGATTCTATTAAATAAAAACATTTTTGATAATAAGTTTTTGATTTTTCTGCATGTTTTTTGCACAGTTGCTTTTCAATTATCAGATAAAAGTTTTAGTTTAATTTTTTAATGCATAGATGGAGACACTCATTAACAAGTTTGTGTTTAAGACATTAAATACCTGCAGTACTGCATTTTGACCTGCAGGTGTCACTGTGGCATCTATCTACCACTTATGTGTTAGCAGCTGGTCAAAAAATAACAGCACTGACATGAGTGCTGAGATAAAGAAGAATGCAGTTGTATTTAAATAACTCTTTTCAACTTATCCTCATGTAGTTCTGCACAAAATAGAGAAAGAACTTCAGTTTTATTCAATGATTAATGTTTTGATTTTTGAGAGCCTACCTAGAAAATCTGATTATAATTTGGTCTTCTGAATGTGGCAGTATATCTGAAACCTTGACCAAAATAAACAATCTGAGTTTTAGCCATTTGCATCCTGTTTTGGGAATATAGTTGCTCAACTTTTTTAAAAAAAAAAAATGTGGCTGAACTGCCCAAGATCATAGGTTTCATGTGAATTTTATTGTGAAACCTGGGGTTTTTTTGTTTGTTTGTTGTTGTTTTTTTCCTTTTTTCAACTTTTTTGCCCTGGTCCACATTAACTTTAAATGTTCAGAGTGACAAATCTAATCATCTTAAATGATCTGCCACATCAGTTAAAGCTAAATCACAAAAAGATAGACGCTTTCCTTAAGTAAAAGTTCTGATAAAACAATATAAAACTGCTCCACTGCAAAAAGTAAAAGTCCCTCATTCAAAGTTAAATAAGTATTATCAGCAAAACAGACTCAAATGATCAAAAGTGAAAGTTCTTGTTCCACAGAAGAATGAACCCATTCGTTAACATCATTATACATGACATCATTAGATTATTTTTGCATCATTGTGTAAGTAGCATTTTACTGCTGTAGTGGGTTGAGGTGGAGTTAGTTTATCTACCATAGTTACAACAGTTGCCAACCTAGGGGTCGGGCCCCTCCAAAGGGTCACCAGATAAATCTGAGGAGTCGTGAGATGATTAATGGGAGAGGATAGAAGGAGAAACAAATGTATACATTATTTGACTTTTCTCTAATCTCTAATCTTTTTTGTGAGTTATATAAATATTGGAGAGTTTTACATCTTTGAGTCTCAATCATTCATTTGAAACAGTGAGAAGTTTAGAGGAGAAATCATTCATTAACTCATGAGACAAGCTGTCCCAACCTGCCTTTTTTAGAAACTTATGAACCGCTGGTTTGATATGAATTTTTATAAGATTTTTGTTTCGTTTTTTTGTAAATTAAATGTACTACCCTGTGGAGATCATGTGCTTATGGGAAGTTTCAACATCCAACTCTTGCCAGTCAGCTGTTTTGTTTCTAAATGCAAACTTGCTCTCACCTGTTTTCCCTGAACTGCACCATTCTGGCAGCGTTTTCAATCAATGCAGGCTTTCACCTTAGTTTCCACTAATGTGCACTACATTATGTGTACTCTGACATTCTCTCCTACACTTGGATTAATTGTTTTGTTTTGTTTTTCCACATGAGACAGCAGTGATACATCATGATCTGTACATCATAACTGAGAA
Source organism: Thunnus maccoyii (assembly GCF_910596095.1). NCBI lineage: Eukaryota > Metazoa > Chordata > Actinopteri > Scombriformes > Scombridae > Thunnus > Thunnus maccoyii. The sequence goes on from NC_056552.1 coordinate 6,815,018, forward strand.
AAACAACCAATCTGAACTCATACTGAACTGTCATAAATATAAACTGATGTTCCTGATGCAGTCACTGCTGTCTGTCCCCACCAACCTGTCTGTCTTACACACCCACAGTGTAGCCTGCCCATATAGAGCAGCCCCATATAGATATAGATATGGATATAGATAAGTAACAGAAAGGTGTTATGAGGGCTGTCAGAGATAAGATGGTCAGAAAGGAGACATGGGATTTGCTTGTGGGAAATGTCACAAGGCCACATTATGTCATAATACAGGTCTCACATTTCTCTCCCACCTGGTCCCTGTCCACTGAGCTCTTTCTATTTGTAAACTAGGATGACAATATGTCATAGTATATATAAATTTGTAAGTGATGAAAAGCTAAATTTTGATGTTTTGAAAACCAGTAGTGGAAAGTAACTAAGTAAATTTACTGAAGTACTGTACTTAAGTACAATTTTGAGGTACTTGTATTTTACTTGAGTATTTCCATTTGATGGGACTTTATACTTCCACTCTACTACATATCAGAGGGAAATATTGTACTTTCTACGCCACTACATTTATTTAACAGCTTTAGTTACTTTTCAGATGAAGATTTGACACAATGGATAATATAACAAGCTTTTAAAATACAACACGTTGTTGTGGTTTCCGACCTTTTTGGCTTTGACGTCTTACAAAAAGCAGTGTGTAGTCGGGGTCACATTTCAGATGTCCATGAGGTGTTAACAGCTCCACCAAATAGTGATTTTTCCCTCTAAACTTCTCACATGGTTTCATTTCAATAAATGTGCAAATGATCCAATATTTCACCAAAAATCAATGAATAGAGGAAAAGTCCAAAAACTGAAAACAGATTTGTGTATCAGAACTTTGTTTTTTCTTCTTTCCTCTCACATTAATCATCTCACGACCTCTCAGATTCATCTGGTGACCCTTTAGAGGGGCCCGACCCCTAGGTTGGGAACCACTGGACTGAACTAGCTAGCTGTATATGAAGTAGTTGAAACTAGCTCCACCTCCAGCAGCTACAACAGTAACATGCTGCTCTAACACTGATGCTTCACCATTAATAATCTAATGATGTCATATATAATAATATATCAGTCAGAGGAACCAAACCACTACTTTTACTGCAATACTTTAACTACATCAAGCTCATAATACTTATGTACTTTTAATGCAATACTTAAACTATTTTTTGCTGCTAATACTTGTGTACTTTCACTTAAGTAGGATTTTGCATGCAAGACTTTTACTTGTAATGGAGTATTTTTACATTTCTGTATTGGTACTTTAACTTAAGTAAATTATCTGAGTACTTCTTCCACCACTGTTGAAAAGTCCTGTGATGATCTCTAATTATATAGGGCATCATTTTCCTACTTTTTTTATCACTTCTACTCCAGTGACTTTAGGTGACTCACTAGTTTTAAAATCTAATGAGCAGGGTTGCACAGTATGTCTCTTAAAATGTGATAGTGGTCTCCGCAATCCTGCTGATCTCAGTAACACACATCTCAAGATCCTTTGATATGTCGCCTGAACAATGTACCGCTTTTAAAGCCGTATGCATGGGACACACGTGGTGCCTGCATTGCATTCTGCCCCTTGACCCTCCATGTCTCATTTGAAAGCTCATGGCTGTCGTGAAAGGCAGCGTCACTATGTGGGACTGCCGAGTGAATGGAGCATGCTCGAGTTAATATTTAATTTGGCTGTTCCTGCCAGAAAATTAATCAGTATCAGTTGGAAACATTCTGAGAAAACTGACTGACTGAGGACAACCCAGCACATCTAAAACAAGCACTTCTCTTTATAGAGAGAAAATGGTTATAAAATCTTTTTTTATTCAAACTGCAAACAATATTTTTGTTCCATTATTTATTAATCATTGAACTGAAAAAGCACTGAAGTGCTACCTACATTTTTATAAAAATATTCATTTACATGTGTATTTTCATGCTGATATTGAAGGACCCTGCAAAGAAAGTGGGCCTTCGTCTTCTTTCAGATAATGTCTTCCGAAGCAAATAGACTTGTCAACATTCAAAGAGCTTGAAAGCAGACAAAAATAAACAACCATAATTTGATTTTCAGAGAGGTTATAAGATCAGCAGTTTGATCTAACAGGATTTAACAGTAAACAGACATTTGCAAATGTATGCATTTTAAAGAAATTGATATTTTTGAATATGCACTTCACTTTCATACAGATACTTAAGATTGAAGAAGATTAATATCATTTTCATGTTTGTGTGTTAAGCATAAAACCTGAGCCAGGAGACAATTAGCTTAGCTTAGAATAAAACTGCTAGAAAACAGCTAGCCTGGCTTTGTTTGAAGGTAACAAATTCTGCTGACTACCGCCTGTTTCCCTCTGTTTTCAGTCTTTATGCTAAGCTAAGCTACGTAGCTGCTGGCTGGAGCTTTATATTTAGCACATAAACATAATAGTGGTATCGATCTTCTCATCTAACTCTCAGCAAGAAAGCAAAGTTTATCTTCCAAAACTTTTTCATTTTCCTTTTAAGGAACTCATATCCAGGCCAGTCCTAAAAGTCTACATGTCCTAGTGTCATAAATGTAGCAGAAAACAATCCAAGTATGTATAAAAAAATTGAACTGATGATTGACCCTAAACAAGAAGTTGGTCCTAAATCACAAGTTCTTGTCTTCTCTCTTTTCCTTGCAAATCCAGCAGAGAGCCCATGGCACCAGGGTGGTGGGGATTAAAAGTGCAACCACACTTTTACCAAAAGACAGGCAATAGAAAGTCATGTGGTTTTCAGAGGAAAATGTCCATCCATCCAACAGCTGAAGCAGGAATAGGGAGACAATAATACATCCCATCTTGAAAGTGGCACTTGTGTTCTTATTCTTGGTGCCGTTGTAGAGGGGGGAGTGCAGGCCCAGGCCCAGGCCAAACAGGGTGCCCATGTTACGCAGAAGGCTGGCGAAGGGAGTGGTGTCCATGTGGACCCACTCAGCTCTCACGCACCACTTCTGGGCTTTCTCCATGGTCCACAGCAGGTCCACACCCAGAGCCTTGAGCAGGAGGTAGAAGCCCACAGCGAAGGAGGTCAAGAAAAGGGTAATGAAGAAGTATTTCTTCATGCTTGCACAGTAGATCCACTTCACCTTGGAGACAGCCTCAGCTACTAATACACCTGATAAAAAATAGATAAGAGGGTCAATCAAACAGTGGCCACACTGTCTCTTCTGGATTAGAAACTTTAACTTATATGATTATAGTTTATATTTTTGGCCTAACATGATTATGTTTTTGTTTTTAATCTAAATCTTACCTGACTACATCCCCAAACTCTGTTTTCCAAATATTATGTGTATGAAAAGGGAAGCCAATTTAAATCTTCACAAAAACCAGATGTTCATTATCATAAAATGTATCAATATTGAATTCTTGCTGAATTATCTGTGAAGACTAACCTGTGATGACTCCAGCAATAACCTGGTGTGGGAAGTGGGCAGCCATGTAGACCCTGGACACGCAGACCACCAGCTCTACCAGGCCCATTAGTGTCCACAAATTTATTTGCAAGAATCTGACAGAGTGAATAGGCTACTGAATGTGATTGCATTGCGCCCCAGAGGATCAGAGAACAGTAAAATTACATTTGAAGATAATAGTTTTATTTTACACCAAAGAAATTGATGATTGTTTTGCCAAAGACTCACTTGTATAGTAACGGAGGACATTTCTTCTCTGTCGCAACAGTGAGTAGCGCTGTTACCATCACATACCAGACCCCTGCAGCACCCATAGCGTGACCTGAAGGACTTCCTGTGAGGAACAGTTTAAAGCTTATTCTCCCAGTTTATTAACTCCATTGGCTTCATCTTCAGAGATACAGTTTATAAGTTATAGGAAATACAGGCCACATAATTTGCTGTACAGATTTACTGTGGATATAATATCCTATTTTAGTGTTAAAATTATTAAATTGTATTAAATAAACTTGAGTAGTTGTTAAATGTCTGTTTTTTATCCAAAGCAACTTACATGTGAGTCAAGACAATCAAGCATTAGAGGACTTTGACTGGTACAAATTCTCACATAGCTGAACCGGTTCAAGTGCAATAAGAAAGAGCACTAGACAGAAGTGCTCTAACTCGACTCTAAGCCTAACCTGAAATCACATGTGCAGTCATTTCTAAGCGCACAGTGAATACACAACCAGGAATTATGACGATAACACTGAAATCACATATGTACACAGGCGTGTGTACACAGTAAAGGAAACTGGAGCAGATGTGATCGCTAAACTATTGAAACACTGCTGTCCAAACTGAACTGTCTTCTAAAATTTAGGAAAAAAACTACATAAGGACAAAGGTACTGGTGTTTATAACCAAGTTATCATGTCTGAGATCATATTCATTCAAAGAAAGTCATGTGCACGTATCAAACACTATAAATATTATCTGGCAATGATGTACTGAAGTATTAACAAGGTTAGTAGTTCATTATACCAGATCAATCTAATCAGTCTTCCAGACAAAATCATTAAGTTCCTCAAGGAAAGACAATGAACTGCAATAGTAATCTACTACAGGTCTTCTATGAACTGTACCTGGTCCAGTCTCACATGTGATGGGGAACTGCTGTAGAGAAGGGGCCAGTCCTGCTCGATAAAAGCGGGTCTCATGAACCCACCAGTATGGCCTCTCCCCAAAAAGAACCCTTTCATGGAAAGACCAAGAAACTCAAAATACAACAGTTCTCTCATTTTGCGTGTGTTTTAATTTTGTGTTTACCATTACTTCGAGATTTCAACAGATTACCATTTCAGGACCAGATTGAGCCAGTCTCCGATGACAGCCACCCAGATGAGCCTGAGCCCCGTGTCCCTCCGCAGGTGGAACCAGATTGGGAACCAGCAGAAGAAGGTGGTGTGCAGATCGGCCACTGTGGACGCCAGGCTAAACAAGCCCTCATACCTGCTGTATTTGGTCTGCAGATGGACCGCCAGCTCAACCCCCCAGCTGTGGAGAAGATCCATGATATCACGACCCAGACCTCTGCCTAAGGATGATGCACTGAATCTTGAGTGTTTTCTGGTTTTTTGTCAGTTAGGTTGCTGCCAAGCTCTCTCAGGCAGTCCAGTCTGTCTGTGTGTGAGATCCACATCGGACTTTACTCAAAGGTAGCAAATTTGTTTGCCTTTGGGACAGTGCAGACAGCTTCCTTAACCTTTACACCCCTGAGAACCCTAAAATCCATCATTACAGAAATCACCTACCGCCCCTCTGACAGATCACAGATTTCTAGGAAACCTCTTTTTTCTCTCTGATCATGAAAATGAAGTAACTTCTGTTTTGACGTCAAGCCAGTTGCTTGTGAAATCAATTGATCTTGGCCCACAATTTATCCTCTGTGTCCCATGGACAGTCATATTTTTTCTTGAACTTGAGCTTGAGTGATGCCATTTTCATCATAAACGTGTCAAGTTCCCTCAAAACAAGATGAAATACGAGCTCATCTGTGGGGACTTCCCTGCCAGATCTCCCTGTCATTACAGAGGAGTAACTTGTGCACAACCTACAATCAGCCAATCACCTTTTTCTGTTTTATCACCAACTATCTCCCCACCTTCTACTCAGTCTGAACTCAATCATTTAATCATTGATCTCCTTATGTAACCTACAAATGGGTTACTCCATCATTCCGACCACTGAGATGTTTTCACCAAATCATCAAGAAACACAATTACATAACTGACAAATTATTACTTAGTGGCCGCATGGGTGAGACAAATAGTGTGAAAAATCATTGGACTTAGTTTTAGTCTAAACCAAAGCACTGTGGAGTATGTTATTTGTTCTAAGACATGAGGAAAAAATAGCTGATATTTAAAAATAATTTTGCAGCTCAATGAAAAGCAAATTTTACTCTGTAGGATGTCGTGTGATTGATTTAATTTAGGTAACAATTGTGAAAGATAGGCCTAACAATTGGTCAACAGACTTCCTGTCTCTGTGCTACGTACAGTAGTTGAGTGAGAAAGATACCAATTGACGTTTTGTTTTCCTGCTATCTTTTCAACTTGTTTGTGTGACAAACCTCCCAAACTCTCCTGACTCCCAGTATTTTATTACACATGTGCAAGGTCCAAAGATCAGCGTGAGCATGCGTTTAGGCAGTGGGTCCCTTGGTATAAAAACAACCGGCTGTGTCACTGATAGCAACAGTTTGTCTAACTGGCTCACACATCAGCAGACTGAAGAGCTAAGATGCTAACCGCTATAATGGACGCCATACAGGGTTTTGGGGTGAGCAGCACCCACTACCTGCAGACCAACTATCAGGATGCCCAGGGCCTGTTTCTCTGGGTGTCCTGGGCGGCTGACCTCAGGAACACCTTTTTCATCTTCTTCCCGCTTTGGTTTCACCTGCGGGCATCAGTGGGCATTAAGCTCATCTGGGTGGCTGTGATTGGAGACTGGCTGAACTTGGTGTTCAAATGGTGAGTAAAGTACACCTTTGAGTTCGAATCTTAAATTTGAGAGCATAATAACTAAAATCTAATGTCCCTAATAGTTTAATTTAGATTATAAAGAAGTGCATATCTCTGTTGTCATCTTCAGGATTCTGTTCGGGGAGAGGCCTTACTGGTGGGTCCATGAGGCGCCTTATTATGCAAACTCTGTTGCTCCTCACATTGAGCAGTACCCCATGACCTGTGAGACAGGACCAGGTGAGAAATAACCCTAATCTTAACCCCAGCAACCTACTTGGATGCTGGCTCCCTCTTAACCCCCATTTCTCCCACTTTCTGTACATGGTGTGCAATTATTCCTGGAATATTGCTTGGCCTCAGGTTTGCTGTATGATAATTTTTTGAAACATAATTAAATTATTACACATGTAAGCATATGAGCTAAAAAAAAATAAGATCTAGATCTTGACACAGGGCCTCAAAATCACCGGCCCTTTTTATGTCAGTTGAAATTGTACTTTAATGGTGCATACTCCCAATACAAAGTGACAATTAAATTAAATTACCACACACCAGTTGCCACACAGTGACAGGAAAAGAGAAGCTTTTGGGCTTTTTGACAATTGCCCAATCTGCCCAGTTTATAATCCAGGCTGTGCATCTATACAAGGCATAAAAATGAGTTCAAATGCTTGCTGCTCATTCATTCATTCACTCATTTAAGTTTTGAAACAACAACCAAAAACAGTAAATTCCCAGTGCAGCTTGCTGTAGTTTGCCTTACTTTCTTGAAGATAAGGCTCTCCTTGGGGTACCCAGACACTTATATCTGCCCTCTTTGTTTGTGTCATCCAGGCAGCCCCTCCGGCCACGCTATGGGAGCTGCAGGTGTCTACTATACCTTGGTGACCTCGATCCTCGCCATCATGACCAGCAAGAAGAAATATGGAAGCAAGAAATCTGCCAACAAAGAATGGTGAGTCCAAGAACTCTTCGTAAATCTTTGGTTTTGTTCGCTTGTCTGCATTGATGTTGGTGGTGTTTACCCTTTTCTTCTGTCCAGAGCTTATCACTTTGGACACTCTATCTGTTCTGTGTTGCGGTTGATCATTGACTTCTGAAAACGAATGCTTAGAAAGGGGGGACTGTTCATGAGTTGTTTTGACGTCCAGGTAGCTTGAAGTTCCCATGATAAGCATAGCGTGACTGTTTCATTTGTTATATTGCTTTAAAGGTTTTACTTGCTTGTTCTGGGGCATTACCAGAAAAGACCAGACCGATTTAAATCAAGTGTTGCACCCTGTGTTTTGGATTTACAAAAAGAGAAATAATCTAAGTTGTCTGAATTTGTATTTTGATAGGTATTTGAAGGCCATTCTGTGGACACTGTTCTGGGGAGTCCAGGTGTGTGTCTGTCTCTCAAGAGTCTTCATCGCTGCCCACTTCCCCCACCAGGTCATTGCTGGTGTTATCACGGGTCAGTATGGAAATTTTTAATACATTCTTTCAGTGTGTGATTGGATATCTTATTAACAATAGACTAAGTCCAATTATTAAGCCTGTGCTGTTGCACAAAATGTTCACCTGGGCTTTCCAATGTGTTTCAATGGATCTTAGGTATGATAGTGGCTGAAGCCTTCAACAGAACTCAGTGGATCTACAGCGCCAGCATGAAGAAGTACTTCTACACGACCCTCTTCTTGACTTCCTTCGCCGTCGGCTTCTACCTGCTGCTCAAGGCTGTGGGTGTGGACCTGCTGTGGACCCTTGAGAAAGCCCAGAAGTGGTGCGTGAGGGCCGAGTGGGTCCACCTGGACACCACACCCTTCGCCAGCCTCCTGCGCAACATGGGTACCCTGTTCGGCCTGGGCTTGGGCCTGCACTCCTCCCTCTACACCGAGACCAAGAAGAGCAGCAGCACGTTGGTCAAAGCAGGCTGCATCATCAGCTCTCTGGTCCTGCTGCACCTGTTTGACTCCTTCAAGCCTCCCACGCACACCGCAGCCCTCTTCTACCTGCTGTCCTTCTGTAAGAGCGCCACTGTGCCTCTGGTCACCGTCAGTATCATCCCATACTGCGTGAACGGAGCTCTGGGCCTGCAAAACAAAAAGGGAGTGTGAACAACAAACTCAGATTATAAAGACTTATAAAATGGGAGTGCAAAGTAGTCTCTTCCAGGATCAAAAAAACTTTACTCAGGTGCTTATTGCCAAGTGATCATCAGGAGACACCTAAGAGATCAATGGGAAATTGTCATTAGTGTCAATTGGATTCTGAAGTCTGTGAACACTGTGTGACACTAAGTGAAAGCACTATCCACAATGCCCAGTGGCACTTACAAAGACTCATGTTTTGAATATAGCAAAGTAAGATCATTATAATTGTTTCAGAATCCTGGAAAAGGACAAACAACATTAACACAAGAGTCTAGCAAATTAATGTTTGCTTACAGTTGCTGTGTTAAACCTCACTTTAAGGACAATAACAAACTCATTTTTGTGAGTTATTTCAGCTATAATAGTAATGTATTTTTAAATGTTATAGAAAGTATTTTTGAAACGGTTTTGAATATTTTTTAATAAAAATCTTGTATGAAATGTATGAAATGGCTTGGTTTGTGTTGCACTACACCACACAATCATACTTAATTTTACCATGTTTGCTGATTCATAGCATTTATCTCTTCAATCACATACAGTGAACAGCTTCCACTCCCATAATGTACTTAATAAACTTCCATACATTATTAAAGAATTTTAATGCAGTGACATGCACATGTATGTTTACACACATTAGCAAACTCCATCTGTTAATGAAGATCATATCATACGATCGAAAGCTCCAGAATAGGGTTGCATCATGTGTGACACTATTCATTTTCTGTCAGTTGACCAATTGATTAATCATTGCAGCTTTACTACAGAACATTTACTGATTAGGCCTGCAGATAAGATTGTTTTGTCACCAGTTTAACATATAGTTTTGAGGATACTGAGTTACATTCAATCCATAGAAGTTAAACCTTAATCCTAATCAACAGGCCACATGACTCACCCTGACCCTAAACTGTAAAGAATAGCTTGTTTTGGGGGGAATTGTACCTTTTCTCTTACTTACACAGGGAGTGATACAAATTACAGATGTCCTTTTAATGTTTAGGTGTTGTTGAAAACATTTTAGTTTAGCCCAATTATTGAATGTCTGTGGGATCAGTATGCAAGTTGAGTCATATGTAGGGAAATATCAAACTCATCCAATTCTGAGTGCTTAATATGTTGTAGTCATTAACCAACCATCAATGATTTTCATTCATCAGTAGCTTTGAGCAGAGCTACAGACAAAGAATGCATCAATATGAGTTTGTCTGATTCTGTGGAAGAAGGAAAAAAGTACAATCTCCCTTGACCTCAATTAAGATGAAAATCATGTGTTATTTTGTTGACTGCAGTTCCAGTGAAACCAAACCAAAGATATTACTTCTGTCCCCAGTGAGATGACTATGACTCTGGTAAATTTCCAGCATTTATCCCCAGATGAGGCATTTGACATAAATACACACATAATAGACACTTAAGAGACTCTCCAGAAGCTCCACACCCCATAATGGATGTTGTATAGCCTCATTAGATAAAGATACCAATTTGGCAAAGCCAAACTGGTGAGAGTGAGTTATAAATCATTAACTCAGCATCAAAGCCCTGGCCTTTAGCCTGACTGGCAGCGATGACATAGATCCACACGTCATACAGCAATCTGTGTGTCAGTCAGTGCACATACGGCCAGTGGTGCAAGCTGAACATTCAATATTTGTCTGTTTGTGTTTTGCAGAATACACGCATGACATCCCTGATGAACAGTGAGTTGTGATAAAACTTTTGCACGTCACCGCCATGCTTTTCAATGCTATTTCTCAAAACTTGGGTCAATATTCAATGCTATATATATATAAAAAATAAAAGTAGGTCCTAGATACAGCTTTAAAAACACTGCTGCTGATTATGAAAGAAAAAAGAATGCTTTTTAGTGAAGCTGCGTGTCCTTTGATGCCAACACCCTTCCCATATAAATGTAATGTAAGGGCAGTTACATAGAAAAGCTTTTTGGTGAAGTTTGATGGACTAAAGTGCACAAGAATGTCCCAATTATCACATAGAAACAGACTGTTGCTATGCTGTATGTATGCAGAAGTGCATATTTAAGAAAAATATGTGTGAAAGTGTGAGAATTACTTACTTTCTTTATTACCTATTAAGTCATAAAGTAACTAATGAATTACTTATGAATACCCTTCTAATAGAGGGGATGGATTCTTTATTTTCATTTAAATGGACACACTATACCTCATATAAATAAAGACTTCCAGCAGTTGACATTGATGCTCCAAAGATAAACAAATCATTGCTGAAACCACACACATACTACACATGGTTCCCAAGCCAAAGACAAGAAAGTAAAGCATTTCCTACATAGAAATGCAACAAAAGTGAAACACAATATAAAAGCTACTATTACAAGACATTTTTTCTTTGTTACCAGGTACTATCCAGGCTTTTTGACAGAGCAAATGGTAAAACTGCTGATCCTGCAGCTTTGTTTGTGTGTACATACAGACCTGCAGAGGTGGAACTGAGACATGTGAGTAACACCACACGTTGGCATCACTACACATGATGTCAGTACTCTTCTTGCCAAACTACCAATGACTAATTACTTATTACCCAGGTTGGTGCAATGTCACCCAGTTTCTGGCTATAAAAAGGCCTTGACCTAAACTTCACTGGCCAATTTGAACTGTTATGGTGATTATGCTTTCACTCCTTCCTGTATAGAATGACACTGGATCAAAATGCAGTTGTGATCTCCTCATATTTTGGTTTGCCTTCCAATTTAGCAGTTATATTTTGTTACCAGTGTATGATCTTCTCACGAGTCTTTGCTACTCTGCATATTGATCAGGAAAACCCTTGTGATCACATTTCAACAAACACCAAGGATAGACTGCCAACTGGACTAATGGGGCCAATCCAACAGAAATTCAATGAAAATAGAGTCAGAGTAAATTCCATGGAAAAAACTGCAATATCAAGGTCCAAAGCCTTAACTTGTACTCTGTTCATACTACAAATTAAGGCTATCACTTTCAGTGGCGGAAGAACTAAGATCTGTTACTTAAGAGAAAGTAGTAAACCACAATGAAAAAATACTCAAAAGTGCATAACTATTGTCAGCAAAATGTACTTAAAGTATCAAAAGTAAATATACTCTTTATGCAAATGGACCAATTTAGAGTGTCATATTCAGCACACATCTATATATATTATTTGAATGTTAAAAATGATTCATTTATTTGTACTAGCCTAAGCAGCATTTTAGTGTTGTCAAGGGAGAGCTAATTTTAACAACGTATACTGTTGAAAAGTCTTTAACAATACATATAGCCTATAACAAACTGATCATATGTTTTACATTTAAAATATTGATCTGAAAAGTAACTAGTAACTACTATGGCTGTGGAATAAATGTATTTGAGTAAAATGTACAATATTTCCCTCTGAGATGTGGTGGAGTGGAAGTATAAAGAAGCAGAAAATGAAAATACTTAAATAAAGTACTTCAATTACCTCAAAATTGTATTTAACTACAGTATTTGAGTAAATACTCCACTATTGACCATTTAAGGAATTTTCGTCAGTTAATAAATTTCCTTGAAAAAATTGAAAAATATAACAACTCTTCAACCTTTTTGAGGAAAATTGGTTGTGACCCCCAAAATTTTTATTTTTTCCTACAGCACCTGAATCCAGATGGTTAGGGAAAGAATGTGATCACAGGAAATTAATTGTAAAAAACCCAGAGTTTGGTGAGGGAAATAAAGACTGCTCGGACCTGATGAAAGTAAAATATAAGACTTAGTCAAGTACTGTACTTGAACACAGTTGAGGTATTTGTACTTTACTTGAGTATTTCCATTTTATGTTACTTTATACTTCCACTCCACTACATATCAGAGGGAAATATTGTACTTTCTACTCCACTTCATTTATTTGACAGGTTTAGTTAATTTTCAGATAGAGATTTGACACAATGGATAATATAACAAGCTTTTAAAGTACAACACATTGTTAAAGATGAAACCAGTGGTTTCCAACAGCTCAACCAAATAGTAATTTTTCCCTCTAAACTTTTCACATGGTTTCATTTCAATAAATGTTCAAATGATCCAATATTTCACCAAAAATCAAAGATTAGAGAAAAAGTCCAAAAACTGAAGACAGATTTGTGTATCAGAACTTTGTTTTTTCTTCTTTCCTCTCACATTAATCATTTCACGACCCCTCAGATTTATCTGCTGACCCTTTAGAGGGGCCCGACCCCTAGGTTGGGAACCACTGGACTAAACTAACTAACTGTATATGAAGTAGTTGAAACTAGCTCCACCTCCAGCAGCTACAACAGTAACATGCTGCTCTAACACTGATGCTTCACTATTAATAATCTAATGATGTCATATATAATAATATATCAGTCAGAGGGACCAAACCACTACTTTTACTGCAATACTTTAACTACATCAAGCTCATAATACTTATGTACTTTTACTCAAGTATGATTTTTCATGCAGGACTTGCACTTGTAATGGAGTATTTTACATTATTGTATTGGTACTTTTACTTAAGTAATGGCATGTACTATTTGTATGAATGTGGGACCCTCACATCGAAGATCGTGACTCATGTTGGAACAGATGATGGCGATATTGTACCATTATGATACCTGAAAGGCAAAAAGAAGAAGACTGCGACGGAAGTAATTTGGCTCCACATGACCAAAATGGTGACCCAATGTTGTTTGTTTGTTTTGCCTGAACACGGTGTTCTGTAGTGCTGTTGTTGCTACAAAATGTTCAGATAGTAAAGAAGGACTCTATCGGTCTACCATGTCTAAAGTGCAGGTGGTGCGGGCGCTGGTCGCCGAGAGACTGGCGGCAGCCGCGGAGGAGATCTACAGTTTTGTCGAAAGGATGATAACAGAGAAGAAGATGCTGCACACATCTGGTTTGTAAACTCATCATTTCACACAAACTCATCTGATTTAACCTCACCGGGTGAAAACTGAGCCAAATCTGGTGGAAAATGTCAAGTTTTTTTTTTCCAGATAACGTACTTAACCTGTTACAGCTGAATTTAACAGGGTCATAAGTGTAGGAGTGTTACGTCATAATAATAAACCCACATGTCGAATTTAGCTAACGTCATTTAAATGCCGTTTGAAATAACCGTTAAGTTAAGCTAACTAACCGTTAACTGCTAGTTAGCCAGTAGCGACTGAATGTACGTTAACCTAATTACAGGTTGTAAAACGTCCACCTTCCTACCAGATTTAGCCCAGTTTTAACTTAGACATCTTTTCACCTGCAAATAACAGAATAAAACCGAATATTTAAAATAACAAATACGGTAACTGAGCAAACTTGACCCCGGTGTTACACCATATCTAGTGGCCCATCAGATTCTGTGACCTATAGTTGTTGGAAGAAGTACTCAGAAGTAAGAATCCTGTATTTAAATATATAATCACATTTAAATAAAAGCATAGAAGTATTACCAGTAAAAGTACTAATTTTGCAGAAAACTTAAGTACTTCAAGTATGATTTTAAATACAGGATTTGTACTTGTAATGAACTATTTGTACATTGTGGTATTGATACTTTTACTAAGTAACGTAAATCTGAGTACTTCTTCCACCACTGCAGGTCACAGAATCTGATGGGTTACCAAATACGGTGTAACACTGGTCTTGGTTACTTGTGTTTTCTTGAGCAAACCATCCACTGACTCAGGATAAAAACACGCTAACAGTCAGTTATTCAGTAAACTTAGCTAATAAAGAAACTAATGCAGTCTAATACAACCTCCCTGCTATAAATCCTACCTCAGGTACGGTTATAATGTTCAGTTTTTTGTTGAAACTAGTATTGATTCAACTTAATTTTCGTTTTGGCTGGAGGCTATAATTTGTGGTAGTGTTGAATTGTATGTCATTATACTGAGATGTGTTTTCCAATATTTATTATACCCTCATAGATAAAATAACCATCAACTAGTTAGATACTACAGTATATTTTCTCCTCTACCCCTACTGGTGTCTGGGCATGAAGTTTGTGTTTTTATGAACCAAAGTTGTGAAATATTTACTTCTGAAACTTCTGCCACCACCCCTATACAAATAAAACGAATGGACTTAAGTTTGTGTTGATTAAAGCAGTGAAGTGACAAATATAAAACCTCAAAGCAATTTGTCTTTTCAGAAACATCTTGGGTATATTTTTGTGCCTATTTTGCCTTTAGTTTAAAAATGTGTCTGTGGTTACTGATGCCAAGAAGAGTGGATGATTGGGGCTTGCAAACGGCACTGATTATGGAGAGATGGCTGAAAATGGACAAATTAAAGGTTTTCACATGAATGCAGCATTCTGGCAGCTTTCAGTCAATTTGCAGTTTCAGACAAATTCTCACACAGACTTTTGAAAGGAAGAAATAATAAATACAGACACACAAATCAATTCGGGCGGCCCAAACAAATAACTTCTATGTATGGGGAGCTGAATCATTTTTCTCATTTGGGGACAAACGGTGTCATAATTTTGCATCTTACTTGTGCCCTAACTTTCATTCCTCCAGAAATGTCACCTGAACAGCAGAGGGCAGCTGTACACAAGCGACTGTCTGTGGTTGCTGACGAGATATTCAGGATCCTAGAGATAATGATAGGTGAATATGAGGCAGAGAGCTCCCGTTCCCAGGAGGAGATCCAACGTCAACGCAAATTGCTGGACGTCACGTTGAAAACGGAGACAAATTTTCACCCGACAGGTACATTGTACATTAAATAATGTTTTATTTTGCAAGAATTATGAATTCTTTTACATATGTCATTGATTTTAGGGCTGCAACCAGTGATTATTTTCATTACTGATCTGTTGATTATTTTCTCGATTAATTGATTAGTTGTTTGGTCCATACAATATAAGAAAATGGTGAGAAATGTTGATAACTGTTTCCCAGAGCCTAAGGTCACATCCACAAATGTCTTGTTTTGTCCACAACCCAAAGATATTTAGTTTATTAACATGGAGGACTAAAGAAACACAAAATATTCACATTTGAGAAGCTGGAAGATGAGAATTTGGACTCAAAACAATTAGTTTGTAAATAATTGATTCATCTTAAATGAATTAATCATCTAATTGACTTTCTTTCCTGCTTGTACCATTAGCTTTTCATTTGTCATCATTTAGTAGTAAACGATTTACTAGTAAATTATTAAACACAACAAATGAAAGTGAGATTGATGAAAGTAGTGATGGATGCATTGCACTGAGGTCCCTGCTGTGCAGTTATTTTGCTGTTTTGCTGTTGTGGTATAATTTCTTAATGTATTCAATATTTGTGCTTGTGTTGTGTTTGTTCTTGTGACTGAGGTAACTGCAGAATAAGGCTTTTTTTTATGCATGCATACACACTTTATAGGAAATATTGTTATGGCTTTGGTGGTTTGTATTTATTGCAATTTACATTTACATACATTTTCTTCTTGATCTTTTCTTCAGATGGGCTTCTACTCCCTGGGTCAGACTGTCCCTCTGAACTGCAGAGGTGCAAGCAGAGTATAAACCCCAGTCAGGTCCAGAAAACTTCTGATCCACCACAGCTTAAAGATGCCTCAACAGAGACGGACTCTAAATTAATCTATGGTAAGACCTCACATCCTCATCAAACACGAAGCGCAGAAAAGGGCACCTCAACGATGATGGAAACAGAAGCGCAAGGAGAGCACTCTGGGGTGCCACTTAGCGACAAGGAGGTACTTTCATCCAAACATTCAGAAGCCTGGAGTGAAGATAATGATAGCGACAAAGAGCTTAATGAGACCCCTCTTAAATCGAACAAAAGAAATCAAAATCTGAGTGAAGATTGTTGCAAAATGTGTGGAAGGGCTTTCCACAAAGATCATGCTGGGGAGAAAATAAGAAAGCACACAAGGAAAAATGCTTCAACAAACATGAGCCAAACCACAGGGCAGAGTTGTTGCAGAGTATGTGGGAAATTTTTCCGGTACAAACGTTCCTTTCTGAAACACGTACTTAAGCACGATCATAGCGCGGATCTCTGCGGAGTTTGCGGAAAACATCTGGACTCTGACGAGAGTCTCAAGGTGCATTTACAAACCCACAATGAGGAAAACAGCTGCAGGGATCAAACGGATGACAAACAGTCGGAGGAGGCAGAGTGCTCTGACGCCGAGAGTAAAGTGGATGACAGTGACGAGGACTGGAAGGAAACTGACAGGACGGATAGTGATGATGGAGAGAGTGATAAAGATGAGACCAAAGAACAATCCTATTTAGAAAAGTCAAAAACAAAGAGCCAAGGATCAAACAAGCCTAAGAGATCTAAGAACAAAGAATGCAAGGATTTATCCCCTCTTAAATATTGCTGTAAAGTCTGTGACAAGTCTTTCTGCTACAGAGCCTCTTTTTTGAGGCATGTGCAAGAAGATGAGAGGGATACAGATCTTTGTGGCGTGTGCGGGAAACGTTTCGAGTCTGAGGAGAGCTTGAGGCTTCACTTGCAGACTTACATCAGAACGAACGACTGCGAAGTCTGCGGCAAACATTTCGACGGCCATAAACAGCTGGAGATGCACATGAGAACGCACACGGGAGAGAAACCGTACATCTGCAGCGTCTGCGGCAAAGCGTTCGCTCAGAACGGAAATCTTATGGGACACATGAGAGTTCACACAGGGGAGAAACCATATGTTTGCAACGTGTGCGGTCAGAGCTTCAGCTTTAAAGAGTATATGATGGCTCATATGAGAATCCACACGGGGGAGAAACCGTTCCTGTGCAGCGTCTGTGGCAAAGGATTTAGACAGAGGGGGACTCTGAAAACGCACATGATGATCCATACAGGAGAGTCCTCGCACCGATGTAGCATCTGCGACAAGAAGTTCTACAAGAGCGGAGCGTTGAAAATCCACATGAGGTCCCACACAGGAGAGAAGCCATATCTGTGTAACGTTTGCGGGAAAAGCTTCACCGCAAGCGGCTCGCTGACCAAACACATGAGCGCTCACGAAGGGGAGCGAACGCACTGCTGCACCGTCTGCGACAAAGGGTTCTTGAGGAAAGAGGATCTGAAAAGACACGTTCAGACTCACAGGAAGGAATCCACACAGCTAACAAGTCTTTAAAGGACAGATTGGTTACAGCCCATTAAAGGAATAGTTCAACATTTTGGGAGTAATGCCGACTTTCTGTCTTTTCAAGAGTGAAATAGGAGGATTAACTGTGGAGCTGGTTAGCCTAGTTAGCTTTAGCATATATACTGAAAATGGGATGAAACGGCTAGTCTGGCTCCATCCAAAGTTCAAAAATACAGCTGCTGTACTAACACCTCTAAAGCTGTCACAGAAAGAAAGCAAACATGTTTCCATTACGAACTATTCCTTTAAGAGGTGCTCATAAGATATCAAAAAAACCCCTGCTAAACCAAGGATTCTTTGACATATTTTTAGTAGTTATATACAGATGGTCACATGTTTTTGGTAAAAATTTGTTTATGAAAAGTGAATTTCAATAAGCTATAAGCTATATTCAAACACATGCCTGATGACTATAAGGCTTACTTTGCTAACATATATCATGTCTTTGTTAACTCAGATTAAATCTTTTGTGAAAATTAAATATCACATTTTTTTGGTACTTTTAGAGAAACGTCTGTACAAACCTTTTCTGTACAATTCTACTTTGGTTCAGTCCAATTTGTTCAGGTCTGATTTGTATATTCATGTTGGATCTTTTGTGATTTTCCTCTTGTTCCCTTTACTGTTGCATCTTTGTCATCTTCATCAAGATCAAGATCTATTCAAACAGACATGGCAACAGTTTTATTGGGAACATTTAACTGAGGCTTTGCACCTTGAATACAAAATCTTCTATTCAGAAAATGCCCATTTTAATCATGGTATGATGGGCTGGGATTCAAAAATCAATAATGTAGCCACGTTTTGGAAAAGATCATGACGCAATATGTGAAATAAGTTGCAAATTTGAAATGCTGTAGTGTAGTTTTTCTGGCCTTGCAAGTGTTACATTTAATAAAATAGTCGCCAACAATTTTTAACTGAGTACATATTTAATAAAAAATATTTTTAAATAAAGTTTAAGGAATAAAAAGTCTTGTTTCTGCAGCTGCCTTTTTTGTTTTTGTTTTTCATGAAGAAACCTTCAGTGGAAACTAATTAATCTCAAAAAGATGTGAACTGAAAGAAAAAAATCCACGTATGTTTTTTTAAAATCTTGTATATCATCTATCTGATGTTCAGAGAATTTTGTCATAAAGTATTTAAAAAATGTACTGTTTGTTTTATTGTTTTTCCTTCAATCTGGGATGAATTTTTCACACAAACCAAAACTGTATCTATTGTATTAGATGATCTTTTTTCCTGCTGCCAAACTTCACTGTACCTGTGTGTTCACTTTATAAGTCACGGTCACATGAAATGGTGCTACAGTTTATTGTTTAACATCATTAATAAATGCAGGAAATCTGTTCTTCTGTTACTGACTGCTTACTGTTAACATTTTTAAAAATGCAACCTAGAGAAGAATTCCTCTGCTATTCAGATTTTAATGAACTAGAATTTGAAGACAAAGTAAAAGTTGTGTATCTTGATAATGTTTTGAGCTTTGCAGAAACGCTCAGAACAGAAATGTTTTGGTTTCCAGGAGTAAAGTCACAGATATGAACATTGCTACAGAAATACTATAATCAAAAAATATTATATTGAGTATTCTATTTAAATAATTTCTTCTCAATAATCCAATGATGGAGTCATAGTTCACAATATTATGTATAATACTAAATAAATTAACTAAATAATCAAATGCAGAGTACTAGGGCTGCAACCAACAGTTGTTTTCACTATTGATTAATCTGTCGATTATTTTTTACAATCATTCATTTAATTGTTTAATCTAAAAAAAGTCTGAAAATAGTGAAAAATGCCCATCACAACGTAAAAAAATATTTGATGAAGTATATAAAACAGAGAAAAGCAGAGAATTGTCACATTTGAGAAGCTGAAACCAGAGAAAGTTTATTTTTTAATGCTAACATATCTCGAGGGATGGCAACGTCGGTCTGTTGAACGGTCGACAACTTTGCTCCAGACTGAAACATTTCAGCGACTATTTGACGGCTAATATGTAATTTGGAAAAAACATTCATGTTCCCTAGAAGACCTCTGACTTTTCCTCTAGTGCCAACGTGAAGTTGACATCTTTGGTTCAACAGACACGGGAGGGCAACGTGACACAGTGAACAGGGAGAAACCAGACCGGCTCACAGACGTTCAGTTTAAACACAATTTATTTTTCTGCTTAAATAATTACTTGGATCATCCAGTGTAGGCTATGTTGGTTTGTCATACATGTTGGTACCAGATTTATCATCAACAATGGATGCTTACGGGTGGTTTTGTATGAAAAAAGACAATGGAAAAAAAAAAAATTACACAGGAACAGAAAATCAGATTTTTACCAGTGTGTTTGTGATCAATACTGTTATTCATGTGATTTTTAATTATTAGTAAAAATGACGAGATTTAGGTAATGGGGCTAAAAATGAGATTCTCTGTTCACTTGTAAATACAATCAATTAAATAAAGATAAAAGTCATCAAATCATCAAAATAAAAACAGTCCCCATTTAAAAACCACAGTGGACCTAAAAGCCGAAACTTCTAGTATGCATGATGGGTGTACAGATAGACAGTTTTTATTTGATGTTACACACTCACGGGGCTGCTAGCAGTTTGGAGCTAACACAATGTGCGCCAGTCTGCAGGTTACATAAGGGGGGGTGGGGTTGGGGGTGGGGTGGGGGGACACTGTCTCTCATGAGTGCCTTCCTGAAGCATATGAACTAAGCTTTGCTATCTCACCATGTGTGTGTTTTGAGTTTTTTTTGTAAAAAATAAAATAAAAACAGTTATAGATGACAGATGGTTGGGTTATTATGAGTGCTCACACAAACAGAAGTACCATCAAACCCTCTCTAATTGTATTACAGTGCTTTGAATTAGGAGGAGAGGAGAAAAAAAAAAGAAAAAAAAGAAAAGCTTTAAAATAAAGTGACGTCACATGCAGCGAAATATCAGTTCTCTGAAGACAAAGAATGTTCCACAGACAGAGCGGAGTAGCAGTTGGCTTTAAAGAAATGTCCTTTGTTAAAATCAAGCAGTTTTTTTTTTTTTTTTTCCTCATTGGCTTCTCATTTACATACAGCTTTTTTGTTCCTTTTTTTTTTTTTTTGCTATTCATTTAGGAAGAGCATGTCAGGTCACACACTCAAGGCTTGCTCAAACAGTGTCGACCTCTCAATACAAATGCACCGACTCTGCAAAGCTTCATCAACTCAAATCAGTGCATAAACAATCTGTGAAGCTACTGATTTTTTTTTTTTTTTTGTGTGTGTGTGTGTTTTTAGATTTTATACAGTGTCATTTATATACAACAAAATCACCCATTTACTATTATATTTCATTTTTTAAAAAAAGAACCACATGTTACACCCCAACACTGTGGGTCCAGGAGGAAAAAATAGACCATATAAGGCGAGTGTCTGAGAAAAAGTGATTCACAAGTCTTCCTTATCTGTCAGCAGTAAGCCTTTTTTTTCTGTTTGTGCCTTCTTTGGTCACAGACACATTTCATTCGTCAAAGATTGAGAAAGTTCCCGTTCACGTCCGTGCGTGTCCTTCGGTGTTGTTTCCAACAGTAAGTGAGTTTGGTGACATGCTCATGCGAAATCAAATAAAAGTAACTTGTTTTGCGTTGTCTTGCTGAAAACCATGCGTTGTAAGTGAAAGCTTCAGACACTTTTTGGCTGATTGACGAGGCTCCCCTGTTTCATGGGTTCCAGTCCGTTTTTCCTCCCAGGGAGTGTGTGGAGACGCAGGTGGACGTCCGTGGTCCTGGAGGGAAAAGGATTACACGTTAATAATCAAGTCGGAGGTGCTGCAAATGGATTTTTATATTATAGATATTCAATGCCACAGATCTGTGATAATTTACTGAATATACGATTACAAATTCTATTAAAAATCAATGGTGCTGAAAAGATTAATCGGTGAGTTGGTTGACAGAAAGTTAAGGACAACGGGTGGTTTCAGCTTCTCAAATATGAGGATTTGCATATAAATGTATTGTCATTTGAATATGTTCAGGGTTTGGATTAGAGCTCTGGGAAAACATAATTTTAAAATAATTGACAGATGAATCAGTAAATTGGACAGGTAGTGAAGAAATAATTTGACATTTTGGGAATAATTTATTCTTTTTCTTGCCAAGAGTTAGATGAGAAGATCGATACCACTCTCATGTCTGTACGCTCAATATGAGGCTGCAGCCAGCATGCAGTTAGCTTAGCTTAGCATAAAGACTGAAAGAAAGGGGAAACTACAACTTGTCATTTTTAGCCATAGGTTTTTGTATCGATCAAACAAACAAGATGCATGTCAATTGGTGAGCTTTCTTATTTTAGGACTTTGGACAGACCCAGGCTAGCTGTTTCCCTTTGCTTCCAGTCTTTATGCTAAGCTAAGCTAATCACCTGCTGGTTCTAGCTTCATATTTTCAGACAGGAGAGTGCATTTCCTAAAATGGCAAACTATTTCTTAAAGTGCTAATAATGGTTCAGACAGGTTTAACATTCAGACAAGACATAGTTTTGTTCCAACATTAATTTTAGTGCTAAAATTTCAGAGCAAAATGATGATGACCCACTATTTGGGCTTCATAGATTGATATTTATTGACTTAATGAATGGGCGACAGTCTTACCAGGTTTAGTTGAGAACTCCACTGTTACGACTGACTCTTCTTTCCCTGTTTCTTGCTGGCACTGTCTCCAGGCTTGGCAGAGAGAGAGAAAGATGGAGGGAAGCAGCGAGGTTCATTATGAGACAGAAAGGGAAAGAAAAAGGGAGAAAAAAGATTAGTAGTGTTCTCGGCTAAAAATGACTTGTGTGTTAATGAAGCAGAGTTCAACTCAGCTACTGCATGTCAGGAGATCATGCTGGAGGAGAGACGAGTTTAAATAAGAGAAAAGTTCATGTTACAACTTCTTTTGCAAACAACATGACACACGCTTGCAAAAATGCATGTTAAAAGAGGTTTTTTTGTCTATATTAATTAAAACACTTCAAAATATTGTTAGTTTTCAGCCCAATCAACGAGCTAGGACCACCATATAACAGGTGTATACAGCTATTATCTGCATCTGTTAGTCTGTGTTGTAAGACTGAGTACTACTGATTCACTGCAGTACAGAGGAAACACACAAAGTACAACACAACCACTGCAAACTGGGAAACATTTATATAGACGGTAAGACCATTTCTACTCCATTAGCACAACTAGCATAACAGCAAACAGCTCAGATTAATGCTGGGAACAGACAACAGCTCCAAAACGCCCAAATGTGACAGATGTGGGACGTCAGAAATTAAACCGACTAATCCTTTGAGTGATTCAGCATTAACACACAATTACAGCTTCATGCAGATTCAAGCAGGCTTTCTATAGCTCAGTCAACTAAGTTAGGTGGTTGGTTCGAACGCCAACCTCAGTTTTCCCCCCTCCAGACTTCTCGCCCTTGTGGCCCTGCCGGGAGCGCTTCCCCCTCTTCTTGCCCTTCCCCCCTGTGGCTCCTGCTGCCGCTCCTGCTGAAGAAGCAGTGTCCGATCCACCTGTGGCTACATCACCATCACCATCACCATCACCACCAACACCACCACCATCACCACCATCGCCTTCTTCTGTAACAGTTTCACTTTCGCTTTCCCTCTTTTCCTCTGAGTTGAACACACGGCGCACCACCTTTCTGATCACCTGTGTGGGGTAGAATCATGTCAGGGGAGGAGGTGCGGGAAGGAAAGCAGGAAAGCATTTTGTGAGGAGAAATAATGGAAAGAAGGGTGAGAAGGAGGAGGGTACATAGGAGTGTGTGTATAGGTGTATGAGATAGCATGTGTTTGTGCTTTACTGTGTGACATTGGTTTCAGCTTTATTGTTAAACTGGTGTGTGTGTGTGTGTGTGTAAGCTGTAGGATAAAGGTGAGAGAGTTAATGAAGGAGGGTGATGATGGTTACTTTTCTGGTGACCAGATTCCCGTCTTCATCTGTAAACTGCTCCTCTGTCACAGACTCCCCAGGAATGTTTCTGGCCTCCTCTCCCTGATGTGAAGGTTTAAATATGGATGGAGGAAGGAGAGACGGAGGATGCAGAGGACGCAGGGGTGGACGCACAGGTTGGGAAGAAGTTTGAGAGGTTATCTGTGAGATTGTTATTCAGATAATACAGCAACATTTCCAAACAGACATCAGCCTGCCTGGCACAACAGCAAGGTTTCCCACTGTTTAAATCAGGGAATTAAAATTTAGAAATGGGTGCAAAACCAGAAATAATGGCAATGAAGACTGAGGTAGTTAAAGTAAAGTTAAGTGCAGTTTCATTGTTACAAATGCTCTGGTAAATATAAAGAGATCCTTATCCTATATGAGGGGATTTGGAAACCCAACTGATGCTAGTGCTTTATGCAGGCTGACTCAACATGTTCATGTCTTTGCAACTTACACTTCAAAACACACGCCTGTAGTAGCAGAGACACTGAGACCAATGATGCAAAAGCTATGTTTTTTTTTGTTTTACAGATATTCATCCTACAGAGATGTGAACAAAGTTAATTATTCAACTAATTAACAATCATATCAATCACAGTCTCTTGGCAAAACTCAGAATCTAACAACTTCAAGAGGATGTGGTGTCCAGAGGAAAAAAAGCAAATGCATGAGAAATTTCAAAAATGAGGCTTTATTTACACAGAGACAGATCATCTGTGTTTAAACTGACTTAAGTACAATACTGTTAATTTTGCACATTACATTTTAAGCATCTAGTTGATTCAGATTGAGCAAACGGAGCAAAGTGTCATGCTTGAGGACCTTTTGATTAAAAAAACACTGATTGTTATGGTAATAAAACACATGATCTTTTGGTTACTCAATGGTCCCTTTAACTGCTCAGGTGACCTATTCCTGCTACTCATAATAAAAAAGGGGGTTGAACATACTTATTAGATTTTCTGCTCCTGTGGAAATCCAGCCTCACAATTACACTTAGGTACTGAACTTTACTCTATATGGTAGCCAAACAAACAGCACAACCAACAGTCCACAAACCAGATAGCGACACCAAACAGCAAAGCTGATAATGTTGTGGCTCACACCAACAAGCAGTGAGTAGCACTTCATGCTACAGCAAGGCTAAACATGTACTGAACATCTGCAAACTCTCCCCTCCAACTGATAAGTTTTCTTTCAAACTATGGCCGCACACAAACACAATTTTTTTTCAATTTTTCTCTATAAAACACACAGATGCTGTCAAACACACAGAAGAGCTGTGTTCCAAACCTAAGCACATCTTATGTTCACAATCTTATTTTTTTCTCTCTCCATCATCTCTGTGACTCACTCTTGTCTTCTCACACGCTTACACAAAGTCACAGAGCTTATGCTAGTGCACTGCACACTGCCTCGAGCTGTCCACACACCAGCCGTCACACACCTTGAGTATGACCCGTCTGCGAAACACCCTGGTGGTGATAGTGGTCTCTTCATCAGAGCCGGTCTCGTCAGCTTTAGCGCTCTCCTGACGAAGGCAGCCCAGTAGCAGTGTGACATTAATGTCCCCAGTGTGGTAGAGTGTGAATGTGTCTTCAATTTAAGACTTCATTGTATCATTGTAATGGTTTAAATGTAGTTAAAATTTAATAGAAGACCAATTTTTCCACTGAAATGAATATGATAAATAGTGAATAGTTAGGACAGGTTAACATTTGTAGGCTGTGAGGCTGTAGTCTGTCACTAAAACCAAATAGGTAGGTATAGGTAGTATATATGAGCAGTGTATATAAGACAATACATTTGAAGACTTTTTTTCAAGGCATATAGACACCGCAATGTGTTTGTCTGTGTGCTAACTGCAGCTATATTTAACTGTCCTAACTCAATAAAGGCCAAAATGAATGTAAAGAAAAGTTAACTGTCTGGAAGAGTGACTCTTACCTGGACTTTGTGCTGGGACCTGTCACCTCCCTCCTCTCTTTTGTCCTCCAGGCCTTTGCTTGGTCCTGCTGTGCTGCTGTCCTCCTGAGATCCTTTCCTCTTGGCCTCCTTTTCCTTCTCCTCCCTGGCTACATCAGTGTGACCTCCATTCTGTTTGTGGGTCTGAGCTGGCGAATCAGCTAGACTGTCAGGGCTTGGGGAGTGAAATATATTTGAAATGTCTGGTCTGCCTGTAAACCTTGTGCAAATGTGTAAAAGGAAAAAATGGTAGAGAAGCAGAAAACAGACAGACAGATCCTACCTCACTCCCTCAGTGCTGGGGCTGTGGCCAGGGGTTGCCGACTCGATTATTGCGCCGGATGTCTCGCTTCTCCAGCCTGGAACTGAAGACATTTCTTTTTCTGCTTGCCGTACTTGTTCGAGGATGGCATTCAGCCTCTCCTCTGTCATCTCCTCGCCCTCCAAGCCTCCTTCCAAATTTAATTCCTCCAGCAGACTCAGCAGCTTCTCCTCGGTCATCTCTTCCTCTTCTTCCTCCTCCCTTCCATTTCCGCGACCCGTTTCTGAGGCAGCATCCTCGTTTTGGTGTCCTCCCTGACTCTCCAAAACAACACCTTGCCCTGTCTTCAGTTCTTTCTCTAAGGCCTCAGCATGCTTGTCTGTCTCCTTTCCTTGCTGCTCTACTGCCCTTCTGTCATTATCTGGCCACTCACAAGAAACCAGCTCCGTCTTCTCTTCCTCAGACATCCCTCTTTCCCCTGTGGTCAAGGTTGTATCTTCCGCCCCAACAATGGGGGGCTCCAGGGCAAAGGAGCTGGAGCCTGGAGCGACAGTAATGGGTTTGCTGCTGGAGGTACTGGTGGTCTGAGTGAGAGAGAGGTCGCTAGGTCTAGTAAGGGTAGTCTTGCTAGGGGACTCTACACTAGCATCGCCCTCACCAAAGAAGTCATCTGAGCGCAACGGGGTGGGGGGCTCGTAGTTCAGGTCTGTGGGGGTTTGCAGCTCCAGATCTATATTTTGGTATCCTGAGTGGATGGCAGGAGTAAAGGATTAGAGGATAAGGGGATTGAAGAGGGAGGGGAAAGATAAAAGAGGGGAGGAAAGGAGGGAGGGAGGGAGGGAAGGAGAGAAAGAGTGGTGGAGGTGATGAAATGACAGGTGACACTTATATAGAAACATTTGCAATACTACCAAAAGGGTTGCATGTGCTCAAAAGCCACACAGGTGTAACGCCAATACACTTTAAAACTGCATTAATTCATTGTTTCGGCCACTTGGGGGCGGCAGAACATGCAAAAAAAACACAACATTGGATATTAAGACATAAAGTTGTTATAGTGACTGTTAGATTTCACTATAACTGAATGTAATGTTACCAATATTCATTCTCCTTGTAGCTCTGTTTTAGTCTCCACCTACTCCTGAGAAAAATATCTGACTCTCTACAGTAGCTGCTAGATGCTCCATTTTCTTTACCATTTAGTGGCTATTTTTTCAGTCTAGTAGGTAGGTGCAGCTTAATCGCCTGCTGCAGCTGGAAATGAAGTCGATTAGAATTAAGTCGACGGGCTGAAAACCAAAACAAAGCGCTAAAAGAAGCAAAAAAGATCTGTAGAGCTAAGGGAGCTGCAGAGTCAGGTGATAATTCTCTGTGGGTTTATCAAAGCAAAAATCTTTACACATTACACATAGTCTTTTGATCCATTGTTAAAACAAAAAAAATATGAATTGGTGCAGCTTTAAGGAACAACTGTGTGACTTCTGAACCAGCGCTACAGAAAGATCACATGACCAAATCACAAGGAGATGGAAACAGAAATGACAGTACCAAAGACAGAGTATAAGACATAAGATAGGAACCTCACTAACACTTCTCTATTTATATAAAATTTAGATGAACACTCAGTCACACTAACGTCATCTGCAAAGTTTCAAACTGGCACTTAAGTCTGCCGAGCCTTTTGCAAAAGCACTTAACTTCAGAGCCAGCCTCAGACTCCGAGCTACTAATTTCATTTGAAATGCAGCAGTGGTGAAATTAGTGAGGGGGGGGTTTGATTTCAGCTCAATGTCTCAATGAACAATGTGATGAGCAAAAGCTTGAGTAGAATCCAGGTAGGTTAGTTGTGTTGGTTTCAGCAAAAGGCAGAGAAGAGCAGAGCCACCAATAGGCATCTAGATGTAAAGCTCAGGAACAGAGCGATCTCTCCTGAAGTAAGGAGGGATGCCGGGAGGGAGGGGAGAGGATGGAGGGGAGGTAGGAAGTGAAGGGGAATTGGCAGGAAGGGAAGGGGAAGACGGGGGAGTTAAGGGAAAAAGTGTAGAAGTGGGAGGAGGAAAGGAGACATATATTAAAGAGGGAGAGGGGGGAGAAGAAGAAGAAGGAGAGGGGAAAGGAGGAGAAACAGGAGAGGGTGATGGATGGGTGGTGGGAGGAGATGAAAGAGGGGGAGAGGAAGGAGCAGACATGTAGAGGGAGGAGGGGGGAGAGGGAAGAGAGGGGGAGGACTGAACTGTAGGAGAGACAGAACGGGGAGGAGGGCAAAGAACAAGAGGAGGAATAGAAGATAGGGAGGAAGAGGGAGGAAGGTGACGAGGGATAAACGGAGGAGGAGTGAAGAACGGGGAGCAGCTAAACGGGCTTCGGGGGGAGGAGAGAAGAGTCGGGGAGTAAGGCAAATTGAAGATGTGAGGAAGAACAGGAGCGATGGGCAGGAGGTAAACAGGAGGTGTGGAAGGGGGAGACGGAAAGTGAAAGATGGAGGCAGGAGAAGGGACAGCAGGAGAAGAGGAAAAAGAGACAGATTTGATATTGGGATAAAAGAGGGGAGAGGAAGAAGAGGTAGGTTTAGAGGAGGAGTGAGGGAGGAAATGGATGGGAGGAGACATTTTAGGACAGAGGGGGAATGTAGGAGATCTAAGAAGTTTTGGAGCTACTCCAATAATCACAGTTCACACGGAGAAAACAAAAAAGATGCAGAACTGTTAGATGAGACTTGGATGAAAAGACAGACACAGCATGTAAAAACCAAACAGGTTATTAATGTGCACAAAGACAGTGAGATGGAAATATGAATGACGGAGGCAGAATGTTTCGGAAGCTGCAGAAGCAAAGATACGGCTCCTCAGAATCATGGGATTGCTTATCTCGCTTGACAAGCAGAGCAGACTTCTTAGTCAACAGCAGCAGTAACATCTTTTGGAAGAGCTGGAGAAACATCCATACTGAATGATGTCCACTCCATATATTTCTCAGACCAACTTCTTTCAAAGAGATACAGTTTTTACATTTTTAAAGTCACATTCTGGCTTTGTTGGGGATCTAAGAAGTCAAAAGTTTGTTGAGCTGCAGATCCATTTACACAGAGAAAGAAAGAAGGTGTAGGATTGAAACAGGGAATGCGGAAAGGCAGGATCGTAGCCAAGACCAAATTCAAACACCAAACCCTCTAAGAATTCTGGTGGAGAAATACTACGTCCCTTGCCATAAACAGTCAAATTAAAAGCTGAATCAGCCTTTTAAAACCCATCATGTGTAATATGTGTATAATTGTTGAATGTTAACTCCTTCTAAGGCCATTAAAACAAACATTCCCAGAGATAACACTCAGGACATGACCTCGGTGTCCTTAACAGAAGCTCAAGTGCTGTTAAATGGCTGTGAGGATGCTAATGCTAAAGCCTGCTAGTTAGCTGATGCTGTCCAGTTAGTGCTGTGGTAGGCAGGAAAGAGAGGCTTAAAGGATATTCTATATTTCTCTTATTGTCAACAAAATTTTGTACTACACTGTACTACACACTACACTGTAAATTTCACAAAGAACTTTGGTACAAAAGTTCAGAGGTTGTGATATGTAGCGCAACAAGCTAGTGAAGCTCTGTAAATAGAACTGCGTTAGTCTTTGAGCCATTTCCAAACAAACTAACGTGCCCAGACTCCTCATAGTGAAGGAACATATCACCCAGTGCAGAGGTGTGGCTCATTGACATGTTTTTAATAGTTTTTTGGACAATAATGGAAGTCTACAGCACAGAGGACTAAGATATATCAGGCTTTGGATGTAAGTTGGATCAGTCCATTGTTGGTTTGGTGTTCTCAATGTTCTGTTGACAGTAAGAAAACTATAGAAAATCACCAGCCTTATCCTTTAAGATTGGTAGCTTCCTGCACAACTTCAAGTTCAAGCTGTAGGCAGAGGGCGCTGTTGCACTGCAGTCTTATACTAGTCAGCCTGAGTTACAGCAGCAGCTCAGCAGGGAGGGAAAGAGCAGAAACAACTGGATCCAAAAGCAGTCATTTATCAGAAGCTGTTGAAGTTAGCAAAAGGTAGCCATTGGTGGGAGTTAGCTGGTTAGTGGTGCTTAGCGTTGGCAGGGGAATTTGCTGTAGGAGTTAGTCACTCGGAAGCAAGAAGAGGAAACAGGAGGAGGAGGAGCAGGAGGAGGAGGCAGGGAGTCTGCTGGTCTCAAAGCAGCTGAAGCTACGGTGGAGCGTAGAGGCTGAGAGGCTCGGAGGAACCCAGGAGATGACAGGTACAGTACAGCTAACAGCAGTGACACAGAAGCATAATTATAGACTGTACACAAACAAAAAGGTGTTTCATTTTCAACTCATCTGTGAGTGTCATGTGGGACAGAGAACACACCCTGATCGACATGTGCAGTGCAAAACACACGTGGACACTCATGGACATGTTGAAAAAGCTCCACCTATTTGAAGAGCGTTAAAAGTGTACTCTAGTGAGCGAACAACGTCAGAGCAGGCAGCCTCTCACACAAAGCCATAGCCATGCACTTCATTCAATCAAACACGGACTTCACTTTAAGTCATATTTGCTTCACTGTTGATTCTTGAGATGAGACCCATTTCAGACTTTTGTCTAGAAGTGTGCCTGGATAACATTGGCTAATTCTGTAGGTTCAGCTACTTATTTCTGAAGAGAATTAATTTGATTTGATGGGGCTCTTTGTTTCTATTTATCTTAAATTACAAACCTTAAAGGGGACATATCATGCACATTTCAAGGTTTTATTTTATGGGGCTTTACTGGAATATCTTTACATGATTTCTTATTTATCTTATACTGGCTGTTTATTCAGCCCCTCAGTTTAGCCTCTGTCTGAAACAGGCCGTTTTAACTCCTGTCTCTTTAAGGCCCCCCTCCCAATGAGCCCACTTCTGTACATGTTTGAGCCTGAATCTGATCCAAAATATGCGAGTGGTCATCATGAACAACCCGTGGAACAACCTTAGCAATAAACACTGCAGAACAGATGGCCGTTTGGGCATGTGCAAACAATCTGACGTCATGACGAGCAGGAAATAGAGGTAACTTTGCAAACGGAGTGTTCCGAGCAGGCTGAAGCCCTGGCTTTTGACTTGCAGGGCGCATTTTTACATACATTCACTTTGAGTTTTGGACCTTTGTTCATGTTTAACATGAACATCTGACATCATAAAAGTTTAAAAATAACAGAAATGAAAAAACAGCATACATCCCCTTTAAATTAATGCACCTCAATATTTCAGTCACTGATGTTTAGATAACACATCTTTATGTTATCCAATGAGAATAAACAGAGCAACTGTTCACCCTGGAAAAACATCGCCATAATGGCAAAGATTTCACTTGATGTCAAAAGGATGTTTGAATATATAAGATTATGAGAGGATTGTTAACAGGCCTGATAACCAGAGGCAGGAATATTTCATACTCAACTATCTGGAACAAAAGGCACATTGGTGTCAAAGTTCTGAAATGGCCCTCACTGGGACTGTCAGCATCAGAGAATACTAGTAGCTGCCACATTTAATTTTCATTAATGAGGAAAGAGAGAAAGGTAGAAGGAAAGAGAAAAAGTACTGCTTGAAGCAAGCATGCCATTTTTGTAAATTGGTTGTTATAATTATGTTTCTATGTATTTTCCGATAGCATATTACACAATTTGACAAAAAAAGTGTGTTGGAGAGTTTGAATTGAAAACTTATAATGTAGCATACACATAAACATAACTATTGATAAACCAAATTATGAACCGGTGCTCTAACTAAGAGACACAGATTCATTCAGGTGCATGCTTCAGAACAGTTTACAAAAACAGTCACACATACTAAAAAAGTCTCATGCACCCAAAATGGTACAGATTTTCCTGTTATGCATTTAATTAAAATCATTAATTTTGGATGTGCTAAGAACACCTTTTAAAGGTTATTTAAAAAAAAATATAGATAATCACCCAAAATCTATCACTTGCCATTAATGTTCCAATGACTGCGTGCTACAAATGAATTGCACTCCTCAGTGTTGGAAAACTCACAAGCTGACTGGGGTGACTGCTTAAAAAAAGACAACTCTAATGCTATTATTACCTGTTGGTCCATTAACTGAGATTGGCTCAGTGAACCCACTGGAGCATTAAGTGATTTTGGTTAAATGCTAATTAACTTGCATTGGTTCTGTATTTGTTTACACAGTCAGGTCTGACTATCTGGCTGAGTGAGGAGGTGAAGAAGGGTGAAGGGATAGACTGAGAGATAGACTGAGAGTTCAGCTAGGGTGGGCTACACTTTACCATCGGACTGATCCGGGAATACTGCGTTATCATCGGCAAAGCAGCGTGTGCCTGAAATGTTACCGTAGTCAAATATGGGCCCTTCCAGCAAAGTCACAATATCCAACCGATTGATCTTAGTCAGCACCGCAGTTAAAGCATCCGCTAGAGGGGAGAGAGACAGACAAATTACATGACAGCTAATTTCAAATGTCATATTGTAACACTACAAAACATTAATTAATTAATTATATTGATTCATTTTTAAATAAACTATAAATAAATATATGATAATGTCAACGAGGAAAAGAAGACATGCATATGAATTACAATGGATATAATACAGACACACACAAACACACATGTTGCTTACTTGTGGCGTTTTTACCGTCCCTGTGCACCCATTTCTTAAGGAGCATGAAGCTCTGTGCTGTCAGGGAATTGGGGTTCTCCACTCTGATGAAGTTGATCTCTTCCACAGAGAAATCCATCTCCCTGGCCAGCTCTGAAACAGCATCAAACACCACAAAACACTTGTTTATCCTGAGCAAATAACACCAACACAAGGCTTTTTTTTTGTAGCTCAGGGGGTACACCAGTACAAAAGAATGATGTACCGTCAATGAGGTAGTGTGATTTATCATCCATCAAGAGGTGTGTTATGTGTTATTCAATTGCTGAAAGAAAAGACATAAACTCGCAAAAGAGTGGTACAGTGCACAAAATACCTCCACAAACAGAGAAGCTTTAGAAAACAGTTAGCTGATGAAGCTGCTACCTGACATATTGATGTGATATAAACAAATTGATGCTACAGATATGTGTAGAAATGCAGGGAAAACAATAATGAGCAATAAAAGATATATGTTGAGTGTGGCATTTTAGATTTCAGGTCTGCAATCATAACCAAATGACATTTATCTTCCAACAGATGTCTCAAGCTACATTTGATTGCTTATGAAACATTAGACATATTATTATGTGATGAAATTGTGGCGCTGAAAACATCACCATGATTTGTGTCAATACTTTTGTTGTCATTTATTTTCTTCGTCCTAACTAGTTTGTACTCATTCGCTAAATGATTGTAACTGCCAAACACAGTCTAAAGCTAATGAAGTAGTGAAACACTTCTTGTACAGACAAGCCATATGGGCCATAAATTTAAAACCATGAGAACATAATGTTCAGTGGAGCTACTTGTTCACTGCAGCTCTGCAACATGCATTAAATATGGATTAGATTCCTTTCCTCTACTGAGCACTCAGTCAGTCACTGCACTGGAGAAAAAGGCACACCACTACAACTATTCACACTCGTACACACTAAAGACAGACGCCTGTGAACACATGATTGCAGTGCATTTGCACACAACACCCACGCAGACACATGCAGGCAGGCGTGGGGCAGTGCTGCAGTGCAGGTGGTCAGGCTTGGACTAAACTGCAGAGGCCACACCCTTATCACTGCTCGCGTACAATATTTATATAAAATCATCTCGCTCTTCCTCTTAAAAACACTCAAACACAAAGATGCATGACACGGTAGAATATAAATATATTGTTATACAAGCTTTTTGACATTAAATTCTGATACATTTATTCCTGTATTTTCACCCCTGCCTGCTCCTAATATGTCTCAATAACATGAGATGTTTAAATTTTAAAAGATTTCTAAAAGTCACACTGTAAAGTTTTTATGATGTGCCTACTTGGATGTTATGTCGCATGTGTATTGTTGTTATGATGTGTGTGACTTTAAATGCCACTGCAGTACTGCTCAGACAAGATGTTTTTATATCATATGTCCACCAGATGGCAACAAACACTGTAAAACTAATAGTTTCAGAGTTGGACACAATCCGGCTGATTCATTCACATGTGGGTGTTCTTTAAAATTCATGATAATCATATCCAGTGTATATCACTGAACCGACTGCATACATCATAAGCACAGAGAGTTTTAGTCTCTGATTGAATCCTTTAAAGATTGAGATGAAACTGATTTAACACCAACATTGCAGCTACGTCTCCCTTTCATATGCATTACTATAATAAATACACAATTCTTGCATTGTGTCATGCTTGTTTTGGGCTGTATGTGTTTGTGTGTGTCTTACCAAGTGTGTAAAAGTGAGGTGTGTGTGTGTGTTTAGGCTCACCAGTCCAGCTGAGTCCGAGGTGGTCGGCTACTATTGCCATACGGAGGTCTGTTCTCTCACAGGGACTCTGAGGGCCTGTGCGAGGAAGCAGGGGAGGCCAGGACACAAACAATTAGTATGTGATATTATGACAAAAAATCTAAACAAATTAATTAAATGTGGTCCCAAGAAAGAGACACACAAAATGGCTCCCATAAAAACGGCCGCAGAGGGGAGCATGACAATTAATAAAAGAAACGGATTGGGATTGTGAACTGAAAGTTTGTCTGTTGCAGACTCAACTAAATATGATTTGATTGTTATACCTATTTGACACCTACTTAATTAAACAACATCTTTGTCTCTTTTATGCCATTTTCTGATAAATGTAGCATTCATATCAAACCCAGTAGTGTTGGTGATAAAACAAAGACTAACTTTAGCTCACCGTCCCAGGTCTCACCTCTGTAAAAAAAAAAAGAAGCTTTTCTGGCCAAACTATCCTCAATGATGCAGTTTGAGGAGTTGTCTTTTGCTTATGTTTTACAATGGACAGTAGGGGCTATAGGGCTATATTATATCTCATGACTTTGAATCATTAAACTTCGTGAAATTACCGTATTCCCTCTAGATGAGACACAAGACCATCTGCACTGATTTTTAAACACAAATGAGGACAACACTGTACTATTATAGGCAGAGCAAGTGAAACATTAACACAACTAGATAGCAGTAACTACTTTTTTGCTAGAACTATTAATGCATATCAGCAGATAAAGTAGAATCAAAAGCATGAGGATCTGTGAGGCCAGAAAAGGAAAAACAAAAATCATACTTTAATACCAAAATGTTTGATGTTCAGTAGAATTCGTATTAGTAGCAAGAGTTCAGAGTATAAGAGTTTTTGTATCACGTCACTAACCACAAACGATCTACCATCAGGCAACATTCCCTCACACTGATAAAAGCAATTTATGGCTTCAACTTGAAATCAAAAGTCATCCAGCTGCATTAGCTTTCCCACCAGGTTGCAAATGACTGACTACACTGACACTCTGTTGTACAGCTGACATGCCATTTGATTGTCAAGTTTAGCCAATGAATTGTTTTTCACAGTGTTCTCATACAGCAAAAGCACCACCAAAAGATCTACAAACCAGGCAAGCAGACCAAAACAAACACAAGATCATATTTCCCCCAAATAATCATTTGTATCTAGGTCTTAATCATGTCTACAGTGGAGGTGAGTGGTGTTGTGTCATGTGGGAGGGTGGGAGGCTAACTTCATCTTTAGTGTGAAATGAAACTGAGGATGTGTGGTAGCCTGTAATGCACTTTTAACTCAGCCCTTCAAGTGTTTGCTGATATTACTGAAATTGTAGCAACCTGTAGCACAAAGACATACCCAAAGTCTGTTGTAAAGCTCTTAATACTGTAGCTGGTCATTATTTTGATGAGGTAATTGATCCAATGCCATAGCACATTTAATGACACCCCTTTCCCTAACATTTAAAACATCTAACAGCATGAAATTATGCTATCTACGCTAAATAAATTCCCCTGCTTGATCCTAAAACAAATTTTGGGTATAGCTGATTCTGTCATCGATTCTCCGTCTCTTAACCTTAAACCTCCATGTCTTAATTAGACAGCACAGGACACAGATAACAAGAATGACAGGAAAAAGTGACAGCTACACTTGCATCACATCACAAAGCACCCACAACAGCTACATGCATCTTATAGAGAAAGATATATATATATATATACAGTATGTAAGGTATAACAAGGGTTTAGAAAGAGTTTACAAACTAGTCTCGTTCTCCGTGACAGGAGCCGTGATTGGTTGATCAACCTGACTCTCCTTCTGCTCATGCGCCTTCCCTCCAAGTGTCCGCCTACTTTTCCTCCTGCTCCTCCTCATCCTCTCACTGTTGGCCTGCTCAACCTCAGCTCTCACATCTCTAGCAGATGGTGTTGATGTGGTGGTGCTGGTGGAGGTGGAGGTAGAGGTGCGTGAAGGGCAGGAACTTCTAGAGGCTCTAGATGGCTCTGACAAGGAAGTGTTCCTTGTAGTGCTGAGGCTGCAGCTCTCTTCATCCTCAGTGGGCAGTGTTTTCCCTTCTAACTTTGTGTCAGCCTCCTTGGGAGTGGTTTGGTCCAAAAGGTTGGCTACCTGGCCACTGACAGACCGTTTTGTAAATTTATCTGGGGCCACTGCACTGCTTTTTCTCAATTTCCCATTTGTGCTACTTATACCTGGGGTTTTGGCTAAACTATATCTGTGTTCAGTGCTAGATCTGCCTTTAGTTAGTTGTTTATTACCCATGGAAGTTCTAACACTTCTATCACTGACCTTGGATTTGGGTTTAACCTGCTTCTGCTCTCTAGAACAAGAGGAGGATTTCATGGCTTTCATTACCGGGATTTTAGATTTAGGAAATAAATTCGCAAAAGGGTCCAATCTTTCCCTGACTTTATGCATTGCATGTTTCCTGACTTTTTCTTGTGCCTTGTCTTTCACTATTGGTCGACTTTGACTGCATAGTTTGTGGCTGTGCACCCTCACTGGTAACCTGGACTTGCATATGTGGCGTTTGACCTCTTTGGCTCCTGTGTTTGTTATTGCTACATTAGTAACAACCCTGCCTTCCCTACTGTTCTCCTCTAGCTGGCTGAAGGATGCTTCTATCCTGCCTACCTCCTGCAGAGTGGGTCCTAAAGAGGACAACAAATTGAACACAATACTGCCAGTCTGAATGACATCTGAATGGACATAATGGAAGTCAGGGATGGTGCTACTGGTATTGCTGCTCCATGTTTGGGGATTGCTAATCTGTTGTGAAGGTGCTGAAGAAGAATCTGTGCTTTGGTAATAAGTGTTCGGACTTTCTTGGGTTCTATCCAAATAATCTTGTTGTCTAAAATAGCTGTCTGTCATGTCTGATGTATTAAAATGAGAATAATCTGAATAGTTTGAGGTTACAGAGTAAGAACTATCTACATTTTTTCCTGAGGTTATGTCATTAGAATAATCAAAGGTGCCTGTTCCTCTACATTTAGAATCGACATTTGAAACTTCAGAGGTTTTATCATATGACGACCTGAATCCAGTTCTAAAAGTGGAGAATTTAGGCTCAGTGTAAGTTGAGTCTCTGCATGAGCTGTAACTGCCAGCTGCATTTGATATTTCTAGTTGGACAGTAGTAGTCTGTACAGAGACTTGAGGGATTGTAAAGGTGTCTGTGGGATCCTGAATATTAACCTGATCCCCGCCTTTTAAGGAAGCATTTCCCTCTGAGTCCCTGACCCTGTACCTGCCCGCCGAGTAGTAATGCTCACCAATCTGAAAAAACTGGAGCCTCTCCTCCACCATGTCCCTCTTGCTCATGTCAATCGCACCACTGCGTGTCATCTCAAACATCTTCCCTTCATGGAAGGGGAATGGGTTTGGCTCGCTTGTCGGCGTGCTATCGTCCGTTGGTGTTCGGGCTGGGGTAGTGTCTGGTGTTGTGGCCTGAGACTGGTCATCGACTGCCAGTCCAAAAGGCTTAGGCTCACCATTGCTTCCCCGTGTCCCTCCCATGTCAACAACTTCTTCTTCTCCACCTTTACTGGGCCAGGGGTCAAAGTCCAGCCCTTTAGTCGCAACAGTCTTAAAAGGAGAGTTAAACTCCTCTTCTAACTTATAACTAAAGTAAGTGTCTGAAAATCCCTCTTTCTCTGAGAGTTTTTGTTCCTGACTAACCCCATCTTTACTACCATCATCAGGTTTTCCACCATTTGAAAGGGTATCTTTTTTGTCAGTTTCCTTTTGACATTCCTCTGGGGTTTTCTCCTCTTCAATAACTTCAAGTTTCGTCTGGGGGAAACATCGGTCAGGGGACCTAAATGTGTCTGATGCCCAGACATCTCTCCGGCTGTCTGGAAGGCCAAACAGCCTTAAATCTGCCTGCTCGCACAGGCCATCATCCTCATCCTGAAGTTCATATCCATCTAGGGAGTCTATCTCTGTTGCATCAGTGTCATGAGAAAATTCAGCCGTTGTGGCTATTGAACAGTCTGTTATGGATTGGTCATTTCCATTTTGTTCATATTCATACTCATCTCCTTTTCCATTTGAACCATTGGAACCATTGGAGCCGTTGGAGCCATTGGTCCCACCATTGAGTTCTTTGTTGTTTCCATTTTTGTCGTTTCCATTTTTGTCATGCTTTTTTGATTTAGATGCCTTTTCCTTTTCCTTCTCCCTCTTCTTCCCCTCCTCCTCAGGAACATTGAAAGTGAATTTCTTACAGGGTATTGGTTGGAAGATTGACTCCTCATCGTCATCTTCTGCATTTGATTGACTGTCTTCCCCAGGGGACACCGGTGACGGGGGTTGGATACGTATTATTGGTTCCATAAGAAGATGCTTGTCGTGTTCTTCCTGTAAGTTTACCTCCATCATTTCTGTCTCAGTTTCTGATGAGGCACAAGAGCCTTTCTTCTCTGTGTCTGAAATTTCTGAGGCCGAGTCCAAAGGAGGAGGGGGAGGGAACTCAATATATGCAATACCTTTGTCTTTTGAGACTTCTTGCTGCTCCTGCCCTGTTATGTCATCATACCTGCCATTGATTGTGGTTTCTTGCAGGTTGAAATTATTTGTTAATTCCTGCTGGTTATCGGTAATTTTAGTTTCTTGCTCATTAGCATTAGCAAGGTCTGCTTGGGCTGCATGAACACTAATATTGCTTTCTGTTAGGGCCTCTTTAAAAGACAAACTGACTTTGCCTTGGTCATCTTCCTCTGATTCCTCGGAAACCTCCATGATGGGGCTGGGTTTCCCTGTCAAAAAATCCATGAAGCCATCAGGGGTTCTGCATGTGAGATCATAGCTGACCTCCTCAGAGCTGGGGGTCTCTGGTGTAATGGGGCTTTTCCCTGAGCTATCTATGAAAGAGACCTGTTCTAATGTGTCATCATCAGGGCTTATGGGACTGAGAGCTGAGTTTGATTTCTGTTTGACTGAGTACACTGCCCCTTTGGCTTCCCTCTCTGCCTGCCGGCCCACCTGGACACTGACATAAACAGGTAATGTTTTGATGCCTTTGAAGTTCTCTTTGGTTGTTACAGCAGCTGGAGGGGTTATGACTTTCTCCAGCGTTTCTCTAGGGCTGGGAAGGTTATTGAAGTTGGCATCTTTGGGGGCATTATCTAGAATTTCAAAAGTTAGATCTTCATCTGTTTTTGTTGGGGATGTCTCAAGGATTGTCTGTATTTTGCTCTTAGATAATGTAGGTATCTGTGATGGTTTAGTTATTGTATGTTTCTTTGTGAGGTCACTCTCTAAAGTAGAAGGCGGTGTTCTTACAGGAATTTGAGATTCTGTCTTTTTTCTGAGGTTTTTGTTTAGTGGTTCCTCGCCATCTTTTCTCTGTACCTCAGTTGTTACCTCTTTGGAAGCAGACTCACTTTTTGTGACCTGTTGGTATTTTTTAGCATCACTGTCTTTGTCTAGTAGTCTAGCTGTGTCTTGAATGACAGGTGTCTGAACTTTCTGACCTTTATTGCTTTCTTTAATTTCACTAGAATGGACATCTTTCCCTTTAGTAGTGGCTTTGTCAGTCTCAGGTTCACTGATTTGTCTTTTGTATGGCAGCTTGTCTTCTGTCTGTTTTTGGGCTTTAGATGTTGGTTTACTGCTGTCTGTGGCAGCACTTTTGTCCTTCTCAACATCCTTTTTAGGGCTTTCTTCCTCTGATGTTTCAGATACTTTTGACACTTTTCCTCCTGCAAATAACTGATAAACAGGAAGCTTGCTCTCCTGTAATTTCTTTATTGAAGGTTTTGGCTGCACTGGAGGGGGGATTTTGGTTGGACTAGACTGACTTTGTTTCTGAGCCTCCGATTCAAACTTCATCCTCACGGCACTGACTTTGGATGTTGATTTTACATGAGCGGGAGAAGGGGGCTCAGACACACTGGTCTTATCCTCACTGACATGGGACAGCATGCTTTTCTGGGGACTGCTTGGTAAGCTAGAGCTTTTCTTTTCAGTTGTTGTGGTGCTGCCAAATATTTTACCAACAGAAGGCTCCCTGAGTTTGCTTTTACTGAACCCCTCTTCTCCTGCCTTAGGTTTCTGTTGTGTTTTCTCAGGGCTACTACAGGCTGAGCTAGGCCAGGACCTGGGCTCCTTTGGCTCTCGTCTGACAGGCTTTTTCTCAGGGGACTGCAGCTCATCATTGAGCTTCTCTGTTTTGTCACGGAAGAACTGTGATACCTCACTGAGTTTTTCTTCAGCTTCCTTTACAGTTTGGTCCACCCTATCCTCATAAAGAAGCTTATCCCTGCTCCTGTCATGTTTATCCTCTGTAAATCGCATCCAAACAGCATGTTTGGGGCTGCCCGGTTCTGTGGAATAATGAAGCACTGTCACCTTATCAAACTGCGATGGATCATCCCTGTGCAAGAATTTACCTGATTTAGGGGACCCATCTTTTGATGACTTAGAAACAAACTCTCTTTTGGGGCTGCCATGCTGCTGACTCATGCTCTCAGTACTACGGCTACCACTCTCCTCAGAAATTAGGTGGCGGTTTTTGTCAGTCACCATTGCTGAATCCTCTGTGTCAGAGTGAGACATCGATGACACATCAAGTTTCTCTGAGAGGAGCATTTTCTCAGCAAACCTATATGACTCGCCTCTGATCTCTGACAGCTCATCATCACAATATTCTATGGAGTGCTGGCTCAATAATTTCAGGGCTTTATATGAATCATCTGCCATCAGCTGGGCAGAGCTTGGGCGACTGTCCTCCTCCTGTGACACTGGGGTGTTTACACGAGAAGTTTCCAGGAAGGAGGGCAAGGATTCTTCGGCAGTAAGCTCCTCTTCTTCCTGTTGGACCTCATCATAATCAGTAAATTCCTTAATTCCACGGTCCCCTTTGTAGAGATAAAGCTCAGGGTGTTTCTTGGTTTCCCTGATAATAACCTCAGTCGGCTCTACTGTGCTGTGGCCCTTTTCAATATGAACCTCGATTATTCTTTCAACTTTGGGCTTGGATTTAATGTCTCTGTCAAGAAATCTAGGAGTCAGTTCATCACCTTTGACAGAATCCTGGTTAGCTTTGTGTTCAAAAAGGCCTGCTAGATCTTTAGATGGGTCTCTACCTGACTGGAAAGCTTTCATGATATCTCTAACTGACATACCTTCCTCTATCATCTCTGCACCATCAGTCAGTTGGGGCTTGT
The DNA here is from genome assembly GCF_910596095.1 of Thunnus maccoyii. NCBI lineage: Eukaryota > Metazoa > Chordata > Actinopteri > Scombriformes > Scombridae > Thunnus > Thunnus maccoyii. The sequence goes on from NC_056552.1 coordinate 6,856,604, forward strand.
GATAGACCATTCTTGTGGTAGTAGTAATATGAGTTTCCTCTTTAAGACACATGCTTTTGTTCATCATGTCCTCTTCTGGCATTTTCTGTAATGCTTTGATGGAGCTTGATGAAGCAGCATCTGACTCTATAGAGGGAAGAGCAGATGCAGTTTCCTCCATGAGGACAGGCTCACAAGGATCATCAGGCTGCTCATAGCTCCTAATGTGGACCACCTCAGTCCTGGTCTCAGTTACGCAGGGAGGGATGGGTGAATCTGTGAATAAAGGTTTAGGTCCTGTACTCTCTGCACTCTGAGGAGCAGAGGGTGTCTTTTCGCTCCTGGTCTCAAACCCGCTGTCTGACAGGGGACTCTTATCCTGCTCATGAGACAGGTCCTCGGGTGATTCCAAAATAGTGTCCGTCCCCTGATATGATTCAGCAAGTTTGCTTAGGTCCTTCTCTGAGGGAGACCTGAGCATGCCTGAGACTGGTGGAGGCATTTTGAGTTTGTGCTCCTGTATTGACATAGATGGCTTGAGAACACGTTTCTGTTTCTCTTCACCTTCCTTTTTTGCATCCTCCTCATACCTACATTTCAACTCTGCCATTTTTGAGAGAGAGCTAGCACCAATGTCATTTGTTAAAAAATCCACTACTTTAGCCAACTCTAAGTCTTTGCTTGACATGGACTGGTGCTTGAGCAGCAGTGTGTTTTCATCTAAAGGAGGGTAATAGTCTGAGAGGGCACTTCTTTGTGCCTCCTCAATCTCATCTTGAGAAAATTCCTCCCATTCATCCTCTGAGGCTCTCTCTTTAGCTGAGATGGCCTTACCTTCACTCATGATATCTTTCTGTAATATCTCACTGACTTTCACTAAATCCTCTTTCACTTTCTCCACTAGAGTAAATGGCTCCTCATCCTCCAACTTGGTCTCTTTAGGTGTACCTATACGTGATGTTTGGACAGTTTTAGCTGCTGTCGGTGTGTCTGTCTGTAGGATAGCTGTCATTCTGATTAAATCCTCTTTCATGTCCGCTACATCTTTTAGTATCTCCTGGTTGGAAGTTGCAGTTGGATGGACAATGGGTGGTGTGATAAACGGAGGAGATTTCAATTGGGAATTAATTTTTGATGTGGTAACACAGGAAGACAAAGAGGAAGGAGACAAAGATGAGGCACGAGGGGAATCGGGCAGTGCCATTTTGAGAGATCCTGGCCCAGGTTTGACAGGGGTCTCTGGGATGACGTTGGCCAATGAATACACAGGTGCAGTCACTGTACTAGATGAAACAGCCAAGCTGGGGGAGGCACCTACAGATCTCAGAGAACCATAAGCAGAGCTCGCTGGCGCAGTTCTACGTGAGGAGGATTTAAGAGTGCCATAGCCTGACACAGAATATGAGTCTATGGCTTCATTTATGGCTGCACTGACACCAGATGTTGCTGCCTGGGTGGTGGCTTGGATCCTCTCCTGAAGGCTGCTGCTTCTCTCCGAGAGAAGGCGAGAAGAAGGGGAAGATGGCGTGGAGGAGGGGGATGGATATTTAACAGGTGAGACAGATCCATTCATCATGGACAATTCTGAGGAAGGAATGGTTGTCTGCCCAGTTGAGGACAGAGACGGGAGGGATGACCGCCCTCCTCGGGATGAGAGTGTTGAATCTACAGAGGTTTTCAAAGAAGACAGGCTGGAGATGGTTTTACCAGACGAAGGGTAAGGTCCCTCTGCATCTGTTGCAACTGTGGACCCATATGTAGTTTTAAAAGGCAGATTAGAACTGTACATGTTGTATGGTGTCTTTGGTGATTCTGGAGCAGTAACAGGAACTGATGACTTCTCTGGTATATAACCATTTGGTATTGAGTGAAGTGGGGAAGTCCTTGATGTGTATGCTGAGGCAAGGCTTTTGATAGATGCTGGATCTGTGGCAGATTTACATGGGCTTCCAGAAGACACAAGACTGGCAGACGCCTGGACAGGATACTGACCCTGCTGGACAACTGTTTTAATGGGTGAAGGCATAGTCCTGTAAGACCTGATGGGGGATGAGGACATTATCTCACTAACTGATTTAACTGGGGATGACTGGGTAGGTGGTGGTGGTGGAGCTCCCAGGGTGACTTTGGTAGGTGCAGGACATGCAGGTGATGGGGAGAAGGGCCAGGTAGATTTCAATGGAGAAGCAGCTGGTGAGCCGGCCGGTGAATCGGTAGAGGTGAGGGAACCCCCCACTCCGATGGGCCTTGTTTGGCCAGGGACGGTAATAGGAGCAGTCGACCATGGTGGGTAAGGTCTGGTTGGAAAGACAGGTTTGTGAGAGTAACCAGCAGGCAGTGTTCTTGCTGTTGTGCTTCGCTCGACTGCTGTTTCTTCAGATGAATTTGTAGAAATAATGATGAAGAAGGAATGGAAAAAAATAATCAAAAGAATGTGGAATAGTAAAGGCAACAAAAAATTATGTTGGGGAAGGAAGAGAAAAAATGTGAAAGAGATCAGAGGAGGGAAAGTTGGTCAGTGACGCAGTCCTGGTATTAAGGAAGGAAAAACAGTAGTTTTATGAAGCGCTGAGATAAGATATTTGAGTACTGATTGAAGATGGAGTTATAAACAGACACAGTTGTGCTCCTGAGTGATTCAGGATTGGTAGATGACTCAAACGATAACAACAGCAACAACAACATAATGAATAAACTGAACAAAGCACATACAGCAGCAAAGTAAAATTCCAAAGACACTGGCGTAGACTCACAACTGACAACAGAAAAATGGCAAGACGAATGCACCAGGATTAACACAAAAACAACTTCTCTCTTTGGACTTCAGATGTTCTAATCGGCGTATGGATTCTTGCTCTAATTTCAATCCGCTTTTTGAAGTGCCTTTTATCTGTTTGGTCCAAAAATTATATAATGACAGATTTCCCAAAGATAATTTAGATACTATGATACACTAGAGCCAAGGGTTGCAAAAGTTTCCATTTTCCTTTTATTATATAACAAATATGACAAAATGTGTTCTCCAAGACTAAAGTTTTGGCCCATTTTGTCATGCAAGATTGATAAGAATTGGTGACAAGCATTGTGAAAAACTGGGGGAAAAAAAAGAAAACACCTGAAAGAAAGCCAAACTCAAAACCTCCTAACATGCATGTTTGTCCCACGAAAAGCTGCTACATCATCACAAAGCCAAAAGAGCTTTAAACTCAGAGGGGACAAATGAGAAGGAAATACAATTTTTCTTTGACCTCCCTCCCAAATGCCTTATAACATTGTGTTGGTAAGTCAAAGAAAGATTTCAGTGTTGCTGCATTTGGACTGAAACTCAGCAGTGATAATCAACCAAACAAACCCAGAAGTACAACTCACAATGTGGGCAAGCACAGCACATAAACTTAAAAACCACTCATTGACCCATGCAAAAATATGTACCATGTTGTAAACAAGCATGTGGACAGTGCATGTCATGTAAGGTGAGAAATATGCATTTATTACATTAAGTATGGTAAGTCACATCTATCTACTTACTTATACTTATCACGCATTTTACAGGTTAATTAAAATTGTTAATAAACTAACTTATCCACGGTAATTGGCATTATTATAGTCATCAAAGGGTTTGTTAGTGAAAATGTCAAACTCACTCAGTGCAGGCTCGGCCAGATAGCTGTAGCGCTTACGTAAGGCTAGAGATGCAAAGGTATGACGTCGCTCTGGCTTTTCAGTCTGCAACAATAGCAAACAACACAAAAACCTATCAGTTCTAGGTCACCCTAAATTGTATAGTGCTGCCAAATGAGCAACAATTGGACCTTACAGTGTCTAATTAAAGCAAACACAGTAGTCTGCATATTAGTTGGTATTACATAAATAACAAAGCCAATGTTTAGCAGTTACATAACACAGCAGCAAATTCTCATCTAAGAGTTTTCACTGCACTTACTGCACATTCTCTATTTTGTAAGCACTGATAGTATCACTTACAATAATTTTTACTATGCCAAGTTAGTCAAATTAGCTTAAGTTAGTCAAGATAAGGCTACAAACTATAAACTCTAAGTACTTAAAGGTGCAAATAATTGATTTTGAGGTAACGTTGATAAAGGTTAAATCTTGACTTATGGACAATATAAGTATCTTAAGTTCAAAGCCACTTGTATCACAACGCAAGGGATAAGGATTGGACATAAAACAAGTAGTTTTTCATATCTACAATATATCATGCAAAATTGAGCAGCTAAAAAGGTTGCTTTGAACAAGGAAAGCTCAAATTTCCTTTGTAGAAGCGGAAAGAATAAGGCTATGAAGAGCAGAGCTGGGCCACTATAGATCTAGCGCAGATGATAGCACATGGTGGGGAGGGTGTGGTTTACCTCATCCTCGGCATCTGATTCCATTTCCTGGTTCCCAAGATGCATTGCAGAAACAGGGGGAGTAACATAATGGAAAGCAGGGGGAAAAGAAACATCAGGGTGTGAAAAAGGAGTGATTGACAGAAGCTCCAACTTAGAAGAGAAGCCACTTTAGCAGACTCGGCAAAGACACAAAAAAAAAAACACAGACCAAACAAACAGCAAAAAAAAAAAAAGAAAGTAAAAAGCGCCAACACTCAGCAGCAAAAACAGCAAATCAACTCAAGTCACATAAAGCCAGCCTGATCATCAAAAAAAGCCTTTTGCACAAAAGCCCTCAGCCAAAAGCATGTCATCCAAATCAAAAGGTAGGTAGGAACAAAATGAAACAGCCAATGACAAGAAACCACTGCATAGATAACCAATATACATAGAGAGAAGCCTTAAACAGATAAAAGACACAGTGGCGGCAGTTTGGCCAAAGTCTTTCTCTGTCTTTCTCTATCAGTGTTATTGGGGCCGAAACTACCCTAACCATGAATATGGTTATGGAGGTGACAACAGAGAACGCTGAGTTCACGCTTCGTTACCTTTTTCACTGCAGGAAGTGTGATGTTCAGGTTGCACACGGCGGTTTGTGGAAGGCCCTTTGTGGTCTTACACTCTTTAAGGAAAGTAAGACGACCGCAAGGCTCCTGGCTGGGGTCTCTCACCTGGAGAGAGAACATTGCTTCTTTATGTACCTCATGCCTTTATAAGGTGGCAGACACTGTTGATGTACTTCAGTATGAACATGTATTTCAACACAGTACACTTGTATCTGCTAATGTGCATAATTCATGTTAATTGTTTATGGACATTTTTGCAATGTTTTCATTTAATACAGTCATATATTTCAGCACTAGACAGCAGATTAGATACTGCAGAATAGATGAAAGTAGAGCTGCAACAATTAGTTGATTAGTCGATTCACAGAAAATTAATCGCCAACTATTTCAGTAATCGATTAATCGCTTTGAGACATTTTGTAAGAAAAAATACAAAAAGATTTGACCACTTGATCCCAATTCAACACCAACTTTCCCTAACAACTACACTTCTATGATTTTGTTCTCACATACTGTACTATCTATTGACGTGTTTTTCTAATGGAGCATTTGTTGAATAATGACTAATCGAACAGCCATATTTGGACGTAATGTTAGACACGCAGTGCCCTGCTACTGTAGTCCAAATCAGCTGTGTTGTGATAAAGTGGTGCCTGATCTAGTTCACACACAGCAAGAACAGTTTTCACAATAACAGAGCACCACACGATGCAAGAGCATTGATTATAGAGTTTGTAAAGTTAATGGGTCGATCGATGACATGAGGTCATTTAGCAGAGGCAGAGGGAACTAGGTTATACCCTTCAATACAATTAACCCTGTGGACAGAGTTCATTGTACTGAAAGCTAGTGAAGAGAATAAAGTGTAAAACAGGACAGAACTAACACAATCCTGGCTATAGCACCACATTATAACAGCAACAAAATGATACTGGCTACTGCTTTTGTCCAGCATTCCTTCTTGTCCCTATTGTATCCGGTTATGAAATCCACATTGCAGCCTGAGAAGGAGATGTAATACTGTAGGTGATGGTGATGATAGAGAGTATGTTAAGGGTACCTTGACACAGAAGGGCAACCGGTTCTCCTTGAAGGCGTAGAAGTTAAGAACTAACTGCTGACCAGCTTTGGTCAGAGGAGCCAAGTTTCCATAGCAATCCACATAAATGGGCCTTCCCTCCAGAACCTGAGAGAGCGCATCAGTCAAGTAAGAACAACAGTCAGATGCAGCGACAAAATCCATCAATCTTGTAACAGAATTGCAATTTTTTTTAAGTATTCATGATAAGGTCTAGAAGTAGACCACATCCATAATACAGAGTGTAACTCTCAACAGCACTCAGCACTGCAAACTGACATGAGCATACATTTACAAATGTTTATCTCTGTCTTAATTTCCAGTTTCTTTTCTGAGCATTTTTCTTTATATGATAGTTGCAGGTAGGGCTGGGCTATATGGACAAAATCAAATATCACAATATTTTTGACCAAATACCTCAATATCAATATCGCGACGACATTGTAGGGATGACTAGTGCCTTCACAAAATATTTACACAATGAGATTTTTGATAAATAATCATCAGTAATGTGGATATAATGACTAAGTGGGTAAAGGAAAATAATAGAACTAGTCTGGTATGTTTCAGAAAATTACATCACTTTACTGTAATGCAGACCTTAAAACCAGGAAAAGACAACACTTATGCCATAACATGATATTATGATATCCAACATCTAAGACGATATCTAGTCCCATATCACAATATCGATATAATATCGATGTATTTCCCAGCCCTAGTTGCCCTAGTTATATTGGTGATTTACATAAGGTTACTGTATTGCTGGAATCATTTTGAAGCACTTAGATAACCTAGATCAGTTTAACGCTTTATAATAAATGTATTAAATATTAATAAACTGAACTGCACAAACTAAATCACCCACTGTAAATACATTTGACAACAGATTGCTTCACATTCAGTGTTTATCTGACAGTCAAATTAGAATCAATTTAATTATAATCTATGGACAAGAACTTTGTACACATACAGTATACTTTTCACAAGTAGCTGCATAATATAGCTTTATTATAATAGCATTTGCTCAATATCACATGCTGGTAATCACTAAAATAAAATTTGTTGTGTATAATGCCAAGAGAACATTTTTAGTGTGTCAAAAATAAAGTACTGCTGTAAAAACCTATAAATGTCCTGATATGGAGCTTGACTACAAATCTGTGTTGGAATATTTTTTGAAATCCCTAAACCACAGATTCTGACAGGAATAGAAAAGATAATAAACCAAACATAAATATGCACCTCTATGTCTTTGCTCCTGGCCACCTCCTCAAAGTTCTCCTGCTGCTCCAGGGTCTTGTCCACCTTGTCGTCGGTCATACAGAAGCACCTCAGTCTGGACTCCACCGGGTCATTCATCTTGGCAAACACCACAAACTTGGCCATGTAGGGCACACAGATCAGCTCCCTGTACAGCTGCGTGGCCAAGCCCACTGTCTCTGGGATCTGGTGACAGTCTGCCAACCAGAACCTGCACAAGGGACAACAAATACGATGAACATTTGAGACACAGCGATAAGCACAACAATTCAGAAAATGATAGTAAGCTGTTCAGAATAAGCATGGTGTACAGTGAAACATGCACATGTTGTGTTTCTCACCTGGCAGAAACGTTGGTGGTGAAGGAGACACAGTCATTGACGAAGGTGAGAGGTGTTGTGCCTGTGATGTCTTCCCACTGTGCTGGGGACGTACCACCTAATTGACAGTCATACAGGTAAAATCAAACATCCTGAAGATTCTTATGTGTGATTAATTTTCCTACATTTAATAATATACAGTAAAAAACAGACATATGTCATCATATGTTCTGTTTTTTTGGGGGTAATTTAAGGCCTTTATTAGATAGTGATAGTGGAGAGATGAAAGGAAACAAGGGAGAGAGATACAACAGAGACCCCTCCTACTTCAGTCACCCCCTGGACCAATTTAAAATTGTGATAATTTAGTTTTTTGTCTTTATGTCCAGTGGTTTTCAACACAGTATGTGCAACAGAATTATATCAATTATTATTCTTTGACTTTGATTTGCGGAATAATCATGCTCAGTTCCCATCATGCCTTTCAGCATATAAACAGGAAATATAACATTGCCAAGAATTAAGTTTGTTAGCTGAGGGCTACAACTTGAGCTCTGTTTGTTTACAATTTGGCAAACTGGCACCACTGAAAATACGCCAAATTAGCTATTATCTGTTCCTGTTTGCAATCTATCAATGGATGTACAGATAAATATCACTGGATTACTTTGATACTGAGGAAAACAAACAAATGTGATGATTCTCAGGCAAGTCTTGGAGCGTCTTTTTTTCTATGATATCTGAGCAGATTTAACGATGTTTATTTGCCATGCACATCAGAGATGATGTTGGATACTGTAACTACATGACTAGCCCAACACTAACTCTAATATAAACCAAGTTTAACCCTTAAACCAAGTCTAAGAGCCCTTTGAAGAAGTGAGCACCAGTCTCACTTTCCATATATGTCCTCACTCTCAAGGTCTGAAACACAAACATGTCGTCACAAAGTACAAACACACACATACCTGTAATGCTACAGAGAAGACGCAGGCAGGGAGTAGAGTCTCCTTTATAGCCATTGGTAAGACCCTCCCCTGAGAGGGGCGGGACTGGGATTGTCATGGTAATGGGCTTGTGGAACTTCCTTCTTCTGGGCTCCACGGTAACGATGGGACTGAAGGTTGCTCGGTTACCGAGAATTTTCTTCACGGTCTCGTCAGGTACAGGCTGGGCCTGGGAGGGAGGAGACGATGATGAGTGAGTGGTGTTTGTGTACCTACATGTACATTTGTGTGTATTGTTTATTGTTTATAACATCCTGTTAGCTTCTGCCGTGCTCACTGTTCTTCCTGAGTGAGAAAGATTAACAGAAACATCTATATCTCACCTGCAGTCCAACCTTGATCTTCTTGGTTAATGCCCCCTCAGGGAAGGACGCCTGAACCAATGGGACGCTCCGGCTGCACAGAGTCCCGCCCTCGGGTCCCATCTGATTGGTCTCCTGCCGGATCCGAGACACGACAGCGAAGTACTGTGGGAAGTCCTTGGTGATGATGCGGCAGATTCTCTTCCTCTCCAGCTCGTCGGGACTGTCCAGTTCTACAGGGAAGGAAAATACATGTATCGTGGTAACCCTGGGACACTGTGAATGAGGGACTGGAATTGTCATAGATTGCATCAGTTTTAACCTTTTATTTATTCATTTTTTCTACAAACAAAAACGTACGTCATCCGAATCATTTAAAAGATGCTATTAATAAATTAAATCCTACACATAAGGGCTTATTCTACCAAATAATCTATGAAAACGAAAGTCTTAACTTGTGCTTTACCTTCATCCATCCCATTGAGGAGCTGATTGAGGTCGTCAGTCTTACAGTCGTACAGATGCTCCTTCCAGGATTCTCCATTCTCGCTGCGCAACAGGATCAGTTCTCTCTCCTGTCCCCGCATCGAGCCAAAATGGGGGATTTCCACTATCACAGGCCTGGTGAAAGTACACGTCATGGAAATATGGTTAAATTAATGATATTTTATTCATTTTGATCCAATTTTTTTTTAAATTGGTTATTAGAATGGGTATTTCCACTTGTCTGCATAAAAAAAAAAAAAAGTTAAATGTTGACCTGAATAAGTTTTTGATTGTGAAAATGCATTGTCCCACTTGGGCAATAATGCAAAGATTAAATCTGAAATGCAAATGGAGGAAGTGGCATCTCTTTCAGGATATTGTGTATAGGGGATTGACACAAGTAAAGGTGGCATTCATTTGTTAGTTCTCTTCTTTAACCCTATAAATCATTTAAAACATTAACAAAACTACCCTGAGTTTGCTTAAATGAAAGGAAACACTGGGAGAGACTGGACCCAGACACATACTGTACAGGTATGAATGAACAGTGTCTCAGCTGATGACAGTGTTGCTGTACAGTGATAGCGGTGGCCGTGTTAGAGTTCGATGGGACATTCGAAGAGAGTGTCACATCGTGATATGACTTGACGAGACAGGTGCAATGAAATGAGGAGCGTGAGGAGAAAGCTGCACAGCCCTTATTTTAAAAGGCATGATCGCAACACAAGGGATGAAAAGACTCAACAATGTGGACAGTTTCACTCAGAAAAAGAAAAAGAACAGAATCCCCACTGTTGCGGTATCAGAGGAACTATATTTATTGATCATCTCCTCGGGAAATCCTCTAAAAAAAGAGACTCACAAATTGATTACGATGACTGATGGAGTGCTACAGGGAAACACTATTTTCTACCAACATGAACTTTTGGGGAGTTTATTTCAAAAGCAATTTCAGGGGTTTTTTTTGTCTGTTCTCTACTCACTGGTTTAAAACAGGTGGTGCTTTGTTGGAAAAAGGTGATGTCAGGTATTTTAATGTGCCAATCAAACTTAAGAAATACACGGATAAGACGCAGGCTGTGTCCAAAATGACTCCCTACTTACTATATAGAGCACTATATTTACCCTGGGCCACTTTATTTCAATGTGTTTAATTTATAGATGTAAATATAATATATATATATATATATATATATATATATATATATGTTTTTTAAATCTCAATTTGCTGTTCACTATTGAGTAAACTATTGACTGCCTGTTATGTAGGGAGTAGTGAACGAGGTAGTGATTTCAGACACAGCCTCAGAATCTCATGACATTTGTTGGGTCATTTGCTAACGTTGCCAAGGAGACGTCACTGTCAATTAAATTAAATCAAATTAAATCAAACCACACCTACTCAGTCCTGATGAAGTGTCGAATTCTTACTAAATAATCATTTAATTTATGTCTTTTCCTAACTTAACAATGATTGTTAGTTATTTAGTCATAACTATATAATATTATAGGGTAATTGTTAAGATTTATAACAAAGTTTACCGGTGCTTTAAACAGTTAAAACCTCACAATTTTTTCCTCAACGTTTTTTAAAAGTCACTCTAATAATTCCACATGATAAAGTGACAAAACCACATCATTATTGATTTCCTGCTAATCAATAAGCAAAACCAAACAACCCTTCTATATTGAGCTGTAGCTCCTGAAGTTTCACATTCATTCAGATTTTATGCAACATGTTCTAAACACGTTGAAAAAAAAAAATCTTCACGTCAACCCAGCCAGACTCTTCCTAACAACAGCTCTGGAAATGAATTATCCATACACACTGTGTGCACACTGTGGGGGTGACATCAAACTGATCTTAAAGGTGAAGTAAAGTAACAGCAGTCATGGGAAGCAGGATGATGCTTTGCTTGAGGAGGAAAAGGCTCATGCCCAACAAGCGCAGTCCAGTCTGAAACCTTTTACTTTCAGTGATGTCAGAAGCCCACTGACAGCCTCTGAAATAAAAAAAAAATACGATGATCTCTAAATGAAAGAGGCTGGAAAGTAATCACAGTGGATTTAAAGATACATTGTGTAGTTTTAGGAAGAATTTAATCCCATGTAAAACCTATATTCTCTGTCTCTTCCTTTAATATTATTAAAGCTTAAACAAATTCCCACCAACTTTAAATACAAGTGAGCATATTGCTGATTTAATGTTAGTCCATCCTCCCTTCAAAAGCATGTTTAAAATGATCTCTATGTCGTTGATTTCTTCCCAAAACTACATGGCAACCATATAATAGTAATGTTGTATCCTAACAAATTAAAGTCAATGGAGATGGGTAAAATAATCATATCCATCAGCATGAATCAGCCTCGCTCATGTCGTTTCCTTGGGGGGAGGTGGGAGGTACAGGAAGGAGACGAGCAGTGGGGTTGGATGCTATGTTTGGTTCCTACCCAACAAATCTAGTTCCTCTGGGTCCCAGCTGTAGCACTGGACTAACCAGGCTCTCGCCTTCATTAAGGGCTGGCAGCTTTCTGGGAAGATGTAGTTTACTGTGGCCACAAAGATAAGGAAACACACAAACACACACACATACATACACACACGGCCACATACATACACAAAACACACACTCGCAAAGTCAGTAAAAGTACAAGCCACTGAGCTCCAGTTTTGTATCGGTAATGAGAAGATTATCTCTTTCTTTTTTCCAGTATTCTTCGTGATATCAGTAATGGCAACGTCTCTCTCACATCATCAGAGTTGCTGGCAGGTATCTACAGCACATACGGTGCTGGTTTCAGAGATCTAATATCAAAGAATTTTGTTATTAACTGAAGATAATAAGATTATCTGAGTTTGAGGGAAATCCAAAAACGAGCCTGTACATCCTATATCTTCCATAATCTTACAGTAATACAGTAATATTATGGAGTAATACAAAAAATATAGTACTGGAAAGATAAATCAAAAGAAAGTTAATCAACCACTATTTTAATTACTGATTAATAATTATCATTGTTGTTTCAGCTTATAAAATATGAACATTTGCTGCTTTTATCTGTTTTTTAATGACTGTAAACTGAATATCTTTGGATTTTTGGGCTGTTAGTTGGAAAAAATCAATTTTAAGACATGACCTCCGGCATTTTATAGACTACATCAGTGGTTCCCAACCTTTGTTTTTTGTCTAACATACCCCCAGAAAAGCTCAAGTACCCTTCACTGACACCACCCGTCATGGTCCAAGTGTGTTCATCAAACTGGATGTTATTTAAACACAGTAAGTGAATATCTGGTAGGTCACTGATTGTTGTGACAGTAAATATATAGAAGATCAGCTTCACACCAATTTGTAATCCTATTTGTGTATTTATGGTCCTCCATAAACAAATTAGCTGAGCTACTCCACAATCTTCCACATACTCCTCCCACCTGTAACCAAATCCAGAATCTTTGTCAGATTCAGACATGTATGTTTTGTTTTGCTGTTTTTTTACACTGTATCGGAGAGAAAAGTCTTGGGAATAAGTTAATAGCTCCGTTGGTTGTGACACACTTCCTGACATATTTAGGATTGTATATAAAACTGAAACAGGAGCACAAATTTACTTTTCCTTTGTTTACGTCAAATAGTGATGTTGCCTTTACTTTACCAAAGGGAAACACAGCTGGGCAAATTGCTTGAGGGTAAGCAAACTGCAACAATTACACTTTAACTGCTAATTAAACAGCAGGTATTACACCTAAACATGCACATACACACATTCACACCTCTAAATATAAACGCAGATGGCTGGAAATGGGGATGGCAAGAAGCAGAGGGAAGGAGATGCTGAGTCACCGAACGGAAGTGCACAAAAAAAGCTAATTTAAGCAAATAGCAATAACAATATCAGTGAGGTTTAAAGAAAAATGGAGCCTTACCCGAGGAACTGAGCTCCTGCCGGGCCGACCTCGACCAGTCGGCTGGCCAGGCCTTCTCCTTCCACCATCGGAGGAGGCGACGCCAGTTTGTGCCTCTTGACCAGTCGACAGGTGATCCTGGTGGGTGCTGTGCATTTTCTAGGCGGGATGATGATACGCATGCCGTTGTGACGACTTCCTCTCATGGAGCCGCCCCTGGCGTCGACCATGAAGCTGACCAGGAACCTGATGTAGAGCGAAAAAAGGGAAGAAAAAAGGAGGAGAGGAGCAAGAGACAAAGAGTGATAGAAGACAGAGAGGCAGTGAAGCAGAGAGTATAAAAAAAAGTGAGAATAAAGTGAAAGAAAGAGAAGCATATATGGAGAAAAAGAGATAAACAAAGAGATAGAGGGAAGTATATAGAAAAGGAATGGAATAAGAGGTAAAAATACATGTTGGTTTAACAGCAGTATTGATGGAGAGAGGTGAGGTCCCATCCCATGCCGTGGTCTTCAAAACACAAAGTAAGTGTGAGCATAAGAGAAGAGAGATAAAGGAAGAAGGAAGAAATGTGAGGAGGTTTCTGTGTTGGCTGTGACTGCGCTTTAAAAAGTGTTGGTTACAATTAAAAAAATAAACGCCGCCTTCGTCAGGTAGCAAACAGTATTCAATCCACACACTGATGAAAATTTGATGATGTTTATCATACTTTTAATATCCATTTTCACTCCAGAAAATGAATAGTCGACAAAATTATATTGAAAAAATGCTCTATTAATGAGGTTTGTCTTTGCATTTTGTGTGGGTTAAATTTGAACAATAAAGCCGAGATGCCAACACGGGAGCCTCCAATGTAACCTGTTTTTGACCCGTATTAGAAGGTTGTGTAGTTCTGCATGTAACTCAGTTCAATTTAAAGGTACCCTGTGGAGTTTTGTGCACATGGATGCCAATGGTGTCACACTATTCCACTGATCTACAGGTGGAAGCAAAGAAGAAGAAGAAGAAGACTGCAAGCTAGTAAAACTGGATGAACACAGCAGGATTTAAAAATACTTTAAAAATCAGCTTTGTAATTTTTTTTATGAGCAAGGAAATACATTCAGCTCTTTTGTTCGACCTCATGGACACACACAATGCATTTTGGTGAGTCAATGTAAACATAACTTTTGTTTGTTTACAAGAAAACTCCACAGGGCACCTTTTTGAAGAAGGAAATCCCATACCTCACACACACACACGCACACACGCACACACACACACGCACACACGAAGAACCACACCATGCAATTCGGTGACTGAGACGTCATGTTAGTTTGTATGTAGCTGTTGAACAAAAAGTCAGAGTATAAATGTAATTTTCCATAACTCGACGAGTCCACAGCAAAAGTAAAGATTCACTCACAGACTTTAAAACACAAAAAAACTGACACAAGGACTTTTTTTAACTGGCTATTAATCAGTGACTATTTTAGCTGATCTGTCCGTTTACAGTCAAAGAGTAGAACTCGCTGGTGGGAAATGTGAAAACATTCAGATCCAGCTGCAAACTAAAGCGCAAGTCTGCATCCTTCCAATCTCTACAGAGTCACATTCAGACAGATCTTGCAACATGAGTTCATTCAGATCAGTTTAAGACTCCAAACAATGTCCTTCAAACAAACTAAAGAAATAAACACAAGGCCAAAAAAATTCAAACCACTTTATGTCAAGTCTGTAACAACATAGTTCATGTGTGGGGAGAGCAAAAACACAGTTGTTATGGGTGAACGGAGAAGACAGGGTGTAATGTCACTGGAAACGGGGAGGTAACACAAACAAGGTGGTGGTGGTGGGTGAAAAAAAAGAAGGCAATCAATCACAGTCAATCACCTGCTGTCGTACTGCGGGAGCGGAGAGGAAAAACTGCAGGATGGACGACAAAGCAACGCAGGAGTGACAGGTCAACAATAGAGCATTGGAATATCCACTGAGAAGACGATTACCAAGAAGTCCTTTATATTACTGCTCCCTCGTTTCCAAAGTTAGGTGAGTCACAGCTGGGACTGCTTGTGCAAAAAAAGGTCACCCGACCTTGAGCATCAGGCACACATTGGTCAGATTTTTGGGATTTTTCTAGTAGCTTGTACAAGTTTCGAAATACATTTTCAGGTTCCTTTCTTTCTGGAAATGAGGGAAGTGCAATTTTTATTGACAGATTATTTATAGTTTGAAAAGAACAGAAAATCAGAGAGAGTGGTGAAGAGAAACCGCTGCTGGTAAGAGCCGTTTTCTCGAAGAGGAGAGAAAATGAGAAAGAGGGAATCGGTAAGACAGACAGACAGAGAATACATAGCTTTTCTCCCCTTTACTCCTTTCTCCCTCCCACCTATTAATTCCCCAACTATTCTGCAGAACACTGTGTTCACATTAGCAAGTTTACTACCTTTCCCTCAGTCCTTTCCCAGAGTTGTCCCTGATTTCCCTCTCCCCTCGCTTCTTTATCCATTCATACTTTCGCACATGCTTACCCGGAGTGTATTGGCGAGGAGACTAGGTTGACATTATCCAGTGCGTCTGCAGTCCAGCTGTATCTCCTCAGAGAGTCGTTGTCACAGTCTTTAGCCACCGCCAAATGCTGTGGGGGGGGGGGGGAGACAAAATCACTGGAATGCATGAGTGTGTGTGAGAAAGCACGCAGAGAATCCTGAATGCGCACGAGGCGAAAGTAGAGAAATTATATTTTGTGCTTGTGATCTAAATGGGTGTAAAATAAAATAATAAGATCATGATGAACACCAAAAAGCTTTTTTTTTCTCTATGAAGCCATGCACTTTAATAACAAAAACTGACAAATGAAGAAAACACAAGCCTGTGCTGGTGGAGTTTTATCTCATAACATCCAATAACAAGTCAACCGTCTGAAAACTGATGAGTAAAAGTTATAGTTTACTGCTGACTGAAGTAAAAAGGTAAACAGGGATGTGTAAATCTGCTCTCATAGGGGTTGAAACAGGTTATGTGACTCTTTAGCAATGTGCTTGTCATGTTTTACGTGTCAGCAGAGAGCTGTGATATAACAAGATGACAACCCAGTTACTTTCTAGCTAAATTTAAGTAAATTTCCTCTGGGGGAAGGAGGGCATCACTCCTTGTACCTCTAGTAAAATGATTTCTATACATGAGAGACTATGACAGATATCATAAGCTAATCTGGAGATGTAACATTTCAGCACAACACCATTTAAACATCTAGATGATATTCAGTAGATCAGTGAAAACAAGCAAAACAGAAACAGAACAATGAATTTTTAACTGAAATATTACTGTCTTAAGAATATACAAAAGACAACGAGCATTAAGAAAACAGATAACAAAGAAAAAGAGAAAGCTCGACATTTGACTTGACAGCAGGTCTGGTGTTTTGTTTGTCAGAAGATCACATGATCTTGCATTAAATAATACAGATGATTTCTGATACTTTAACAAGAAAAAATGCTTGGAGGCATGAGAATAATTTAGAGTTTCAGCCTCCAAAAGATTAAATGGCCACCATGTGAGAGTAACTGAAAGCGACGCTTAAAAACTTTCAAGGTTTGGCCGGAAAGTTACGTCACTTTAAATACTTTTAAATACTCATATGTAGGTTTTAATACAATTTTGGGTTAGCACATTTTCCACACTGTAAATGCAGTGCTGTAGTTAATCAATCCCACAATTAATAAGGAATATAACCAGTTCTGATGTGGTGATAGTGTGGTCCGCCATAGTAAAGACACATATGAGAAAAGGCGTATGCCCATTGGTTTAATTTGTTCCTCTTTATACCATAGCTTATGATTAAAGACCACTGATTACATGATTATCAAACATAAAATGCTCTGATATAAGCTGTGCATGGTAACATAACAGATGGCACAACAGAACTGAATAAGAAATGATAAGAAACAAATGACATATTCTCACATGCACTGACAGAAAACAGTGCAAGATGACTCGAACATCTACCTTGTTGTGTTGCTCTACAATGAAAGACTTTTCCTTACAGAGCATCTGGAGCAGCATGAGAGGAGACAAGCTGTTAATTGCCAGCTGTTACATTTAGTCTATTAATCAAATACTTCTGTTACTCTGATGCTCAAAATATTGTGATGTGCAATCTGCTTGTTTCACTTTTTCATCATGTTCATTCCTCAGAGGCTCTTTTGATCAAGCTTGATCTACAATTAAGGTTGAATCAAACCTCAATCCTGATTGAAATATGTTTGTAGCATCAAGTATCAAAAAGCATCAAATTTACAGAGAAAGCTCAGACTTCTGGGCTTCTTGGACTATATCTTATTTAGGAATAATTCTTTATTTAACATTGATGCTAGAAGGGAAAAAAAACATGTTTTATATTCCCCAAAATGAGGTATCATTGTTTTGGTGTCAGCAGTAAAACTCAGATATAACATTGGTGATTAAATTTTCCAACAATAACTTCCCTGTCTACATGCACAGTTGATTATGTCTTGAGCTGCTAATGTTGGACTCATTTCTATACTTGTTTGGAAGGCGAACCAGGCAGTTTAGAGATCCATGTCTGGTGTTAATTCAACATTTTAAGAAACTGAGGTAAGAAACTGAGGTACATGAGCCACTGCCTAAGCAAGGCACCAATGTCACTTGCTATAATTCACAAGGTTTTTTATTGATGCAGACTTGGTGGTAAAAAAAAAGCCACATATTCTTTGGCTCCTGGGATATATTCTACACTAAGTTTCACCTGAACTTCTACTTTAGCTTAGTGGCATTTTGCAGCATCCTTAAAGAAAGTGGGCCATCACAGTAATTCCTCTTAGATAGCAGCACTAATCACTAATCTCATTTCCTCCTCTTTCAGTAAAATGTAAAGGGGATTGGTCGTCTTTATGTCAGCACCAACTCAGGTGTAAGAGGATTGGCGGATAGCGTGGCTCTTGGCACGGCACCAAGACAGCTTGGCAAATTTGGAGACAGAACCGTGTCCCTCGTGAAGTTAATGACCTGGGGATTACTGACTGAGAGAGAAAGACTGAGAAAGAGACAGAGAGAGAAAGCATATGTACCTTTAATCACCTATAGGTCAGGTTAGTGTGCGATACGTACCATCTCCTTATTGGTTGCCAGCATCTCCTCTATCATCATGCTATCCCGTGTGAACGAGCTCCGGTTCAGCGTGTTGGACCTATCAGAACTGAAGGAACGCAGGCTTGGTGTGGTTGCCGTAGTAGTCACGGATTACCAAGACAACAGTCACAATGATGGAGACGGGAGGGGGGAGGAGGAATGGGGGGAGGGGGAGGAGGAGGAGGAGGAGGAGGAGGAGGAGGAGGAGTTGGGAGTTGGTGGGGGTAAGGGGGAATGAAAGTGAACAGAAAAAAAAAACAAACATAAACACATTAAATGCATGCAGCTTCCAGGAACCTGAATGTACTGTATGCCACCAGTGACAAGAACAACCGCAAAGCAAGGAAGAACCTTCTTGAGGAGGGAAATCACGTGTTTCCAAGATAAAAACCCCAAAAGACAGAGAGAGATCTGTGTGTAAAGGCTAAGTAACCAGTAGGATCAGCATTGTTATTGAATAATATATCCTTGGCAACCAAACAAATCTTAAGATAAAATCTAGAAATCCAGAGGGGAATGCAGTTAAAAAGAGAAAACAGATTTGTCACAAAAATCACCACAGTGATTACACCTTTTCTGACAACTACAGCTTTTTTTTTTTTAGCCTCTTCAGCATGCCGCAAAATGCCCTAAAAGCCTGAGTGAAGCAGAGTAGCTTATGAAAGTTAATTCGAATACTGTATGATGGACGACGGACACAGTACTAGGACAGGGATCTTATTTTGGTCTTCATGATGACAATGTCTCACTGGTCGAAAATTAGTTTATTTTATATTTTGACAATAAACTGTATCTGCAGATTTAGTTTACTGTCCTGATACGTTTGTCAGTGACTGTACGCAGATGATGGGTGTTCAGGCTTTGAGAGAGACTTTTATGGGGCAAATAAAAAGCATTCCTGAGCAATGACGGGATGAATGTTTGCCTGCAACATCTCAACCGCAATTACAACAGCGCTATTTTCTCTAAACAAGTTAAACGATGTCAACCAATTAGCCTGTGCTCAGAGGAACTGCTCTGTAGCACAACATGACAAAAAAAAAAACACATCTCTAAATGCTGAAATGACAAAATCTATGGAAGCCAAGAGCAGCCATAGTTGTATTATATAGTTTTTTTTCATCCTATCATGTCAAGATTGTAAATTAAGTAGCTCCTTATTTTGGGATGTCATTTTCTTGTGGTAGCAGGGTTATTATCTCAAGAAAACAAAGTTTGTGTTTTCAAAATGACAAGATAATTATTGCCCATAACCAGACTTCCTCATTTCAGGAAGAGACCACAACTAACAAACTTCAGGGGGGACATTTACAAACATTTATTGATCTTGAGATAACAGGATTAAAAATAAAACACAACTATGGCTCTGCTTCCATATAAGGCCAAGATACAATACAAATAATATTTAAAAGGCAAGAGTCGATCTGACTTTAGCTCCAATCTTTACTGCATTTGTTTGTTTATGCGTGTATGTTTGCAATAAGATATCCTGGCTCCTTTAACATGTGTAACACAGCAATTAGATTACAAATTCAGGTTTGTGTTGTACTGCCAGTATATGCAAAAAAAAGTTGAAACTGACTTAATAAAGTAGTCAGCAGTCCCTGAAAATGACAGTGGAAACTACTCATTTATTCCAACTGCCATTAAGATGATAATCAAGCAGTGAAGCCCTTCATACTCTAACACATGCACATATATGCATTTTTACACTTCCTGTAAAGCCATAATGTTCTTAACTCTATGTGTGTATATATATATTAACTCTAAGTGTATGTTGTTACTCTGTGTACTGTGTGACTGTGTGTTTTCTGACTGTTGTTGGCAAAACATAAAATCCCATCCAGCTAATTAACTTCTTCTTGTTTCTTTTCAAAATGAATTTATTATGTATTTAAATATAAAGTATTTTCACTATTAAATCTGTACTTTTTAAAACATGAGAATGTGTGATCTAACAGTTCAGTTAGATCATTCTGCTCTATCCATTATTTGTAGTAAACAATACGAGACTAAACTGATAAAGGCAACAATAGCATCCTTTATTGCCTACAGATATATCAGTTCAGGTCCCTGGAAGCTTGATGAAGGACCACTCCACACAGAAACCAAAATAATGCAAAGCTTCACTTTGTGACAAACCCCACAAAGACCCAGGCGCAAATAAAAACCAAAATCAAACACAAAAGCAAACACAACTCTATTCTCTATAAGCAAAGAACCCAAGGACAGCTGTTTTCAACTGAAAGTAAGAAGACATAAAGACCACACACAAGTGAACCACAGTACACCACACAGTGCCTGATGTTAACATACAACAGTGTTGAACAACATAAAACTTTTCAAAATCATTAAGTTAGTAGTCAAATGAGTCAAACATACACAGTAAATATGTATTACATCGGACCACAAAGTCATGATATTGATGGCGACTGGGGGTCTGAGGGTGTAAGGGGGGAGGGGAAAGGGGTGAGTTCGGGTGGGATGGGTTGGTTTAGGGAGGCCTCTTCATGCCTTCAGCCTTACCTGACTTTGGGACTAACATTAAGAACGGACATGAGGAGAGAATAAAAGATCATGAACAAACAAACAGAGGAGTGGACAGAGAGATGCAGAGAGGAGAAAAGCCTGAGCTCAGATGCAGGTTGGTAGAATGATGTCAGATTCTGCCTGTCGCCCCGCCTGGCATCCTTACTGCTCGCTGTCTGACTGAAACTACCTACAGTACCTTATAAACTCCTAATTCTTGGTCTAATATCAGTGTCACTTCATCTCAGTCCCCACCTGTACACTCAATCATTTCAATTTCAACGATTTATTGTAGAGTTGCGAAGTGAGAGGAGTTATTTTGTCCAGTTCATTGTCTGCATAGACAAAGTTAGGTGACTGACAGTTGAAAATTTCTGGTTATTTGATAGAAGGTTAAAAGGGACAAGCCTGTGTATGTAAAAAACATTTTTAGGCCACAGTGGAAAAAGCTGCAAACACAACATTGACATCATCTTTAAAAGATGTTGTGGTGAGCGTGTTAGCAAACGGTTGCCTATTTAAACATCTAGTGAATATGGAGCAACATTAGCAATCATTTGGAGTCATGTTTCTGACCACTTGACAAATATTCTTTTACTTTTTGGCTTATTTTTGGTCTACATCAGCTCCTGAGGGAGATATTTGACTCTTGTGTTTGAGTCCTCCTGGTGAATTTAGGTCCAATATTCATCCTCCTTTCAGCTCTGGTTTGGTGAGAAAAACAACTTTTTAGCTAACGAAATGCTCCACTGTGTTCAGCTAGTTGCAAACTTTATCAATCTGTCATTTAGTGCTGGGCAGCACTAAAGTGTTTCTCAGAGCTTTTTTTTTTGCTGGAAACAAGGTTGATGAGAGCAGTGAGAGTGAACCAAAACACTAAAGTTACAGGCCATAAAACCAAAACAATTAGCTGAAAGATGCTAAAGTAGCGCTGAGGGGAAATGCAGAGTCGAGTGATCATTTTCTGTGGGTTTGACACTACGAGCAATACCTTTCACATTAAGCATAGTCTTTCTATCTGTTATTAACAACAAAATATTAATTAGTGCAGCTTTAAGGAGAGAAAGACTCCCAAGGAGAAGTTTGGTCAGAACTTTCTGTTGCATGTGCTGCAAACAACAAGCTCAAAATTACACTCTGTCAAAACCTCATAATACATTCAGAGGTTTAATCGGTTCACTTTTGGATTCTGGGTCAATATTAGATGAATTCAGCTTCTTTGCCATTTGAAACAGCAGCTTAGGATCATGTGTAAGAATGATAACGGCCATATAAATGTTTACAATCGTGAAATTATCCAGGAGACTCCTGTGTTTCTATGTTGAGGATATCATTAAAAGAAACCTTTCAAATTGGAATTTACAGTGTTATAAAAGATATTTCTGGACTCAACAGCTCATCCCACGTCGCAACTCTGTTGTTTTGCTTTTTGTGATGTTCACAAGGATGATGTAATAACAAAAATATCCAATACACTGATATAATAGAAACATTCTGCCATTATCACTGAGAAAAATAGTACAAACAACAACAAAAGAAATGACACACAGTAAGTACTTTCTGTTCTGATAGACAGTTCATTTGTACAAATCTTTAGACGGAGATGGATTTTCAGTTTTAAAATTTTGCAGATAATTCACTTCCTAAATTGACTGAACTGGAAATGATTTGAATCCATTCCTGCAGAGAACCAGCAATTTGTTAAACCAATTCTAACACACGCACGCACACACACACACACACACGTCCCATCTCACTCAAACAGTGTGTGTTGATCTGTTGATCTAACGCAGCGCTCGAGGCCATGGAATCGAACATGTTTCTAATTTCCTGTGGCTCAGTGTCCATGTGTGTCACTCCTCAGATATTCAATAACCCCTCCCTGTGCAGCGCGTTACACAAGTGTCAATATTTTCGTGCGTTCATTATACTGAGCAAAAAGTTCAACAGCCGCGGAGAGTGACCTACGACCTTGCGCTGGTGAGGGGGAAAACTGTTCAATCCGTGTCTGTGTGTGTGCGCGACTAGTCAGGAGTCAGAATAATATAAGGCCTCATTTCTATCTTACTTGTTTCTCGATATTATTAGAATTAATTCAAATCTGACTTCACAGTTTCATCTCAAATGGCTAATAAACTTGCAGCTTTTCCACCCTGACAACTCTGTGAGTTTTTACATCATGCCCTTTCACAAGATTTCTTGTGCTATTATGAAGTAGTTAATGTGTTTACAGTGTAACCCCGTCGTCCTATAGAGAGCCGAAGTTAAACCGGAACTTCTGGATTTTGTTCCACAAGTAGGAAAACCTGATTTAAAATCACATTGACATTTGTAACTCAGGGATTAAAGCAAGAAAAGATATATGAGCCTCAGAAGTAGTCCAGGAGGAAATGTGTACGATGTATTGAATTAAGTATTTTATGAATTTAAAACTGTTTAATGCCTGAAATCAAGCATGGTGCCTGAGAACTGAGAAGGCGCTGCTAACTATGCTAGCACCTGTCTCAACAGTATGTCATGTGGCTCGTTGTTTACATTTATGTTTAGATAAGGATGTGAGTTTTCTGAAAATGTCATTTTTTTATTCAATATTTGTGTTTTATAGCAGCCTTTAACGAACATTGTTTCCCATAAGTCCTTGACATTTGCAGGCTAAACGTCATGTCTCGACAGAGATGACGAGTCCATGAGGGAGTGGAGGGGTCGCGGTGACTTCAAACATGTCTGTAATAACAGCAGGACAAAGAGGAGCGAATGCTGTACAAGTCTTCATACGGCACAGATTACAACTATAAAGTAAAATGACTTTAGAAGAGAGTGTTGGGGATTTCATGGATACGGACAAAACCTACGTACTTGCCTGCAACATACCGCGTACCCGCAGCTGCTGCGCTTGTAGTTCTTTTAAACGGGGGCTGTAGTTTTTTCTGTGCGCACAACAACAATTTTGTTTAACTTTGTTAAAACAACAAAGGTTTAGATTTCTGATAGCAGCTGCTGTAATGGATGTCGAGTGGTCTTAGAATATGAAAAGTAAACTCCAGGAACACGCTTCATGTTTTCAGAAAGACGGATGAAAGAAACACTAAACGAGAGATTGCACTGAGTGACGGGAGCTGGTGGAACGGAGGCTACCTGGACGTGACGTCATGACTTCAGCTCTCTGTCGTCATCGCTGGATGACGTGTTTTGAAAGACTTTTTAGCTGTTCTTAAGTTCTTTGTGTCCATCAAAATAATTGTGCAAATAGCGTAAACGAAGAAGACTATGGTGGGAATGTCATCACATGCCAGCAATAAAACAATTCCCATAAACCTCATCACTTTCTGTCTATCAGAGTGCTTTGCTTCTTTGGTAAAAAGTTTCCTCTCTTTTTGGAACGGAGCAGCAGTTGCCAAATTTTCTTTGTAACGTACCATGAGCGATTTCCTTTTTCTGCAAAGCAAAAACGCCATTTATACTGTATGTGGAATCCTACAACCACCCGATCTGCGCTTGAAGAGTCTGACTTCTGTGTCTGAATCCCTTTTACGGCCCCGTCATGAAAAAAAAGGAACTATTTTTCTAGAAGCTCGGTGACTCAGGGACTACTCACAGGGCGATTTGATGAACTACTGCTAAAATAATGTATCAAAACTTATGTGATAACAGTTGATATTAAAATGCAACAAGTACCTGAACAAATATAGAAATAGACATAGTAATCAGAACGGACTGGGATGTATCTTACCTCTGTGACCGCGCACCGACACTGAAGCCCATGTAGCCCTCCTGAGGGAGCGAGTCGTCGCCCAGCTCCCGCAGGTCCTGGGGGGCCAGATATTTATCTGTGTCCCCCGTCATTGCATCATCACCTGGCGGTTCAAAACACACAAATATAAGAGTCAGAGAGAGAAAGCACAAGTTGTCTCTCCATCTTTTCTACGAGTCTTTGTTTCTCTCTTCTTCTTAGCAGGTTTGTGATCAAAACTTTGCCAGTTCAAATCTCAGAAATGGTGGAACACACAGTGAATGAATGAGTTCTGCTTTCCCTTCAATTAGTTTCCCTTGAGCAAGGCACACACTCTGCTTCATCTGAAACACTTAAACAGGAGGAGACTGGCTGAATCTCTTGTTTTTTTGTTTTTTTTTTGTTGTCCATGCAGACCATAACAGACTAGCTCTCTTAGACAGACAGATCAATTCAGCCTCTGCCTGGAGGCTGTTTTCCAGTTCAGCACTGGTCCAACAAACATACACACACACACACACAAACAAAAGTCCTGCTGTTACTGGAAGCTTTTCACTTCGGCCATTAAATGACAAAAAAATGTTACCAGTAACCAGTAAAGCTTAGAAACAACAAATGTGCTGCTGTCAGTAACTTTCAGTATCAGATAAGTATAATAAACTGATGACATTTATAGCAATAAAAGCAGTTTAACATCTTTATATTTAATTAAAGTTAATGTAGTTTTTACCGACCACAGATTCATATAAAAGACAATATTTCCAGCAGCAGGAATATTTAAACTCCACATTATCACAGCAAACAAAAACAAATTAAATACTTCATTCAAGCCTTAAAAAAAAAAAAAGAGTTGAAACATACGTTACAGGCCTAGCAGGAAAACAGTTAGTGGCATGTTACTCCCCTCAGATCTACTGTAGATCCTAACCTACTGATGAACTGCTGACCGCAGAGTTGAAAGAGGAAAAAAGGGGAAGAGAGGAGGAGTTAAAAAGGGAGAGGGGAGCAAGTGCACGCAGGCGGAGAAAGGAAGAGGGAGAGAGAGAAAGAAAAGGAAGGCATTCCAGCAAACCACAAAGCACCGGAGACCCCCCCCCCCCCACCCAACCCCAACCCACCTCCCCACCTCCCCACCCCTCCGTCACCTCATCCCCTGCTGCTACAGCACCCCTCCCCCTAAACTTTCTCTCTCTCTCTCTCTCTCTCTCACACACACTTTACAGACCCCATCTGGCGACATTCCAAACTACTCTCCGGGATCCCTTCTCATTTCAGCTCTGAATGAGAGCAAACTCCTCCCGAGTGAGCCAAAACTCACCTCCTGCTTTGAAACACTTCATTCAGCCGGCCGTCCAGTTTGCAGGATTTCACCCCGAACTAACTTTCTCCGACTTGTAACCTCCCTCAAACTCTCTCCTGCGTATACTGTCTCTCTCTCTCTCTCTCTCTCTCTCTCTCTCTTTCACAGCCCGGTGCTCACACAAACAGATCAGCTTTCTCCCGCCTACCCACCCTGCTCTAGGATTATCCAGTTTGTGTGTGTGTGTGTGTGTGTGTGTGCGACAGAGAGTGAGTTTCAGAACAGACACCTAGAGCTCACTGCAGGACAGAAATAGTAAGTGGGTGTGTGACTCAGACTAAGTTGTCTAACATCTAACTCTACCTATGCAGCATCTATAGGGTTCTGTATATATTCTCACTGCTCATCTTAACTTCTTGGTTTTGTGGTTTGTTTACTGGTTTTGTTTATTAACTGTCTTGTCAGTCTCTATCATTTTCTCTTTTTCTCCCTTCCAAAAAGCATTCCTCGCTCTCTGCCGATCTGTCTGCTTGTTTATCTGTTTATCTGCTAAACGGTACAAATTCTTTGCTCCATAACATCATCCTCTTCATCGCCTTCCTCTTGATCTCTGTGTCTTTCCTCATTCAGCTGCTTCCCTGTGTCAACTCACATGTCCATCTTTTTCTATCATGAAAACCACAAGATTAAATGACACATTAGTGGGTTTTTTTGCCACTTCTTGAGGTAGCAGCGACTGAAAAAATTCATAACTCTACATCAGTTCAAGTTGACACGATAGTATCTGTCTTCCTGTCTTTGTACTGTCAGACCCTGATGTGGTCAGTCTGGCTTTACTGGTTGAAACTATTCTTTATAGGACAAACACTATATAATTCACAGTATGTAACAGGGCTGTTTAGGTTTCATGTGGGCGAAGTTTCCCGTCTGTCAGAGTAAAGGCCACTGTAGTTATTATTATGACTGGAATTATGCAGAATATACTGGTAAACACACTACATACACACTTTTTTATATTAACATCGTAGCTCTATGATTCATCAGGCTTTCATCACACAATCTGACATCCTTCAACATTTATATCGTACAATCTTGATGTCTTCAGCGAATCTTCTGCATTGTCCTGCACATTGCATATTTATAGTTTTTTAAGTTTTCCCTTTATATTTCTTTTTTCTGATCCTTATTTTTTACTCTAATCTAGGAGCACACCATATTGCATTTCACTACATATATTACTTGTGTTTGCAAGAAATAAACCATTGAAACCTTTGAATCCCTGCATGGATGGCCATTAAGATTTTATTATTAGATCCATCTCGCACAGTGAACTTTTAAGATTTGCTGTTGGGCTTCAAAACTCAATCAAGTTCCAAGTCCTTGAGGGCGAGTCCAGTCTAAAGTTCTCACAAGTAAATTGAAAGTTTGTCAGATATCAATGCTGACCTTTAGAATGACACAGCATTTAAATATTTTCTGCCCAAAGCTGTGTTCAATTTCTCCTTTTTTTTTTTTTTTACATAGCTGAACCTTCTATGAATTAAATAGTCTCACTGTATAGCAACATGTGTGCAAGGCCTGCTGCTGCTGCCTGATTTACTTTTCTGTTAATTGCACCAAATCAAAACTTGAGACTTGAATGTTTTTACTCTAAAGTCTCAGAGCAGTCAAGTCCAACTTTTCAAGACCTCATATTTTTTTAATTAAGTTTGACTTCAGTCCAACTGTAAAAACACTGTAAGATCGTCATAGTTACAGTATACTGATCAGTTCCTATTTGACAAATGACCAAGTTGCCCTCGTTGGTGCTTCTATTTTTTTAATATCAAGTGCTATATTTAGAATATGAAATGCCAAAACCAAAGACAGGCATGAAGAGCCAAGGATGAAAAGGCATGACGGGGTTTGGATCTCCTAAAAACAACACCGGACACAGTTGATTTAGGAACGGATCGATTATTGGATAAATAGAAAACCTGGCAAATAAAACCAAGGTTTTCGTAACTATGTTACTGCCCTTTTAAACACTTAAGTTTTCTCATGATTAGCATTTTATTTCCATGTTGACCAAATATTAATTCACTTTACAACTCTGGAAAAACTCTTTGGAGAGTCCACAACACTTTCCAAAGAACTACCCGGGGTTTGTGGACCGTCCTGATATAGATCATAGACTGTGTGTGTGTTATTGGAGATGTTAATCATTGCAGTTACGCAGCTGGTATGCGAGCCTGTGTGTAACTGTGTGTATTTGCGTGCCTAGAGTTACACACAATACAATTTTAGATCAGAAATTAAAGATAGAACACTCTGTTAAAGCTCTACAACAACAGTATCAACAACAACTCACACAAATTCAGTGTAGCTGCAGACATTCAAGATTCAAGATTCATGCACATAAATATAAATACATTTAAGAAGTGGCAACAAAATCACACACAGAGAGTTTAGTTCTATCAGTTATGTTGCACCGATTCAAACTGGTTATTTGAGTTAGTTGTAGTGAGATCTTTTTTTTTTTTTTGTTTGGACTTACAGGAATAGCTGATGCAGATATTTCCAACATCAATCTCTGTTTAAACAAAGCAGAAATACACCTTCAACATTTATTTTGTATTTTAAGATGTATGCAGTCTGGGGAATATGCTTAATATTTTTGAAATTATGCAAAATTCTTATCTCATGAGGTTATAAAGTAAATGTTCCTGTTTTTATCTGTTTTGCATTTCTTTCTTGATTCTCTTCCTCAACTTATCTCATTACTCACACTCTCATCTTTCCATTATGTCTCTTATTCTGCTTTCCCCCCCATTTACTGCAACTACAAAGACACTCACACATTCACGGTACAGACCTGCACTTTATGACTTCCTGCACAGGTCATTTTATATGGAGATGTCACATTATATTGCATATATTTATTGTATTAAACACAAACGACAGCAGCAGAAGTTGTTTCTATCCAGAAGAAACTATGGCACACCTGGTATTCTCATGATATCTGTCCGCACACATACTAAACCATTGTGGGCAAGTGAATTGTTTCAATTGTGTTGAGGAAATGTGGATTTCAGCAGACTGCTGATATTTAGCAGCTATAAAAACTGCCAACTGCAGACAGCGAGGGACATGTGACTACCTAAAAATGAAAGCCTTCCATTCTTTACCATCACCGCAGACTGTTTAGCAAAAACACCGCGAGGCAGAACGAGCGAAAATAAAAACAAACTATTGATTGAAAAATCTCGACACATCAATTCCTAGTTTTTCCACCCCCAGTCTGAGTCTCATTAGGGACAGTCAGTCAGAGTTCAAGTTCAGCAGCTTCTGAGCCACACTAGAGACGAGGAGAAAAGAGATTCACAACATAAAGACACACACTCACACAAGCAGCTGACGCTGTGTTTGCTTTGGCCCGAATGTGCGAAACTACAATGGAAGCGTCACTGACAGGCCTCCGAAGACAAAGGATCAAGTGTGTGCGCGTACTCCACAGAGTGAAAAGAAATCTGTTACACACTCCGCAACGCCATATGCAGACAGTTGGCATGGCAACGAGGAGAAAAGGCATATTCCCTGCATTTAGATGTATGAAAACAGTGGAGGCTTTACAAGAACAGTGTGAAAGAGTTGAAGGAGGGAAGCAGCAGCTGAAAGTACTCAAGTACAGTACGATGTATCGCACGTGTACAGGACAAGGATTTAAGAAAAATAAATAAGAAAAAAAGAAGTTAAAGAAAAGAAAGAACACAAGAAAATGCTGCCATATAACGACAACTTACATAAACCAATCAGTTTATACATGCAATAATAGAATTATCAATACTTTGCCTTACTAAAAGCTCTATCTTACTACTTTCAAATAAATAAAGTACACATAACATGCTGACACCATTAATATAGGGTTACCTGAAAAACAAAAAGAAACTGGAAATGTTAAGAACAGAAGACTGACACAGAGAAAGAAGAAGAAGAAGAGAAAAAGAGGTGATGATTTAAAGAACAAAAAAAAAAAAAAAGATGAAAAATACCTTCTTCCACATCAGATAAATAGTCCTCTGTGATCATTTCGGGAACATTGGCTTTACAGACTGTGTGATTGGGATGGAGGAAAGAGTTAGAGAAAAAAAAAGAGAACCAAAAAATATGGAAAAATCATATTCACAATAAAGTCATAATCAAAGAAAGAATTGAAAATGGAGTGTCGTTACAGTACATTTAAAGAAAACTATGTATTTTTTGCTAATGAGAAAATAATACTATTACAAAAAAACTATTTCAGTGGCTGGATATATCCCTTTGAAAATAAATGCTTAAATCGAGCCTCATGAGTAAAATGTCAAATGATGAAACAAAATGAAATAAGTTAATAGTGAAAAAAAAGAGCACCGGCAACAACAAAATAACTTTGTTTCCTTGACAACCAGGGGGAAATTTGGCAACCGAGGGACCAGTGCTGGGATATCGTCCTACTCCAGCCCATGAGTTGTAACCACCTGCCAAATGTGACTCAACCCGATATTTTATACATTTTGGCTGTCTCTCCAGGATTATGTGACTGAGGTCAGTCAGGTTGCATGGGGAGATCTGCTCAGATGGAATTAAAGTAATACAAATTCACACACCAATAAAGCTGTTACTGGAATCCTTACCTTCGTCGTCGGACATGTCCAGCACCTCGTTCATGGTCTCTGGAACATTCATCTTGTGCTTCTCCGTCACAGTCTGTTGAATAGAGACATGCTCTTAATAAAAAGTGTTGATGTGAACTTGAATGTAGTCATCTACAGACTCCTCTAGTCCAATTTTTTCTGTGTTTAACACCACAGAAACAGTCAATTATTACGGAAAAGTCTCAAATACAAGCTAATGGCCAGCGCAAATACATAAAAGCTGTATAAAAACAAGGACATTTTAATGGTTATATTATTAATTCAGCATAATTAACATGTTCAGTTCCATCAGCACAACAACAGAGGTATGTTATACTCACCAATCTGCTACTCCGAGTTTCTCTTTTTAACACAAATAACACAAAAATATATATATATTTCTACTTTGCAGTTTTTTCAGCCACTGTTAAGCTTCTGCCAATGAACGTCAACAATTTCCTGCAGATGTTTTACATTATAAGCCCACCAGACAGGAGAGTCATGGTCGCTGGATGGCTTTCAGTGTATTGTATGTATTGTATATTATTGCAGGAAGTCTTGAGTTTCATTGACGGCGGCTTAAGTCTGAATGAAAAAACAGCAAAGTGCAATTAATTAGTGAGTGAGAGCAGTGTTTCTTACACTCAGAGCAGCAGAGTGGTGAGTATGACATCAGTATATTAATGCACTGACAGAATAAGTGCTGTTGAATGAACACAATGCTGAATTTATCAAGATATTAGCAAATAAAAATGGGAGCACATCAGAAAACATGGAGACATCTGACCAAAATATGACATTGTCTTGAATACAAGCCTTGTTCTTTAGCGGTAAAATGTGCATAGAAGCAACTATTTAGGAATTTAGACATCTATAAGTCAGCTGTGTCTTGATTAATAAAAGGATGAACATCTATGCTAATACAAAACGATTCTGTAAACTAAACATTGCAGTCAACAAGGCCAACATGTATGTTTAAACACACGCGTACGCACCTTAGTGGTCAGAGTCTCCTCTGTGACCACCTTGAGTGTGTCAACGACGGAGATGTAGCCGAGCCTCCTGGCGATAGACAGAGCACTGTTCCCATTCTGGATGAAAAATTTTACAAAATAAAAAGTCATTTTTTTGATACACGTAACAGCATCAGGAAATCAAAACTATTGCTCTTCTATCTTCTTCAAGAGTATTTAGAGTGTATTTATTAGAGTGTCTGATATAATTGGTACTTTTGGTAGAAAGAGAACAGATTATAAGCTACACAGGTCATAAACCAGAGTCACGTTTTAAACGTCTGGAGTGTGAGTGTGTACTAACGGTGGTGAGTTCGTTGGGTGATGCTCCATGATGAAGCAGCAAGTTGATGATGTGTGTGTGTCCCTGCTGTGCAGCCTGGTGGAGAGGTGTGTAACCGTTCTGTAGAGGATGGAGAGAAAGAGGCAAGGGTTGGAGTTATAAAACACACACAAAAAAACACACATTATATTCATACTACACCCGCAGACAGGCACATTCAGTGTCATAGACTAATGGTTTTTGGACTCTTTGTGTTGTTCTTTTGGTTTCCTGTGTTACACTTGTGTTGTCCAGTCCTTTTGGTCACATGGTTTTGCTCATATGATTTGGGTTGTATGTTTTAAGGACTGTCTTGCATGATTATTTAGCTTATAGTGTTCTGTACTTAAGTTTATATTCATGTATATTATTGGACAGGTTGATGTATGCTGGTTTGTTATTAAGAGGTTTTGTGTTTTCTGCTGTGTTTTCTGCTGTGTTTTCCTTCCTGTGTTCCTGTTCTGATTTTCCCACCTATCACCCATCTACACACCTGTCCTCTATCAACCTCGTTAGCCTTGCCCTGCTCCCTGTGTTTCCCCCGGCCAATCAGCTCCCTGTCTGTTCTCTTGCTTCATCACCTCACTCCCCTCTCCTGAGCTTCTCCTCCCATCTCCCCACCTGCACCTCATCTCCTCGTTAGTTCAGTTACTTTTAAGTCCTGGTTTTCTGTTCAGTCTTTGTCGGATCCTTTGTTATGTACTGTTCAGTCTGTTCTGCACTGTTCAGTCTGTTCTGCTTAGTCCAGTTTGTTCAGTCTGCTCTTTTTGTGCTGCGTCCTGTTTCAGTTTCAGTTCTTTTGACCCGCCAGCCTTGTTTTGCATGCATGAGCCTTTAATGAAGACGTTTCTTCAGCCTCGCTCAGCCTGCAGTCTCTGCATTTGGGTCCATCTGTTCCGCTACTCTTAACATACAGTGTCAGAAAATATCTGATATCAGAAAAAAAAACACACGAAATGGTTACCTTGGTTTTAGCGTTGACCTTTGCCTGGTTTTTCAGCAGGAAGTTGACCATCTTCACGTTGCCATAGTGACAGGCCACGTGGAGAGGAGTATAACCCAACTGAGGACACAGAAAGTCACAAAATACGATCAGCAAAGAGATGATCATCCCATCGTTAGTGATAGTACTGGCTCTTCTTTGTCTATAAAATGTGTAGCATAAATATTGTTTTATAAAACAATAATACAATACAAGGAGCAGGAGAGGATAACTGTGATCTCTGCAAGGCCTGAGAAGATTCAAGATTCAAATACTTTATTGTCATATTCACAGAGCAACAGGTTACACTACTCTCTTTGCATTGCTGTTTTAGTAAATCAAAAAGGACGACAAAAACAGTCTCTGGAAAGGGTCATGTTAAGAATTTTTAAAAGCAGTTATATACAAAAAATTAAACAAATATATAGTAATAAAGATATATACTGACTGTACAGGTTAATATGTGCTTTCTATAGTAAAAGTCTCACGTTCATAGCAGCATAAAGTGACAGAGTAAGTGAAGAAGTCTGCCTTGTGACCTTGTGACTGATTTATATTTATCTTAACTAGAGTCAATAAAATGTTACAAAACAGTGGCATAGCCTGAGGCGACATCTTCAAATTGCATACTGTGTTTGAACAGTGCAAAATCCAAAGATATTAAATATATAAAGATATAAAAGATATTAATAATCATCAAAATCTCACATTTATGAAATTGGAAGTAGTGAGGATTTGGCAATTATTTTGGGAGCAACTTAAGTAACTTAAACTGTAATCACTTCACAAGATTTGTCATATTCTATAAACCATAAGAGAAAGAGACATTTACCTTGGTCTCGGGGTCTATAGTGGCTCCATGGTTGACTAAGACCTCAGCAACGTTGACTTTGTCCTCCTGAGCAGCCAGGTGGAGCGGAGTCAGACCAGACTGAGGATACAGACAGAGAGACAGTTAAACATACAGACAGAGAGACAGTTAAACATACAGACAGACAGACAGTTAAACACACAGATAAGAGTCAAATACACAGACAGAGAGACGGAGGGATACAAAGCTACTGAATATAATATGATACAACTAAGAGGGAGATAAATAATACTTGCTAAGCAGAAGATGACAGGTGTGTGTATTACGGTGATAAATCTTGAGAGACAGAAAACATTGCAAACTGAATGCCAAAAGAAATAAATGGCAAAATAACCGAGAGTCTTGCAAAAAGACACAAATATTTGGAAGTAAAATTAAGGCCCTGGCCATTAAACACATGTATGAACACTTATATAGACGTCTGTAGAGATGGCAAATGTACCTTATTGCCCATGTTAACAGGAGCATCTCGTGCCAGCAGCAGTGTCACTATGTCCACGTTGCCTTCCTGCGCTGCGAGGTGCAGAGGAGTGATTCCCTGGCGTGTTACTGTGTTGGTGGAGGCGCTGTACTCCAGTAACGTGGTGGTTATCTCCATCTGATTCTTCTTAGCTGCGATGTGGAGCGGTGTGTAACCATTCTGGTAGCAGAGAAACAGAGGGGATTGGTTCTTTGTTTGACACAGCCATCAAAATACAGCCAAGACAAAATAGACAAATCATATTCTGAATGTAAATTTCAACAAAATAACACTTCTCAGTTAATAACAGTATCACATGTAATAAGAAGGACTTGGCTTTGAATCAAATTATAACCCCAGGACATGATGGTTCAATTGAGAGAAGGGATTTTTTATAGAGCTGCAATGATTATTTTCATTATTGATTAATCTGTCAATTATTTTAAAGATTTATCGATTAGTCATTTGGCCTTAAAAAATGTCAGAAGATGGTGATAAGCGTCAATCAATGTCTCTCAAAGCCCAAAATGCAAATGTATTGTTTTGTCCCAACAGTCCACAACAAGGTTTACTGTCATAGAAGACTAAAGAAACCTGAAAACATTCACATTTAAGAGGCCGGAACAAGATAATGTTGGCATTTTTTCTCAGAAATGACTCAAAACGATGAATCGATTATCAAATAATAATTTTCTGCCGATTGACTAATCGTTGCAGCCTTAAATTTTTAACAAATGAATGTCACTTGTGTGCCACTAAAAAGACAGTAAGAAAGAAAAAAATGGCAACTCTCTTTTAAGGACTGACTGATGTAGTATTACAGTCTATCAACTTTCAGTGGAATTGTATTGCATTGCTATTCTGCATTGTATTGTTTTTCTGTTGTTTAAATGAATAGTTACACATTTTGCGACATACATTTATTTGCTTTCATTTCTTGTCAAAGGTTAGATGAGAAGGAAAACAACAAGTTGCAGTTTTATGGAGGGCTATGTGCCGAACTATTTCTTGGCGGGGAGTAGTAACTTCTCAAAGTCTTGTTGTCTCTGTGAGGTTGCCAGGCAACCAGCGGAGACTTCAGGAAGTTACTGTACAACAAAAAGTCCAGCACACAAACCTGCTTGAAACCTGGACTTGTCGTTGTTATTCTTCAGTTTGTACAGCTTAAACAAACAAGCTATGATATATTAATTAGTGAGCTTTAGAGGTGCTGGTAGGTGTTTCCCCCTGCTTCCAGTCTTTATGCTAAGCTAAGCTAAGCTAAGCTAAGCTAACAGGCTACTGGCTTATTTTAGTTTGCAGTCTTGTGGTATCAATCTTCTCACCTAATGCTTGGCAATAAAGAAAAAATGCAAATATTTCCTAAAACATCAAACTATTCCTTTAAATTAATTATTCCAAGAAAACTGTAGTTAAAAAGTAACAAAATAAGTCGTAAAAAGTTTTTGTTTTACACATACATAACAGTTTAATACAGTTTATTTATTTTGTAACTTAGTATAAAGTTGCAATATCGTGAAAGTGTTAGAAAATTATTAATTTCAGATTTATATTTTCCAGCCTAATTCTTTTCTTTTGGTTGATAGAGATATCTTTAAAGACTCACAGTTTTATAGTTTCATGTCCAGCACCTAAACACATTTTTCTTAAAGAGATCAACTAAAATTCTTACATCTTGTTATTGAATATTACATCAGGAAGTAAAAGTTATTTAGGCTTTGTTGATTTCAGTAGCAGCTCTTTCTGGATAGATGCTTTCAGGGTAGAAGAGCCACTTCGCTATACAACACAGCGCATGTGGGTGACTGAAACTAGGTCAGCCTGCTTTCACCCAGAGCCAAAGCGAGAGAGAGAGAGAGAGAGGTTTTGGTGCATTAATGCATTAAGGAACATTCGATTTAACCTCCTACAACACGTTCACTACGACAGACTCTTACCTTCGCAGCAGCATGCGGTGAAGCTCCCTGGTTGAGCAAGAGTAGCGCCACCTTCTGGTTATCATAGTGCGCTGCCACATGCAGTGGAGTTAGTCCACTCTGAGCGTATATACACACACACATGGACACGAGCATTGTTAGAAGGTGACATACATACAGAGCTGTAGGAGCAGACGTGATAAAGAGATAATATACTGTGAAAGCTTTGGCCGTAGCAACAGACTAAACACAAAGACAGATAATTTTGATACTGTGCTCACGTGAGAGTGCATATAAGAATGAGTACTGTGTTCAAAAAGTGCTCTGTTTTTGTCGCTCTCAGGCAAACAACATTGCTTAAATGTGTGTTACCTTCCCAGCAGCATCAGGCTGAGCGTTCTTCTGCAGCAGCAGGTTGGCTACCTCGATCTTCCCGTACTTTGCTGCTACGTGCAAAGGAGTGAAGCCCTTCTGGATAGACACAACAGAAACAAACTCTGATTTGCACTATGATTGTTAAAAAAAACTGCTACTAATTCAACTGCTAGTAGGTTAGTTACTATTTAGCAGACAGGTTTTGAACGCTAGCTCTCACTTCTCACTACGACTTCTTCTCTATACCATATGTGTTTAATCACATATATCTGATTTATTTGCGGGATTGTGTCATGACAACATGGGGAATTGATTGCTTGGTGCTTAAAAATGATGAGAAACAATAAGGGCCCAGGGTGTGGAGGGAATGAGATTGGATGTGTGTTGTGTGTGTGTTACATCAGATTCTTCAGCTATGAGGCAACACAGATCCTTGACCCTACTTCAAAACCAACTCTGTCTACGTAGACCCGACTCTGTGTGTTTGCACACGTGTATTAGACGTGCATGTGTGTTGTGTATGTAAGCTAACAGAGAGGTTAGTAATAGTCATAGGACTTGACAGAAACCAGACTGGTTCCCTGGTTCTGAGTCCCTGAATATCTACAGTATGTATCCATATATATATCATCCATAGATAGTGGACGAATATGCAACTTTTTTTATACTGAGCCAAACTGAAGTTATTGAACGATTTCCCACTTTTCTGTTTCATCCACCCTTTAACTGAACATTAATGTTTACAGCCCTCTGTGGGGGATCAATATGAATAGTAACAACATCAAAGCTAACACCCCCCCCCCCCCCCCCCCCCCCCCCCCCACACACACACACCCCACCCCTCTTGGCCTCTTGAAAAGCAGTCGCCTCTAACTAGACACTAGACTTGGGAATATGTAGTGACTGAGAGTTTTTGTTCTTCTGCTCATTTAATATCATGTGGCAGTAAAAATCACACCACCAACTATAAAGATGCCTGTGTGTGTATAATAGTTCATCCTTAAGATTTTTTGCGTAGCGACACAAACATGTACACAGCTTAACTGATAAAAACAAAAATGCAAACAAAAATGTGTAAGTTTACCCTACTTATATGTGGATTTAATAGCTCCTGGTTGTTAAAACCCTAAAAAGGACTTAAAGAGATTTAATACAAGGGCAACGAGCGGAGCCCGTTCCTCCCTTTGGTTTGCCAAATCCAGTCACGGCTGAAAATTACCTGGAAACATCTCCTCTGTTTGACTGTATTTAGAGTTTAGGGACTTTCCTCCATGTGTCCAATATGCGGCCATAAA
The DNA here is from genome assembly GCF_910596095.1 of Thunnus maccoyii. Classification (NCBI taxonomy): domain Eukaryota; kingdom Metazoa; phylum Chordata; class Actinopteri; order Scombriformes; family Scombridae; genus Thunnus; species Thunnus maccoyii. The sequence goes on from NC_056552.1 coordinate 6,894,478, forward strand.
ACGCTCTGTTGCAGTTTAAATTGATGTTTTGAAATGAGTAATGCACAAAAAAAAAAAAAAAAAAAAACTCCAGGAACAGACTCTAGAGAACTTCTTTTGACCCAGCTCACCCACTGGCAGACTGTCAACTGTAACTGGTGTTCCTCAATCGTGAAGTTCACCGAGGTGCCGCGACAGTCTAGCAGTAACACATCTACTATGCAAAATGTAAGCAGATCTACTACTGTAAACTACCTATTCGTTTGGACACCATACAATAAACACACTAATAAACACACTTAGTCACTACACAGTAGAATTAGCGCCGTCATCACTGCTTCCTGGATCTTAGGTAAAACAGCCTACTGCCATAAGAAACAACTTTGATGGATGGTTACTGACGCATATGAGTGGAGAAACGGAAGAATTCCAGTTACTGGTTATTGTCTTCTGTAAGTATCTACTGGTGAACAAGTGTTATAAATGTTCAGCTGACAAAACAACCAGTGTCTGAGAAGTATCTGTCTCCGTATATCAGATGTGTGTGTGTGTGTGTGTGTGTGTGTGTGTTATTTACCTTGGTAGTAATGCCCAGACTAGCTCCTTTGTCCAGCAGTGCTGAAGCCACATCTCTGTGTCCCTCTCTGGCAGCCAGGTGTAAAGGTGTGTATCCAGAGCTGGTCGTGGCATCTGGGTACGCGCCGTTTGCCAGCAGCTGGTGGACAATGTCTTGTTTACCGAGACGGCTTGAGATATGCAGCGGAGTCTGGTCGTCCTGGGGTCGACGAATCAAACAAACATTTTTTCAATTGATACCAAGAAAACAAAAGGTTACGAACAGCTATTAGCATAAGAAAGAAAAAAAAAAGACATTTCAGGAAGTTTCTGTGCTCATTTTCATCATTTTGTACTAAAACCTATGCAAATTTCCTCATTTATGACCATTTTAGACAAGATTTCTATCTAATATTTCATCCTTTTAGCTTATTTACACAACTGTGAGTGACATTTTGCTAACATAAAAGGCTTTGCTTGTATAATATTGTGAAAATGCCAGTTAAAGGGCCAGTTTTAGGTGAAAAGGAAAATTCTGATGTTTGTCAAATATGGGCAAAAAATCTAAATATAAGTGTATCTACATGTAATTCAGTAATTAAACTCTAGCAAAGACATAACCACACAAACAAACACACTGGATGGGTTCAATGTGTTAATCTAAAGTGATAAGGATGGTTTTTATGTAAAGTCAAATGTTTATTGTGAATTGCACGCACAGGCACGCACGCACACACACACACACACACACAGAGTCTACCTTGGCCTTGGCATCCACTAGTGCTCCATTCTGGACCAGATACCGGACCACATTTGACTGTCCTGCCCTCGCTGCCATGTGGAGCGCCGTCTCCCCTCTCTGGACAACACACAAACACAAATCACACACACACAGAAAAGTTAGTCCAAATTTTTTTCCTCCAAATTCTTCTCTTTCTCTCTCTCTTTCTCTCTTTCTCTCTTATCAACACAGTCACACAAATGAAAAATCAATACGTTTTTTGATGTTCCAGAAAGTCCCTTTTCTTTTAAGATGTGCTGAAAGAACAGAGAGGCAGAAAAGAGAAAGACCCCCTTGCTTTCCACACCCAACTCACCATAATGACGTCCCGTAATGCTCCGTTTCTACGGTAACCTGGCCACAGACACGGCGTGGGCGACCAAATACTTGGGGTTGAAGAGTTGCCTGTGCAGTACTCTCCCCCCCCCTCTTTTTCTCTCTCTTCCCCCTCTCTCTGTTTTTGCTATGTTTGCTCATAACTCATCTCGGCTCTTTCTCCCAACTGTCTCCCTTTCTCTTTATTCCTCTTTTGCCTTTAATGTGATTTAAGAGTTAATGGGACCAGTAGTAGAGTTTCTAGCTCCTGTAGAAGAGTGTTGATGGACAAGATGAGAGTAAGAGATTCATTCCCTACACCGTAACATTAATATATTTTTCTCTCCTCCTTCCTGAAGTTTTCTCCGCCGCCTGGTCCAATAACACAAGGTATGTAATGTTGGGATCAGTTTATAGAGAAACATGCCATCTCATGTTGTGCTTCTCATGCTGTCATTTATTACAAACTGACCTCTTATAAGCCGTTAAGACGACTGCATCAAATTTGTTATCCTGCTGTTTTTCCATTTCGTCAATCCAGAGTGAGAACAAGACAGAAAGAGAGAAAGAAAGTTAAAAAAAAAACTAAAACGTCTTCTCGAACTCACCACATTACTCGTGTTTGATGAAGCCCCGTGGTTGATTAGCTGGTGGACGATGTTTTCATGTCCCATAAATGCTGCAACGTGGATGGGAGTCAGACCGGACTAGAGGGAGAGACAGAAGAGACGAGATGTGATGAAAATAAGTAAATGTTTGAATAGCAACCTTTTTTTTTTAGCTTATTTATTGCTACAGAGTCCTGTTAGTCCCATACAAACATATAAACCCACTATTAAAAACCCTCCTTCCCTTATACTGTCTAATAAAACAATATGTAAAAGTCCCTGGCAACATATGCTTATTCCTCTGTAGCATGGCGCTATAACATAGTCCTACAACTAATAAAAACACATCAATGACCCACTCCGTCGCACTGGGTGACATGTTTCTTCATTATCACGAACACACACACACACTGTACGGTAGTTTTTTTGTTTTTTTTATTTGACTCAATCCCACATAAACCGTCCTGCTGCTGTAAATACTCACTAGAGCACCAAGAGTGTATTAATCCGCAGCTGAAAAAAAAAAAAAAAAAGCCTCCAACAAATGCACCCTTTCTTCATGTTTGAGCGACTTTTGCTAAAAGCTGTTTTAGGGGGAAATGACTGAGCCTATTCTTGAAAATCAAACTACATATTTGTGCTCTGTTTTTAAAGATTTTTATCTTCAGTAGGAATGAATGGGCTCGGGCCTGAGCACCGCAGTCAGGGTAACATTCTTGGTTTTGTTTCTTTTCCGTGCAATTTGTTGACAGTAAGAGAAATATGAATAGATGCACCTCTAGTTTGCAAACTGCTCTGAAGAGTCAGAGCTGGTATAATATGTAGTTTTATTTATACACCCAAAAATTCCTGAACAGAGAGCAATAAGAAGACTAGAGAGTTAACAAACAATCCTCCTGTTTTATGTAAACTGAGCAAACCGAAACATCTTCATTACATCTTTTGGTGCATGTGAGTCTTCTCTCCCAATATCTTTTTAGCTAAATACACTCTACCTACAGTATATACTATATGACAGCAGCAGCTGAAAATTAATGAGTAAATAGGGTGTTTTACTGTATGTGAAAAATGAATTACTAGTCAGTCTCAGACTCAGATTAAGAACAAAGGTAAAGAGACAGAAAATCAATAAAAAACAGGACTCTCTCTCTCTCTAGTGGTGCATCAGGAAGTTCATAGATTACAAGAACAAGATACTCCGGTCACTATTGCTGTCAAACTGATTAAAAAGCAGCAAACGACACGATACTGCTCCTGAGATGTACACACATACAGCACAGACAAACCCACAAACACGCACACACCTACCTCGGTGACTGCCTGTATAGACGCTCCATGCTTCAGAAGTAGCTCCATCACCTTGACTCTGTTTTTCTTACAGGCAATGTGCAGGGGAGTGAAACCATTCTAAAACACAGACAACAAAAACAAAAACAAAAATATACACATTTTGAAATGTAAAAATAGTCCCAAAAACTCTCTGCGTGTGGCTGTGAAGGTCTCGCAGAGCCGGCAGAGGACAAATCTGGAACGCCAGATGGAAAATACAGTACAAAGAGGGACCTTTTTTCCACCCTCTTCTTTCTCACTCTTTCTTTCAAACCCCTCTGAATACAAACCAGACAAGCAATATGTGGAAATAATTGACTTAACTGTAAGCTGTAAAAAAAAAACCCAAAAACAAAACAAAAACAAAGTATGCTGCACTGAAATAGATACTTTTCTTTACAACTCACTCTCCTCTCGCCAACACGTACACTCTGCCCCCCTCCCTCCCTCTCTTACTCTCTTAAGTTTGGGGTTTCTGGCTCAATCCTATGACTTCATTTTCCTCTCCATGTCCTTTTTTTTCCCCTTCTTATTCTCTCTTTCTATAAAGTCCCAGCGCTCTAACCACACCCAGACTTCTCCCATTACAGTACAGAGATGGCTGTCTCAGGCCAAGACAGTGGCTGTGGCTATAAAGTCTCTTTTTGTCTCCTTATCTGTTTCCTTCATTCATTTTCTTCATGTTCTCTCTCCTGTAATCTGCCTTTCCCCCCCCCCATCCAAGCCCATTATAACTCTCTTTTTGTTACAAAGGAAGGAAAGACAAAAAAAAAAGACAGGAAAGGAGGGAAGAAACTTTTGGTCGGTTGGGAGATGAAATAATCTGAAATAACCTAATTGCAACATTTAAACATCCCACTTCCACAACCTTGAGCAACACTGCAGCTTCAATAACTATACTTTTCTATCACTTTTTCTCTCTAAAGCCCATCACCTCATTACACAAATGTGCTGGCATTTTTACATGTTGGTCTCATGTTTAAGCCCCTGAGTCAATTTTCCATAAAAATTTGCAACAGCAATCTTTGTTGGACCGAGTAACTTTCCGTAATGCTTTAAACATCGCTCAAGTCTCAGCTGAATGCAAACACATTAACGTAAAGTTGAATGAGAAGTTTTAGAGGGGACACATCAGTCTATAAAATGTGTTTTCATTCATCAGTGTGGTACAAAAGAGGAAGAAAAACCCCTTCAAAACCAGTCGAACACTTCTGCCAAATGTCAACAACATCCAGCATGTGATTCGTCATTTCTCTGACTGATGAGAACATTTATTAGGGGAAATACAGGATCCGTCTGATTGGTCATAAGAGGGGGCGAGTTTCCCTCACTCCCCCGGTCACGATGATCATTAATCACGACTTCATATTAGCTTTTTTATACCTGTCTATCCTTCCGCCACATAAACATCCCCCTCTCTGTCTTTTTTTTGTCTCAAACTTGTGCAGAACCCACATCTCCCCTCCATCCCTTCATCCTCACCAGGGCCTTGGCGTTGGGGTTGGCCTTTTTATCCACGATGACCTTTGCCACCTTGTAGTGGCCGCAGTGGGCGGCAACGTGCAGCGCTGTCAGGTAGTCGTTGGTCACGTCATCCACGGGGACATCGTGGTGCAGCAGCAGCTGGACGCAGTTGAGGTGGTCGCCCTGCGTCGCCATGTGGAGGGGAGACAGACCGTTCTGGAAAGGGATGAGGGAGAAAGAGATTTGTCAGTGTGGCTGCGATAACTGACGTGTCTTGTTGGCATGTTCTCAGGAAAGACCGGGACCAGGGATTTTGTGTAGTAAAAAAAGATAAGAAGATAAGAACGATAAGAATAAAAATACACATACAGTTTGGAGGCATACCTTGGTCTTTGACAGTATCGGTGCTCCTCTGTCCAGCAGCATCTCCACCACCTGCTCATGGCCGCTCCTGGCTCCACAGTGGAGAGGAGTCAGACCATCCTGTGAAAACAAACAATATACTGTCGGTAAACTAGCTGGCTCGAGGCTGACGTTCATCTTTGAACTTCATACCATCACTGACAGCGTCCTTGAGTAAAGCACTGAAGCCCTCACAGCGGGGGTAAAGACACTGCACTGCAAGACTCTTTTAGTCTTTTAGTCCTGTTTGTATTAACTAAAAAATACATGGTGGGAGATGATGATATGATGTGTGTGGTTAGTGTATGAGCCTGCATAGGAAACTAAGAGTATTTACCCCATTAAACACCAACATAAGTCAAAAAGGTTTCATTATTTTGGGCCCAGATAACGTGTGTGTGTGTGTGTGTGTGTGTGTGTGTGTGTGTGTGTGTGTGTGTACCTTGGTCCGTGCATCTATCTTGGCCCCTCTCTCCAGAAGCAGTCGCACCATGTTGCTGTTCCCACGTTTGGATGCTACGTGAAGTGGTGTTATGTCATTCTGGTGAGAAAAGAAAAGCATCATTTTGTCAGCGCCGGGCAAAGTGACAAGATGACTCAGGATTGTACAAACTTATTGTAGTTGACAGGAAAATAACAGAACATTTCAACTCTGTTTGTTGCTGATAAAACATGACGTTGTCCATACAACGGGCTACAATCGTACAGTCAGGGAACACATTTCAACCAAAAATGAAGCTGCAGCACACGTGTCAGAGAGCTTGTCCATGCCTGCAAGATTTTAATGCATATGACTTGCCTGAAATTTGCTTACTCTACTAGAGAAAAGGGACTCTCTCTGACATTGCAGAAGGAAAATGGCTAAATATCCCCCTCTAGAGGAATATGACCATTTCAGATGCAACAATCCGGTTTGACCGTTTTCTTGCTTTCTTGGTTTTCTCTTCGTCTTTCCAGAGAAAGAAGTGAGTGTCTGTGTTTACCAGATGTCTGTAAGACTTAATAAGAGTTTGAATAGGACACTATGCAATGTGAAGCTGTATATTTCAGGTGTTTTATTTGGTCTACTAACTGTTATATGATTATATACGAACATTTTCACGATGACAGACGGCTTTTAAGTGTTTTTTACCAGTATGTCTTTAAAATAAGGCCACTAAAACTAATTCCTACACAATTTAGCACAGTACATGTTAAAAAGTTGTTTTTTACTCTCATTTTGTCTCCAACTACAGTGGATCTACACTACAGCACTGCAGGGACCAAATACCAGGAAATTCAAACTCTTATATATTAAATTGAATCACATTTTAGTTTAGTAAAGTACTGATTGACATGAATTACTTGAAACACAGATTCACACATCTAGCCTCCAACTCCCACACACTCCAGAGTCCATCTTTACAATCTCTAGGATCACATAACATGCAGACAACATGCGTATGTTTCTTCAGGCAGAGTGACAAGGACAGCTGCAGAATTACACGTGTCATTATTAGATTCCTGCACACTCTTGCACACACGCACACACAAATTCCTGCATACTGCCCCGCCCTCTTCTACTGCTGCAAACACTCACTCACTTCAAAAGGTCTGCGTGTGCATATGCATGTATGTGTGTGTGTGTGTGTGCCATCTTTGAAGCAAAGTGCCTACCCTGGCCTTGAAGTCCACAGCTGCCCCTCTGTTAAGCAGGAGTGTTGCTACGTTGATATTGCCGTAGTGCGCCGCGATATGGAGAGGAGTGAAACCGCTCTGAGAGGGGCGACAGACAGACAGACAGGCAGACAGGCAGATAGAGGGATAGAATTAATTAAAAAGAGAGGAAAAGAAGCTAAACGTTTCTCATAATGAGCCATGATGAGCGAAGCATGATGGGACATTACGTAGCAGTCGGCCAAAAGCAGACTAACAGAGCACAGAGGACCAGAGCTGAGCAGAATTCATACATGCTTTGAAAAAGTGACAAAATAAAATGAGTGCTTCATTTTCCTTTTCAAAATAGAAACTATATTTCTACTTTTCTTGTGTAAGAGTCAGGGCAAGACAGTGCACCGCGACTTGAGTGATCCGGATTGGATGAAAACACGACGTACAAGCACTTTAGCTCCTGTCAAATGAAACCCATGCAAATGTGAGACCAATGACAGCTGTTTAACTTTAACTCCTTGGTGATACTGTATGCTTTCATCTGACAGGAAAAACACATGCAGGTGAGCATGCATCTGCAATAGTTAAAAGCAAACTAGATTTTAGTGGGAAATTCTAGCTCTAAAAAAAGGCAACTTAGCAGGAATCATCAGTTCAAAGACCTTAAGTAATTACTTAAGTATATAATACGCTCTGTGTATGACTTGAATCTGGCAAGTGACGGTATTCTGAAAATGCATTAATTCAAAACATAAATAATGCATTTATTCAGTTTTTTTTTTTTACTTTCCCAAAGCAACAAGCAAGAAAATTCAACATGCTATTGATTATGTAATCCAGCATCAAAGCAGATGCAACTGCTCTGTGGGTAAAGTGACAGTAATTAGCATTATCTCCAGCGAGAGTCAGCACAATTTCACGTTCATGTTTGTTAAAAATCCATTTAAATAAAATCAATAAACCGTCACGTCAGCTCTCTAGTTTTTTTTCTCTCATTGACATCCGGATGAGTTCTTCTTTGACAAAAAAGATGGTCACATGCACAGCAAAATCTAATGTAAGTTAATTTAGCCATTAGCCAAATATAGCATCGAAATAAATAAATAAATTCAAGATTATGCACATCCCAAACAATCACTCAAGCAGTGCAAGGAACAAAACCACTTTTTCTTGTTGACAGATGTCACAAATATGATTGGATCGCATTACAGCGAGGAGCTACTGTGGACGGAGAAAGAGAAGTTAGGGGGGTAAGGATAAAAAAAACGGTAAGCTAAAGTAACCGGCTGCTTGCTGTAGCTTCATATCTACTGTACAGACATGAAAGAGGTATTTAAAAGACAAATTCCAGGTTAAACACATTGCAGCGCTATCAGAAAGCAACAACTATATCTATATATATGCACAAAGATCTATAATATATGCACACTAAATATTTGTGTACAGTATTTTTTTATACACTCAGACAACAGCAACTGCAGTGAGGAGTCACTACAACCTTTTTCATGTAAAAGAATCACCCCCCCAAAAAATTGAAAATTCAGTCCACTTGGAATGGAAATGAGGCTTTTTTTGCTTTAGCAGCGATTCCACAGAATATGATTAACTCATTGTGCATACATTACAATAACTTCTTAAAAAGATCTAAGTCTGCCTTTGATGAAAAAAGGGTTTAGGTTTAACTGTGGTAACTGAAATTTTACTGTTTTTTTTTTTCCTGCAAGCCACTGCACATACAAAGCAAAGTCAAAATGTGATGCAGTCTTAAAAACAGGCACGCAGACGAGGTGCGCTCAGCAGCAAAAGCAGTCATGCCAGCATTTAGCGTTCATGCTAACAGACAAGAAGGCTTTGGCTTTGCAATGGTGTGACCATGAGTGGACGATGACAGGAGAAGAGAGGAGAGGAGAGGAGAGGAGAGGAGAGGAGAGAAGTGGAGAAGTGAAGGTATACCTCTGTTGTTCTATTCACCATCATCTAGAAAGGAAAAGGTAAAGGGGGAAGCAGTAGGGTAAAAAAAAAAAGGGAACGAATAGAGGGAGGAGGTGGAGGAGGAGGAGGAGGAGGAGGAGGAGGAGGAGGAGGAGGAGAGAATGGGGTGGTTAGTGCACCACAACAACAACTACAACAACAACAACAACAACAACACCATGGTTGCACCAAGCTGTAGGATGGGTTTATGAGAATGTGGCCAGAGTTAATGAAAAGAACTAAAAGGCGACCACACAGAGGTGCACACAACTGGATAGTGCGACGCTCCCTTATAGTCTGTTGTTTGTTCTACACTTTGTGGTAAACACAGATTATTTTTCAATCAACAAAAAACAAAATTCTCGTGCTGAACAAGGATGTGACACACAAAAGACTTGTTGAATTAAAAAAAATACATTTAACACATTTTTTATCCCACAAAAAAACATGCTTTGGGACTTAAATGCTTTTTAGGAACCAACAAAAAGCACCATGAAGTTCAGAATAACTAACACATGACAGAACATGTTTACAGTGTCCAAACAGCACAAAACTAAACTAAATCACTTCCTCTCTGGCAGCGGGTCATGAAGGGAACTGAAAGTCCTGCCTATCGTACAGAGAGTTTACCTTGGACTCCACATCAGCGTTGTGGTCGTTTTGCAGGAGGAGGGCGGCGGCCTTGGTGTCATCTTTCCGCGCGGCGATGTGCAGCGCTGGGAGGCGCACCTTCCCCTTGGTGTCATTTTCCAGTAGGAGGGAAACCACTTGGTCATGGCCCTGCTGCAACGCCACGGCCAGAGGAGTGAAACCGTCCTGTGGACCAGCAGAAACAACAATGGACGTCACTGGTATTACTGGAGCTGTTAATGGGACGGATGTGCTACATGGATACTTGCTGCAAGCTGCCAACTGATATCCACGGATAAATAAGCAAACAAGAAGTTGGATTTCTAACGAACAAAATGTTGATTGAAAATGTTCTCACATAATCATTTTTTCTTTCTTTATATAGCAAATTGTGATTCCACAGAGAAGATACAAGTTATACCAGTTATAAATAAAACAGGATGAATGTCAAAATGTTTAAAATTCTACCTAAAAATGATATTTCACCGTCATGTAATGCTTTATAGTTAGAAGTAGCGTTGTTATACACAACATATGCAGGTGTGTGTGAATAAATAAACTGTTATTTATGTTACTGTGTTACTGTTTTAATGAATGCTTTGATTGTTTTTTAATCTTCTCTTGTTGTCTCAATTTAAACATTTACTGTTTAACAGCAGCATTAGGCTCTATATATTTATTCTACAGATACTTAGACTGCAAATTGTATTTTGGGTAAGTCTAAGTAAAAATAAAGCATTATGTATACTATGAGTTCCACTATAAAGAATAGAAAAGAATACAAATTTATTGTTCAACTAGGGGTCAAAATTTGTTTCCAGTCTCACCTCAGATACAACTAATAGCATTAAAGTACATTAACAACAGTCTATAGCCATGCTAGCAGCTCTGTGAAACTGTGTGTCGGCACGGTGATGTTTTGGTCAGCATGCTAACATAACATATTTCTTATCTATTAATCTGTTGATTATTTCCTTGATTAATTAATGTGTTGTTTGGTCCATAAACTGTCAGAAAATGGCGAAAAATGTCGATCACTGTTTCGCAAAGCCCAAGATGACGTCCTCAAATGTCTTGTTTTGTCCCGACCAACAGTCCACAACCCAAAGATATTTAGTTTACTATCACCTGCCGTCCATACAGCCATTATCATCCAAAGAGAACGAGATGACTACACACACACGTACATTACACATCTGTCCAAATTCACCTGATTTCCTACAAACGATTGTCTGCAGTGGGGACAAAAGATCTCTCATAGTTGTTCTTTTTAGCTACTGGTGCTCTTTAAAGTGTCGACCAGAGAAAAACAAAATCAAAGTCCTTGTGAAGGGGTTGATAACCCTCACTGCAGTCGTGGCCTTCCTGTGTAAAGCTACGTTATATAAATCAGACAGCTTCCTTTGATGTCTTCCTATTAAGCAGAGGAAACACACAGGGTCAGCGGTGGTGCCGTGCCTCCTGAGTAATGCTAGTATTCCTTTCTCATATGCGGTTCTGCAGCGTTTCTGTCTCTCCCACAGCCCAGCATTCAGCATCGATTTTCAATACGGGGTAAAATGAGATTTTAAAAAATAATAGCGTGCTGGCATCTTGTCTCATTCCCTACTCGCAAAGGTTTCCACAAATTAAGGGAAATATACTGATCATAACAACGAAATGCACTGAAAAACTCACTAAACTTATTACGGTACCATCTTTTTGCTCTTGGCATCAGCTGCTGGTATCACACTAACAAGCAGGAGACAATCTAACAGCCATTTGCCAATTTACGCATTTTAGTTGATGCTCTAAAGATGCTGTAAGTGCTAGGGTAGGAGGTCAATGTCTCGCTCAAGAACAAATCGAAAGGAAATGCTCAGCTGTTGATGGGCATGAACCCAGAAGCGGACCAGATGAAACTAACTGCATGCTAAAGTAACATCCATTCACTCCGGGGGTATGATAAACACGACCCACAGCTGAGGCCGGTAGCAGCAGTATCTAAGAATCATCAAAGAAAAGGAGAAAAGATTTCTCACGAACAGCAGAGAGATTTTGTGTGTGTGTGTGTGTGTGTACACAGGACACCGACTGTCTAGATAAAACCAACTCAGCATCACTACACCCACACATCAAAGCGCAGCCTCCCCTCGGAGACTCGGCATAGCTCGCAAATTTGTGTACACACAAAACTATACAGAAGAGAGTGTCTACACAGATAAACAAACACACACATACACACGTTCATAATCAGATCCACACCACTGTCTGCAAGACACACACACAAACAATGCATAAATTTAGCCTTTTTAAGAGTTTCCAAAGTCATAAACCATCCCAAAGCACTACCCTCGTGTTTCATCTGCTTCATTATGGATTCAGGAAAAGACAGTCAGCTTAATGTCCTAAAAATACCTTGAGAGACAACCAGAGCAGCGATGAACAACAAGGCACTTAAAGAGGGGTTTTTGATCTTTATCTTCAGGCTGGAAAACATGCAATGACACAGCAATATTTCGCTTCGCCGAAAAACAAAATTAGCACCGGCCAACTTTAAGGTAGCCATTAAAATGAGTCAAAATAATAGAACACACAAAGCTATGCATGATCTTCATTATAATGGGGCTAAAAATAAACATACAGGGCAAATGTGGATATTAATGCAGAATAGTTTGTACATTATATACATATAAATGTGATATCCTTATGCAATAAAAGAAGATCAAATGCAGTTAAAAGACTTTAAATCTGATCTATTCGACGTCATGCCATTATGAAACGGTTAAATATGAATTATTAAACACCGGGAGTTGCTTCAAACATGGATATATATTTCCCCGTATGAATAATTCATTATGTCTCTGACTGCAGGAGACTGTGGGGAGAAGAAAAGGAGGAGAACAGCGAGATGCGGAGGGTAGCGGGTCGGGGAGGGAGAGAAGGAGCAGAGGCAGACACAGACAAAAGGAAGGATGATGGGGAGGGAGAAGGCGACAGGAGAATAAAGAGATGAAAGGAAAAGATGAGGAGGAGAGAGAAGAGCTGCCGTGGAGCTGTTTGTGAATAGTCAAGGACAGAGCTCTGTAAATAAGTACACGACGCACCACGCTGATACACTAATTGAGATAGATGTAGCTTAAGCTGTGTATCCAGAAAGCACAGGCAGGTGCGTCATCACTGCTTCAACCATCGTATATTTTAACAACATTATAGAGACGATGAAGGCGCCTCTCATAATCCAATCAAACGTGTATATTTAAAGATCCCCTCCAGACGTGTATTAAAACACTGGGACACCTCTCGCTCTCCCTTCACTTCCTGTCTCTATACTGTCTGTCAAATAAAGGCAAAAGCCTGAAAAAAATAATCAAAATAAACAACAAAATCTTCAAAAGTTGTCTCCTACTTCACTGAAAAGTCCATTCTCAGTGTTTGTGCACTGGATGCTTCAACTTTCCACATCACACTTGTGTAATTTGCACACCAGACTCTTACAACTGGCTACGAACTAGTCGTGATGTCACAAATCATGCTCGTAGGCCCGCCCCCTTAAAATCTGCTTTTCAATGAGCACAGTAGATGTTGTTACAGGATGTCTGACTGCATCACAACACCCACGATGATGTGAAAATCTACAGTAACTGAACAGCAAATGTATGTTTTAGTAATGGTTTGGAAACTCTCTGTGCAGCACATCAGTTTCATAAATTGCATCTTCCCTATCTAATAAAATAAAATAAAATAAAATAATAATTGTACTGCAGACAACCACTTCATGATACTAAGCATGACATTAGCCTCATAGATGTGATTCAGACGGAGAGGTTTGACCAAAATGTTGTTGTTGTCACACGTTCAGTCTTGCACAGGGAGGCGGTTGGCCGTGTGCCGGTACTACTGCAGATGATGGATCAGTCTGACACACTCACAGCGTAGCACTCGCTCACGCCACAGATGTCTCCTGTAACGTCACCCGGTCCCTCCCTCACAGCCAAGGTCACTCTGAATGAACACATCATCATCATCACGCTGCTGCCGCCCACCGTCCCACTGACTCTCTCTACCTCCTTCACTTTGTCTTTATTTACCATTCAGTCAACTGATGAATCTATGGAAAATAATTCCTTTTTATTATTTTTACCGAGGGAACCTCCTACATCGTGACTTAATATGTTATTCAGCTTTTGTCTCCTGATCGAGCCACTGGTGTCAGGCCTCTGTTTACCGTATGCAACAAAGAATCTGTTGGTCATAATGCTGCAGTGTAATTATGGGGATGCTAAGTGAGGGCTGGGATGAAGGGTAACTATTATGGGCTTGTGAATGTCTGTGTGCAAACAGGCGTTAAGTGTATATGTACTGTGTATTATCTGTTTGTGCTTGTGTGTGTGCTTGTGTGTGTGTGTGTGTGTGGGTGAGTTTATTTACCTCAGTGGCGATGCTCTGACTGGAGCCGTTGTCCAATAAGAACTGCACCACATCCAAGTGATTCTCCTGCGCTGCCATATACAGCGGAGTGAAGCCATTCTGTAGAGAGAGAGAAAAAAAAAGAAGCTGAGTCAGACCTGCAATCAAGGACCATACCATCATGTGCTCACGATTGAGCCTCTCTAATGTTTTACTCATATTTTCTTATCTGTCTTTAAGGTTAAGGTTTAAACAATCCTTTTTTTTTGTTTTCTCCATTGTCATTAGTTCAGCTGCTGTTTTAAGGTTGAAGACAGGATTGAAACTATGTTGTCTGGATCAAAGTCACATGGTCTCTTGAACCACATCGCTGCACTTTAAACCGCACTTTTTGGTTTTGTTTAATGCAAGCTAGCTGTGTAGAGTAGAGGTAGCTGTGTCTGAGGCTTAATTCAAACCTGCTGCAGCTAATAGAGGTTTCATGTCGTAAAAATCAGTATAAGAGCAGGACTGTCAAAAAAACGAACCGCGTAATTACATTTAAACATTGTCGCATCGGCCTCAATTCATTTTTATGCTTTATACCGATTATGTGACGAACTGAAGAGGTCAGTGTTTAAACTAATGTAACTAATGTGCCACCACACGGCACGACCAGCGCTCGCAAGGACACGCAGTAAAAGTTTGTGAATAATTTAGGCAGGTGAGACGCATTAACTGTTCATTGTAAGGCCGATCCCCACTGCGACTTTAATGTAAGCAAATTTATTTTTGATACTAAGCCCGCAGCTGCTTTTTAAGCCCCAGCGAGTTCCAGTGATAGCTGAGACTGGCTAAGCTTGTCAGATGCTAAGTGACACAACAACAGCCCCTAAATGTTTGCTTCTTTTACATGTTTATGTTTTTATATGTTTCTGTACTTGTTGACATTTTCCAATAAAGTGAAAAAAAAATTGAAAAGAGAAATTAGAAAATTAAATTTCACAAAGAGAAGGTACAGGATTTTTGCATTAATGTGATGAAGCATCTTGTTGTGTCAGGTATTTAAATCACAAGATCAGCCAAAAACAAAGACATCCTCACCAGGCTTTCTAATCTATTAATGGTTTCTCAAAATTTTGCTTAATCATGATGTATACAGCTGTACAATACCGTGATTTTATACTTATCACCCATTCCTGCTACAGAGCGGGGACATTTTATCCGACCTCTACAGCTGCACATGGACGTACTATTCCAGCAGAGCTATCATGGAGCACATACAGTACTGGCACCTCCGAACATACCTCACACCTGATAACAGTGGAGATAAAAGCTGATCTGGAGCTGGAGTTGTAGAGGACTCTCTCTCTGTGTGTGTGTATGTGTGTGTGTGTGTGTGTGTGTGTGTGTGTGTGTGTGTGTGTGTATGGTGCAACACTATAACAAGGCCAAGAAAACTGATCTCCATAGCAACACAAGGATCCAAAAATCACTTCAGCATGCAAAAAGGCTCATCCTCCTCCTCTCTCTCTCTGTGCTTATTCTGGTGTCGTTGCACCAACAGCCTTTCAATCATAGTTCACTCTCTCATAATATATTTAAGCTTCACAGTTTAAACTTTATTGGCGACCAAAGACACAGCAGACAGAGAACTAGTTTATAAGAATAAAAAAAACAACATAAAACTGTGAAATAGTGGCTGAAATATTGCGCAGCGTGTTTCATATTCACATAAATGGATACAATCTCAGACTCTGTATCACAAAAGGCGGCTATTTGCAATGTTGATGTGGATTATGAGATAGCAGAACACTGCGGAGGCGGCATCCCTCTGATTCAAAGGAACAGTCATTGTTTGTGTAAATAAACACACACACAAACTTTTGTGTCATCAGTTGTGCTGGCCGTGTAATATGCAGCCAGAAACACAGCAGCCAGCTTCAAACACACACACACAGATTAAGACATACAAACACTCAGTCTGTGTTTGTTCCTACGACTGCAAGGGACAGTGTGTTTTGTTAACCGTCATATTGTGAGTACGGATCTTAAAGGGGACGTATCATGCACATTTCTAGGTTTATATTTATATTCAGGGGCTCTACTGGATTATCTTTTCATGATTTATAGTTCCAAAAACTCCTCATTTTTCTTATTCTGCCCCTCAGTTCAGCCTCTGTCTGAAACAGACCGTTTTAGCTCCTGTCTCTTTAAGGCCCGCCCCTCCTGATGAGCTTACTCCATTCTGATTGGTTAGCTCCCGGAAGCTGCGTCATGGCAGACTTTTTCTGCCTCTGGAGACTACGTAAACAAACAATAGGATGTCACTTCTTTTTCTTGTTCTTTACTCGAACTGGAGATTTCTCAAATACATCTGTACATGTTGGAGCCCGAATCAGATCTGAAATATCAGAGTAGACAACGTGAACAACCCGTTGATCAACCTTAACAACAAAGGCTATGGAAGAGACAGCTGTTTGTGGGCATGTGCAAACAATTTGATGTCAACACAAGGAGGAAGTAGAAGCAACTTTGCCAATGGAGCATTCAGTTGAAGCCCTGTTTTTTTACTTGCAGGGAGCATTTTTACATATGTTCATTGCAAGTTTTGGAACTTTGACTGCAAGAAAATCACAAAAAGCATGACATGTCCCCTCTAAATCCATAAGGACATATATACATGTCCTTTTCTAGTGGTTTACTCCACACTACATCAAAATAATAATACAATACACATGTTTTTTTCTCAGCATGACACACTCTGAATCATGTTAAAAATCAACAGATAATAAAACAAACAATATTAAGATGATCACAGGATAAAACAAAAACTAGAGATTCAGCGAGTTTCAGTACAGCACCGCTCATCGATACCAACTTCATTTTCTTCCTCTCTACGGCTCCAGCCAAGGCTTTGACGTTGACATCATTATGGTTGCCGTGGTGACCAGAGCAGTGTGTGTTTGTGTGGGTGTGCTGACTATTGAATGTGGGCCAGGCAGCACTGCAGAGATGCTGACACAGCACACACACACACACACTGACACACACACACACACTGACACACACACACACACACACACACACAGATGGATACTGTGTGTACTATACGTGTATATGCATTGATCTGCATGAACGCACACATGGATTTCCAACAAAGATGATTTACCCAATAGGAAAGCTTTGTATGTTGTGTTTTACCTGAGACTGTGCGTTGACGTTGGCGCTGTGGGTGACGAGCTCCTTCACCACCTCCGTCTGCCCGGCCAGGGAAGCTATGTGCAGGGCTGTGTTTCCTTTCTGCTTCGGAAAATGAAAAAAACGTTTTGGAATTACTCACAACTTCATCAGTAGTAATAAAACTGTCTGTCTGCCTGCGTCAAAGTCTGAAAATGTGGCTGGTCTTCATCAACTACACGAGGGGAACGTTTTGGCATATGGTATATTTGTGTTTGTTTAGATGCACACAGAAAATCACAACTTAAATTTGTATTTTAATCACTTAATATTGGCACCAGATGGCAGGAAGGATCCGTTTTAAATATACCAAACAAAATCTGAGGCTGCTACTCCTTTGGATATATTGTGAATCAAAACAAATGCAAATAATTAATTAAATATTTTCCCTTTGCTATTTTTAAACAGTGCTATCTCAAACTTTATATGTTTTTTTTTTATGTTGCTGTATGTTGCCTGAAAGTTTGAATGTGTAAGTTAAATGTTTCATAAATCTGTAAATTTTGGGAATGGATTTACTCTCCTCCAATTTCAGTGTAAGTAATTAAATAACACATAAATCAGATATTACAATAGAAAACACACATAATACAGATTATGTGACATTTAGATCTTCTGTTCATCTCCAGTGGTACATTTGTATGTATATTTAAAAATACATATATTTACATACAAAATAGATGTTATAATCTTTCATTATTTCATTCAACAACTGACTGGAAAGTTATAGGAAGGAGCATCAGAGGGGGGAAAGGGTGAGATGTCTGGAGTGAAGGACATACTATCTAATAATGGCGATGAAGAAACTGACAGAGAAACAAAGAGTTTAGACGAGGGGAGAGTGAGAAACAGTGAAAACAGAAAAAAACAGACGATGACAAAAGAAGGATATTCTCGGATATTGAATGAGTGATTTGGTATGAGACGCACGTACTGGGTCTCTAATGGATGCACCTGTTGTATGTGTGTCATCTCTAGCACGCAGCAGCTGTTGCCATGTTGTCAGTGCTGCCGCCACTGGAACCTCCACATATACACCTCCCCTTCATTCCTCAATCTGAAGTGCTATATCTCATTTTCCTCTCATGCTTCACAACCTCCTTCTAACTGCAACTCACTTCACTTGAACTTAAGACTGAATTACAAGAAAGCATAAAATCATGTGGACATAATAACTATACATGTTACATACTGAATGAAAACTGAATGCAGTTTAGTGGAGCAGTAGTCCAGCTAGTTGCTTACTTTGTATGCCTACTATTCGGTGCTGGGAAAGTAGCGTTCAGCAGGTTTCAGAGGTTTTTAACTGAAAACAGCTGCCTGCGGTGTCTGGAAACGACACCGATGAGAGTAGTGAAGGTGAAGTAGTGAGCTGTAAACCGTGAAATGCTCTGTAGAGCAGAGGGGAACTGCAGAGTCGGGTTATATTTCTCTTTGGGTTCATCACTACAAGCAAACTCCTTTTACAAGTTAATATAAAGATATTGATTACAGCCAATTTACCAAAACAGTTTTATAGATATTGTATTTTGTTGTCTATTTGTTGTTTCCATATTTATGTATCTATTTGTTCACCTACTTGCTCGTACATAATAGTGATCTGTTTTATGATCTTTCTTTGGCTTCATTGTCCTTGTTTTGGCTGTATGTCCATGTGTATCTACCTGATCATTGTTTAGTGTAAGTACATTGAGAGCCACTAAAAACCAGAGTCAAATTCCTTGTATGCGTAAATATACTTGGCCAATAAATCCCATTCTGATTCTGATTAAATAACTGGATAACTGTCAGCTTTCTGCAGTAACGGCATGTAAACTAGAAACCTAGATTCCCGTAACGGGGGTAAAGGATGAGAGAAACCCAATTTCCTCAGGGAAATGTCAGTTTCATGGCCGTGTTTACACATACCCAGGTTTTTAATGGGGATTTTACAAGTACGCATGTGCATGACGAGGACTTCACATAGTGAAAGTATCCTGTGACAGCAGTGTGATGTATCCGTTTATTCAAAATAATTTCCCTAAAAATCTGACTAACACTAAAACTAAGCAGCCACTTTCTTCACTTAGTTAAAGTTATTTGAGTTTAAAGTCGGCCATTTGTGAAATTCAGACACATTTAAGGAAAGAAAAACTAAGCTTTCACTATTTATGATATTCAAGAATAAACATCTTGTAACATTACTGCACTTTAAATGAGTAAGCTGTGGTTTCAATATAAGAGAAATCATGCAAACACAGATGATGCAAACTCAGCTTTAAGCAATTTAATCACTTTTTCTCTTGATGGAATAGCATCACAATTTGTTTTCAGTGAGAGTTTCACTATCACATATGGCTCGTTCACCCAGCCAAGACACGTTAATGTGCGAAACACCGTCATGCACGCGTCTGGATAGACAATTTCTTTTCACTAAATCAGTCCACACTTCCTCTCGGCTAACACGAAGCCATTCATCTCTTTTAGTGCTGCTGAAGCAATGTGACTTTGGAAAGGAGCTGACGCAGCAAAGTATGTGTGTGTGTGACTTCATGCATACACTGTGTGCCTGCATGAGTGATTGTACGTATGTGTGTGTGTGTGTGTGTGTGTGTGTGTGTGTGTGTGTGTGTGTGTGTGTGACTCCTGGGTGGCACACACCTTGGTAGCTGCGTCCACATTGGCACCCTGCTTTATGAGCTCAGCCACCACCTCCACATGGCCCTCCTTCGAGGCCAGATGGAGAGCGTTCAGACCATTCTGTAGAGAGAGAGAGAGAGAGAGGAGAGAGATAGGTATCAAAACAAAGGAGAGAGATAAAACAGTGGGACTCCTGCAAGAACCGCTCATACCAGCTGATTGGTTCATAAGAGGCACGTATGAGTAAAAAATAAAATATGTAACTAAAACTTTTTACTGTTTTTACTGAGAGTCTTTTTTGGCATAGTTCGGCGAAGCAACTTATACATTTCAGTAGTTGCTAGGAAACGTCTCTCACTCCAGATGACAGATGCCTCAATGTCTTTCTGCAGGTCTCTGTGTAACCCAGGTTAAAATCTAAAATCAGTCGAGTCAATCCCGGACTAACCCTCAAGTGATAAATATCCAGGTTGGACTGTGTCACTTCCTCTTCCTTCCTCCACTCCTACTGGTCGCCATGTTTAGAGGCGTTCTCGACAGATTCTTTACCACTTAATTCTCTACATTGAGGGGTCAGGGTTTTTTTTTTTGCCCCGTCAGGTTTTGCCTGGACTTGGATAATCTTTTCTTTGATGGTGAGCTACCTATGAACCCATGAAAATTGGATTAAACTGAACCAACCACTACCTCCCCCACAGCGTGTGTGGTAGGGTGAACTGAACTCTTTTTTTTCTCCCTTTGATCTTAAACTGGACTCTTGGAATTCAAAGACAGATTCCTAAAGGCCTATTTTTTGTGTTTTATACTCATTTGTTTTTGCCATTATTGCAATACATTATTTAAAACTTACCCGTCTTGCTGTCAATAATATTCATACACACTGGGCTCCCAAACAAGCCTATCTTCTGTCACACATATGGTCCTTTAAACTCAAATTCTAATTTAACATTTAGCTAATCACACATGCTGCATCTGTCCAGTATCATCTACTGTTGCAGCCGACAGTGTAAAATCACTTACTGAAGACTATAATAGCCTATTCTTCTGTATAATGTCTCAGTAACTGTCACATCCATTGACCACCTCCCATCACAGCTTTGGTTTTTTACATCTAATGTCATGTCAAATCATTCCCTCTTTATTTGGATCACAGTACGGCCCTTCTCTGATGACACGTCACTGGCAGCTGGATTCATATTTTCTAATTGTTACTGACTAAGTTTGTTATGTTTTTATCTGCTTATTTCTGACAGCAGGTGTTGAAGCTCTGTGGTGTGAAATTCTATTTTTTTTACTCTTTGATAAACATTTTTTTGTGAATTAAACTTTCCTACAAATAGCAGTTTTAGGGGAGTTTATTATCCTAATGATCAAATCTCACAAACATGCACCTCCTCATGAACATGTGTCAGGCTGAAACAAGCCATTTATGACTAGTTTGGGTAGTTTAAGTTCATTAGAGCAAACCACACAGAAAAAAGTTGGAGTTTTAGGATAATGATACAAATATGTTCTTGCATGAGGCCCAATGTGAGTATTATATACTTGCTTTCAGTAGCTGAGGGTTCTGTTTATTATTAAATTCACCCTTTCTGCATTTCTGCATTCCTATTTATTAACCCTGAGCATAATTAGATCTATAATCCAAACCTATTGTACATAAAAACACCCCAAGCACAAACCAGGACAGGACAAATTAAACCCTGTCCTGATATCTACTGTCTGAATCTGTTTCATTTTCTGTTTTGTCAGCTGGAAAACTTACCTGATTGCAGATATTGATGTCCACTCCATTCTTCAAGTAGTCCAAAGCTTTCTCTAAATTCCCGGCCCGAGCTGCACGCAGATAACAGGCATTTACATCCGTCTGCAGGAAGACAGAGAGAGAGAGAAGGAGGATGGTCAGTTATCTTACATTATCACAGTGAGCTGATGAGAAATGTTACCGCAAGTACACGAAAACCAGGGTGGTTTGTAAAATGAGCAAACAATTAGGAATTACAAATGTCTAAGAGCGCAATCAAACTAATTAAAAAGCTTTTGCTGTGCCTACGTGCCAATCAGCCAATTTAGATATTTATAATAGCTTCTTCTGGGCTATTTCTTATTTTGAAAATAGAGCAAAATATTGCAGCATTAGTCATAAGTTATCATTTATGTGTCATAGCATTCCCTATAAATCCCTGCAATTCAAGATAAGTTGAATAAATCCCTCAAGGCTTGGATGTTATTGGCAGAAAAAATTGTTTGGCAAGCCCTTTGAGAGCCCACAGAAGCTGAATTAGAGCCAAATAAGAAAACTAGTTCATCTGAGGGTAAAAAAAAAAAAAAAAAAAAAAAAGTGAGAATCCACTGTCTTCAACATGCCTGCGTGGTTAAACTGCACTACAGCAAGCCAAGAATAAATAAATCAAGAAACAGCACTGCCAAATCCAAGCCTACAGAACAACCAGAGGATTTACTATATCTGTTTGATAAGAGGAGCTGCTCGGTGCCAGCGTGCGTTCAAAACGATCATATCCAGGCTATTGACAAATAAAAAAACTGCTTCTTTTCACTGTGTGTTAAACGGACACTGGCATGAGCTAACGAGGACACATAGGGACCAACTGCTGGGGGGCTGCCAGCATCCAAAATGAGTGTGGTGCATTTTTTATAGAGTAATTGGGAGCAAGAACACACACACACAGCCACTCCTCACATCCGCTGTATGCAGCAGCCTGCATGACTGAGTCTTTCTCAGAGAGGCAATACATGTGTGCATGTGAGCCACAGACAAAAAGGCTGATTTGCAGTTTAACCTGTCAAAACTGAAAACATGCACACCCTTGAGTGTTTATGCTGTGTGTGCGCACATGTGTATACAGCATCTGTGTGTTTGTGTGTGTAGATTTTTGAGGTTGTGGATGAGCGTACGAGTGGGTGAATACAGGAGGTTTGTTTAGAGAAAGAGAGAAACAGTGAGAACATCAGCGGAGGTGTTTGGTTGAAAAAATATCGGGAATGACAAGCAGACAGGAAGGCAGCTAGTCGGCGTGTGTCTCAGATTTCATGATTGGAGCGCAGTGCTACAGCCTGCCACACCCTTGTAGTCCAACGGGTACCCAACACAGTACAAAGGATAAGCTCTCTCCAATTACCCTTTGCCTGTATGCATTTTAACCAGCACTTTTCTCTAGACAGCATACACACACACACACACACATACACACACACACAAAAGGTATAAAGTTAACATAAAACACTTCTGTGTTCGATGTAGGACACTTCACATTCATTCAGCTCCATCAAATCTATCAAAGTCAACAACCTACAATCCTTGACATTGATAAGAGCAGAATTAATGTTTGAAAGGGAAGATCGAAGCCTCCAGTCACAGTGTCAGAGTTGCAGTAAACTCAAGATCAAATCAAATCTTTATTGTTCATGTGCACAAAAAACACAAGTGCACAAGGAATACGCTTCCTTTTTGCCACCATAGATAAACAGAGTTGAGAATTAAATATATAAAATTATGAAATTTTCAACTATAAGCACAATATATACAAGGTTTACAAGATAAAAATACAAAATTAGAGACAGAAGAAAAAGGGCTTAACAGGGTTTAATACTGTGTGTAATAGCTGAAACGGGCCACTTCACCTGCAATAAAGAGCACTTCCACTAACATCATAGGAAAATTAATAGCTTTTATGAAATTAAACATTAAGCTTTAGGAAAAAAGTGTAGAGAGGCCATTCAAGATGTCATATGATTCTATTTCACAGTGTGGCTAATGTTTAGCCACATCTACACACTGTTGTCTACTAACTAAACCTGTGTGACAAATGTCAAGTCTACAATAATTAACTTTATATTCCCATAGTTTCATTCAATTGTTGATGTATATTAATCAAAGTTCTAATTGTTTCCTGAACATAAAAGATCTAAGCTACTAGTACAGCTTTTAAAATATCATGACATGACTTCAGGATGTATTTCAAGGTTGAAACAGAGAACATGGGAGTAAGATTAAGGCTTTGTCTGTAATTTAAAAGGATTGTTTTTTGTTAGACAGTATTGTCACGTTCACTACACCATGCTGCGTGTTATTATAGACAGATTATTGGCTCAAGCTGATCGCTGAGCTCATTTCCCTCTCAGTGAATGGATCTTATCTGAGTTCAACATCACACATACGCCAAACACAGGGAGTTTCTGGCGTCAGCATCCACTCTGTGCAACAAGGGGGTTCCCCGGATGTCGGGCTGTAACCATGACGTTACCTACACACACACACACACACACACACGCACACGCACACACCTTACAAACCTCTAAAATACTATTATTACCATTAGCATTATTATTACAACTAGCCTTTGTAAATGTTTTGGAGTCTTGTTACTGCATTAAAGACTCTGATCTCTGACTGTAGACAAATCACACCTTTTAAATGGTGTGATTATCAACAAATAAGCAAATGAGGCAAAAGCCACCTCACAAACACTGACATAGCATATTGCTGTAACTAATATATAATATTGTATATCAGTGGAAGGCAAATATTGGCCCGTTTGCCAATCTGGCCCCCCAAAACAAGATTTGGCATCCTTATCAAAGTTTAAGTTCTCCCTTTGATAGTTTACATCCCACTAAATATGACTTTGCATCATTTAATATTGCCCCAACATGAAGAGAGGTGTGCAAACTCAGGCTGTATCTTGTTTTCTGTGCCGGGCTGTTTTAACAGCACAGTCTAATATACATAACATAATAATATACACCGCTTCATTTCAATGAAACAAGTAACCCTTGAATTAAGGCTTTAGCCTGTTTGAAAAAAAAAAAACAGATCTGTAAACAGCAGTATCATATGTGGATAACCTATAAATGACATCTGTAGTATCATAGTGCAACACTGAAAATACATTCACATATATCTTATATAGTCTTTTATTGACAAATCAGTATTAAAATGAGCTGCTGTAACTCTTCTAAGCCTCTACTACAGGGGAAATAACATCTGCCCTTGGATATAATCCCAAAGATCAATTTTATTCTTAAATAAATTAAAATACATAAACAAAAACATATTGAACACATGCAGGCCTACTATAAAACGTTGGCCCTCCAATGCTGAAAAAAAACATTCCCATGTTTGAACCTAATGGACTAATGGGCTAAGCTACTATTAACTCCTGTGTCACATGACCTGGTGAAGCATTTTGCACACTACCACTTCACAGGAAAGCATACTTGAGAAATTCACAATAAATTTTAATGTATAACCCAAGTAAATCATACAAAAACCACCCAGTACAGTTTTAGTTTTCAAAGGTAATCAGATATTTTTTTTATTTATGTAATTATAGTGTTTCCTTCTGACCTGGAATTGAATCTGTTCCACCTCCAAATTGCCAAAGGTTGATTGTATAATTATCTGCTGCCTTTGTAAATCAGACGCTACATACTCTACACATAGTTGCAGCTCAAATACAGTATGTGCAGCATGTACAGCAGCACATATTTGGTGGAATAAAGAAAATTATTATGAAAGTTTACAAAAAATAAAACATACACCGCATTCTTTCCTGCACTGTTTGATGAAAGCAGTACACGTTGAGAGGAGGTGTGCTGAGGTGATTTTTGAACCCTGAGAAGGATTGTGAGGCACGAAGCCAAGCCTTTTAAGTTAACTGTGGCACCAGCCGTGGCCGCTCATAATTCAGAGAATTACCAGAATTCCAGTTCAAAGCATCAAAAAAAAAAAAAAAAGTGCTCTGGCCAAAAGTCCAGCCGAGTATTTTCCAGTTTTGTAAACTTGACACCAATAGCTGCACATTGCAATGAAAATAGTCTTGTTGTATTTTCATTGCATGACAGACAAACAGGCTGACAATGGAACTGACAACACATACACAATACACACACTTTTTTTATCTCTTTCATAGCTGTTATTTGATCTGATATTAAATTACGCTAATTCTATCTTTCATTCCAGAGGATTTGGGAAGTTTTCTTCATGAAAAACAAGTTCCAAAGTTGTAAAACACATCACTTATAAAATGAAAGAAACTGCTACAAACTTACATGTGTGCTACATTGGTAAACTGCATCTAAAGAGTTCTTGTTTGGTTCCTCGATTAAAAGGAAACCTCTGCTCAGTGTCACTATATATTTAAAAGAGGGAAACATGAGAAAACACTCAAATATGTGTAGATAAATACAGGACAACACAGAAAAATACAGGGCTTACTGCATGACTATAGGAGAGCTGTTGAGTAACAACAGCCAGTACAGTGCATGCATGTACATGTGCACACAGGAATGTCACTGATAGGAGCACATAGGAGCACTACAGAATTAGAGTCAATAGAGATATCTTCCTATGAACGCTCACTAATACTCCACCGGCTGTTCTGGTACAGATGGCCTTCGCAGGATGTCATAGACATAAACAAGTGCATTGACATTTTAACAGTGTTGTGTCAGGAGAACAAAATACTCATTTGCCACGACGTTTTTATACTAAGGAAGTTTCTTTAATATTCCAGAAATGCTCCAAAATTCGGTTGATTCTCTCTGTATTTACCGCCTATAAGAGAATGCGTGGAAAGCCCAGAGTTTTAAAAATGAGACGTCTTTTTCTTTACCAGGAAATGCTACTCAAATCAACAATATCCTGTTTATTAACAGTAGTTCCTGAAGATTAATATTGATGTTCTGCAGACAGACAGACACCGATGCAGATATTTTTGGGTGTGACAGGAAAGACGAGAGCTGCAGAGGCAAAGATCATGTAAGAAAAAGACCTTTGAAAATGATTCCCTCACTATGTTAATGTGTACAGTCTGCCTCTGTAAATGAGTGGCATGTCAAGAGTCAAATGTACAATAGTGCACTACCCTGACCGAAAGGAAATGCAGCTATGACACAGCACATCAGTGGTCTTTTATTTCATGATATCACTGTGCCAAGACAAAGTGAACATAAAGTCTGAATGAAATGCAGCCTCGATAACAGGATGGATGTATAACAGTCGGCTAATGTTGCCATGCGATTACTGTGGGCTCCACTGATAGATATTAATGCCTAAAAACAATAAATTACTGGACCAGCTCTAAGAAACGTCATTAAGGAGAGAATATATCATACACATGAATAAATGGACTACATTTATATGATGCTCCCATTCACCTACACACACACACTCACACACTGATGGCACTAACCTAATCATGGGCTGCAACTTGTGTGTCTTCCTCGAGGACACTTTTTCATGTTAACAGGAGGAGCCGGGGATCGAACTGATAATGGATGACCCACTAAAAATGCTGAGCCACAACCGCAGATATGAACAAATTTTTTGTTTTCATGATATATTAACGATAACTCATGACTAGTGTTTGTTTACTGATGCTGTCTGTCGAATTCCAGAGGGACAAGGAGCGAGAATGTAAACAAATTACTGACATAATTAGAGCTCCGTTTTCAGTAGTCTCGCAGATGCCGTTGGAAGAAGTTGTGCTGAGATTTTTAATTTTGCATTCAGAAAGCATATGAAGTGCAGAGTGAGCTGTCAACAGGCTAACCATCTTAGTATTCAGTGCCGCATCTAAGTTACCCACTGCGACCGTAACTGCTTCAAAATACTAGAAGCCGGTTTGTTGTCTTTAAGATGAAGTGCAGCTTTTAAGAGAAGATGTGAGGCGACCAAGAGGCAACCTCAAGTGCAATGACACCACCGAGCCCCTTCATGCTGGCTCCAATTGATCAAAAGCGTCAACTTATCTCTAGAAAGTCAATAATTGTGAGTCATTATGGTCTCACAATGGTATCGCTAAATTTGGGGCCTCTAATAAGTGTTAGAATGTCATTTTAAGACTTATAGTGGGTTCTGTCCATCACTCAGCTTTTGTCAGCGCTACTTATTTGAAGTTAACCTTATATACCAGGGTCCGACAGTAAGTCTGCGGGATCATGCCAGCAATTCCTGCCATCAATTTCCACTGAATCCGTTATCATGCCTCTCAGGTAGCGCCAACTCTAGTGCTGATTGGTGTGAGCCAGGAACGCAGTTGTCACTGTGTTGTTTATAACACTATTCTAGTGTCCATGTTACGGCTCGACACAAGTAGCAAACAGACTTGTGATCTGCAAATAATAGAGTGGGAGTTTGGTACATGTACAATAAACAAAAAAAGGCCTAAAATCCAACTTTACTGAAGCTGCCCGATTCAAACAAATGAACTGGGAGGATGTTGGTTTGTATAGAATAAGTCTCATTTTCAACTAATTTCATCTCCTGTACATGGTTGTGTATCTGTTAAAAAAGATGATTCAAAAAACATATAAAGACATGCAAGACCCTGACTCTGAGTAACACGTAAAATGGATTTCGTTGGTGACAAAATGAACGGATACCTTAAACGTGCCTCATCATCTTATTTTTAGATTATCCGTTTAAACTGAATTTTAAGTTAATTGATGTCTTGGGATGTACCGTCGTAGCAGAGAAGAGATTTGTTCAGCTTTGCCTGAGTTTCTGCAAGTGTAATTCCAGTGTAACTTTATTTATCCATGAGAGATATGCAAAGAATGTTACTGTCGCTCTTTTTTCAGACGACTTCACACTCATACAGTTACACACATTCCAACATGGGAGCTGCTCCCCTGCAAGCAACCACGACGCTGAGGGACAGAAAAGTGTTTGTCATTCATACACTATCACTAGCTGGCTTTTATGTAATATTTACCAGAAAATCTGTTTACTAGAAGACTTTATAGTATTTTTAACACTGCGGTATGTTACATTTATGTCTTCTCACTTTGTTTTTTCCTTTCAGATCAGACAAACAGCAAACAAAAGCTCTCTCTGTTGTGAAATTCAAGCTCATATCTAAGTTAATACCTACTTAACTACCATTTGTGGTGCTGCCTGGGTCCTGTGGTGAGCCAGTGATGAGCTAGTCTGCCTAAGAAAGCAAATACTGCATTCTGTATGTCACATATCATCGGGATAATGAAGACCTTTTTCTTATTACAAGGACTCATGAAGGGCTATCCTTCTAGCTCACTCAAGTGGATTTGAGTTAATGAGAAAATTAACTATTTAAAAACAGCAATTTCTAACACTGACCTCTCTCCCTCTTCTTCTAAATTTTACATTTTAGCTCTCTCTTTTGCTCTTTTATTCCCCTTTTCCACAAACACAAACCAATACAGAGCAGGCGCCACTGTCCAAGGTCAGGTGTTTCCATTCACATCATTTCGCAACATGAACGTGTATCCACAACACACTGTACGTACATGCTCATATACATAATAAGCAGGGATTTATAAATGTACAATCACAGTGAAGCCCTCAGGAATGCAAACACAGACAGAGGTGTAAACACACATATCCACACACACACACATACACGTTTACTGCAGCAGAGTGGTGCAGCAGAGTTCCTACTGCGACCTGTCCCGTCAATGACCCCCAAGCCTTACTGACAATGTGCCATCTCTGGACCGGTAACCACTGCAACATCACTAAATCCTATCGGCTATAAACTCCTCAATCCTGTTACCATCACGGTACTGTAATGTAGCAGGAGAGAGGGGAGGTTAAGTCTGTTTACAATCTGTGAGCTCAATGACTTTACAGCAAAGTACGACACTTACTTCTGCCAAATAGTCTGCTGCCTCCTCCACTGCCATGTTCCTCAGCCTGCAGCTGAAAGTGTGAAACCTGAGCACTCAATTACTGTAGCAGCTAGCCCTAGCCTGGGAGCTAGGGAGAGAGGGATGGGGGCAAGAGAGGAGTGGAGGGTGGGTGGGGGGAGGGGGGTGTCGTCTGTGTGAGAGGGAGGGAGAGAGAGAGAGAGAGAAAGAGAGAGAGAGAGGGTGAGGGAAAGACAGAGACTGAAAAAGTGTGAGAGTGAGTGAGAGACAGAGAGAGAGAGAGATAGGGGCATTATGTCACAGCTAAAAATACCTGGCTTGCAGTGAGAAAGTCCAGAGCATGGGGGGGGGGAAGGGTGAGGAAGGGGGGGAGGGAGGGAGACAGAAGAGTTCCGGCGCTAATCTCAAACCAACTCTCACTGGAGCAACACGGGATCAGAGGACAACGCACCACTCTGAGCGTGTGACTGTTTATGTGTGTGCTCACAACCCACAGCCACTTGTTAAATGTAGAAAAAAAAAAAAGTTAAAAATGAAAGTTCCTCTGTGTGTGTGTGTGTGTGTGTGTGTGTGTGTGTGTGTGTGTGTTTGATATTATCATTTGTCGTCAGTATGACAATAAGTTTGTTGTAACGACATCTGCTGTTGTGAGGCACTCTTGAACTCTCTTAATCCATAATGAATGGATACAGTCAGATTTACAAAGACATCAAAGGGGCAGCTGAAGAGCTGGAGGGTGGGTTTGCCGGGAGGAAGAATAACATGATATCTAGAATGGACAGCATTCAGTAGTTTGGATATATACGCTATGTGAATCGCATTTGTATGTATTTGCTGACATTTTGTAATGTAAAAAGCCAATAAAGAACTTGTTAAAGAAAAAAAAAGAAAGAAAGAAAGCTCCTTTTATAGCAGGATATTATTTTAACTGTATTAATCCTATTGTGTAAAAAGCACAACGTTAAGCTTGTTATCTGAGTCAGTGTGCAACCTCCCTAAGTCAAATTAAAGGTGTCTTAAGTGCAAAGTTGACAGAGCACAACATGTATATACAGCACCAATCAAAAGTTTGGACACACTTTCTTATTCAAGTGAATGGTACGGTGTCCAAACCTTTGACCGGTGCTCATATTCTTCACTACACTTATTAAGCTTCTTAAGTACATTTCAGACACAGACCACAAAATAAAGTGGAGCCATTATTTCATTATCTATTATTCAGCAGACTATTTTCCCAACTAAACAATGAATTGTTTGGTCTATAAAACATCAGGGAATAGTGGTAAGTACCCATCATAACATTTGACAGCTCAAGATCTTCATACTGTTTATTTTGTGTGACCAACGGTCCAAAATCCAAAGATATTCACTTTACAGTAATCTGTACTATTATGAATTGGGAAACTGGGGAATTTACACTTGAAAAAAATGACTTGAATGATTTATCACTTATCAAAAAGTTGCCAAAT
Source organism: Thunnus maccoyii (assembly GCF_910596095.1). Lineage (NCBI taxonomy): Eukaryota > Metazoa > Chordata > Actinopteri > Scombriformes > Scombridae > Thunnus > Thunnus maccoyii. The sequence continues at coordinate 6,925,509 of NC_056552.1, forward strand.
ATTCACAGCTCCAGTTCAAGCTTCTCAAATGCGAGGTTTTGCTAGTTTTCTGTGTTTTATATCATTGTAAATTGAACATCTTTGGGTTTTTGGACTGTTTGTTGGATAAAACAAGCAGGTTGAAAACAGTTATTTTTTTAACATTGAATAAATCATAAATAAATTGATAGATTATTTGATAATAGCATCATCTGTTGCAGCCCTACGTCCGTGTGTACATGTTCCCACTTATACAAAGACAGATTAAAACATCTCCCTGTCTGACTTACCGTATCTGAATCCACCATCTCCTATGTACTTCCATGGAGCTCAGCAGGTGTTTGCATGGTAAACACAGATGCCACTGCACCCAAAACAATCTGCAGCCAGAAAGCTCGGTTGCCAAGGATCGCCACCTTATCTACTCGCACAAAAATGTGTCTGTGGACGCGCTCGTGTAAAAGTGCCATAATGTGGAAGCAAAATTCTCCACTATGCTCGACTTACTCTCTTCTATTTTCTTTCTAAATTACAGAGACAACACTAGCTAGTGCAATAAGCCAAGGTTATTCTAACAAACAAAAATACACACAAGCACATACAAGGCTTCAGGGCCCAGAGCCCAGCAGGCAGATTAGCAGGATTTGGATGGTTCAGGTATTAAAGAGGCTTTGGTCAACTTGTCAGAAGGCTAGCCAGTTAGTTTATATGAATATTACTGACATGTGCCCAGTGAGAGTAGAAGCTGGTCAAAAAAATCAGAAAACAAGTGAAAATGTTAGTAAGCCACAGAGTTAGTGTATCCAGTCAGTAAGGGTTAAGAGTTTAATCAATCTGGAGTCAATTAGGAGATTAGGACTGTCCCGCTAACACCTAGCATAACTACATAAATACACCTTACTCTTATGTACACTCTAAATATATCATTAATTCATCAACTGGACTAATGCAGCTCATAATAATTTAGAAACAAGACTGTTCTCTCAAGAAAATTCACAGCTTGATTGTTCGAACAGCTTAAATTTGAACTTGGAATTGCTTAGCGAGAGCATTTCCCCAGATGTTTATTTATGCCTTTAAAACAACCTGTGTTTTTATGCACAGAAGTAGTGATGTAACGGACTTTTCTAACAGCTAGTTGGTATTTGAACCATATTGAGAATCTTTTCCTTAACCAAATAGCTTTAGTTGCCCATGTTAAAGATTGCACTAATCAATATTTTTAAATTGACAACGGATCAGATTTCTATGTATAATAGTGAGGAACCCACGGAGAATTATCACCGTGCTCGGTGGTTCTCTTCAGCTCTACTGAACTTTTTAGCCTCTTTCAGCTCATTGTTTTGGTTTTCCGGCCCACAAATTCCAATCTCATCAGCCTCGTTTACAGTTAAAAAAAAAAAAAAGAAGCTTTGATAATACAACTGTGCACTACATGTCCAACACTAAACAGCAACCACACAAAGATACTGACTAGTTGGTAAACTTACAGCAGTGGAGCGTAGCAGCTAAAGAGCCAGATATTTCCCACAGGAGTTGGTAAAAGTTAATTAATGCAGCTTTCACTATACCATAACCACAGAAATAGTAAAGTAGGAAATATGAGCTACTTTTGAAACAGAAGACATTGACAAAACAACCCTGTGCAAACTCCACTAAAAGTTGAGACAAATGATTCAGACTATCGATTTCAAATCATGTGAACAAACGTCACTGAACCTGTATGGAGGTATATAAGCTACAGTATATTAAAACTGTGTCACATATTGGGACTTTCCATGAACAAAGGTCAGTTAAAAAGGACATAACAAACTAAAGGGAGGACTGTTTGGAAAGCCCTCACATAGTGTGTATATTTGATCTACCAACACTGACTGTTGAGAGAAGGAGAGACAGAAAGGCAGGAGAAAATAAACATTATGTTAAGAGCAGGGAAAATACTGAGTGTTGCAACATGCAGAATTGCACCAATATAAAATGATCTGCTTATAATGGAAAGACATCTTGCTGTGAACAAACCGGTAAGTTCATGCAAAGTCCCGTCAAATTTATAACTGCTCCTATTATACTGAACTTAATAAAGATGTTCATTGCTTTCTTTTCAGGATAGCAACACTCCCTCTTCTTTGCAAATCAAGCAACAATCAAGCTAAAAGATACAAGAATGATGGTATGTAAAGTAACAACATGGGAGGTAATGACACGTTTTATGTGCATTAGGTCACGAGGTGTGTGTGTGTGTGTGTCTAGGTTTGTAGATTTAAGGTGGAGAAACTGCTTTCACTTCCAGTAGACATATTAGGAAAAATCAACAGTCTGATTATCATGTCAAAAACAATCTTCCTATAGACCATCATCTCAAGACAAACATGTATGTACATTAAAAAGTATACGACTGTCTAACTTCATTTCTTTAAAATTTCAATGACAAGCTTATGTAGAAGTTATGTAGTTAAGTATTTCTTTTAGCATACTACTGTATCCAGTCCTGAGTTAATTGTTTGTTATTGAGATAATGAAAGTATTAAGAAATAAAACAATACTATAACAGTTATTGTACTGTAATCAAGAGAATAAGTCCTTGAGTTTTTTGATTAGCACCTGTATGACTCCTGTTACTTTTAGCTTTTTGGTGAAGGTTGAATTTAGCTTGTGACTTTTTGTTATTAACAGATAAGTTACCAATGCTCTTCTGCCTTACTGGCTTCTTAAAAGACAACTCCACTGGTTAGTTATTAGCTTTAAACAGAGCCGCTTGGCCAGTGGTGCCCTCCACCCCAGTTTATAAGACAGACTTTATTGTACGTAGCTTCTTAACACCACCAAAATTTGTTCAACGGACATCACTTGAGCAAACTTCTCAGACTTGGCATTGCTATCTCTTGAGCCACAGAAGGCTTAATACAGCTGTTTTCATATATGTAGCGCTATTTATGTGTAAACAGACTAACTGAGAGTCTTAGCCACGTTTACACATCAGATAGTCTTAGAATTGAGACTAAAATGAGTTGAGCACAATATGTAAATAATAATAGGGAAGAGATCATTAAATTGCATCACTTCTACAGCTGCAAAGATTAGTCGATTAATCGATTGACGTCAAATTATTCAGCAACTATTTTGGCAACCAATTCTATCAAAATAGTCATTCTTTAAGCAAAAATACCAAGTATTTGATGGTTTCAGGTTCTTAAATTTGAGAGTTTGCTGCTTTTCCTTGTCTTGCGTTATAATGAGTTGAATATCTTTGGGTTTAGGGCTGCTGTTCAGACAAAACAAGATATTTAATGGCATCAATTTGGGATTTAGGAAATTGTGATGGGTATTTTTCACTCTCTTGGGGTGTTTTATAGATCGGTTAATTAATTGAAAAATTAATTGGAATGGTGGAATGGTGAAAATAATTGTTACAGTAGTTGCAGCCCTAATCGCTTCTACTTTCTTTGAAATAACAAAAGGAGAAAGTGGTGGAGTAATCCTATCAACATAGTATGAGTCTACTGCAGGAGAAGACCACTCATTACCAGAAAGTCTAAAAATAGGCAAAGGACAGATCTATTTATCGCAACCTGATAGCCAAGTATGAACATTAGACAATCAAATACATCGGTACCAGAGCCTGACTCATGACTGGACAGATTACAGAGTCAATCTTGGCAACAGCCACTTGTACTGTTAAAGTCTCCTTGAGCTTGACACTGAATCCACGCCTAATCACTTCATGTCTGTCAACCTTTCCAGGAGCACATGAAGCACATACGCGAAGATACACTCACTACTGCTTTCAGTGATTAAAGTATAATAATTATGTATTCATGAAATAAGCTGCAGTACAATGTTTCAGTCCTGTGATCCCAACATTAAGAGCCTTCAGACAAATGCCATTTAATCTGGACTAACACTGGTTTACGCAGGACGTATTAATCTGAAGCTAACAGTAAAATAATGCAGTGTCATGTTTATGTGTTTTCTTTACAAACCTTATCTTTGACAGGAATACTTTGTTTTTTTTTCTCTTTGCTACAGCTTAGGGTTGTTCTAGCAGTGCTGCTGCCAGTAGCAGCTTATCAGTCCCCTCTGCCCACAGACTGTAGTGACATCTACAAAGCCGGCTCAGGTTGGGACGGCGTGTACACCATCTACCCAGCAGGCCCGACCTCTCCTGTTCAGGTTTACTGTGACATGAGCAAAGACGACGATTCTGCCGAAAAATGGACGGTGAGGATGGAGGAACAAACCAAGTGGATCACTTTTTTATCCAAACCTCAGACACATGTACCTTAGTTGACTTTGATTTAGACCAAAAAAAAAAGATAGATAGATGAGAGTGAAAAGTGTGAACCAAAACAGTAAGTTGTAAATTGTGGGCTGTAAAACCAAAACTATAAGCTGAAAGATGCTAAAAAGTAGAGCTGAGGTGAATTGCAGCGTCATACATTTGAAATATTGTAATATAAAAAAATATTGATCAGTGAAGCTTTAATTTGTCTTGACAGTTCCCTTTTTTTGTCTCACTCTTCTTGTTGAACTTGTATCTAAAAACAAGGTCATTCAGAGGAGGCAAGATGGCACAGTGAACTTCTACATGAAGTGGAATAGCTACAAAGCTGGATTTGGCAGCGCGGCTGGAGAGTACTGGCTGGGTACGACAGAAATTATTTCTTTACTGACAAGATGAAAAAATACATCTTGTAATACTCATTCTAATTCTCAGGTTGAGATTTTCATGTTTGCATCTTGGCTCAACAGTTCTTTGAGTTAAAGTAAATGTGTCTAATTCTAACTTTTGAAGGGCGATGTATATTTAATTGTATACAAATGTTAAAAGATCTGTTGCTGTACATATAAATTAAATACTTGTATCAATTGACTGTCATTACCACAAAGCATCATGCGAAGATGAAGATGTTCCTGCTTTACTTTTTAAGATAGCCATCTCTAATATATCACAAAATTACTTATAATTACAAGCAAAATACTGTGAAATGAGAGACCCTGAGCCCTGCCAGTACTGACATTAGCTTACTGGATTTAAACCAGTGTCTCTCAGATGGTCACCATTGCCTCACTGATTACCTTTCAGGCCTGGAGACAATGCATCTGCTGACCCAGGCCAAGAACTACGAGCTGAGGGTGGACATGGAAGACTTTGAGGACCAGAAGGTCTTTGCCCATTACTCGGCCTTCTCTGTTGGTCCAGAGACAGAGGGGTACCAGCTAAACCTGGGAAGTTTCACCAAGGGAGCAGCAGGTGGGATAGTTTTCCTGTCTCTTTCAAGCTTGTTTTAAAAATGTAAATCTAAAAAATGTGAGGACGGGTAGTTTCATCAACTCTAGTAAACTAGTAAACATCAACTCTATGATTTATCACACAACCTGGTTTGTGTTGTTTCCTGACTTTTTCCATTAGGAGACTCTCTACGTCTTCACAATGGACAGAAATTCACCACCACTGACAAAGATCAAGATCTGCATAATTCAAACTGCGCCAGGTTGTGCTATGGAGGATTCTGGTATAGAGACTGCTTTGGTGCTAACCCCAACGGGGTCTACGCTTGGGGACCTTCACCCCGTGCAGCTGGTGTACAGTGGAATGGTTTTAAAGGGCTGGATTACTCTCTGAAAACCATGATAATGAAGATCAGACCGGTTCCTGCATAAAAATGGAACTGGGTCAAGAGCCACAGCGCTCAGCCTTGTTGAACTGTGGTGCATCACAACCAGCAGAATTAGCAACGTCCGAATAGAAACAAACAGGTTCACTCTGACACCTTTCAGACTTTTATTTTCTATTTATTCATTTTGAATCAAGTCTGTAGGCTGAATGATGACCATAGTTTAACCTCCTTTATACAGGTAGGTAGGATCAGGTGCAAACTATTTAAGGATAAGTCTGGTGATATTTATATTATATTTAGATATGTAGTTTTTCTTGTCAATAGATTCCATGAAAAGGCTAAGACTAAATGGATCCTATTAACAAGTATTGTTTGTGCAGTTGTTTTCATGGGTAACACCAGCTTTAGCCTTAAAGAAAAAATGAGGACTGTCGGAGAAATTGAGCAAATGCGCAGAACTTGATGAAAGACAGACTCAGAAATATACTACAGAAGATCAATTTGACAACATGTCAGAAACATACAGAATTACCACCATGATTTATACATACAGCAACAGTGTTCCCTCATTCTTCTTGAGCTAAAACTTCTTTCAGTCTTAGATTTGCGCACAGTACTCTGGCTGATCCCCACGTCGAAATATAGATAATTTACAGGAAATTACCGATCACAGTGTTCTCGTTTGTGTATATGTTGCATCTAGTCTCACATCCATGACAACATTTAAAAATATGTTTGAATATTCAAATGCTTTTAAGCAGATTTTTCCCACAGATGACATAAACAAAAAGCAGAGGAATTCGTCTTGTCACAAAGCAAAGGCATTACAGCGTCATGCACACACACTCATATCACTCCCACACACACACACACACAGTTTAATGATCTGTCTTCAGTGTTTTATGACATCTGTAAAGGGAGGGAGACGAATACTAAAGAGAGAGAGAGACAGAGATAGGTTGCCATGGAAACTGAAGCTCCTAAATTTGCAGTGATGCACTGTTGTGGGATGGATGGAACCTTCCGGTGTTAAAACTATAATCACTGACATGTGGATTAACCTACACGGTACGAATGTGATGGGACTGGTGCCACATCTGGGCCTTCTGTATACAGATGTTGCCTGCCAATGAAGGTCTGTTCTCCTTTTATTTTTAACCAAACAAAAGAGGAAACAGTTGTTATTTCTAAATCCCTAAAGAACCCAACACAACTATTTGATCCAGTAGTGTTGGTGTCAAACCTCAATACTTTTTTGGTACCAACTGAAATTTGTCCGTACCGCCAAGTATCAAAAGCTGGCATCAAATGTTTGATCAGATTCTTGTTGTATGTTGTTGTTGTTTACTTACTACTTTGATCAGAGGGGAGTTAAAGGGGACATATCATGCATATTCTCAGGTCTCTATTTATATTCTAGGGCTCAACTGGAATATCTTTGCATGATTTACAGTTCAAACAACTCCTTATTTATCTTATATCGACTCTTTATGCAGCCCCTCAGTTCAGCCTCTGTCTGAAACAGGCTGTTTTAGCTCCTGTCTCTTTAAGGCCCCCCTCCCGATGAGCCTACTCTGTTCTGATTGGTTAGCTTCCATAAGTTGCATCACAGCCAACTTCCACCAGCTCCGGAGGCTACGTAAACAAACAAACTATAGTAAAGTAGTAAGATTTCACTTCTTTTTTCATTATTTACTCAAAATATAAACTTCTCAAATATGTTGGAACCTGAATCCGGTCTGAAATACCCAAAGTGGACACATGGAACAACCTTAGCAACGAAGGCTACCAACGGACAGCTGTTTGTGGGCACGTGCGAACAATCTGATGTCATCACGAGGAGGAAGTAGAGGCAACATTGCAAACGAAGCATTCAGAGCAGGTTGAAGCTTTTGACTTTCAGGGAGCATTTCTATATATGTTCACCTCAAGTTATGGAGCTTTGACCATGTTTAACATAGACATCCGACATCATAACAGTATAAAAATACAAAAAATACCAAATAAATACCAAAAAAAAAAAATCACAAAAAGCATGTTATGTCCCCTTTGAATAAAAATAAAAAAATCTTTAGGCATAGTTCATGAATGGCTGCTGATGTACACCTTTGGTTTCCTTTGTAAAAAGTTTTGTAGAAAAATATGTGTCTTTCAAAAGAATATTGTTTTGGTATTGGTACCAAAACGTTGGTATTGCTTTGGCACTAGCATAGAAAAATATAAGAGGTATTAAGGAAAATTAGCAAAAATATTCAACTCTATGTCCTCAATCATCGTTTTTTTCCTGACATCTGTTCATGTGTCCCCTTGTCTATAGTTTCTAACAAGTTCTGAGTCAGTTTCAAGATAATCTGGATGGGCATGCTCACAGTGAATGCATGATGAGTATCATGTAATAGTTTTTCCTAGTTTTGACAATGAAAGATAGAAATATTTGATACTAAAAATGCATTAATAATTATAAGTTAACCAATCCTGCTAAGTCTGTCACAATAAAAACAGCTACTTTTGAATAGCTAGTGAATCTTTACAAAAGTATGTTGTTTTGTATATTTGTTTATATATTTTCTTATAATTTTCTTCTGTAATGTATTGCATTTGCTCAGATTCAATTACTGGATAATAAGTGCTGTTGTCCAATAATAAAAAGTGTGATATTCAACTATTCTGTAACTTTAAGTGCTGCTGTCTACTGGTCTGATCTAAATGTGTGTGATGGGAAAACACAAAGAGGCTGCAGTGTTGGCAAGTGTTTTCCCACAATCACACCTTACTGACACCCACATGCAGCAAACACACACACACACACACACACACACACACACACACACACACACACACACACACAAAGCTCTCAGCTCGCCTGGTTACCAATCATTAATTTTCAGGTCCTATATCAGACCCTAGTGGTCTCTCAGTAGTACTGCATCAACTGCAGCAGGAGAGAAAAGCATTTTGTACACTGTTATGATGATATCTTTAAATGTAAACAATAAGACCTGTCTGTCCAGGTTTGTTGTAAATAAAAGTGAAACGCAAGATTCATTTTTAATACAGAATCAATACTTTTACAAATACTGTATCAAGAATAGGTTACATAAGAACGAGTGCTTTCCCTCTCAGAAAAAGACTCATCATTTTTTATTTTATAGATTATGAAATCACCAGAAAATAGCCAGAAAAAAGCAACCTGAGTGTGTGTGTGTGCGTGTGTGTTTGTGTGTGAGTATGTGTTGTCCTGCCTCTGACTGGCTGTTGAGTGCTGCAATCTGATTGGTCGCTTGGCTACTGCAGTGTCAGTACTCTCACAGCGCTTGAGATACAGATGGAGGAGGATAAAAAAAACACAGGCTTTAAACTCTTCAACTCCTCTTTTCTGTTCTTCCTTTTGCTTTTCATGGTAGTTGAACATGAGAGGCTCCAAATCTGCAATCTTTTATGTATATTTCCCGAACTGAATCGCATAAATGTTAGTTTCTTTTTAAGATGTTCAAACTCCAGACATCAGACAGACGCACTGTGCGTCAGGAAACCCTCCCTTCAACTATTTCTCAATGTCAGCTGCAAGCTCTGTCACTTATTAGGGCTCCTTGCGATTGGCTGGCAGATCTGCTCTGCTCTATTCTCACTGGATGACAGCAGATGACGTTGCTCTGCTGCTGCTGCTGCTGGATTACAGGAACTGTGCTGATGTCAGGTTGTATGCACGTCTATATGAGTGTGTGTGTGTGTGTGTGTGTGTGTGTGTGTGTGTCTGTGTGTGTGTGGTGACTGATAAGCAGGTAGACACACTGGCCAGCCCATGGGGGAAACAGGGGATCAGACAGAGACGCCTAAAGGCAGACATCAATCCTGTCGCCACCGTCTTCTCAAAGCACGTACTCTCAACTGCATGTGCTCAGATCTGGGAGTCAAAAACAAATTCTCAGTTTGATGCTACTAAAGCAAAAGACAAACGCCAAAAAAAATGAAAGAATACAAGAAAGAAAAGAAGGGAAACATCAGCTACTGTACCACTGCTGGCTTAATCTCCTCTGATAGAGACAGGGCACTGGTCATGAATAAATTAATATCTGCCCAAAAGCACACACAGCACACGGCGCACCAACAGGGATGTGGCAGCGAGTGTGTGGTGCATGTGAACAGCCAGACACATGCGTGCACAGAGCCCTTTTCACAACATTTTGCAGCATCTACTTTGCCTCATTATGCAGAGGAAGTGACGCCAACACAAGCAAAATTACTTATAGAGTCGGACTGATGCTGGATTTTTGACGCTAATACAATATTTATATTTGAAAAATCAGATAAACGTTTTAGGGATCCCTTGTAGAATTGTGACCGAGATATGAATTGAGTAGAAAAATAAACTTCAGCGTCAGCGCTCTCTGGTGAACAAACTGTGTAATGGTGATACTGTTTCTTAGCAATCACAAACATATCTTTGGCATTACTGTGTTGAAATGTCTTGTTACTAATTGGCATATTTATATGGTGTTACAGATTATTTGTTATGAGCTAATATTAGCTGATAACACCGGCCCGGTTGATTTATCAGACTGGTGAACCAACTGCAACAAATTGCAGAAATTAAAAAGTAAACCACATTGTGCAAATACAAACTTTATCTACTTATTATCTTTATTTAATTTGTAATTTCTGCATTATAATTCTTTTGGAAATTTTGTATAATTTTTCACTGAGACATGCTACTGTATAAAGTAAACACTTCAGTTATCAATATTTGTTATTAGAGCTGATCCAAATTGACAGAATATGTATTAACAAGACATTTCATAAACTACGTTTTCAATTGATTAATCAAAAAAATATTAAAAGATGAATATATGATGACAGTAATCATTTCTAGAATCTTACTTTTTACAAATTTTGGATGAAACGTTGGATTTTCACTCAAATGTCCCTCTATGGAAAAATGTGATTAATGTGATAAAAAAGCACATTTCAGTTGTCAATATCGTTATTCTAATCATTTTGATAGTGCAGCTCCAGTCCCTGATTGCACTATTTGTTCTTCACTCACACATAAAACAAACAGCCGGAAGAGGAAAGAGTGAAATCTACAGTAAACAGCGACAGCGAGATTAGCAGAGACGTACTGTACGATCAGTGGCCTTTAGCTTCACAGCTCATAGATTCTGAAGGCAATTAAGGAATTGCTCAGTAAATCAATAGAGCACTTTAGATGTGTGTACAGCATCAGCATGCTATTTCCTCTCTCTGCTGACTCTCAGCCCTCATGGCGACGACCCGCCACAGACACCGAGCTGTGGTTGCCATTTTAACATCCTACATTCAGAGTTTACCATTCTTGTCTCATGTTTCTGCAGCTAGCTAGTATTTAACAGCCTTTTTTATCATTAGTGCTGTAAATAGCATTATAAGTTAGTAGTTACTGTATAAACAGTTAAAGAGGAACTGTCCCTTTATCCTTAGAAACGCCTGATGAGAGGTTGAATAGATCGCTACGAGTGAAAGACAGTGAAGAGAGCTTTACAGAGAGCAACTAACAAAGAGTGACAGAGGGAGATTAGGGAATTGAGTAAATGAGGACAGTGTTTTTGGCTCACACCACACACTCCTTTCCTGAGCGGTCTCGGTTGCTGCGCATCTCAGCACAGTGATAGTGGGCCAGGACATGACTAATCGCAGAAACTGAAGACCTCACAACAAAAAGCAAGAGTGCTGCAACAGCTCCTGGTTGCAAAGCAAGTCTCAGTGATATCACACACCAGAAAGCAGCAGCTGCTCTGGGCACACCTGAGAAAACACACAGCAGTCCGATGAGTAGGAGGACTGTGACTCTATCGCTGCCGTCCAATGAAAACCCAAAATTCATGATTTTGAATTTTTCAGATATACTGAAGGATTAAATGTTCCTTTATGGGCTAAAGAAAATGTCATACTTCTTAAGCTAAATAAACTACTTAAAATCCAGAGGGATTATCTGAAAAATGAATTACATTAAATCTACAATCTCTTGAGAGAAAATTAATCATCAAATATTTTCAGAATCATCTGATCATTTAAGTAATTTTTCAAGCAAAAATGCCAAATATTACATACAGTATATAGCTCCAGCTGCTTGTCTTTGTCTTATGTGATCGTTAACTAAATATCTTTGGGTTTGGATGATGTTGGTCAGACTGAGGCCTTGGCGTAGCGGCCACAGTTGAAATTGCAGATCACATGACACTCTTGGACCCAGAAAGACTTTTTTTTCCCCCCCATACACAACTATAATGAAAAGAAACAGCTGTAAAACACTGAAGGAATTTTACTAAGTGTCACACCAGAAGTAACTCTTTAACTTCATCACATTACATATCATGAATTTTGAAGTCTTACCTGTATATTAGTTTCATGCTTTTCTGCTTTAACAGAAGACCTCCACATTTCAATTCAGGTGATGTACCCATATAATCTTATACATGTTTTTTGGTATCATTATTTCTCCAGTAATGTATCAGCAACCAACAGTCTAACTATGTTTTGTTCAAATGGGGAAAATTGGTGTTTCCTCACATGGGCGACAACCTCATATTAGCTCAGAGGCAAAGCCTCTTTTTTCCTTTAAGTAAGTAGAGGCGGTAACTTGCCACCTCAGTCTTTAGGGAGTAAATGTGTATTCTCTTGCTGATTGTCTCGGTGAACAGTCACTGACAAGCAACAGACTAAACACTACCAGAAATGAGCTTAGTGGGAAGGATTTTGAAAAGCTTACTGCTGTTGTGAAACACCCACAGGATTTTCTGATATGAAGCTTTAAGCTCCGTGTTTGCTGAAGAAGGATGCAGATGAGTGAGTGTAGGACGCTATGTTGTTATGTTAGTCGTTAGCCCTCTGTCGTATCACGTAGGAGCATGAAATGTCTGAAATCAAAAGATGTAGCTATCTGTGCTGGTAAAACTAGGGCTACAACAGTAACGTTTTCACTGATTATTAGTGTAGTCCCTAAAATATACACTATAGCATTTGGCTTTTTCTAGAGCCAAGGGTGAAGTCCTCATATTACTTTTATTATCTAAAGCCTAAAGATATTTCATTTAAAATGATGTAAAATCAACAAAAGCAGAAATTCTTTCAGAAATGTTACCATTTCTGTACAATAAATTATTTAAACAATAATTAATCATAAAATTGTTGTTCTGCGTTTGACTGTTTTCAGACAACATAGTCCTTTGACAGAAGACTTTAACTCAAGGTCCACTTACTAGCATTTTCCACCACGTCCCAGTCTCACAAACCCCTCCTATATATACGACCACCTGTTAACACCATCTATATCGCCATGACAACTGAGCAAACTCGCTCCACTGATGAGATGCTGTTGAAAGCTTTGAAAAAAGCTAGTAAATGAATCTTAAGTTAACCTTTTTTTTTTTTTTTAAAGTCAAACTACTATTTTCAAAGTAAAAGATGAACTTTAACACTCAACATAGTCGTTGGTTCTTCTGACTTGTTTTTGTCCAACCCTAGTTGGAAACCAATCAGCTCCAGAAGGTTAGCAGTTGTTATTGAGTTGTGAAAAAGTGTTATGTATTCTTTAGAAGCGTTGTTAGGAGAGCTAATACAGAATCAACATTGTTGGTCCAAGTCCTGGACGATATCTCAAATTAATTCCATTCATTCAAGTTTTAGTTTTTGCAAAATGTGTAACATGTCAAAATTGTAAATTCAAGTTATTACAGTATGCACAAAAAGGTTATTTTTAGTCAAAAAGTCATGTAGATGGTAGCTGACCACATTAGCCATTTTGAGTCACAACAGTCCCGTAAACTGTGACTTGATTAGTTACATTACATGTTCACCTGCTGCAGTTTACTGGACTCCAGGCGCTTAACAGACTCCGGCTATCTCGTAGTGAATTTAACGGCGCATTTACAAGAGGGACTGACTGAAAACGACTGCACAGTGGTCTGTGCTCTCGGCTTGTGTTAGCTGATGAGGCATCGTTTTGGGTTATGAGAGCGGAAGCGCCGGGAGTCGACTGAACAGTTTTAAGATTCTACGTCGTCTCGTAAAGAAACACAAACACCGGCAGATCAATTAGTGAGCGGATCTTTCTGCTCTGGATGTGCTCTACTGACAGTCAGAAGCTGTTTGAGAAAACCTGTATTTATATTTATATGCATATAAATACATATTTGCGTAAAAGTCTTAAAAAATATGATGTTTCAAGCCTGCATTTTTTGCACATTGTGATACATTGTGAATGGACTCAAAGCTTGGAAATAAAAAAATCGAGATTTGATTTTCTGGTCATATCGCCCAGCCCTAGTTGGTAGTCCTCTCCACGCAGGAGCCGATGCCCTCGGTCATCTATCATCTGATGTTATCGAGTGTCTAACTAGGACAAGACGTCTCTCACTGTCACACAAACTCATGTATAAGATATTCTGTCTGGGTATGAAGCTCTGTGCAGTCCAGTGAACTGTGTGTGTGAGTGTCTGTCTGTCAGTCTGTCTGGTCCAGGCAGGACTCCTCCCTTTTTTTCACCTTCAAAATGTCCGCTTCATCCTGAGAATACAGCAGAGAGCAGTGGAGAAGACTCTCTTTCTCTCTCATAAATAAACACACACCCTGTCTATGTCGTGACTCTCTGCTGGGTCTGAGCCGAGGATCAACACCTCGCCCACTGAGAGCACAGGGAGGTCCGAAACATCAAATACTCCTGTCTCTGCTTCTCTTCCCCTTTTTCATATAATATCCCAGTGTTTCCCCAGATCATGGATTTACTTACACCATATCTTTAGCTGTCATTCTTGCTGTTCACTGTGATTGCAACAACCCTGGAACATGAAGGCTAAGCAACATTTCTTTTTCACACTGATTACCAGTTCCTGCCTCATCCTTCTTTCCATTTTACAAACTCACTTATCCTGTGCAGGGTTGCAGAGGGCTGCATCCTATCCCAGCACAGTTGCAGGAAAATTTTGGTAATTCACCAAACCTGCATGTCTTTGGGAGGAAATGGGAGCACCTGGAAACATACATAGACACAAAGGAGAGAACTTACAAACTCCACACATAAACGTCACAACCGATCAGTGGATTCAAAGCCAGGAACGTCTTGATATGAGGCGACAGTGGTAACTAATGAGCTACTGTATCGCCCCAATTTCTGTCACTGGCTGGTCAACAAGACGACTACTAAGAACTACAAGAATTTAAGATTTTGTCACCATAAGAATAAAGTCCAATTAACCCCCACTTGCCCCAATTATTGGGAAGAGCCTGCATTTTACCAAAACTTCCCCAAATTTTCACAAAAAATGCAAATTGTACCAATTATCACACTAGTCTCCATAAAATAATCCACTTTAAAAAACATATATATCTTAATAAATTGTTTTAATTGGGAACAATTGAAAAAAATTAGTCTATAAAACTTTCCAATGGTGACAGCTGATGTTAAAACTAACCTGGAGTCAAATAAACATGTGGTCAAGTGTTTTTATATAGTTTTAAAATATTGTATTTGTTTATTCATTTATCAATATTTGGATTTTTGAGATACATTTTACTCGAAAAAAAAACTTAATAATTAGAAGAATATGTAACAAACAACTGCTTCCAGTGTTGTTTTTGTTTGATGTATTAATGTTGATGTATTAATGTCTGTATTCTGTATTGTAATTATTGTAGGTCTGTATTTTTGTGGTGTGGCTGGTTGCGGAGGCGGCTGTATGCTGTATTTTAGCAAGAACTGAATTAATGAGTTGTTAGACTCTCAGTGTTGCTCTTGTGTCCAAGTCTCCTGATTTGACTCCCCATAAATATGACATACTTAATACAGATCTGAACTTATAATTCCTGTAAATCTAATTACAGTGTCCAAAAAAATCCAACATAATTGGATTATATGTGATAGTTCAAGCCTTTATCGCAGATTATTTTAGATACTGCCACAATTTATAGCAAAATAAACAAAGATAAGTTACAAATTGAGATGCAAATTTTCAGAAAAGCAATCACCGCTGCAGTTTCAGTCCATCTGTGCTACAATAATCGCAACAACAACTCTGCCAAGATGCTCGTGGTACCGTCAGACATGAGAGAAACGCTGCCTGTAAACGCTGCATCATACACGTAAACAAGGAGGTGTCTCATTTTAGTGATGTCACTGCGCTAAGCAGTAATCTGGCTGCAGGGACATAAAAACTAAAACAGTGGTGTGTTCAGTGAAATGAGAAGGCAGTATGGGCTAAATCTGCTGAGATGCAAGTGCCTGAATGTGTGTGTGTGTGTGTGTGTGTGTGTGTGTTTGTGCATAAATGAATGGACTGTCCCAGTTCTTAGTTTCGATCTTCCACTGCAGAGGAGAGAAGAGCGGAGCTGCGGGGAAGCGGAGGAATGGAGGATAAAAGGCCTAACTAACAACATCCTCATCTTCTCTGTCATTCTCTCTCCCTCTATACCCACTCTCCAATTTCCTCCTTTATTTTTTCTGCCACCAGTCAGCTCTCCCTCTTCTTCAATCGCTCGCCTTGATCTAACTCCATCTCTCTCTCTCTCTCTCTCTCTAATACCCCTTCATTTTAATTTGATTTCATCTTTTTTTCTCTCCTATCTTTTTTTTGCAGCATGTTGGGGATGTGTTATGTGGGTTGGATGTGGAGTACTTCTCCCCCACAGCCCCTCCTCGTCTTCCCCCCCGTCCACCAATCACAACGCGCGTCAGCCTCTGCACCAATCCTCTGGCCCAGCAACCACCTCTACAAGCATGTTACAGTCATCATTATAGCCTGGTGGCATAAAACACGCTACTTTTACAGACTTTCCTTTCTAACCACAGTCCTTACAATCCCCTCTTCCTCACTCTCCTTTTCTCCCTTCTAGCCCTCCTTAATCCCTTTACTTCCTTCCGGATCTCATCTCGGCTCTCCACCCCAGCTGTCTTCTCCCCTCTGCTCTGTAATGGAGTCATTCTATAATTCATAATGCGCTCTCCTCAGTTAGGTTACTTGTTTCCGACTTAGTGGTCTTTGCTGAGTGCTGTCAGTGTTGGCATGTGGTGCTTAGAGCATGTGGATGCTAACGTTTTAGGTGTTCCTTTTTTTTAAAAGTTAGCGTTATATGACAAATTACTCCGCATTCGCCCGACGATGGAAATGAGTTCATTGTTTTGCTCGTCACTGTATGATGAGGGGAAAAAAAAACCGTGTTGTTGTTTCAACTCAGTTTCGTTAAGTGGAAACAAAAACCTGCGATGATGGACAAAATGAAGCAGTGAATAGATACATGCTGACGGATCTCTTATTGAGTCCATTCTCACTGTCAAACAAAAAGGTGTGTTGATAAATGTCTGCAGCAAAATCACTGGCACTCAACAGAAACTGTTTTGTATGACTAACAGTTGCTAAACCTGCATTAATCTATATTTTTACATTAATAAAGGAAAAATATAATGCAATGAGTCACTTGTAGAAATTAACCCACTGAAAACTATCATAAAACTCTGTAGCTCCTCTCAGCTCTACAAAGAATTTTAGCGTCTTTTAGCTCATTGTTTTGGTTTTTACGGCTCGCGACACTACTGTTTTTGTTCCCTCTCATCAACCTCGTTTCCAGCAGCAGCAGGCAGCTGTTTTTAGCAAAGTTTTAGTTTTTAGCTGCCCCCAAGTGACCAAAAACAAATGATTGATTGTAAGTTTATACATAGAAAGCCAGAGTTAAATAATAAAAATATATCTTTCATTGATTTGTTTACAATTGTATATCTGCTTCACTGCTGCACAACCAATTGTGTTTTGGAGACAAAGTGTTTGACTGAATTGATTGATTGATGGATTGTCTCGAATTATCAATCAATAGTTTGGTTTATAAAATGTGAGAAAAATTCTCAGAGCCCACGTTAACATCTTGCTTGACTTTCAGATAAAAGCAGTCTGAAACCCAAAAATATTCAGTTTACTATCATGGATGATAAAGAAAAGCAGCAAATCTTCACATGTATAAGAAGGAAACTGCTATGAATCAACTGTCAAAATTGTTAATTTTCTGTCTATTCATCAATGATTAATTGACTAATTCTTTCAACTCTACAGCAAAAGCCTCAAATGTAAAAATGTAATATAACATTTAAATAAACCTGTCAAAACAGTGCAGAAATCACAGATTTGTTATTCTAATTGTGTATTGTATGATTGCATAATTTAGATTTGTAGCACCGTTGTCATGCACACAATTATCTTAATGTGCATTATGAAGATAATTGTGTTGTAATGATGATTAAGGCACACAATGGAATATTTCATTTTTATTATTAACAGTTATTTCAAATACTGTTTCCAAAAAAATCCAAACATTTTTGGATTCATTTTGGATATTTTCCTGCAGACAGACAATATCATCTTTCTATGTGCATACTATATAAATGCATACTAACTGTAAAGTCGAATAGAAAAGCCATAAAGAAAAGAAGAATAAAATAAAGGATTGAATATTTAAATGGAGAGTGTGGAACAAAGAGATACAGACACACTGGTTGTAGGGCAAGAATATGAATCTTGGCTTAAATAAGCGTCATGGGGATTGATGTGGTACAATGCCTGGTCACAAGGGACGTGTGTGTGTGTGTGTGTGTGTGTGTGTGTGTGTGTGTGTGCATATGAACCCTGCACCCCCCTACAAAGTCCCAGAAGCAGAAGTGTGGCAGAACAATACAGCCTTCTGCCAGCTGACAGTGATGCAGGGAGGGAGGGATTGAGGGAGCAGTGAAGAGGGGGAAGAGGGGAGGGGTGATAAAGAGAGATAGGGTGGGTGGGTGGGGGGGAGCATAGAGGGGGAGAGGAGACTGCAGATGAAAAAAGCCAGAATGGAGTCTTTCCCAAAAATAAACCTCAGAAGAAGCAGCGTTTCCATCTCCCCCCTAATTCTCCTCTCACTTC
This sequence comes from Thunnus maccoyii, assembly GCF_910596095.1. NCBI lineage: Eukaryota > Metazoa > Chordata > Actinopteri > Scombriformes > Scombridae > Thunnus > Thunnus maccoyii. Next base: position 6,944,020 of record NC_056552.1, read on the forward strand.
AAAATCGTAGACATCTCAGCTCAGCCCTGCGTACAACCTTTGTACCTTCCTGTATGTGCGAGATGTTATTCGGAGAGCGAAAGCTTCCTGATTATTTCATGTCTTGCAGCACATTCAAACTAAGTTATGTCTTTAAATAACCTGTGTATATCATTAACATTGCAAATATAATTTTGTATTTTTTAAAGGGGTCTTATTATGCACATTTTCAGGTCTATATTTATATTCTTGGGTTCTACTGGAATATCTTTGCATGATTTATAGTTCAAAAAACTCCTTATTTATCTTATACTGGCCCTTTATGCAGCCCCTCAGTTCAGCCTCTGTCTGAAACAGGCCGTTTTAGCTCCTGTCTCTTTAAGGCCCGCCTCCTGATGACCCCACTCTGTTCTGATTGGTTAGTTTCCGGAAGCTGTGTCACGGCCCACATCAGCCAGCTTCGGAGGCAAACTATGAAACAAACTGTAGTAGTGGGATTTCACTTTTTTTGCTGGTTCTTTACTTAGTCGCACAAAACAAGACATTTGAAGATGTCACCTTCAACAAAATGACTAATCAAGAAAATAATTGGCAGATTAAACGATAATGAAAATAGTTGCAGCATTATATCGAATAGAGAAAAAAGGTTCTTAACCAAGATGTACGTATGTCATAATTTATGTGTAATATCCATGCTAAGGTAACCCCACCTAAGAATATGCTGCTGTTTCATCATCTTTATGTTTGAGTGTCTGTATGTATGTCTCCCTCTGGAGGTGTTCTGGGCACATCCAACTAGTAAGAGACCCCGGGACAGACCCAGAACACGCTGGAGGGATTATATATCTCTCCTTGCCTGGGAACACCTTGGGTTCCCCCAGGAGGAGCTGGAGGGCGTTGCCATGGAGAGGGATCTCTTAAGTTTCCTTACTCAGCCACCACGACCCAGTCCTGGATAAGTGGCGGAAAATAGATGGATGGATGTCAGTATGTACTTCTGTAAGTGTGCCTCTATGTGTGTGTGTGTGTGTGTGTGAGTGTGAGTGTGAAAGGGCAAAGAAGAGGTCATGTTGAGCTTTGCCAGCGATTGCTTCAGAGTTTGGACTCATATCATCACTAAAAGCCTGAAGTCCAAATTAATAAAAGAGACAAGCGGGAAAAAGGGAAATTATGCCAAAAATTCTGACTGAGAGTGGCATTTCTATTACACTTCTCCGCCTCAAAGCCTGTTTGGTTACACACACTGTTTTGTCCTGTTGCCAATTTCAGTCCGCACTGAAAGCAATATTACTCTTGTACATTGCTTTGGAAGGTCAGCCCACATATGGCTTTGTAGTTCAAATACAAATATTTGTGATACAGCTTTCAAAATGACTAACGCCTCAAACGTAGCAAAGATAACACTGCATATTAGAGATTACAGTGATATGTATCTTTAGCAGCTGGACAAAAGCTTGGTAGAGCAGTTAATCAGTCAATCAGACAGACAGCCAGCCAGCCAGCCTCTTAATGAATAAGTCAATCAGCCTACCAATGATGTTCCAGTCGGTCAGTTTACCCGCTAAACAACCAATGTGAAAAGCATGACTGACTGCACGGCTACACAGAGGACACAACTGGTTCATGCTGTGCAGCTTAAAAGCATAGCACGGCTTGTAGTTCAATAGTACCTGTTTGTTTGTTTGGAGCGAGCAGATAATAGCTTTAATGGAAGCAGTTGCTAGTAATACACGGCTTTTGTTTTCTAGCTTCCCGTAAGATCCATAAATACACAGTACAGTACACAGGATTGGCTGCTGGATGCACAGGCTTTGAGAGCTTTATCGAATCAATTTTAAAAAAAAGGTGCAAATAAAAGGAATTATATTTCATGCATGCTGCATATCATCGATAAAAAATAATGTGGTAGGAGTGTGTGTGCATGATAGCGCAGGAGGAACAGAGGGTCAAGAAAGAAAAATAATCATAGATAAGTGAAGGAACCCCCCTAAAACCACAACATGTCACTTTTTCAGTTTATACAGTTAAAACAAACAAGATACATGTTAATTTTATTTATTAACTCTGAAGTGAAACTAGCTGTTCCCCCCTGCTTCCACTGTTGATGTTAAGCTAAGCCCTTTCCTGGGGTCAAGTCATGGTCTAATTTACCATAAATACATTCAAGTTAAAAAATACGGCATCAAACACTACTCAACCTGACTATAATTAACATGTTGTACCTCACTTATTTAATCCTTAGAGCTTCAATGATTAGTCAGTTATTCGATCAGTCATTCAACAGAAAATCAATTTGCAGCTATTTTGATGATCGATTAATCGTTTTAGTAATTTAATAAGGAAGAATGCTAAATATTTGCTGGCAGCAGCTTCTCAAATGTGAGGATTTGAAACTTTTATGTGTCATACATGATAGTAAACTGAATATCGGGGTTTCGGAACGTTAATCAGACAAAACGTGATATTTGAGTATGTCATCATGTGCTTTAATATTATAATTTTTCACATTTTTCACTGTTTTCTGACATTTTATAGACAAAACGATTAATTGAGAACATAATTGATAATGATAATGGTAATGAAAATAATCATTAGTTGCAGCCCTAAATGTCATTTTGTGATTTCTTCTTACACAACTACAGATGTTGTCAGGTTTGGTAACAGGTAAAAGATGTACTATCACAAAACTGTTCCAGCATGCATCTTAACCTAAAATCAAAAATTAATACATTTCTGTTCATGTACAGGTGAAACAAACACAATATATCATGCAGAAAAGGCACCTTTAGAGGCTTTTTATTGATCATTGGACAGAGCCGGGCTAGATGTTTCCTCCAGTCTAGAGTCTTTAAGCTAAGCTAAGCTAAGCTAAGCTAAGCTAAGCTAACCGCATTCTGACTTCAACTCCAAATTCCTTTAAGAAAGTGAATGAGAGTGCAGAAAAGATAAAGGTAGAGACACTGACATTGAGCGTAATATCTGTTAAATCTACGTTGTCTGAAAGGGAAAGAATAAGCCAAGCCAGCTACATAGATAGAGATGAGAGAGACGGAGAGAGAGAAAGAGGAGTGGGATGTGGTTAAGTAAAGTGAGGCAAGGAAAAGGAAAAGTAATTGAGGTGACGTGATCCGAGCAGGGGGAGGATATTTTTTACGCCGTGGTGCCAAGAATTGGCCCGGGGCAGACAGTGTTATAGATTTACCTTGAGTGAGCCCGGGATAGCTGATACCGTCCCTACAACATTACGCTACAAACACAGAGAAACTGCTGACGACACCCTACACACAGAGACACGCACACTCACAATACTACAGCAACACGTTTCTCTCACCTGTTGCCTTAATAAGGAAACCATCACCTGTGATCACACGGGCTCAATTTTCAACTTGTGCCGCCAAGGTCAAACCTCCCTCCTCCACTATTCTGATTCATCAATGTGAAATTCAAAAAGGAGGCCTTGAGCTCCTTTCAGTTTTTGATGAAAGCGTGTGTCATTATCCGCCAGGTATATAACACATCATCTGCTGCATGTATACAAGATCTGACCTGTTCTACTTAGACACTGATCATTCTTTTTACTCACTACAGATATCATTGGGAAAATCCAACATGGTGAAAAGGATGCCTTCAAACACAATCAGTGCTTTATTTTTTACAGTAAGAATTACGGAGATGCTTTTAATTTAATGTAATTTACAGCGTGATTGTGACAGATAACCGAATTAGGAGTCATAATTACAGTCTCATCAGCTGAAATATCAATTTTCTGTCATCATCAAGCCACGTTTTTATAACACCGTCCTCACCAGAATACGACACCATTGCCTGTTTATTCAAATGCCTAAAATAACCTACTGTATGTTTACGTTAACCTGACATGGACCTCCTTTGGCTGTGCAAATTATGACTCTAATCTCTCAGGAGCAAAGGTGGAAGTAGTGCGGCACTGTAGGTCCCAATACCTCTTAGGGAGGAGGTCGGGGTGGGTGGTTGGGCAAACACTTTGATAATGGAGACTGCTGAAGTCATCACAGTGCTTAAAACTAAGCGCTTGTCAGATTCTATAACAGCGTCTGATACCCTCTTTCTGAATTTCTGTCAGACAATCACGTGGGGCCAGCTGTGGGCGGAAGTAATCGGGGTATGAACTTTTCTCTGAAGCTCTCTTTTCCATCGTCCACACAACTATGTCACTTATGTGTGCAACAGCGTGAATGCCTTTGAGGAGAGACTGTCCCAATTCTACCACTCATTGCTTCGAGACTTTAAGTAGTATCGAAGAAAAATTTGAAATGGGAATACAGAATGGGGGAAACATAAATCCAGGACTGTCACTGCTTCCACGATGATGTCTTTAGATGTCTTGTTCGGTCCAACCAACAGCCCAAAAGCTGAAAAAATTCACTCAGTTTTCAACAATATAAAGCAGAGAAAAGCAGAAAATATTTTTGTTTGAGAAGCTGTAACTAGAGCTGCAACAATTAGTTGATTAATTGATTAGTCAATTACTTAATCACAGAAGATTAATTGGCAGCTAATAATTGTTTTAGTCGTTTTCTAAGCAAGAATGATAAACATTTCCTGGTTGCAGCTTCTCAGATGTGAGAATTTAAAGTTATGAAGTTAAGGTGGTTATATGGTGCTTGTCTTTGTGCAACAACTCCTAACTAACCACAGCTTTGACTTCCTGTGACCACAGGAAGTCACCTCTCTATCCATTTTGACCTTGATGCTAATGAGGTCACTGGTATTGACAGGTGGCTAACCCTCGACTAATGATGGCCTCAGGCTGGTCAGCATGCGCACACACACACACACGCACACACACAAAAAAGCCCAAATGTCAGCATATATACACACACACACACACACACACACACACAGGCAAACACGACTGATTTTCAGGACAGGCTCAGTCATGGTTTGACAAATAAACACACACAAACAGGTCAACAAAGTAATTCAAACACTGGACCGTATACATCAATGTCAGCTTCGGCTGAAATGTTTATGTTTTGCCAAATGAAGCTGTCACTGCAGTGAAGACGATTATTGATTTCAAGACAGACGTATTGATCACCTTATAGATGTTTGTATGTGTCAGAGATCAAGTCTTAACTTTGTCCTTGCACAATGACGTACTGTATGTAGACACACACACACACATGCACGTGCACACGCACGTGCACACGCACACGCACACGCACACGCACAGGAAACAACCCACACCTAACCGCAGGGTGTGACTGCTGACGCTGTTGGCTCCAGTACACTTTCCACTCCTGAAATTGAATTGTTGCATCAAAATATCTCTGCTGAATCACATCACACACACACATTATCTCCAGCAGGGGAGGTGGGATGAACAGTGTGGCGAGAAATGTTTTCATACAAGTAAAAGTTAACAAGAAAACAGAGTGGGGTGACTGAGGACAAGTCACACACACACACACACACACACACACAAACCAGCATCCTATCAAAGAGGGGTACAGCTGAACATATAATGAGGTTTTATTATAAAGGGAAAAAAAAACATGAGAGAGAGAATTTCTGATATTTTTAGATTTTTTTTTCACAGAAGTTCAGTCATTACAACAATGATGTCAACACAGGGGGTTTATGATGTCTGTCAGAAATGTTTTATAACTCTGCAGTGCGAGTGAACATCCCTCTGTCTCTACACACACACACACACACTAACACACAACATATTAATAGCAGCACCGCTACCTAAAATACCAATCTGGCCTCTATAGCCGATTCCTGTTATCTTTTCTTTTCTTTCCTCTCTGTGCTGTCTACTCATCCATCTTTCTCTGTCTTTTTCCCCCTCCCACCCCCGCAGTCGTTATTCCCAATGGGACCCCCCTCTCATCCGCTGGGTGTGTACGTGCACGTAAGAGTGTGTGTGTGTGTGTGTGTGTGTGAGGAGGCTGCATCATGACAAAAGAGAACCTCCTAGACCGACACGCTTCAAGCCGTTCTCTCTCCCTTGTGTCAGCTCTCTGCTCTCATTCCAGTATCACTTTCCCTCTTCTGTCTGCTATCTTGTTATCTTTTTTTCCTTTCCGAAATTCTCATCTTTCCCCCCTTCCTCCTCCTCCTCCTCCTCCTCCTCCTCCTCCTCCTCCTCCTACTCTACCTTTTTCTTCACTTCACGAGAACGCTTCCTCGCCTTCTTCTTCTCCTTCTCTTCCTCCAAAGCAGTGAGGTTCTCATCCGCCTTTTTCTTCAGCTGCGAGGCGGCGTGCGCCATGCTGCTCCAGTCCAATTAATCCTCACAGGTGGGAACGGGAGAAGTAGCGATGGAGGGATGGAGCGTGAACTCAAAGTCTCCTCTTAGCCTGTTTGTTCTCAGCTCCTAATTATCTTTTTGTTCCTCCTCTCGGTTGCAGTTCTTTTGTCAGAGAAGGAGCCCTCACAGCTGTGTGAGAGGAAGGATTTTCCTCTATTTGTTTTCAAGATTTCCGTCTTTTGTTCTTATAGCTATCCACACTGTGCAGATGCAAAGGTCTAGCTTGGGGCAGGACTGAGACTGGACATACTCTTGTGTTTCACCTCCTGAAGATCCACCGCTGAGAAGGCTTTCAATGCTCAATGCTCAAAGTGCAAATTAAGTGCCAATCACAGCGAATACAAAAACAATGAATTTCCTTAAGTCATTTATATGATCCACAGTCAGGTGAAATTGTCCTCTTGATAAAGAATAACATATAAAAACAGCTCAGTTTCAGGTACGTTAATTGAGCTCAAAGGTTGGAGATCCAAGAAGGGGCTCAAGCTCCAGCCCCTAGCCCAGCAGAGTGCTCTGTCGTCTGGGTAAATAGACTGGTCCTGCTGCCTGCTTGACTGGTTCCCTGAGCCCACCGCCTGCACCTGAGCACTGAGCCATCCTCTATGTACACACACAGACACACACGCGCGCTCGGTCCGCAATGTCTCGCCGGGACATATGAACAGGAGGGAAATGACAGTGGAAAGGAGGTTGAGAAAGGAGGAGGAGGAGGAGGAGGAGGAGGAGGAGGAGGAGGAGGAGGAGGAGGAGGAGGATGAGGGAGGGAGGGGTGAGAAAGGAGGGGGCTTAGAGAGGTAGAGAGAGCAGCTGGGACAGAAGGAAAAAAAAAAGGGGGGGAGTAGGGATGGATGAATACCTCTGCTTAGTACCAGCTGGCTATAGCTCAGAGATAAAGAGAAAGAGAGGATGATACTTCACACTGGGTATATACAGTACACACACACACACACACACACACACACTGAGGGCTCAGCATATAGCACAGAGTGGAGAGTCATGATGCTCCTGTTATGAAACTTCTTTCACTCAGCCTCTCCTTCTTCTCAGTCACAGTCAAACCAAAAGTATGGCTGCACGATAAACAAAATTCATCAAATCATCAACACTGAGAATCTCTTACCAACACAAATTTACTCTCGTTTCAGTTTTCAAGTTTGAATCCCACATAGTTAAACTGAAAACTACAACCAGACTTTATGATTGGTTGGACGAGACCAATCAACATAAAGTCCATTTCTGAAGACAAGGATCTTTAATAATGAATCCAGACAAACACACGAGAAAAGAAACTTTCTGATGTATCAAAAAAACACACAAAACTATCATTACATTTGTTGTTATTGAGATAACTGCAATCATTTATCATGATATGTATTTTAGACCATGATACCCAGCTCTTGTCAAAATTAGTGTATCATAAGATTTTCTGTCTACGGAGTTCCTGCCTTGTACTTTAAGAGGAATTACCTGCCTTCTTGATTCTGCCTGCATCGTAATCGGATCTCAGTATGCATATCAGGTAGGCAGCGCTGTCGGATGTATCAACAAACCCGGTGTGTCCCAGGTCAAGGAAAGTAATATCAGTGTTTGGGCTCTATATTTTTCTCTCTGTCTGGGTCATCCTTAGCTTTTTGCTTGGCTTGCTTTAAATAGAAAGAATAGGCTTGAGAAAGGAGGCCTTTCTCTTTCTCTACCTTTAAAAACCCCCAGCAGCTACCTGCCTGGCATTAAATGACAAAGTTAGCAACTAGCTGGCGAACATAGTGGAGAATTTAGCAGCTAAAGAGTCAGATATGTAGCCTTAAGAGGTTAAACAAAGAAAGCTAAAAGGAAAGTGAATACTGAACTAATAAATTTAACTCCAAACTGCGACTGTTTGCTAACAAGTTTGCGATATCAACTTAAAAGCTGATAGTATGTCAGTTCTGTGTTGCTGCCTCCAATTGGTTTAAAAACAACAACAGTCAATGCAGGTTTAAATTAACTGGGTTAAAATAAGAAGAATTGAGAAATCACAGAAAAAGTCACCCCTTTAATTTAACGTTCTTGTCTTTTTGCGAAGGCCAAAATATATTTGATGGAAATCTGGTGCATAAATTGGCTTCTGTATGCGTCAATGATGTAAATAATTATTTGGAAAAACCAAAAATATTTTCACCCAAGTTTAACAAATGAAAGGTACACACAGGCTGCTGTGCATAAATTAATCAATTATTAAGGTACTTATGTATTATTCATAATAAATTGACATACACTTGAATATAAGGAGGGTCATACCTTAAGGGGATGCCACTATGATTTCACTACAATTAGCTACTTTCAAGGAAGAAGTTCCCACCAGCTTTAAATTAATGAGAGACAGAAAATTCTGCTTGTTGCCTGAGGTGTAAAAAAGGGATTTTTCCTACCAGTCCGATGTAAGAAAGACTGATGAACTAATACCCTAATACCAGACAACAAATTAAAATTTCAAGACGTTCTTAGAAAATCTGTTATGTTTTCCTCGACACAGCTCACAGTCACTGTGTACATTTAGGATGCCGTGTTTATCAAAGCATCTCTGCACGTTTCTGTCTCAATTTGAGTTCCCAGTATGTGTGTATGTGAGATCAGTGGTGGTATGAGCTCACGTCGGTAGACTGCAGCCTTTGAATATTAACAACATGAGAGAGGGGATGGGGTTGTCTGTGACAAGGACATGTGACAGCAGAGCAGGCTTATTATTGGTTGTCAGGGATGGGAGAGGGCAGCAATTGGCTACTTGGAAAGGTAGTACCCACAAAATGACAATAACAAAGGAAGAGAGGAGAGGACGTCTCAATGCAAACAGCCATTATATGATTTTTTTAAACATAAAGACAGGTTATTGATTATTTTTTGACTGTGAGACGACAAGAGAACCAACATCCTCTAATAAATCTTGCTCGAAGAATGAGACCTAACATCTTATATTTACCATACATGCCTGAGGAGGATTTATAAGTGATATCACAGGGAAAGTGGTAATATGACATACTGGTATGTGCTTTGTTATATTTACATAACCTTTAACTGTAACACCCATGCTGCTCTACAGCTTGTGCCCCAGATATTCCCCTCTGGACATGAGCCAGTGAGTGAATGAAGTGACTTGAATGGCATTAACTGCAGCATGTAGTATAAACAACACTATACAGTACGCTCAACTGTACATGCTGACTGTGTATAAACAGTAACTCATGTAAGGAACACGTGGCTCTTGTTTGTCTCTCAAGCAAGATGAGTCGATTAAGATAATACTCTCATTCATCAATTTCCCAAGGAGGCTGGATATCAAAGCTCAATATTGGTCAAAATCTGTCTGTAGTATCAAAGTTAAGTACTGAAAGCTGACATTGAAATGTTAAGGAATCACTCAAGTCTTTACAATTTATCTGGAAGGGGACATGAATATCTGTGCCAAATTTCATGGCAATCCATCCGTCCATTCATGGAGATATTTCACTGAAAAAAACTTCTTCAATCTTATTGTGGTGCGAGCAGAAAAGTCAAAGTCTGTAGGATTCATCCTCTGGTCACCATGAATGTCTGTACAAAAAGTTGTAGTATAGGAGGCTAAAATAGCACATCAATGCAATAACTGGGACAGATTGGAATCAGACAGTTTGCCAGCTCCTGCTCACAGACTTGCTAAGCTAACCGCTGGCTGCTGACATCGCTCCAGACTGCAGTTTTCACTGCAGGTCTTGCAAGCGTGCCAGGTCAAAGTTTATGTTAAAGCTGAAAGCTTGCTACTGTATTGACAGAATAAAATATAATGGAGTGCTCTGGTAGTGCCAATCTGCAGCCAGAACAAAGTGGTGATCCGATCAAATGCCTTTCTTAAGAGCCTCAAAAACAGAAAGTATTTAAAGTGAAATGTTCCTTTAAGTAGATCACTCCAGCTCAGCCTACTTCTGAGGCTCATCACAGCCAAAACATTCCAGTTACTGCATTATAATAAGTCAGCTGTCGGAGAGTGACTTCAGCTCGGATTCATCTGACTAATCCTTCATTATCTCCATCTGTAATAGGAGCTTATGAATTAGATGTGCTAGCCCTTAAAGGCCCCTCTGTCTGTCCTAAGACTGAGATTAACAGCAGGTGATTTCTCTGCACACGGATCAGAAATTTAAAACTAGTCTAACAAAAGATGAGGGTTTAAGAATTTGATTTGCTGTCTCCGGTGGTGTCTTTACAGTGACATGATTCATCATCTCTCAGTTTCTTTCACATCTTGCTTTTCAGACTCTTTCCCCCCTGATAACCAGCCGGTGTACCTGCTCGGAGTGGAAAATACATACTCAGGAAAAAATGTCAGGTTCTAGATGTGGGTCAGCAGCAGCAAGATACAAGTCAGCTGTATTGTTTCTTTGTTTACTCTTTTTATCATCTGCTCCTTTCTCTATATTCTTTCCCATCCCGCCGATCTAACCACTGCTAATGCTAACCATTGCCTGCAGCAAACTGCTCGGTGCACACAACCATAAAACTGTGAGTTAATCAAGTCATGGGCAAGTGGCCGCCACAGGGTAGATACAATATTGCACTCTGGGAGGATGAACACAGTATGGCCCTTGAGGGGTAATCAGAGAATTGAGCCTCATTTCATATATGAAAACGTGAATGTAACATTAAAAAACAGCATCATGTAATTTTACAAGGTTGAACCATTAACCTGCAACCACAATGAAAACCCAGCTCCTTTGGAATTTGTCTGAATTACAGTTTTTTTTCATCATCAATTGATCTATGGAACATTTTTGGTGATTAATTGTTATAAAATGTCCAAATTAATGTGAAAAATGTTGAGCTACAATGATAAATTGACAGAAAGTCAATCACCTACTATTCTGAGTGCCTAATTGTTATTTTTTAAGAAAAAATTGCAAAAATTGTCTGGTTCCAGCTTTTTAAATATTAATATGTTATGATTTCTTTAGCCCTTAATGATATTAAACTGAATATATTTTGGTTGTGGACTGTTGGTAACAGTTTTTTGATGTTTTAAAGACCAAAACAATTAATAGATTAAATGAAAAAATGAACAATAATGAAAATATAATCATTAGTTTCTGTCCTAATTCAATTAACACTGGTACAAAACAGAGCAAAGCAGCAAATCTTCACATTCAAGGAGCTGGAAAAAGCAAACTTGTAACTAAATAAATGACTGAAACAATGAGTAAATTCAATTTCTGTTGAATAACTGACTCATCATATCACCACTAATCTGAACTCCTTACATTGATGTCTGCTGAATAACAAAAAAAGAAGAGCTAATTTCAAGTACACTTGCACAAAAAAACATGAAATAAAACCTGTCAAACTTTAAATATTGACGAGTGAATGCTTTCAACACACAAGTGAGCACACAATTACTCATAATCACAAACACAAACACACATACACACACACACTGTTTTCAGCAGTTCCTGGGGCAATAGTTTGGAGAGAAGTGAAGCTGATCAAATTGCCGGGCGAAAAGCAAACAGGCCTGTTTCACCTGCAGGCACAGACACAATCTCATATGCAGGCATGTATCCAAAAGTGGACAGCTGGTTGGTTGGATCAGGGATGGGCAGTAAAAGTGCGACGATAACAGGGTGTGTAAAAATGCAAAGAGGGTGAGGAAAGAAAGAAAAGACAAAGAGAAGAGAGAGAGGCTGTTTGTGTATATGTGCACATGAAACGGCTGATTTATGCTCCATGATGTGGCTGCCAGCTTCCCAGCCAATAACCTGGGAGAGGTTTATTTCCCTCCAAGGAAATTCGATGAGGAGAAGCGAAGGAGAAAGCAGTGAGTGAATGAAGCGAGAAGATAAAACATGTTCAATAAATAAAAGACATAAACATAATCCTTTACACATATGAAGTTTAAGAGAGAACAACTTTTATTCTGTCTTTACATGCACAAACACCAACGTTTACAGTTGTTTCTTATGTGGTGTCTGGCTCCCTCTAGTGGCCATCTAGCTTTTAAACATCCTTTTTTTTTCTTGTACATGAATCTTTCAGGTGTTCACAACCCCTTTGAATTATTTCTCGATACATGGCGGGGAAGCAATTTTTAGAATTACGACAGTATTTCAGCCCTACATACTGTAGAAACCACAGAAATGTGAATTTACTGTCTCTGAGCTGGAGTGAGTGCACTACAAGGAACTATTGAGAGATGATTTTAGTTCAGACACATGAAACTAAACCTTGGTCCACATCGTTTGTAAGTAAGCATGACTGCAAGTGTGTCATTGGTGTGTCATCAAAACAAGAGATAAACCCTCTTTTGATACAGTTCAGTATGCATTAGATACAGTTCCTTTTCTAACCACTTAGAGGCAGCATCACACAGAGAGAAAAGAGGATCAGTTGTTCATGATGGTTTTTTTTACTCACTTCAAAAGACAAACTGAGGGATATTTCATGAAGTGAAATTGTTGGTTAAAGCAGGCTTACTTTAGCTGATTTTTCATCAGGCGGGTTTAAAGTTTGAGCCACTTTATCATGAAATATAATCCTTTCAGGCCAGCCTGGTCTCAGCCTGGCTAGTTTTCAGGCTTGAATTAATCTCAGATTTGCCATGGGCTGGATTCAGTACTTAATTAAAATGTAGAGCCCAGACCTATATCAATAAAGTTTCTGCACTGCACTCCAGTTACTGTAGCATCATCCAGATGGACTGACGCCCAGCTGACAAGGACACAAAGTGAGCTAACAGGAGAGCTCAGCCATGTGGAGCTTATCTCTTCTAGTGTCAGAGTTTGTGTACACCAGCGGTCTACAGTTTGATCTTTCCTGTTGTAATATTTTACTACTAATCATATCACACACCCAGTATTTCCTGCTTTGTAGCTGTTTACATAGTTTTTTCTCTTTACATCTCCATTTCCTTCACTGTGAATTGATGTGATCAGAGCTTGGGTCTGTGTTTTAAAGCCATGAATGTGCAGTTTTCTCGGTTGCTGAAACCAGGCTTGAATTAGCCAGTTGTTTTCATCTGTAAATTGGTTTTATGGAGCTTCATCATGGTTATAAAATGGAAATGCCTTTAAGTTTGTAAGTTATTGAACAACATCTTGTCAGCCTGTCAGGGTGTGTCAGGATGTATAGTATATTGTACCCTTCAGTGTAACAAAATTAATATAAGACCTTAATTGTTTTATGTATGGTTTTAAGTGGTCCACTCAGGAAATGTGGCCATTCCCAGAAATGTGACTGGGAATATTATGAAAAATATATGAATATAGAATTTATTTTTGACTTTAATAACCACATAGATGGTGAACTCCTGAGTGTAGTTTTGTTTTCTGTCTAAATTTCAAATTTTTATACTGTATTGGGACATATTTAGAGTGTTTTTTTTTTAAGTTTTTGGCTTAAAAAATCCAATAAATTGAATGACAAATGTTATATTTTGTTGTTCTGTTTCGTTGTTGTTTGCCTCTCGTAACTATTATTCTGTTTCTTTATGTGTGTGTTAATGTCTTTGTGTAAGAAATATAAAAAAACCACAAAACAAAACAATAAAAAAAACCCACTTTGTCAGGGTCAATCTAGCTTTCTGCACTTTACAAGGTTTCCTATGACACCTCTGGCTCCCCAGTAGACATGTATGTGTGTTTATGTGATTTACTGTGTCTAATCACGTTAGTATTCTGTTCCATTGAACCTTTGTATTCTCCAGTCTAATTATACCAAACATTCCTTGCTATACTCAGGCATTCACTTCATTGCAATGAAATTATACACACACACACACACACACACACACACACACCAATGTTAAGACAGAAACATGGGACACTTCCTGAAATTCATGCATGTAAGCACTAAACCTGGATCAAAGTTATTCACAGAATTTGTTCCAACCTGCACAGAGCACCAGGTGGGAGAGGATTAGCATCGTGTAATTTGATGTTCCATTAAAGTATACCTCATGGAATTTATTTCCTGCAGTTTTCTGCACTTTCAGGGACTTGTTTAACAGGCCCCTGTGGTACTCTTTATCCATTTGGAGCAACATTTTTATCATGTTGGTTAAATCTCCATGTCTCTATAGCTGATACTACACTCATTTAACCTTTTGAATGATCCATCTGTGCATCATGTTTAACACAATTCAGTCAGAAGTACATCAAATTAGATGCAATTAGTCTCACTCTCAACATGCTGTTTCATTGTGACTCCAAGCTCCACTCTGAATTACAATGCACAATGCCACTAATGGGAGCAACGGGTAGCTGAAATTTGAGGACTTCAATGCCCAGAAAGTGTCACAGAAAACATTTAGCTTTATATTATAAAATTAGGACTACTAGACACAGAGACAGCCCAGAGCTACCAGACTCCTTAAAGGCATATCATGCAGGATTTTCTTAAAATACAATGTATGGACTCATACAAAAGTAATCCCTCTCAATCATCACTTATGACCCACTAGAAGTGTGTGGTAGTGTATGTATCTGCAGAGACTCTGCCCTCTGCCTGTATTTTCTTATTATTTTGCTGTGTTTGGGACGCTTATGGGTGTCAACCTTTGAGCAGTGGGTGTGTAGTCCCCAGCCAATAACAATGCACAGGGTGTGATGTCACGACTCGTAGCATATCAACCAGGTTACATCATTGTCTCCGTCTCTCTCTCCTCTGTTCCGCTCTGCTCTCTGTCTCTGTGCCATGGAGGTCTGGAGGTCTGCAGGTCTGCGTATCTGCTTGACTGAGGGCGGGGCTGAGCTACATACACGCAGAGCAGAGAGGCCACAGTGGGCAGGATGAAGCTCTGCATTCACACAACATACAGCAATGCAGCACCTTCCTGCAGGGGATTGCGGAGGTGTGCAGTGGTGTGGGTGTGTTTATTTATGCTTTAGAACGTAACCGCCATGAAACTCTCTTTCTCTCTCTCCCTCTTTTGCTCGCTCGCTCGTTGAGCCACGGAGGAGGGATCAATTTTGAATGCTGTGTGTTTACAAACACCAACTGACAAATCCCGCACAGTACACCTTTAACTGCCCCTCATCCTGGCTTGCAACCACAGACTGTATAAAGATGGACGTAGCAAGGTGTGACGTCACCCCCTGGTTTGCACTGGAGTCAGTTTGAAGCCCAGAGTTGCTGCTTATGGTTGGCGCCAATTTTTCCGTTGGAAATTCCTGCCTTTCAGGCTCTGAAAACATGCCCTGCTATCTAGGACTGGAAATGGAATGGAAAAATAATTTATAAAATGACCACCAGCACACTTATTGTATTAGAGGGTCCAAATTTAGCAATTGAGGCCATAATGACTTGTCGCAAAAAATCAATACCTTACTATTTCTAGAGAGAAGTTGATGCTTAATGAATGGGAGTCTGTTGGAGCCAGCATCTAGCAGCCGTCAGTTGCACTGAACTTAAAGGTACGTGCACATTGGCTTCAGCCTCAAGCTGTGGCAGCTGCCGCCTGCTTCCAACAGCAGTTTGAACGCAGAGTCGGGATGCTCTTCTCGGTTACAGCAGATACACAAACAAACAGCAGCATACACCCTGTCTCACCCTTCTGGCAGTGAGAGTTATTACAAGAACACTGTTGACACATGCTTTATGACGTATGCCGACAGACTGGTCTCACCCAGCCAGCGTCTCACAGCCCTGAAAACGTTGCAGCAAATATCCACATAGGCGTTATTTGGATAAACTGACCACATACTAAGAATATAAATGGTTACCTTCTTGCCTGAACAAATATTAAAACTTAAAGTGACATAATAACAGTCCTACAGTGAAAATTACAACGTAACAGATGTTCATTTATATGTAAAAGTCCCGCACTCCAGTTTTAAGACCAAGGCAAGATTAAATGATGGTACCATTGTGGTGATTTATCTCTATGAGTTTCTTTGGTATCCGACATGAAGCTCCATTTTGTCCTTATCTAGTCAAAACACCAGTAAACCTGCTGATTGTTGGGCCTTATCACTGAGAACAGGACAAAGACAGACACATACATGGATGTCCTATTGTTAATCAGCTGTGCTTCTGCATTGGTCACCCTGTGCACTGCATCTTATTCCCTCTCTATTTGTGTGCTAGTGTGTGAGTGAGAGCACAAACAGAATTACTAATGAACAAACACAAGAGATTTGGATGTCATGGAGGCCTTGAGATGCTTATGCCCTTCAATCCTGAATTACTACACTTGCAATACCGTACGACATTTCATGCGATCTGTGTGAAAACATGAGAGAGAAAGACGGTATTCATTGAGTAAAATGTCTCAGATGCATCAGAATCACAGCTGCAGTGTGTATTTGTCTGTGAGGTCACGTCTGATGAGAATAAGTCAACATGGAGTCGTTAATATCTCTCACCTCAGATAACGGCTCAGCTAGACTTTTCAACAAGACACTTGAACATAGAGCACATGCAGACTGCTGACCAAAACCGGATTTTTGAAACTGATATATAAGATTATGATACTTGAGAATGATAAAAATCTCATTCTTTTGTTTTGTATTTCTTAAAGAGGAATATCATGCACATTTCCAGGTCTATATGAATATTATGGGGTTCTACTGGGATATTTTTGCATGATTTACAGTTCAAAAACTCCTCATTTATCTCATACTGGCTCTTTATGCAGCTGCTTAGTTCAGTCTCTGTCTGAAACAGGTCATTTTAGCTACTGTCTCTTTAAGAGACTCCCTCCTGAGGAGCCGACTCTGTTCTGATTGGTTAGCTTCCAGCTCTCGAGGCTGCGTAAACAAACAATATTAGTAGGATTTTGCTTCTTGTTCTCATTCTATACTCGAAATATAAACCTCCTAAATACATCCGTACATGTTCAAGGCCAAATCTAAGCAACACCCTTAGCAACAAAGGCTTTGGAGTAGAGGGCCACTTGTGAGCATGTGCGAACAATCTGACATCATCACGATGAGGAAGTAGAGGTAACTTCATAAACGGAGCGTTCAGAGCAGTTCAAGCCTTGGCTTTAGACTTTCAGGGAGCATTTTTACATACGTTCACCTCAAGTTTTGAAACTTTGACCATGTCTAACATAAACATCCAATATTGTAATAGTATATACATAACTGAAAATCACAAAGTCCCCTTTAAGTATTTGTGGGGCTGTTTTTTTTTTTTTACCAAGTCATTATTGACTGGGAGAGAGATGGGATGACATGCAACAATCGTCCCCAGCTGGATTCGATCCAGAGACTTTGTAATAACATGATACAACTCTTAGGCCATAAAGCCTCCCCATATTACAATTACATAACATACAGTAAACATATTGTGTGTGAGTAAATATGTTTTACAGTTAAATATCTTTTATTATCAAGGATAATGGTAATATTAAATATGAGATAACTTTAAATTTTGAACAGTAAATGCCACTAAAATGTACCCACATAGTGCTGTTTTACAGTACATATCTTAGTCACAATGAGGAATCCATATCAAAACGTGGCTGTTTGTGTTATGTGTTTATGTATGATTAATAATGAATGTTGGCAGATGTGCAGTCATTAGAATTTCTTACTCTCAAATATCCTTATCAGTCTCAGAAATCCAGTATCGGTCGGACTCTAATAAATAAATAAATTATACAGAGCAGCCCTGAAGATGACTCAACTGTCTATGAAGTCGTCTTATTTTTTAGACATGACATGGCCTCTGTCTCCTTCGGCTGTCTCTTTGGTCTGTCTCTGTCTGATATAGTCCCTCTAACTCACTCTCTTACTGTCGTCTCTGTCGCTCTCGCACACCTTATTTCCTCCTCTCTCTCTCTCACTCCCACCCTCTCAACACTGACAAAGCAGAATCCAGATATCTGACACACTATACTGTAAATGGACTAGATAAAGGATACATATAACAACATAATACACTCTGCCATGTTCAAGTGAGTGTTGGATGATAGTTGCAGTCTGCTGGCCTGCAGGAACAGTCAGACAGATTAGATCATATTAGGACTAGGGGGAGTTTGGGTGTGGCTGGCTCAGGCAGTCCATAAAAAAAGATAAATATCCATTAACAACACGGTTCAGTTAATGTGGGCATCATACATCTACGCTGCCCTGATCCTCCATTAGGGACCACATCCCATTCCTTTTCAAATGTCAAAGCAAAGCTGAATAATCACCTTTAAACCAAAAATTCCTGCTTTGGGCCAAGACCCTTCCTCGTGACAGGAGACATAATGTTGGAGGCAGAGCAAGCGATGCAACACATATGCCTCATGGTTAGGATTGGCGCATTTTTATCAAATCCAAACCCAGTATCGAATCCTCTGATCAAATCAGAATCTTTTCAAATCCTTTATCGAATATAATTAGTTTTAGCTTTTAGCATTTGTAGGTAACTTAAGTTAGTAATAACTCAAACTGAACGAGTCAGTGCAGATCTGTAATCACCTTCACTAAAACACTACAGTTTATTTTTCAAAACACTGATAGAGATTCTGCTGAGATTGACGTGACGCATTCATTTACATCATTTCTCTAGAGAGGAAAAGAGAGTCATGCTGTTGCTCTCGTTGAACTACAAAAGCACACAGTGAGCATTCATCTTCTGAGTACAGACACCAGCTGCAGAGAGCAACAGACAAAATAAATGTACTTGTGACAGCATTAAAATTAATGAGCTGCATATGATTTTAACTGGCAAAGGCCCGCTATCTGAATGTTTCCTACATTGCTAATTGCTAACAATGCTAATCTTGTGGTATGTGTGACTTGGCCAGAAACGATCAAGGACTTAAACTGTAATGATTTTTTATATTATCAGTAGTCTACTGTGTTAATGCACATAATATACTTGATTAATGACTATTGTCGTCGCTGTAAAATCGTTTTTCCATGATGTTCCAATATGCCGATCAAATTTCTAGCTGCCAATCTACGTGACCTCAGGTGTCACCGGATATATAATACTAAACTTTATTGATGTACAACATCATATAAACAGCTTTTATAGACACATACTCATAAATTAGACATAATATACTTTTCAGGTACTAAAATTAACGTGTCCACTGCACAGAGTATGTAAAACTGTCTTAAAGCTGGCAGTAATTGCCTGATCTGTTTCATAATCTTGTTCACGTCGTCTTTGATCAGATAGTTCCTGATTTAAATCAAAATTTCTGTATCTATGAAAGGTTCTTGTGCAGATGTTTGTGTTAAGACTACATTTAACACTTGAGAACTTTCTTTTTTGTAGGTTTTTTTTAGGGGGGTATCTGTATGGAAACTTGAAAAAAAAAAAAAAATCGGCAAACTCCCTCTCAAGCTGAGATCCTCCTAATTGTTTCAAATTGGCCCCAAAATCTCATCAGGACTAATCAAGGGGGAACTACTCAGTGAAGAGTGCCGACAAAGTGCTTGTGAAGATTAGTGTGTTATCACCATGGAGACTGACGAGGCTGACTGCAGGACTAAAAGTGAGCCTGAGATAAATGGATAGGATAGGATAGAGGAGTACAATGTAATGTGACATGATATATGAGGACAACTGAGGACACTTCAATACAACCTCAAATCACACATTTCACCTGTGCAACACATTCTTCTTCCCCGAGGCTGTCAAGACTGTTAAACACCACACCCCAGCATTCATACCTGTGCACACACACATATAACATTCATACCCTCTTCTGTCACCCTATAATGAGCGTAAAGAGTTCTTTGGACACTTGAGAAAGGTCAGCTCCGTCATAGCTACGCTCTCATCTGACCTGAAGTGGCTGGACCCTGTGGCGTTTTAGCAAAGGAGACATTTGTATCTGGCTTTAAGGGTCGATGCGTGACATATTTCAGACTCAAATCTGCGTTTACCTGCTGACCTCTCAACGTAAAAAGAGAGCAGGGTACAGCTTGCAGGCCAAGTACAGGAGGTGAATGAGGGTTAATTGAGGGGTTGAGACCACAGTCAGAGGGAGAGAGACCATTACAGCCACTTACCTAGGAGAGAAAGAGAGAGAGAGAGAGAGAGAGAGAGAGATCAATCACCAGTGTCTCTGTAATAAAAAGGGAATTAGATATACAATTGTTTATTTGCCATCTGCACCTGTCTGCCTGTAATGTTAACATCTGCCTGTTTGGGTATTTCGCTATTTGTTTATCGGTAACTGTCTGTCTGAGGTCAACTTCGGCCTCCTGCTGGCACTCTGCCAGCTGTCTCCTAGGCAACCGGATACACGAGCCACAAATAGCACTCCGAGCAGAGTATCCCTTCGCCATATCAAACCACATCACGCGCCTTCACATTTCACATCCCTCCACAGCAACAGATAGATCTTATAGAGAAATGGGAGAGGCACGCCGCTCGTTGTTTTAAACTCTCCTTTGCCTCACAATAATTAATAGTATCTGATTATTGTGTACTTATGATAAAATATGTGAAATAATTGAATAAAGCCAGAATAAAGCCTTAAATATAAAGTATGGAGTTACTGTAAATTATAAGGTTTTAGATTAGTCTTACAGAATCTAACTCATGTACCAATACTTGAACAAGTGTACAAATCCTAGTAAATATAATTTTGATGACTGATTAATAATTTATTTAGCAAAAATACCAAACAGGATGAGGATTTTTTTCTTTTTAGTGTTTTATTTATTTGTAAATTTAATATTTTCAGGTATTGGACTGTTGTATGGACAGAACCAGCAATTTGAAGACTTTACCTTTAGTTCTTGAGATATTGTGATGCACATTTTTGCTATTTTCTAACTTTAACTCAAATTTTTTAGACAAAAAATTAACCAAACAGTCAGGCTTTACAAAAAAACAACACATGAATTTTATGTTTTCGCATGTGAAATGTCTGAGATCTTATACGAGTAGAGTTTTAGATGTTTGAAGAGGTAAAACTAGACAGTATTTCACAAGAAAAACCTGAAAAATAAGCATAATCTAATGTAGCAGATTTGTTTGTTTTTTTCATTTTCTACACTGTAAATCATCTTGTGATCCCTTAGATTCATATCTCGACCCCTTGTGTGGGTCCCGACCCACAGGTTGGTGATGACGGACTGATACAGCGTGTAATGCAATTGTGCTCTAATAGTCATGGAGGCAAAAGATGTTTTCGTTATTGTTTGGTTATTTTCTTGATTAATCAGCTAGTTGTTTGGTCTTAAAAACGTTGGAAAATTGCGAGAAAATGCCGATCACAGTTTCCCAAAGCACAAGGATGACGTTTTCAAATATCTTGTTTTGTCTGATCATAAGTCAAAAAGTAAAAAAAACCTGAAAAATCATCACATTGGATCACATGTGTGAGTCTTAAAGCTGTACTCTAATCCCAACCCAGTCTCATATCTAAATGTGTGACAGCTACGTTGGTCTACAGTGCAAAATGTATTAGTTTCAAAACGGCTCTAAAATTGTGAGATGCCAAGGTTTTTGGGGTTTTTTGGCCTATTCTTTTCTATTGGCCTGCTTCCATGTCATTTTACCGTCAACGTTCTGTCTGTGAAAACAATAACAAACAAAAAAAATGAAAATGCAGTATTTTACAATAGTTTCTACATTAAAATGCGTTTTGATAACACTGAAAAGTGCATTTCATTTTCATAATCTTTGCTCAGTATGTTAGTTATTACAAAGATTTTTTCAGGCTTTGTATCGTTGCTATGGTGGTTGCTACGGTGGTTGCTATGGACCCTGCTGTCACTGAAACCACGTGGTTGTATGTTGTTTGAATCATTGTCTTTGAGTTGTTATCTGAGCTGTTATGTCATTTGTGTTATTTTAAGTCACTGTTTGATTCTTTTAATAAAAAACATAGATTTTAGAGCCCCAGGGACGAATTAAATTTGAAATCCAGAATTTGAAGATTTGCGATTGGCTGATTGGAGGTCCCACCCGGAAGTATTTTTCCTCACTGTCACCATGTCAAGGTTTTCTATTGATGATATCTTTAACATTTCTCAACACAAAAACACAAAAGTGTCCTATGCGATACGTTAATATTAAGGCCATCAGTTTTAATTATTTCTCCTTCGATTCTGAGAAATAAAGTTTTTTTTTTAGCTATTTCACATTTTCATGTGAGACTGGGTTGCTAATCCACGTGGAATGATAACCCTCCTTGACATTATAAAGGTTCATTTGACATCATCCTAATCTGTGCATCCACACACACAGCATGTATTTTCCATACAGACAAACATTACCCTTTCCCCTCCCTCAAACACACACACAGCATACTCAAGCTCAACAGGATGCAGCCACTTCAGGACGGGTACCCTGACCTAACTCTGGTGAGCATGCTCAGTAGAGCTATGCAAATGACCCTGGCGATGACACCTTGGCACGCTGTCATGGCAACACATCAAGTAGCAGGCATGTGGCTACTGGCAGGGGATGTGGAGAGGGGGGGAGAGTTAAGGATGGAGGAAAGAGGACTAGTAGGAGGTTAAAAAAAAAAAAAGGAATGAGAAATGAAGGCATGAGAGGAAAACGGAAGCACCGGTGATGAGAAAAAAAGATAAAAGAGGCAGGGAAATGACAACCCTGGAGGTGATGGAGGGAATAAGGAGGAATGAGGCAACTAATTATCATAAAAACTAGACTACTGGGTCTCCAAGTGTCAGCCAAAAGTCTCTCTATCATATATACGTTAATGATCTATTCTTTTTTTTTTTAATTATGCGTTTCTAAAGCCCAAGGTACCGTAAATATGCGAGCAGAAGGGCCGAGGGTCACTTGAAGTAGAGACACAAGGTCACATTTACACACAGATGTAGCAATGACATTAATATTACTAGTGGTGGTGGATTTTCTGAGGAAGTAGTCAGCTCATAAATGCAGTGTTTGCACCTATTTGTGCTTAAACTGACAGTGTAAAACAAATCCTTTTATTGTACGTGTGCTGTTTTTTTGTGCTGATTTTACATAAGCAAATATTTATGTTTGTGTGTGTGCGTGCATGCATGTGTGCAGAGTGTATGTGTGTGTGCTGAGGTGACAGGGACAAACAGACAAACAGAGCTTGCTTCTTTGATGATGTTCTGTTAAGTGTTCTGTGTTTGCTAAGAGGATGTTCGTATGGCACACTGAACTGAACAAGCAGATTATGTGTGTGTGTGTGTCTGTGTGTGTGTGTTTGCTACTTGCATCCTTAACTGTAGTGGTGTAACATGACATGATTGATGATGGCATGATTAACTGTAAGGATGCACTGTCTCTACTTGTAGCATGCACACACACGCACACACACACACACACACTTAAACACACATGCAGACAATGATGACGTGCATCTCAGTGTGTGTGAGGAACAGTCTGGGTATTTCCAGCAGGCGACCTGCCAGTACTCTCAATGTTCTAGTCCAGAAACCCCTCTGCCTTCTGCCTTTCCTCATCCTCCTCACATCATTACTGCACTTGTTCCTATTCCTTTCTTATTTTGTCTTTTTGTACTCTTCCATCAGTCTTTAATGCATGAGACGGTTAACCCTTAGCACCTGATTGATGCATGTTGTGTCAGAAAATCACTACCAGTCTTCTTAGCGTCTTAACTCATTCAAACTGGAATGCACAGTGGCAGAAGTTTCTCTGATATCCATCAAAAATAAACAACTTTAAAGGAAAGGTTCACAATTTTTTTTCAAGTCTTGCTAACTGTAATCATTATTCCTGTTCATACTGGCCATTAAAGAGATCCCCTCCTAAAGCACTTTCAATGTAAGTGATGTATTTAGAAGTATATCTAAAGCTAATATGAACCTTCAGCCATCCAAAATAATCAAATCAAGAGGATATTTTCCAGGGTTACAGTATTTTCAGTACCAAATAGCCTCTATTTGTTACTATCCTTCCACCGCAACTCAACAAGGAAATACTCCAAGGAAACACAAAGAGTGAATTACATGCCAAAAAAGAAAAGCAATAGCTAAAAGGGTGGCTACAGTTTATAAAGTTTATGGTCTGTGTGAAATAATTCTGATTGCATCCAACGACTGCACTTGAATTACCATCGAGAGCGACCACCGTACCATTTTCTGTCTCATACTCCCTGTGCACTGTTTCCTGCTTTTCACTTTATTTGTTGTTTGTTTTATTTTGTTTTGTCCTGTTTTTATCTCATAGCACAAGGGGATGTTTTTGTGAGCCTTTATTTTTCCCATGTGAGTTTGCTTTACAAGTGAGGGATCCAGGGAGTGATCTTTAATCAGTACTGAAGTAATGGAACATTTAGCTGGCCAATATTTCCATCTGTTGCCTGTTCAGCTCGAGTTTGCCATAAGTTATGATTTGAGGATATTTTTAAAATGCTGTACCTGTGAGGGCTTCTGACAATCTTTGTCATTGTTTTATGGTGTTAATTGATTTACAACAATAAATGCATACATTTGCATAAAGCAAGTATATCTAGCCCATTCCCATGTTGATAAGAGTACTAACACTTGAAAAATGTCCCTTTACAGTAAATTTTGAACAGATAAGAAATGAGCGATTATGCAATGCAATTAGTCATGATTAAATATTTTATTTAATTGACATTTCTAAGTAGAAATGCAATCAGTTGGTGGTAACTTATCCACATAAGTTGAAAATAACAACAAATGGCATACTTTGCTAAGACATACAGTGACTATGCCGTAAGCCTGTAAATAAAGTTTTCTTCTCAAACACTCTACCTATCTGACCCTCGGTGAACTTCCTGTGTTTGTCTCTCTGTCCTCACTAGTTTCCATCTGTGTTTCCTCTAATGGAAGTAAAAACAAGCAGGAACCAGCTTATCTGCAACTCAAAAATTCAGAGAAAGCAGAGCCAAAGAGTCAAAAATAGAGGGACGCAAAGAAAGAGAAGGGAGGTAATGATGAGTGTGGAAAAAAGAGAGTGAGTCAAGGGAAGAGACAGATAACAACATGCATAAATAAGAGGTTGAAACTGGATGAGAACATAAACATGGCTGGAGAAAGAAAAGACAGTCAGAGGAAGAGCTATAATTTGAGAGAAACAGAGAGAGAAAGTGAGGGAAGGAGTGAATAATGTACAATGACAAATGTGAAGCACGAGAGATGGATGTTTCCCCTAAAATGATTACATCACCTTTTTGCACACTGCTGTTGCCATGGCTACGGAGTCACATTAGCCTAATCATACTACCGTCTGACACCTTCACTTAGCCTTTAACTGAGCTCCAGTCTCTGAACTCCAGGCTTTGTACATGTGACTGTGTCAGACTAGTCTGTCTCTTCCTGTCATTTTATCTCAATTTAAGATTGTCTATTTTCTGATTACAGTGCATGGAGGACTGCTTCAAAGATATCATTTGAATGCACTTTGGAGATTGATTTGATAGCCAATTAGTTCTACTTGGCAAGCGTCACTGAAAACCACAGACTGTCCGCCTGCCCAACATTTTCTAAAAACAGGCCTCCTTTCTGCTTCCATAAAATCAGCACAGAGACTCTGTTCATGAACTGAATCAATTTCCTGAAATAGTTTAAGAAATTGTTCACCCAAAAATTCTGTCAATATCTAATATACCTGATTGGATTCGGGCTCGAAAATGTTCAGATGTATTTAAAAAGTTGTCATTTTGAGTAAAGAACACGAAAAGTGAAATCCTCCTACTGTTTGTTTACGTAGCCAACAGAAGCTGACCAATCAGAGCAGAGTTGGCTCATCAGGGGGAGGGACTTAAAGAGACAGGAGCTTAAACAGCCTGTTTGAGATAGAGGCTGAACTGAGGGGCTGCCAAAAGTGTCAGTATAAAATAAATTAGAGTTTTTTGAACAGTAAATCACAAAAATTTTCCAGTGGAGCCCCAGGATATAAATATAGACCTGGAAATGTGCATGATATGTTCCCTTTAAGTGACAAATGGTCCAGTTCGGATTGATCTGCGGTTTGGTCTTCATCACAGGTTGCATCATGTCTGTGAAGTGTAGCCAGTTAGCCAGCAGCAATTATGTCTGCACAGATATTAAAATAATCTTTAGAGGCCTTTCGAGGTACATTTATCAAGTAATTTAGAGACATAACCAAAGGGGAAAAACATAATTTTGTGTTGCAGGAATACATTTTTTCTGCTTTCCTGTCATTATCATGTTGTGACCCCAGAGATTTATCTGGTGACCCCTTTGGAAAATCCCGACCCTGCAGGTTGGGAACTGGAGACTATAGCTGAGAAGAAATGAATGAAAAGGAGAGCTACTTTATTGCTGGTGTAGGTATTGAACAGTGACCTACAGCTGACATTCTGCCAGCTTTTCTACAAACCATGGCTCCTTCTGAGAACGCCGCTGCTTAGTCAGTCGGTCAAACATTAAGCTAATTCACCGGCTTTATGGTGTTTGTGCACATTTCACTACAGCCTTTGACACAGAGTAATACTACAAGCTTTCTCTCAGCAATAACCTTATTCAGTAATGGGATTTGTTGCATTTATACCTGCTACGCTGGCTCCACACATCAAATAAATCTAAATTGAAGCTGTATGTTTGTTTTTAATATACCGAAACAAGCCTTGGGAATAAGCTATAAAAAATGACTACTAGCTCAATATGTTCACCACTGTGCAGAAACATATTCACCTCACTTGCCTTACCTTTTCCACGGTAAAGTGATATACCTTAACCCCTTCTAGCCTCCACCAAAACCATAACAACCTCTCACTTTTGCAATCATAGAGAACTCTTGTACATCTTCTTGCACATTATCACTCCAATTATATCCCTTAAATACTGTACTTTAATACCCAGATTTAACAAATGTTACTGTACCATTCAAGGAAATAAACATTTTCACATTTTTATATCTTTTTACATGAGATTGCTGTCCCTTACACTTGCTCCTTACTTGGCTGATCATTTCAGCAAGTTAATCAGGGGAACATCCATAAATTGGAAAGTGACTGTAATAAAAAAGAAAGTCTTGCTATTAAACATTGTGACGATGTCAGCAGTAAAATACAATAAGTGGCCTCTACAAGGAAAGAAACGGGAAAGCCCATCACTAGTAAAGACATGAAGGAGACAGAAGAGCGAGGCTGGGAAAGAAAGCTTAAGATTAAAATATAATAAAAACAGTAGAGAATTATCAGATATTTAAGATTGTGAAAAAAAGTTACAAGTAGAGAGAAAGCAAGTGTGCAAATATAAAAACCAATACAAACAGGTCAAAATACAGCAAAGATGATACTATAAAGTGCAACTGCAGTGAGACAGTCGGTAGAAAATCTCAACTTTTGAGCAGGAAAATAAGATAAAGAGCTCGACTGATACATCAGCACGGTCGGTATTGTCTCAGTACATGTTTTGGTCACAAGTAGGGCTGCATCTAACGATTGTTTTCTCGATTATTCGTGCAAATTGTGAAAAATGTCCATCCCAAGTTCCCAGAGCCCTTGGTTACACTTCAAAATGTCTTGTGTTGTCTGACCAACAGTCCAAAACTCAAAGATAATCAGTTTATTATCAGTGAATTTTCTGTCAATCAAGTAATCGATTAATCCTTGCAGCTCTAGTCACAGTTCTGTAATAACCAAATATAAGGGGCTCATTATCAATCATCACAAACGTTTGCAGTAGTTTCTAGTATCCGTCGGGCTCTATGAGACAAGTAAATTAAAATAATTACATATAATATATGACATGTTTGTCCAGAACCCACAGACCCTTCAGTATAGTTACAAAATAAACATTTATGCTGGCAATGATGATGTGAATCTAATTAGACTGGAAGTGTTGTGAACTCAAGTTTTTCTGTAATTATTTCATCGCAGTTTAACACGGAAACCAATAAAGCAAACTGTTAATTGACCATTTATTCGTCCGCAGATGAGTCAAAAGGAATAAATGACTGTTTAAAGATAATAAGATCTATGTAATTACAAATGGATTCTGTACAGATAACTTTCATTCCTGGGGATTAGGAGCTGAGTAAAGCAGAGATCTTAAAGAAAAAAAATGTCTGCAGTCCTGAGTCCAAGTCAACCGCTGAGCAAAGCAAACACAGCAATGTACATTTGGAACTGAAACATCAAGTCAAGGCCAATAAGTGGTACCATCTCACTTTGCTTCTCTCTCTCGCTCTCTCTCTCTCTCTCTCTCTCTCTCTCAACTCGTTCACCTTATCATCTCCAATGAACTCCTCGTCTGTGTGTGTGTGTGTGAGTGAGAGAGAGAGAGAGAGAGACCTGTGCATTGAACGAGCCATGCTAACAGAGCAGAGCTTCATCCTGTTCCTGTGAAGTGTGAGAAATAGAGCCAAGTGCAGCATTCTGCCCCACGGCTGTCTCAGCAAAAACACAATATGTTGGCTCTAAAGGACCATGCTGGCAGGAACTCTCACCCCAAAGAATATCATCAGCTTCATTACGCTGCATGCTGCTTATTTGGCTAGAATATCTAACAAGACAATAAATAGAGGACGGAGTAAAAACCACTGCACGGTGAATGGGAAGTAATTGCTGTAACGCTGAGTCTGCTTTCATACTGGAGAAGTATCAACATGTACTTTTCATCACCTTCAATCAAAATCAACTTGCTGAAATCCCAAAATGAAAATAAGACAATCCAGTTCATCCTTAAGGTTTTTCATAATCACATTTTTTTATGTGCGGGCTTTTCTTCTGTCAAATGAAATGGGATTCAAGGGCACTCGGTTGGCTCAGCAGGCTACACTACAAACTATACACTCACAATGTAGAGTGCTCGAATTAGACTCTTGACCTTTAATGTGTATTATTTCAGCTACTGTAACCTTTTCAACACAGAAGAGTCCTCCACTATTAAAATAAGTAGCACATGAGACTGAATGGCCATTTCGTTACCACTACTACTGTTACTGTTAAGTCACTGGCTTCTTGTCAGATTTTGAAAATCACACTTCCTAACGTCACAGGGGTTTTTTTTCTCTTGCTACATCTGTGAGTCATGTGACCGTTATCTTGTACGACATAGCAGTTCTCAATCAAAAGTCATAAACTAGTACGCTTATGAGACAAATTTCCCTAGTTTCTCTCTATTGTAATGTGAAAAACACCAGTATTAATGATAATTAAATTAAAAAAACATGTCTAGCTGCCCCACAGTGTTGTTACTCTTATGGCACATCACATCAGAGGTGTGACTTGAGGATAACATTGTCGAGTTTCTGAGCAAGCCAGCAGAATTTTAGAATGGGCATCTCATCAGTTTACGTTACACTTTGCATTCAACACTTCCTCCGTTCAGAGAAGGTCCTGCAACACGGCACCCTCAGTACAACCTGGCCAAACTCTATCAATGGCTCTTAATAGTGCCTCAGGAGCTATCACGTTTCCTTGGCAGTGTCTGTCTCAACAGGAATGGTGAACTGAACAGGAGGGCAGCCAGCTCCGTGCTTCCAAAATGCTGTGCACCGGGCATTCCAACTGGGATTACACCCTGGTATAGAGTAACCTGTCTGACTCCACCCAGCATCACCCTTTGAAGGAGGAAGGAAATCAGTCCAAAGTGGAAATACCCTTTGCGTACCCTGTGAGTCTTACTTTGTTTACATACTTGCAGTGAGTGCATTTCTGCCGCAGTGATGTGCCATCTCTACAGAGGAACTATTCAGGACATGCTGTCCTGCTAATGAGACATACTTTATGCAGGATGCGGGTCTGTTGTGTTTATTAAAGAAGCAGTAAGACTTTAGGGGAATACTGATGTTATGATCTCTAGTTTCATGTCCAAACAAATTGGAGGAAGGTTGACACATTAGGTGAAAAGCCTGAATGTGTGTGTGGTGCAACATAATGAAAACAAATGCTTCCATGCAGTCACCAAATGGTTTAATATTATGAAAATGATGTAAATTATATGCTCTGGCCTTCATAGTCACTAGATCTCAATTTAGTTGAAAACCTATGAGATATTTTGGAAACAGCGTTTCCCACTACCGTCATCTCAACATCAAATTTGGGGATATCTTGTGAAGAATGGTCACCATCCCTCCAGGAGCGTAGCAGCTTTAACACCTTACTATTTTTACTATGTTTTTCCTTTAATTTGTCACCCACCTGGATATTTAATTGGAAATTTCTAGATGCAAAGAAGCTCAAGAATTTCAAAATCAGCCCACTCATTCATTCAATCATTTATTTATTTATGGTTAATCAATGACCAGTTGCTCCCAATCACAATTGGGAATACTGTCTACAAACACTGAGCAAGGATCAATTTGTCCCCTCTCTGTAAAACTTCTGCTTTTGACACCGTGTCCTTAAAACGCATACTATGCAAGTCTTCCTAAAAGACAACGTATAGACTCACACAAAAGTTTCCCTCTCACTCATCACTTATGACCCTCTACAAGTATGTGGCGGTGTAATATCTGCAGAGACTCTGCCCTCTGTCTGTATTTTCTTATTATTTTGCCGTGTTCACGACACTTCTGGGCATCAACCTTTGGGCAGTGGGTGTGTAGCCCCCAGCCAATAACAGCATGCAGGTGTGAGGTCGGGACTTGGAGCGTAGCGACCACATTACATCGCTGTCTCCGTCTCTCTGCTCAGCTCTGCTCTCTGTCTCTGTGTCATGGACGTATAAAGAGCTGCAGGTCTGTGCGTCTGCTTGCCCGAGGGGCACGGCTGAGCTACACACACGCAGAGCAGAGAGGCCACAGCAGACAGGATGAAGCTAACGTTTAGATAACGTAAGATAACGTTTTATTTATCTGATTCACGGCTTTGTTCCCTCTCTAGCTTGCTTGACCATAGCTGCTCTCTCTCTCTCTCTCGCCCGCTCATTGAGCCAGGGAGGAGGGGCCAACTTTGAATGCTGTGTGTTTACAAACACCAACCGACAAATCCTGCATAGTATACCTTTAAATATATGGAATAGAAAATTGTTTTCTTGCCTTAAATTATCCAACATGGTAGGCAGGCAAATTAGTTTCCTCTGATTACGTCTCTTACATTTGTAATAAGAACATTGGCAGACTAATAATTTCTATTACACTGGTTTACTTAAATCTAAACTGAAAGGGTGCGAGTCATCATTTGCATGGAGCATTCCCTCTTCATCCTCTTCATCTTCATTCCTCTGGGAAATGTGACCATCTCCGTTTCACCAGATAGCAAAACTAATGTGTAGCGTGTCCCTTCATTAGTATGGGCTTGTTGGCTAGTCTGATGCTGCACTTCCTTAAGAAAAAAAAAAACAAGATCAAGGCTAAGAAGAGGTGCTACACATTAAATGAAGATAAAAAAAACAAGCTAACTGAAATTTGATTAACTCTACCTTGACGCTGGTTGATTCGGTTGTACACAAAATAACTAAGATACCTGTATTGATCTGAAATGAAAAGAGATGATTTCAACAAACACATCACTTTGAATAAATCAGATTGCCAGTGTGCTGAAGCTACCACTTCATGCCTATTGAAAGCATTGACAGTATTGACACTGGAGAGGGTGTGGGTTGAAAATGACTGAACGTGGGCAGTCATGTTACATAAGCAATAGTCCACTTCTCTTACTAAAACAGTACAAAAACACTGACACACACCATGCATACATGCGCTGTTCACCTCCCTCTAACAGATGGGATGTTTTCTTTAAGTGGAGCTGTCATTATTAGAAGCCAGAGAGCTTCTTCTGTTAGTTGGTTACTGTAAAAATAATTATATTCCACACATTATACCTACTGTAAATTGATTATATTATTTTATTTAATATTAAGGATTTTGATTCTGATTATTAGCACATATAATAATCGTAAAAATGTGTGGTTACTGCGCCTGTTAAAATAAAGTTTTCATCCATTTTCAGACAAAAAAAGCAACAATTTTCCTCAGATTCAACAGGTAATTTGGCATTTGGGTGCCATCTACATCTCCGCACTCTGTTGAGGTATTTCTCGGTACACATGGCTTGCTTGATGGGACTCTCTGTCACCGTCTTCCTGTTTCCCTCCTCAGTTACAAGGCTCAACCAGATGGGCTTTGAGTTACATAGTAAAAATGTAAAATGCATACCAAGCCTGTGTATAAGCGTGTATATTCAACACACACACACACACACACACACTGACCACGTGCAGGGTGTGACAGCCCATATCAATTTTTCATCCTCTTAGATCCGAGTTCATCCAGTTCAATCAGAGACTCACTCTGAGGGTGTTTACATGCACCGTAGTACTCCAGTTTACACTAAGAAAGCCAGTTAAAACCAACCTGATATTTAACGATGAGTCGTTTGCAGTTTTTCCTACTGATGACTAACTTCCACCGCTCCGAACTGGTCCTCTCGCTTCCTCCCTCTCCCAGCGGGCTTTGGTTGTCATAGTTACATCCATTAACACACCTGCTAGGCTCTTAGGTCCCCAATGTCTCTCTACCCTTTTTCTATCCTCCCTCACATTTCTGCAGTAGTCACAGACTTCGACCTAAAAACCAGACCACTGGCGTGTAATTAAAGCCAAGGCAGACAAAGACAGGGACAAAAATACGATGGTTAGAAAGTAAACAAAAATGCAAACATGGATGATGTGTTGATTTAGAAGAACTGACAGGCCAATCACACTGCTGCACATTTTATCCACCATGCTATAACAGTTTTGTCTTAATAAGAGATGAACTCATTTAACTGTATAATAGTATAGAGAGCTTGACCCATGCAAGGGACTAGAAGTCAGGTTATCTCCACCTCTGCAGCATCCGTTTTGAACACTTGTTTCTGATCTTTTTAGTCTCTCTTAAGTCCCCCACCTTCATAGATGTGCAATACAAAATTCCACACAACAAACACCAAATTTCACTATACACAGTAGATATGTTGACAAGTTTTTGTGATATCCTGCTAACTAAGGCCTGATTTACAATTATTATCTCAAGTGTCAAGTGATTTAAATGAATAATTCAACATTTGGGGCATACATTTATTTGCTTTCTTGCCAAGAGCTAGATGAGAAGATCTAAATATGAAGTTAGCCTAGCATAGCTGGAGTCTCAGATGGTTGAATGGCAACCTCACAGTGACAACAAAACTCCAGGCAGTCGCTCCGTCCAGCCAAGAAACAGTGCAGCACATAACCCATCGTAAAACCACAACATATCATTGTTACACTTGTATGGATTAAAGAAATTAGATATAATATGTTAATTAGTGAGTTTTAGAGATGCTGGAAGGCAGAGTTTGTAACCTTTGGATAGAGCTAGGCTAGCTGTTTCCCTAAGTTTCCAGTCTTTGTGTTAAGCCTGGCTAACCTGATTATGATGGTAGCTTTAACTAACTAACCCTTTAAGAAATCCCAGCTTTGGGAAAAAAAAAAATGACCTAACTTTCCACCAAATGCAACATTTACTGACAGGCTTTTCCTATCCTGCTAACTAACAAGCAAACAGACAAATAGGACTAGGACTGCAACTAACAATTATTTTCATTATTTATTAATCTGCTGATTGTTTTCTTGATTACAGAATGTCAGGAAATAGTGAAAAATGCCTGTTATAATTCCCCAGAGTCAAAGGTGACTTCTTCATAATGTCTTGAAACAGTCCCAAACCCAATGATAATCAGTTTACCATCATGGATGACAAAGAAAACATCAAATTGTCTCATATGAGAAGCTGAAACTAGGGACCAATATGACTTTTTCAGTCCCGATACCCATACCTGGGCTTTGGGTATCAGCCGATACCGAGTAACGATCTGATACTAGTGTTTAATTAATAAACTGTATGCCTCACTGTGTGGAAGAGACTGGGATCATTTTATAACTTTGTAAGAGTTATAGAGAGATATAGATTTACTGAATTGTTATTTATTAAAATAATGGTGTCAGATACCAGATGGGCCCATTGTCAACAATAACCGATCCATCTATTTGGGTCACTATCCCTAGCTGACACCAGCAAATGTTTGCAATTTTTTATTTATTGACATGAACGGTAAAACTCTTTCCTGCAGTACTGGTACATTTTCTCATCTAGATCAAAATACTAATTCATTGATCCTTTATAAAAAGAGAAGCAAATGCTTGGTGTAGATATTTGAATGTAGAGTAAAACTACAGTCCAGATATAATAATGGCATCGATCCTCCAACCACGAAACCACAGTACAGCAGAGTTACAAGTGGTAGGGATCTACTGTAACTGCCTTGCTTGAAAAACCCCTCAACTGCGGTCCTCCATCCTAAGTATAACTGCATTTCCCTCAATAATCAATATCTTCCACTACTCACGTAATTCTCACCTTAAGACACCCACATCCAAGCATTCAATTGTTTCTTTTTGTAGTATGTGGTGGTTCTTCCCCTGTTACTCATACACATCATCCACATCAGTGCTACTGTTTTTTTACTGTGGTTCTACCACCAAAGATGCTCTGTGTCCGTGGCAACAGGTGGAGCGTGGAGGCAACACTCATCTCATCAAAGCAAAAATATGTTCCCTATCCTTTTTTTTTTCTCAGATTACTTTCTGTTGTCCTGATCTTGCTGGTTATTTTGTCTAATCATTCCTATTCCTCCTCTTCGCTCTCTGCCTACCCTGCTCTTCATCTGCCCTCTCGCTTCTTTGCAAAAAAAATAGAGCCATCAAGCTCCTTTTTTTTTTCTTCTCTACTTTACCTCACTCTACACTCATCTTTTTCATCTGCTTTTGCTGTTCTCTTCCCTTTCCTTCCATTATTCCCTGACTGTCTCTTCCCCACAGGATCAGAGCGACAGAACAGTCATTTCTCATCAGCCGAGACGCCGTCTCACAACAGAATCGTGAGCTCGTGTCTCTCCTTTCTTTTCTCTCTCTCTCTCTCCACTTTATCATCACATTCCCTCTCTTCCCCTTCTCCTTTCATCTAGCCTCCTCCCTCCTTCACATTTTCTTCTCCCTCTTGCTTTTGTTTAACTTTGCTTCTCCATCCTTTCCTCCCCACCCTTTTTTGACTCCTCCTCTACTTTTCTGGTCCTTTCTCTCTAGCTCCCCTCCCCTCTATCCTCTCTGAAGCCCCTATTTGCTCTCCTCAAATACAATGAGAATCATTAATCACAGCACCTACACAATAGTCAAACATATACGCACCTAAGCTCTGACTAAAGGACATAGCATCCATATTATATGAGGAAGTAAATCAAATACACCCTATGTTGCCTTCTTTGTCCACTGGGAGAACCTAAAGCACCTGTTACACAGAATAAATAGCGATGATGTGAGTGTGTGTGTGCAAAAAAACAATTAAGAACAGCTGACTAAACATAAGCCTGAATCTTATAGAAAAAAGGTGCTTAGCCAGTAGTCTCTTTCACAGCAGTAGACAGTTATATCAATGCACAGAAACACACAACTCTTCAATGAACCTGGGCATCAAACCTCAACACTCTTTTGGTACAAATTGAAATGTGTCTGTAGCATTGAGAGGAAAAAAAAAAAGTATAAAGCATTGAAAGCTAGCGCTGAATATATAGTCAGAATCTTGTTTACTCATTCTTTGATTAAAATTGTTCCGCTTTTTGAGGTCCAGTCACGCCAGCATTTAAAACATCAAAATGCTGCAGTATAATAAATTAATTTCAATGAAATCTTGGGGAGAAGTGACTCCACACAAATGCTTGGTTTGACTTTGGTTGACACTGACACAGAAATTCGGTCGACAGAAAATGAACTGCCAACTATTTTGATAATCGATGAAGCAAAAATGTCCAAATTCTCTGATTCATCCTTCTCAAATGTGAATATGTTCTGACTTCTTTTGTCTTCTATGATAATAAACTCAGTATCTTTGAGTTGTGGACTGTTGGTTGGGACGAAAGAAGAGATTTGAGAACGTCAACTTGGGCTTTTAGAAACAGTGATCGACATTTTTCACCATTTTCTGTTATTTTATAGACCGAATGACTAATCAATTCACTGAGAAAAGATTAATCAACAATGAATACCCATAGTTGCAGCGTTAATACGAACTCAGAGAGCTTTTTTTCTCCCTCTTCAGTAACTTCATTGAATTAAATGGTGTACGATCCAAAGAACAAAATGCCGGGGGGGGAGTAAATTATATAATTAAACATCTGAATATTACTTTATAGACAAATATGTTTATATTTCTCAAAATAAGGTATCAGAAGAGTATTGTTTTGATACAGGTACCAAACCTCTACACCTTAACCCAAACATTTAATCTCATTCTCACTGTGTAATCCTTTTTCTCAAGACAAAACATCTTATCCCAAAAAACCTTCTCTTAATGAAGTCCATTAAAATATTCCTCAGTAGATTCTCTCTCTCTGAGGAATATTTGTTTTGGTGGCATAAACAAGAGCTAAACACAAACCCACACAACTGAAAGTCTCCACCCAGTCTGCCAGACAGCCGGCTGATGTAGAAGCTATAAATCCTGATGTCTTTGCTAAGCACAAGAAAACCCATTTTAATCATTGAACGGGCACTGAGAAGGCATTTTCTGCATTATCTCAACAAATTATTGCATTACTGACTCAACCACGCTGTATCGCTGCAAGATGTTCCTGTGGATTCATCACAGATGCTACTCAAAGGAAGACATTTCCATTTACATTATACAGACATATCATTATAAGTGCCATCTTCACAGACTAAACCTCTCCTGTTCTTCTTGTCTTTCATCGTGATCTCCCCTCTTCTCTCCCTTTTCACTCCTCTTCTGCCTTTCACCTCCTGTCCTACTTTTCTTCCATATTCTCCCCCATTTCTCCTTCTTACCCTTTTCTCTTGCCCCACCTGTTACCTCATCTCATTCCTTGAAGCCTCCCCCGTCTCATTTGCAAACGTAATTTCTTTTCTCCATTTTCTCCTCCTATCATTTTCTCTTTTTGGACTCTCATCTCTCATCCTCCGCTCTCACTGAGCATATTATCAGGTTAACAGGTGCCTGTAGTCACAGTTTGTAGAGCGAAAAAGGATTCGTGTTCAACTTTATAGGGAAATATTTTGCGATAGAAACAAGATTTTTCTTACAGCGCTACAAAAAATATAACAACATCACAAATGTTTTTGCTCTCGATGGCTGTACACAACGAACACAACAACATGATTATACTCAGAATTGAAAATGTTGTCCTGTTTCATTGAATGACTACAGAACAAATACCCCAATAACAATCAGAGTCCCCGCTGTGAAATGATATTGCTCTGTCGTCAAATCACCAGTTAACAAAAGGCAACCATAACAAAAGTGCTGCTCATCTCCATCAACAGAATCCACAGATATAAAACTTCCACCTCCAGGCACAATATTTGACATTATTAAGTCATCCTCTGATATCAAATCAGATATATTTCCTTTAACTGTTGTGTCATTAATAAACAAGTGAAACCACAGCCCTCATTTCCTGTCTGAGTGATTTTTTTTTTTTCGTTCCAGCTGGAGCAGCCACACCATGTTGTTTACAAACCCAAGTCAGGCTTAAATTTTTCTTTTACCTTCTTTCCTTTCTTCTTGCGATGAGCTGACTTCCCCGTAGACTTGTCTTTAACCTCCTCGCTCATTTCAGCAGCTGTGAGAATGTGTGTGTGGTCCCAAACAGCTGTGTGTGTGTGTGTGTATGTGTGTATGTCCAAAACGCGTTTTAATCCAGCATGGATGAGCGGAGAAGAGTGGAGTGGCGGCCACTCTCAACGCGCACAGCGACCAACTCGCTCAGTTGCTCACACCCACTTTCACACACAGTCAAACCTCACACACACACACACGCACACACACAGACACGCACAGACACACACACACACACACACGCTGTCGGCGAGGAGGGGAGCCAACAAGGCTGGCTGGGTGGAACGATGGAGAGAGACAGACATTCTCGCTCTTTCTCGCTCTTTCTCTCACACACTTGCACTTCACTTCTACCTGTCTGTGGCTGTGGTTGCCTCCCACACGCTCCACAAGTGAGAGCAGAGCAGCAACAAGCTACAGCAATCGATATCAGCTCATCGGCAGTTGTTTGTCTGTGTGTGCGTGTGTGTGTGTGCGTCTAGTTCTGTGTAAAGACGAAGATAAAGATAAAGAGAGAGAGGGAGGGAGAGAGGGGGTTTGCAGTGCATTTCTTCAACAAGTTAAAAAAGACAGAAAATGTGTTTGTCTTTAATAAAAAAAAAAAAACTCTTATTTAGGGCTGCAACTAATGATTATTTTCATTATTAATTAATCGATTAGTTGTTTGGTCTATAAAATGTCAGAAAAAACATCAATCACTGTTTCCCAAAGCCCAAGATGACATCGTTTAATGTCTTGTTTTGTCCCGACCAACAGTCATAGAGGACTAAAGAAACCAGAAAATATTCAAATTTGAGGAGCTGGAATCAGAGAATTTGAAACAATTAATCAATTATCAAAATTGTTGGCGATTAATTGAAAATTAAAATTAATTTAATTTTCAAAATTGGAGAGCTCCGATTTTTATTTCAACTTAGCTGTAAGTTTCACCGGTAAATGTAGTCGGCTGTTGCTAATTAATGTTAATATTGTCTACAAAATGAAATTCTTGGCTGTTGTCTTGTTAACGTTGCTTCCTACAGGTCAACACATGGTGGTGTAGTTTTGATGTTTGAAAAAGCAGAAAGTGGGCTGAGACTTTTTGGCTAGATCGGCCACGGACTAGCCTTCTGACCATGCTTGTCTGTGAATGAGTGATTGAGTGATGAAGTTACCACCATTGGTCATCACAAGCGATGAACAACAGCATTCAAACAGAAGTCTTGCAGGTAATACATGCAACTCATGTAGCTGTTATAACATCCGCAGAATGAAACAGATGAAAGAGCAGGGGGACTTAAGAGATAGGTAATTAGAATAGTTATAATTAGAATTAAAATAAGTTCCCCTTTAAATCAAACATCCCAAGATATGAGTGGAAAGTATTGTTCTGGCAACTGCATTTATAACCTTTTGTTTTTAACTCAAATGCGTTCAAACGTAGCTTAACCATGTCATGCGATGCTACTTCAGTACACTTACACAACAAATATTACTGGGACCACTACAGAAAACTGCAGATGAACATTTAATATCCAGGAGTTCACATTATAGACATGACCACTGACTATCTCTGTAACATACTGGCCGTTATTTCATACTCACAGTCCAGTCATATACGAGGTTTTGACCTAGTCTACTGCAGGTAATCGCCTCAACTATCCATGCTGAGTGGAAACAGCCGTTAAACAGAGTTAGACAATGTTTTACAATTACACCCTTGGCCAATATTAGCTTATTGAGGACGCACTGATATCCGTGTTTATGTTGGCCAATAAGTAACCAGATACTGTAGAGAAATGCCAAAATATATTGGAGGTCATTTAGGGTCACCATTACATTATCTGTCCTCAAGTTGATTTTTCAACTGTAAAAAGTCCAAATAATTACATATAAAGGTTTCTTTATGTTATGTGTTTATGAAAAAAAAAAATACTATGATGCAATATATCATTATCATGTATTTACAATTCTCGAATATCAACTTTGGTTTCAGCCTCACAAGTCCGGTATCAGTCTGTCTAAACAGAACATAGTAGATTACAGTCAGTTTGTCATTATTAGTATAACTGACTATTATGTAGCTGTTAGCAATAAATATGACACCACTTCAGAGTGGCATGATTATATCTGTATACCATTAGTGTAATTTTTTCATTAATGTGGGCTAAATTGGCAAATATTTCAATGAAAAACGAGGCATTTTTTGGGGATAAAACAAGAACAAGCAAAAACATTATTTCATCTGATTCCATTCATGTAGAAATGAAATTTGCGATGAAGCTCGGCACGATCATATTGTGTTTATTGCTATGTGCTGTAGATCTAAAATACAGAATTCACAGAAAACAATCATGATTTATAT
Source organism: Thunnus maccoyii (assembly GCF_910596095.1). NCBI lineage: Eukaryota > Metazoa > Chordata > Actinopteri > Scombriformes > Scombridae > Thunnus > Thunnus maccoyii. The sequence goes on from NC_056552.1 coordinate 6,984,096, forward strand.
CATAATATTGGTTGCAAAAAACCATTCGATATTTTCTGCTCATCTGCGAGCTCTAGATGGAGCTCTAATCTAATCACACACAGAGATTCAGACGTAAGAAATGGATGAGATAATGTTACTGTTGAATCACTGGATTCCCTTCAGTCTGTATGAAGAATGCTGTTCGGCATCAAGATGTCTCTTCGTCGTGAGCTATCAATGACACAGATCTCTTTATTTCAATCTCTCTCTCTCTCTTTCTCTAAGGAGGCAAAGACAAAGTGACAGCAAAGTTTATTAGTGAGTAACAGAAGAGGAGAAAGGTGGAGTAGAGAAGAGAGAACGAGGAGTGATGGAACGATGGATTCCTGTTGGCCATGCAGGATAAAAATGCCCCGACATTTCCCCCCCCATCACACCTCCTGATGCCTCTTCCTTATCAATAATGAACAAAGAGAGGAAAACCCCTGGTGGCAGATCACTGTGGATTATTGCTCTTTGTGTGTGTGTTTGCGTGTGAGAGTGAGTGGATTATACCAGTGTGAGCCAGTCTGCCCAGTACAATTATAACTGTATCATCCACTGAGAAGCAGAGGAATTCAGGGGACTGTATTCAGGGCTATTCATTATTGTTATTCTCTATGGAGAAGGGCACACGCACGCATATGCTGCACGTACACACAATTACTCTGTGTCACTGTCTGTCGCTCTTGCACACACCTACCTACAGTAAGCAAAAAGGCATCCATGCACAAATATCCCTGATGAAGTTAAACAATATGCTGAATAATGTGCTATATGCTGTGTCTTGTAGAGTCAGGGTTAATTATTGGTTTGTGTAATTCTTTATGGAGAGAGACTCTAACACTTCCTGTTTAAACTGAAGAATCCAGTCTGACATCTGGTGGTCAGGGCTCGTTATGACAACAACAACCAACTTTTGTCTCTACATCCTAAAAAAAACATCATATCAACATCCAATGAAATAGGTGCTGTGTCCCAATTAGTATACCTCTAGTATGCATACAGGCTTTTTTGAGTGTACTTAATTTTGTTGCTTTTTCATTTTTTTACAAAATACTCAGAACATTTTTAGAATTACAGTGCGACTGGGACAAAAGTGGACCAGGGCTGCCATAAATACATTTTCATTATTGATCAATTAAAGTATATTTGCAAATAATCCATTAGGTGTTCAGTTTGTAAAATGTCAAAAAATAAAGAAAAATGCTCATCGAAAGTTCCCAAAGCCCAAAGTGATGTCTCCACATGGCTTGTTTTCTTCCACCGACAGTTCACATCCGACTATATTAACTTTACAATGACATAAAACAGAAGAATCCTTGCATTTGACAAGCTTGAAGCAGCAGCAATTTATTGAGCATTTTTGCTCAATAAATGATTAAAGGATTAATGAATTTCTACTTGAGGGAAAAAAAAATTGTCATTAATTAATTTTCTACAATTCATTTCAGCCTTAAGCTGATTTGTGGAAAATACTTGAACTTCCTGGAAAACAGTGAATCTTTACTGGTGACCTCATCCAGAACTGGCTGGTGTGAACATAATACAATCAAACCAATAAAGCCATAACAAATTTTAATGTCCTATCAAATTAAAACAGCCTTTCTGTATTTAACTTATATTCCACTGGTTTACACTTTGTGATCCTTCACTGCATTATTGTAGCTCTCCTAAAATCCAGTTTCAATAGGAATTATGTAATATTAGGGAGAAAATAGGCCATTTCATGGTGTCTGTAAAAGTACCTGACAACAGTTTATATTTATGACTCAGGTTTATAATTTGGAATACCTTTAACTGCTAGTTGTAATACTATATCCTTGCTGTGTTAACGTTTCCTGTGTGACTGTGACTTCTGATTAAAAGAAAAGGGAAATAAAATAACTATCATCTTGTAAGAAAAACACAAAATCAATTTGGCTTGACGTCTCTCCTCTGATGCATTAGCTGAATTTCAGCTTGTGTATCATCAACACACAACGCTGTCTTCTGCTTACATCCACCTCTCTCCATTTCTTTTTTTATAGCCCTGTCTCCCTGATGCGTCTCTTCATCTCCCAGCCTGAATTAAATACGACAGCCTCAAACACACACACACACACAAACATAATAATGTGCCTCGGTGACATCCATGCTCCCAGAGGTAACACAATACTTTTATGGATAATATTGTCTTTTAGCCAGCCATTAAAGGCCTACTGGAAAAGGGAGTGGCTTTATAACTCTAAGTGCTCCATAACCCTGAATTATAATAGGAAATGAGAACCAGTGGTTACAGAAGATAGTGGTTGGTAAGCGCCAGTGGGTTGCTAATGGAACATAATAATCAGCTGAGAAGTGAGATACAATACATGTAAGTAGATATTTAAATGATTATGGAAATTTTAGATATGGAATAGAAAGAGGGTGTGAGAGTAAGAGACGTGAGATAACCGTTTTCTCTCAGTTATGGTTCATATAATTTCACAGAGCGCGAGGAGACACAAGGGAAGGATCAGAGAGGAGGGACGGTAAAGAAGAAAGCCGCCTGTCTATATTTAGCGACATGTTTATGCTGTGAGATTTGTATGTTACATTCCTCATCGCATCGAGACTATCACGTGTATGTTTGCAGCAGACAAAACAGTAATGTTCTCATGTGCCCGTTCATTGGTTCCCTTCACAGAGGGTGTGAACTTTGACCTCGAAAGCTTTTCACAGATGACTGGTTTGCGTGTGTGTGGTCTTGTGTGTCCTGGCAGATGTAAGTAAACAGAGTAAGTGGCTTTAACTCTTGCGGCGGGGAGACACATGGTCAGTTCACGAGTGCCTGGAGATTATCCAGAATATGAACAGTGATTTTTAATTCACTTGTTTTTATGCACGTCTTGAATTTTTGGATATAATATTTTTATCATATTTGGTAAATATTGAATGAGACTGCTTGTTCTTAACCTTGGAAACAGCAGTTTCTGGAGTCTTCTTCAGCAGATGGAGTTGAAATGTCATAAAATAGCCTATCTCCATGACAACTGAGCAAACTCTGTTTGCAGAGGAAGACTGTAGAAATGCAGTGGAAAGCTACGGAAAAAGCTGCTAAGTGGACCTTGACTCTAGGGTTGCAACTGGGGCTGGGTGATATGGACAAAATCAAATATAACAATATTTTTGACCAAATATATATCAATATTGCAACAATATTGTAGGGATGACTACTGGTGCTTTCACAAAATATTTACACAATGAGATTTTTCAGGTAGAACAGCCTCGTAAAATCAGAAAATTACATCACTTTACTGTAGTCCAGCCTTTAAAACCAGGAAGAGACAACACTTATGTCATATCATGATATTATGATATCCAAAATCTAAGACAATATCTAGTCTCATATCACGATATCGATATAATATCAATATATTGTCCAGCCCTAGATGCATTTTAGCACTTAATATTATTATTAATTAATCTGCTAAATTATTTGTCAATTATCATATCAATAGTTTGGTCTATACAGTGTCAGCCAAAGATGACTTCTTGACTTTTTCTGTGAGATGCCTGATGAAGGTCAGTTGACCTAAACATTATGTAATAAATTCACCATAAGTGCTGACAGTGTGCTGGAACTAAAGATGTCTTCTTTAAAATAACTATTCGTAACACCGATATATTATTATCCTATAAGACAAATAAAACAAGAATTTCTCATATTTAAGAGGCAGAAATCCGCAAATTTTTAAAACATTTTTCCATTAAAAATTCCTTTAAAAATGTATCGATCATCAAATGTTACATAAAAGCTATCAACTTGGCTAAAATGAAAACCGACAAAGTTACACAATGTTTCTTCTTCATGTCATTTTGTGGATAAGCAGCTTTATTCTGCTGCACACCATTAAACACCTTCACTCCATCAAAAAGCCACTAAAATGTAAATAAAAACATCATTATGTGGGCTTGAACATGATTCACATCATAAATGTGCTCAACATGTTGGTGGAAACATTCACTTTGAACCGATCAGTTTGCAATCACACATTCACTTTCATCCATGTTGGTATCACTGGTGTGCCAAGTCCACAAGGTTGTGGCGCTATTGCATCATCGTACAGTACAAAACTCTCAAAAAATAATTATCTTATTCGCCATGGGATGTTTCATTTTCATGTCTATACTATGTGCAACCAGTGGGCCTGTGTGTGCTTGTCTGAGTGGGTGTTATCAACACCAAACACTCCATTCCTAGTAAAAGGCAAACTCTGATAGAGGATGACGGGTGTAAACTGTGCCGGAGACACAGGCAGGTTTTATGGGTTTTATTCTTACTACAAGAGGGTTCCTGTCCTGTTTCCAAATCTGTGTCTCTCACAATGTTCGTCACTAGTTGAAATCAGCCCAAAGCAACGCAACATGTCACAAATCAAAGGATCTACTGTAAATTTGTTCACCGTTTCGATTTCTAACAGTGCTGGTTTCACACGCATGGGCATGACACGACAACATTCAGAGGAATGTGAAACCAAGCATTAATTCGAAAGCAATAATGTTCAATCATGCCTACTTCCATGCTGAGGGAAATACCAAATATGTGGGTTTCACCTACTCATTTCATTGCTGGGGTGTCAATGGGAGAATCTGAGGTTATATCTGTGCCCGACAACAGGCAGACCATGGATTGTCTGTGTTTTCCTTCCAAGTTTGAGTTGCTTTAATGGATTATGACAGTTCTTCTATATGTGCGAATGTGTTCGTGTCTATGTTTTGTCAGCAGAGATCAATCTCAATCGGTGTCAAACCGCCGAGCTTCAGCTATCAGCAGAC